>NC_090923.1:1077695896-1078301209 GCF_040938575.1 Ambystoma mexicanum | reverse complement strand
GTACCCATTTTTTTAAATATCAGATTTTGGGGTAGGTCGCTCTCACTGCACTTGAGGATGGTGGACTCACATGGTAGACAGATGCCGAAGGCCGGGGACATCACCTCCAGCCGTCCTCGAGTTTTGGCTGGGCTACATTACAGCTTTTCCCTTCGTGGAGGTTTTGGCACACTGCCGAGGCTCCTTGGTGGGGGAAAGCTGTACAATAGGCCAGCCAGAGCTCCAAGATGGTTGCAGGTAAAGTGCCCAGCCTTGGGCGGCTGTCTCCCATGTGGGTTGACCATCCCGCAGCCCAGCAGCGGTTCCAGGAAGCACCAGAAGGGTGCCACTCCCTCAGGGTAGGTGACCCTGTCAGTGCTCCCTGGGACAGCCGCTGCACTTGGAGATGGTCACTCCATATGGGAGACAGCTGCCCAAGGCCAGGAACAAACTATCCTGGAGTTCTGGCTGGCCTGTGTTACAGCTACTCCCTCTGGGAAAGGTCGGGGAACCTGCCAGGGCTCCCTGGGAGTCCTGCTGCACTTGGGGATGGTAGACCCACATGGTAGAGTCATCCAAGGCCGGTGACATCACCGCAGACCATCCTGGAGCTCTGGGGTAGGCAGCATTACAGAATTTCCCCTCAGGGAACGGATGGAGACCCTGCTGGTGCTCCTTGGAAGTGCCGTTGGACTTGGGGATGGTTAACATTTTTTCACCCAGATAGGTACACCCACACAAGGTACTGTTTTCATCCAGACACCTTTGGGAAGGTAGGCCATGTGTTGGCGGTATGTTTCAGTAGTTTCCAGGTTGGAAATGTCTGAAAATTGTGTTTATTTTCCCTAAATTTCAGACTTTGCTGGGCTTTTGGGTAATAAATTCTAGTGCAATTGGCACAAGTCAGACCTCTGTGGGTTCCTACGGGAGTCTGCTCTCCTGAAACACTTGGGTTACCAGTGGTTTAGCCCTTTCCATTTGCACCCAGGTAGTTGCACCGACACATGAGGTACAGTTTTCGTCAGGACATGTGTGGGTATGTAGGATAGTAGGACATTTGTTGTTTTCTCTTGGTTTAACATTTTCATACATTTGCTATTGCACTTTGTTACACAACCCTTTAATTTCCCAAATGTGAACTACATGTAGCTGCCGATTTAAGCACTGTATGCTTTTGTAACCTGCTCAAGTCACCTACCCTTCAAAAGGGCTGCCTGTGCTCTTTCAAAAATGGTATGCTTGCCATTCCTCACATTTATTTTCCTTATTTACACATGCTAAGTATGTCTGTTTAGGCCGTCACCATAAAATTCCTGTGTACTATGGCTCCGTTTTTGGCTTATGGTACATGCGATTTCCTAACTGGAAAAGTCAGGAGAATGTAGCGGGGCACTGCTTTTCTAAATATTCATAGAAGCCATTACCTTACAGGTCCAACCATGTCCAGCACATACCTTTTTTAACTGTAATTTTTCAAATCTTTCCCCAAACTATGGGCATTTTCCCTACATAGATGTTGCCTCACCTGCACAAATCACCCTTTCCTAAACTTGGAATTTTGTCTTCTTTTCAGAAATATATGCCTTGGTCTTCCCTTCAGCTTTCCTACCCTCCTCTTCCATTCCGTCCCCGCATGGACTATTGGGGGGGGGGGGAGGGGTAAACCTGCATAGCTCTCACAACATTGATGGTAACCTTATTTTTTTGGTTTTCACTCACCCTGTTCTTGAAAGCCTGGAAAATGGCAAATTCAGTCAGCACAGCAAATCATTTGTTCCTAGCTCTTACAAGGAACACCCACAGGCTTCTTTGTACATAATTTTATTGCCATTGTCTGAAAAAACAAGAAATGTGCTCCGTTTTCGGTTATTTTCTCTCACCCCCATACAGCAAACTAGGATTCCTAGGTGGCGTTATGATCACCTACATGTGGGAAGAAAGGGGGCCAAATTTGAGGGAGATATCACATGTAAATAAAGCATTACAAGGGATTGAATGGCAACATACCGAAACCACCAAAAAAGGGCTTGGCGCGCGGGGGGGGGTGGGAGGCATTGGCAGTTAAGGGATTAAAAACAAATAACACATTAGCTTAAAGAAATAGACAATTGGGTAACTGAAGTGTTTTTATTATGACAAGTGCTTACACTGTAAAGCAACAAATAATACATATACATGTGTAAACCAAAGATCAAATTGGTGGAGCCATATGGAGTGAACCTGCTTTACCTGGGGGATTGGAAGGAAAAAGAAGCTGAATAATGAAACATTTATGGAAAAACAGTTCTCATAACTGCACATGAGTCGCTGCAAGAATTGGATAAAAGAAAAAGTAAACTTTATTATTGCAAATGTTCACAATCTTTTGTCACAATATTTCCTGTAAGGGCTCAACAGATATTACGACTTCACACCTTCAGCAGGGGAACGATGATACACAGTGCCGGAGGTTTGTGACGCAATTATCGATCTATAAATTATTTGCTTTTCATAATGGTGCTGTAGTGTGAATAAGTACAGGTAAACTATAGACAACTAAAGGTCTCAGAATATTTTCAAATAAAACATGTCACTCAAAATATGGATTTATAGGACAGTGGGCCTCATTACAAGGTGGGCGGAATGGGTTTAACAGCGCCGGTAAACCCAATCCACCCTATTACGAGGTTCCCTTGCGGGACCCCCCTCGGAACGTCTGGTTAGACCAGACGTCCTTTGCGGGTCCCGCAAGGGGACCATTCCCATTGAGCCCTGTGGGGCTCAAATGGAAATGGGGATGGGTTTTTTGAATGAGGAATTACCGGATCCTCCAAGGTTGGAATGGCCTGGTAATTCCTCATTCAAGGAACCCGGACCAGAGTTTGGAGGCAGCCATGGCGCTAATAGCACCATGGCTACCTCTAAACTCGTAATGCGGCCCAGTGAGTTAAAATAACATGAAAAGCAACTCGCACTGCCTAAAATTAAAAATGCGATTAGAGTGGAAGGAACTCAGAAACACTTGACACGTTTCTCAAGCGCACCTGGCACTTTTTGAATCCGTTATACTCGTGGCACTTTAGTCAGGCATTTGCAATAGTTACGATTTGCCTTGAAGTAATATGGTTCTGCTTTGACTTTATGACGCATTTGCACACAGCACTTTTATATGGATGTATAATGGATTTATATGTACAAGGCAGTTTGTCAGTATTTAATATCAGGCATTCCAAGCGGAGTGGCCGAGCACGAATGTACAAACAGAATTTAGCCTGTAGACATTCTGCCCCAGTTCCATAAAAGGCATGATGTACTAGACATTAGCCCTTGACCTGAATGGGCTTGGCCATGGGTAGCCAATGAAGATGGTGCACACATGGAGTAATGTGAGCACAACTAGGTGTGTAAGTGGCTACTCTGGCTGCAGAGTTATGCAGGACCTGAAGGTGCCATAAGAAGTAGCCAGTTTGTGCCAGAAATGGGCCGTTGCAGTGTTCCATGGAGGACATAACAAGTAAGGACACCACAGGGGCATGTAACTGAGAAAGGAGTAAACAAAGAACCTTACTATGGGGTTTTCAGTTGAAGATGGCCCCTTTGACATACTAGACTTAGCTTTTCTGTCTGCGGAATCTCAGATGACATATTTACCCCTAAAGATGGCCAAAAAGAGGGGGTCCAAAAGGCAGTAGAGGAAGGAGGGCCCACCACCAACACCTCATTTTTTCCCCTTGAAGCAGCTATTACACATCCAGGCACCCACAGCTTCGAGACAGGACCTAAATCTGGTCGCTGTCTCGACAAGAGAGAGATCTAAACGGACCAGGATCTGTGTGATCTGTTAAGAATAACAGTGGAAGCCGTGAGAGCAGATAAGCTTGGTAAGAGGTTACATGTACATGTTAAACAAAACCTGGAAGATGGAAGAAACCAGAGGGAATCCACATCTCAAGGCAGACGGTACAGAGTGAAAAGGAGGGGGATGGAAATTGACTGTTCGGTTAGAGGAAAGCAAAGAAAACCAGGAAAGTACGGCACCAGAAAGGCCGGCCCAGACGAGCAAGGCGGCATGGTCAACGGTATCAAAGGCGGCAGATAAGTCTAGTAATAAACACCGACGCTGCCAGAGTTGTGCATCCAAGTCGCATCATCAGCGTTGGAGACCAGCACCCCCTCTGTGCCACATCCTGGACGAAAAATGGATTGAGAAGTGTGGAAGAAAGATTACTCAAGAAAGGGAAGACGAAGGTTCAAAAAGCTTCATAAGAAGATTCCAAAAGGGCCCCCGCAACCACCCCACCGTGAGGAGCGCGCTCCTCCCCGGCCATCCGAAAAAGGAGCAATAAGCGGCGTTACAAGACCCCAGGGCAGCAAAAGCAAAAGGGACGACCCGTGAAGCGAGTGGTCCCCAAGAAAACTTCAACTGCAGCGTTTGGGGGCAGAGTTAGTGGACCTGAGACCGCCAGCAGCGATGCCTGTGTGGGGACTGTCAGTCAAGCCGGAGGAGATCAGAGAACCCACGCGGGTGGTGCAGAAGACGCAGGGTGCCCATTCAGCCAAGACAACATAGGCGAGACTGGGGAGTGTGAGCGGACCACCGCGGATCCACTGGCAATACAGCAGAGCCGGCGCAGCCCGGACACCCAGCTACAAATGAGAGGGAACGGGTAGTATTCCCCTGAAATCCTGCACCTGCCTCTGCCCCATACAGCAAGCCCGGCTCCACGCAGCGCAGGACCTCCACGAACCACGCGGCACAGGGCCCCCATGAGCTGTGATGCGCCCCAGCTGGCGCAGGGTAAGTAGGCATAATTAAGGGAGTTGGCAGCCATGAAGCAGGCGCACGCAAGACACTCCTCTCCCAAACAACGGACATGGATGTTTATGAAAGCATCTGCCCCAACGCACCATAACCTACACTTGGAAGGAGACCCCCCCCCTATGGCAGGAGACCCGCAGCATACCCAAACCCCAGCAAAGGCCCATGCCATACCATTCACCAACATCAGAGGCAAACTGCAGTAATAGAAGGGTGACAGCACTAAGTCTCCTGCAGCATCCCCCGCTAACGGCCAGGGAAGGAACCCGGGGCGAGGGGTGGGGACGGCACGTGCCCCCAACCCTCAGCATTTGACTCTGCAGGAGAGCGCTGCTTCGCTCCACCACCCACCCTTATGAAAACTAACCCTGCCATGCAAGATTAACCGAGAAGGAACCTCCATGGATTCAAGAGCATACTTAGAGGCTCAGGAGTGGTGGGAACACAGGGGCCCACCGGGAAGAAATTCAAGAAGCTCCTGGGCTCCAGGCCAGTGTGACACTGCAACCATAACCACTTTCACCTTTGAGCGTATTAGCCCCACAGCCCCCAGGGGGCAACCAACCCAGGCTCTAAAGGGGAGCCAGACCCCCGCTGCGCACAGGAGGGAGAGAAAAGCATCCCCTTCCTACAGAACAACTGGCCAATACCCCGGGGTCAAGAGGAACCTCAGAGGCCTGGGAAGAAGCCCCCTACAGTAAGATGCAGGCAGGCACTCGCCATCAGCAGGCAATGTTGCGCAACAAGGCCAAGGAGGCCAAAAAAGTCCCCTCAAGGACCACAATCTCAAGAAAACAGAAGGGACCCTCCAAAAGCTATGTAGAAATGAGGGGGAAGTCCCGGAGGAAGAGGATCCATGGATGACAGAGAGGCAGCAGTTGGAGGAGCCCCCGACGCTACCACAGGAGCAAGAGGTCACGAGCAAGGGGCTGCAACAGTGCTTTAAGGCATTCAGTGACCAAATGACTGCTACCCTTCAGACACAATTAAGCCTAATACGCACAGAACTTGCACAATCCCTGCAGGAAATCAAAGGCGACAGTTGAATTGATACAAATGAAACGCAATTCAAGAACTCACTTAAAACACCCGGAAGATAGATGTATTAGCGAAGCTGCAGGCGGTAGCGACACAACCTGGAGCTCCAAAGCCAAGGACTTGGAGAATCGCTCGGGAAGGTCCAACATCAGGGTGAAGGGGCTGCCAGAACGTCTGAGCGATGCCGACCTCAGGGAAACAATGCAGCATGTGTTCAAAGATTTGCTGGTCATGGCTGGGGGAGAAATTCTCAGATAGAAGGTCCGCAGCGAGAAGAACCCGGGGCCAGGCCAAGAGAAGTGGCGATGGCTTTACAGCGATACGACCGAAACAAATGGATCCTCCAAGCGGCAAGGAAAGCAACCCTGATAAAAGTGAACAGCGCCGTCAGAACTTTTCCAGGACCTGGCCAAATCCATACTATCAATGAGGAGGCAAATGGGCCTGGTGACCAAAGCCCTTACCAAAGCCCAGATAAGATCCAGGTGGACATTCCCCTTTGGAATGGTCTTCAAGTGGGAAGGGTGCCAACACCACATCACTACGTTGGATGAGGGACCCAAGATCCTGAATATTGAAGAAGAAGGGGATGCAGGGGGAGGACCTAATAGGAGGCCAGAACATGAAAGCCACCAAGAGAAGCCATGGGAGTGGAGAAGAGTAGAGAGGTCAGAGCCGAGACACAAACAATTGCAGGGTCCGGGGGGGATAGCAACCGAAGCCCCAGGCTGAATAGGCTGTCCACTTAACAGCAGCAGGGGGGCGGGGGGAATCACGAGACAAGGGTTAAGACCTGGTGGGGTTACACAGGGAATGTCAGCCTAAGGGTCGGCTCCGGGAGACGGGGGGTTAGGGGGCGACGGATCTTGGAAACAGGGGAGAGCAGAGGAATGGCTCTCCCCGCACAGTTATTCTCTGGGATGTGAACGAGATCAAGCAACCTAGGACGACGTTACGGCTTGGGGAAGTTGAGCCGAGTCCAGCCGGAGGGGGATCGTTTCAACATGGTTACTCTCAGAACGTAACGGGGTATGGGTAGGGATCCAAATACTAAAACTCAATGTTAGAGGACTAAACACACTGACTAAAGAGACAGAAACTGGAGAACCTCCTCCAGGATACCAAGCCCGACATTGTGACGCTCCAGGGGATCGATATCCGTAAGCAAGACAGATACAGAATGAAGTTGAGGATAACCCCAGGTTCTGCAGGCCAACGACAAGAGCAAAGCTTGAGGGGTCCTCATAGCATTTAGACACCTACCTGACATCGAAATAATAGGCACAAAAGTCGACAAGGAAGATAGATTCCTCTTCGTCCAGCTACAATGGGGGGTGGCCTCTCACAATCGCCACAGTGTACGCCCCCAACTCAGGGCAGGAAGAATACTTGCAGGGGGTTTTGGAGAAGCTAAACCAGTTAACAACGAGCCAGCTAATACTGACGGGATTTTAACTTGGCGTGGCGCTCATCCACAGACAGAAGCGCAGACAGGACACCCACATCTGAAGGCCCATCTAGTAAACTACAGGCTAGCATAACAGAATAGCATTAGCAGATACATGGCATGAACTAAAAGGGGACTCCAAGGGGTATACTACTCACATGTGCACCGAACATCTCAAGAATTGATTACATATTGAGACACTGCTCTGCCAAGTACGGATCATAGAAAGGGAAACCATAGCCCTGCCCGACCACACTCCCCTGCAGCTAGAAATCCAATGGGAGGGGGGGTGCCTCTGGAAGTGGCGGTTCCCCTGACATCTGCTGATGCAGTAATTTGCGACGAGATACACAAGTCCATCCGCAACTTCTTTGGGGAAAATAAGACCCCGGAGGTGCAGGAACATGTAGTATGGGACGCCTTTAAGGCAACCATGCGGGGGGTGCTCATAGCAAAGCAGGCATCTCGAGTCAAACAGGAGAAGGCCCTCCAGGTGGACCTAGAACAGGGGTTAACAGAGACATATAGGGGGGTAATGATCAGGGGGGTAATGATCAGGAGGGAGTATAGGCATATCAAAGGGCAAATCAATATCCATCTAGCTAAACAAGCAGTGAAATCGCTCCGATTCTTGAGGCAGAAGTATTACCTCCAGCAAACAAGACAGGCCGGCTCTTAGCCAGGTAGGTTAAGCAGAAGGAGGCGACAGGTACAATACGCCACATTCAGATGGTGGAGGGACAGGAAACCACACGTACAGAAGAGATCCTTCAGGCGTTCACAGAGTTCTATACAAGCCTCTACTCTGCGGAGGCACCGGAGAGTGACCTCCAAAAGGCCTTCTTAAAATCTTGCTGGCTAAAAAGATTAGAACAGAGCCAGCGTGACGCTTTAGAATGGACGATTACCTAAGACGAGGTGCGTGCAGCGATCCAATCGCTACAACCAAATAAAGCCCTAGGCCCGGACGGGTACTCCGCCACATTCTATAAAGCATTCCATACCATATTAGTCCCGTTAATGGCATCCCTGTTCAACTCCTTCTCCGATACGGGCCGCATCTCCCAGTCCATGGAGGAGGCCAAGGGAATCCTCTTCCCTAAACCAAACAAGAAACAAACCCTCTGTAGCCTACCGCCCTACTGCCCTAATAATCCTTGATGCCAAAATCTTTACAAAAATTCTAACATCTACAATGGATAAAGTAATCACTGACCTGATCCACCCGGATCAAGCAGGCTTTGTCAAGGGGCGACAAACGTTTGTCAACATTAGGGGAATATCCCACCTGATAGAGAAGTCAAACAGGGCAGTCCTGAGGGCAGGGAGTGTTAGCACTAGATGCAGAGAAGGCATTTGGCCAAGTCAAATGGTCATTCTTGTTTGCTACGATGATGGTTATGGGGTTTGGCCCGGGACTTGTCCACCTGGTCAAAGTCAACTATGGAGCACCACTTATCAGGCTGGCTATCAATAGGCATGTCTCCCAGGCGATAAGGATCACTAGGGTTACTAAGCAGGGCTGCCCAGGTCACCATTCCTGTACGCAAGCTTTCTCGAACCCTTCCTAGCTAGAATTAGACAGGAGAGGGGAATAAAAGAGATTACATTCGGTGGGGAAGACTATAAGGCAATGGCCTTTGCCGACGACCTCCTAGTCGTGCTAACAGACATGGACACTTCCCTCGGGAAGTTAACAGCACTCCTAGGGGAATTTGGCAGAGTGGCAGACCTGAAGACCAACAACCAAAAACAACAGTAGATTAATGAAAACATTATTGGCTAATGTTTTCACTTTGGTTCGTCTTGCGCTGGTCCAAGAATGTTACCTCTAGCAGCACAATACGAATGCCCCCGGCCGTCCCTCTTAATCACGGCCCCAGTTCCGAAAAACAACAAAATAGAACCAGTGTCCTATTACATTATTCCTAGCTTAAGTATTCAGGTGACCAGCCTGCTTTGAACACTGTACTTTTTTCAAAGTAAACGCTTCAGACCCCCAGGACGCTCAGGCAGGGGCTGGGACAGGCAGTGGTAGCTCGCCTCACGGCGGACCACCAGCTCAATCCCAAAATCCAACTACAAGCTTTTTAACTGCAGCAACTTTAATATATGCTATTGGAGCTGGAGTTACTGTGGCTGCTGGCACCAGACTTGCACTCCAATGGGTACTGGTTAAAGGATTTAAACATTGTACTCATTCCAATTACAGTGCCTCGAAAGAGTCCTGTACTGTTATTTTTCGTATCTAACTCCCGGAGTCGGGATTGGATAATTTCGGCGCCTGCTGCATTCCTTGATGTGGTAGCCGTTTCTCAGGCTCCCTCTCCAGAATCAAACCCCGATTCCCCATTGCCCATGATCACCAAAGTACCATCGAAAGTTGATCTGAATGCATCGTCACGGTCACATGGATGTGCGATAGGCCTGAGGTTATTTAGAGTCACCAAAGCGGCCGGGCGAGCCCGGATTGCTCTTGGTCTGATAAATGCATGCATCCCGGGAGGTCCGCACTCGTCGGCATGTATTAGCTCTAGAATGACCAGTTATCCAAGTAACAGATGGCACGATCAATGGAACCATAACTGATTTAATGAGCCATTTGCAGTTTCACTGTACCAGTCGTTTGTACTTACACGTGCATGGCTTAATCTTTCAGACACGCATATGCTACTGGCAGGATCAATGAGGTAGCCGCACCTGATGGAGGGTGGCAACGGGGGGAGCCGCGCGACTGCCTCAGAGCCAACCTGCGCACCCTCTTGGGCTGTCTGCAGGACCCGAGCGCCAAAGAGCATCCCTAGACGTGTGCGTGTCGGGTGGACAGGTTGGTCACGCAGGTGCTGGCGGCCGGGCCTGCTCAGCCATGCCACAGGGTGGGTGGGAGGGAGAGGCCAGGCACAACTTGAACCGGTAGTGGGGTCTGCCAGCACGCTGCCACTGGTATGGCGACAGAGGGGGTCAGCAGCCAACGTGTGTTCCGAACTGCTGGAGAAACGTGCTTGGTGGAGGAGGGGCCGTGTCGTGGCTTGCGAGGGGAACCCGTCTGATCTGACCATTGGGGAGCTGCCGGGCTGCTTAGCCTTCGCTCTAGAGCTGCTCAAACGAGGGGGCCCTCCCCGAGGGAAGCAAACCCTTGACACGGTCCCAAGGCGGGTGGAAGCAAATTGCTTGAAACAGCCGAGGATGGCCAAGCAGTCCAACCCTAGACAGACCAAGTGCACCAAATCAATCCCATGGAGTGCTCGGAAGAGCACCTCCAGCAGGCCAGTCTCTGCTGGGGCATTGCGTGGGGCACGCCCCCCGGCTGGGCCGGGTTTTCACCATAGAGCCCGGGTTGGGCAACGAGAACCAAGAGGAGCGCAGACAGGTCCCTCTCACCCAGTCTATAGTAATCCGGAGGAAGGAGACTAAGTTTCGTCATCTGTGTACCCAGAGTGACAGAGCGGGACCTCTCGGCAAAAGCCTCGGGCTCCTTAGAGACCCAACTGGAGAAACATTTTAAACTGATGCCCATCAGAACTTCCAGAGCAGCCAAGCCGCCTGGTCCTTGCAGACATTCCTCTGGCCAATAACCAGATGGCCGGGCTCGGAGAGCGGCCATCTGGTAGGTCAAAGCATTCCAATGGGCCTGGATGGGAAGGGCCTTTGGCCCCCCCACCTGACAAAGGACAGGGCACCGGCAGGTGCCCAAAGGCATGGGCCAGCACCAATCGTCATCCTCGAGCTCTGGCAAGGCCACCTTAGAGTTTTTCTCCCCCCCTCCACATAAGAGGTTTTTGATCCACCCTGGAGCTTATCTCTCTGGGGAGGGACAGTCGCCCCACATGTGAGACAGGTACCCAAGGCTGGGTGCTTGGGGGGGACCAGCACCCCCCCAGCCATCCTGGGGCTTTAGCAGGGCCCATTTAGAGCTTCCCTTTCCAGGGCTCCCCGCAACTACCGCAAGGCTTGGGGACTCCACCCACACGCACAAGGCTGGCACCCAAGGCCAGTGGGGGCAGCAGCCCCAGCCACCGTGGAGCTCTGGCCCGGGCCGCCTTAGAGCTTCGCCCGCCACATTAGAGCTTTACCCTCCAGAGAGGGACAGGGCTCCCCAGGATCACCACCAGGCTTGCGGACAGTCAACCCAGACGTGAGACAGGCACCCAAGGCCAGGACACCCCCGCCGCCAGCCACCCTGGAGCTTTAGCAGGGCCCCTTTAGAGCTTTTCCCTGTGGGGAGCGATGCGACTACCACTGGGTCTGGGGGCTTTCACCCTGGAGCTCTGGCCTGAGCTGCTCCCACAACATTAGAGCCTTTCCCTCCAGGACTAACCCACAAACACTGTGGAACTCAGGGCCGGCCACTGCGAGAGCATTTACCCCCACGCGGAGGAAAGGGACCCGCTCAGGGCGCCCCTTAACACACGCACCTCGTCTTGGACCTGACCACAACTGGTTGATACTTGCCAGAGGACCGGGAGCAACCCACGAACGCCATTGAACTAAAGCCGGTAATTGCGCCACGGCCGCCCTGAAGGCCGCAAGGTGGCACTTCCATGCCAACCGTAGACAAATGCAGGAGTCAGCCGTGGCAACCACAACTCGGGCCATCTGGGCCTACTCCCCGGGCCAGATGGCCCAGGGCCGTACCTGCCCCCACCACCCAGGGGCACAGGCTTAAGGTACCACCCCGCGTGCTCTGGGGTGGGTGCTTAAGCTGCTGCCTCTCTTCCCCGCCCTGGGTTTAAGGCACCAACTCAGCGCTCTCGGGCCGGGGAGACACTTCCACGCCGACTATTAAGCTTACGGAACCCGACCGGAGACAAATGCAGGAGTCAGCCGCAACTCGGGCATCTGGTCCACCAGCCACAACCTGGGCCATCTGGGCCTACTACCAACCCCACTTTCCAGGGGCACAGGCTTTAGCTACAACCCCGCGCCCTGGGGTGGCTGCACCCTCTCTTCCCCGGCCCTGTTCGGGGGCTTAAGGCACCACCACGAAGGCCCGGGCCCAAAGCCATGTGGTCTGCCAGGCTGACCAGGAAAGGTGAGAAGAGTGCTCCCCGCACAGCCCGCACACCCCCGCAGGTGCGCCCCTATGGTGGGTGGTATTTTCCTGTGCACTCCGCATGCCCCAGGAGGAAGGATGGCGAACCTTGGCGATGCTGCCGCCTTGCAACAAAAGCTTGGCTCAGAGGATGACTTCCAATAGATCGCAGCGACGTAGCTGCTCTGCTACTTACGAAACCCTGAACCAGAATCAGGTTGTCGATGAATGATTTAGCACCAGATTCCCACAAACATGCGGTCCACCATGGGTGAGAGAGGTGGCCCCCATTCTGTCCACACTCAAGTCCTGAGGCAAGCGGCTCTACACACCGGCCCCGAGGCCGGCTGTCCTAAGCTAACTGATGCTCGACAGCGCTGCAGTATCACGGTCTGGGGTGAAGGGGGGGATTTTGGACATAGAGGCGTTCAGTCATAATCCCACAGATGGTAGCTTCACCCCATTGGCTCCTCAGCCAAGCATGCACACCAAATGTCTGAACCTGCGGTTCCTCTCGTACTGAACTGGATTACTATTGCAACAACACATCATCAGTAGGGTAAAACTAACCTGTCTCACAACGGTCTAAATCCACCTCACGTTCCCTATTAGTGGGTAAACAATCCGATGCTTGGTGAAATCTGTTTCACAATGATAGGAAGAGTCGACATCGAAGGATCAAAAAGCGACGTCGCTATGAAGGCTTGGCCGCCACCAGCCAGTTATCCCTGTGGTAACTTTTCTGATACCTCCTGCTTGAAACCCAAAAAGTCAGCAGGATCGTGAAGCCCTGCTTTCACGGTCTATATTCATACTGAAAAATCGAGATCAAGTTAGCTTTTGCCCGTCTGCTCCGCAGGAGGTTTCTGTCCTCCTTGAGTTCGCCTTAGGACACCTGCGTTATCCTTTGACAGGGTGTACCACCCCAGTCAAAATCCCCACCTGCCACTGTCCCCAGAGCGGGTCGTGCCCGGCAGGTGCCGGGTGCTTGGAGCCAGAAGCGAGAGCCCCATGGGGCTCGCCCCCCGCCTCACCGGGTAAGTGGAAAAACAATAAGAGTAGTGGTATTTCACCAGCGGCCCGAGGGCCTCCCACTTATCCTACCTCATGTCTCTTCACAGTGCCAGACTAGAGTCAAACTCAACCAGGTCTTCTTTCCCCGACGATTCTGCCAAGCTTGTTCCCTTGGCTGTGGTTTCGCTAAATAGTAGATAGGGACAGTGGGAATCTCAGAAAGATGACGAGGCATGTGGATACCTTAAAGGTCATAGTTACCTCATCCATTTACCCACGCTTCATTGAATTTCTTCACTTTGACATTAGGAGCACTTGGCAGAAATCACATTGCGTCAACACCCTCCACAGGCCTTCGCAATGCTTTGTTTTAATTAAACAGTCAGATTCCCCTGGTCCGCACCAGTTCCAAGTCAGCTGCTAGGTGTCGCCGAGGCAGAATGCCGGCCCTGAACCCCCAGAGGAAGAACAAGATTGGCGAACACTGCAGCTGGGGTGATCCCCAGGAAGGGACAGGCTCGCATCCAGAGGCTGACTTCCCGTACCTACATTGTTCTGACATGCCAGAGGTTGTCCGCCTTGGAGACATGCTGCGGATATGGGTACGGCCTGGCACGAGATTTACAAAATCTCACCCAGATTTTTAAGGACCAGCAGGAGCTCACCGGACGCCGCCGGAACAGCAACGCTTTGCAAAGGTCGGGCCCCTTTCTCGGGGCAAACCCATTCCAGGGTGCCCTGCCCCTCACAAAGAAAAGAAAAGAACTCTCTGTGCAGCTGGGGGCGTGGCTACAGAGCCATGTAGGAGGACGTGTTTCCAAGGAGGCTCCTGATGATCCTGAAATGATCCGAGAAAATGTGACACATTGAAACCATCCTGGTCTGAATACATCGTTTGCCCGAGTTCATGAACTAACACTGCCCAACTGGAGCTGGAGATGCGAGTGAAATCAGCCGGAAGAATTTTGTGGCGGTGCGCTTGTGAGGAATCTAAAATGGCGATCCGCCAACAACAAAGAGTTGTGGAGGACAGCTGACTCGCGAGCAGCCCGTTGTAGGAGAGAGAGCTGCGCTCAGATCGGGTCTGCCAGAAGGGGCCGCGAGTAGAGCAGAGCTGTGAAGACCCCCTGTGGCCACAGCGCGGGACCTGGGGGAGAAGCCCGACGTCGGAGTAAAACGGCAAACGAACAGTGCTGTGATTGAAAAGCGCATGCCCGGTGCGCGACGAAACGGGACTGGAACCCCAAGCAGTCCGCGTGTATGCGTGATAGACTACACGGCTGCTCACCCATGAATAAGTGACAGTACAATATACACTGCAATACTCGGCAGTGTATGCGCAACACATACGAGGCACCGGCGTGCCCACAAGCAGCTGTAGCGAAGTGACGGCGTGTGAGCCGTCCAAGCATTATGGGTGGTTTTGCTTGCAGCCGGAGTGGAGACTTGGTCATTAGACAGGCCTATGACAGGGCAGCTTTTCGGGTCGCGCATGGTGTCCACGGCTGCAGGCTCCGTGTTGCGGCCATCCGGACCGAAGGTAACGCAATAACACGGATGTACAGGGCCAGCTTAGTATACGGAGTGCCACACAGGAAGACCCTGAAACGGATGCAATCAAGTTTCACTGATAATAAAGCCGAGCACAGCCTAAGGGTTGCCTGAGACCTGACGGAGGCACACAGGGGGACCCTGATTAGATGCGATAGCAGCTCCTAGCAAAACAGATGCCAGCTTAATCATATCACCCTTTGCAACGTGTATAAGTTCACGCATCCACCGGGGACAAGGGAGTTGATCTTTTTGCAGCACAGGGCAGGGTCATGCAGAGCGCTGACCCTGCAAACATGGAACTATTGCATGGTGGAATGTGGAACCAGTAACTAGAATGAACCGGTGACGACCAGAGCACTACTGACTTATATTTAACTAACTATCACGTTGCCAAGCAATTCTTTGAATGGGCTGCGATGCGGAGCTTGGATAGCGCATTCAAAATGGCGCCAATGCGCGCGTGTATATAGACGCAGGGAGCTGCCCGGTACGCTGTGCACCAAGCGGATCGATCAGAGGGAGGCAACGCTGGGAGCATCCGTCTCCTTTAATGAGGTGATGGGAGGAGAGAAAAGAGCACTGTTGCTGCTCACAGACAGCTGATAAGCTGAAATGCCCATGACACAATAAACCCAGCGCCGCACCGTGAGACGAAGAGGCGCAGGCACACATCGGCAACCCAACCTGCAACAAACTCCACTAAACCATCCTGTGGAGGCTAGTAAACACAATAGCACAACGAAGAACAAGACATGCCTATGATTGATTTATGAATGCTGATCCAGCCACCCGAGCGGCACAGACAGGCTTAGACAGAAACACAGAGACTTGCAGCCGCCTGAAGTGGGAACAAAGAGACGCAGACAACGTGCCCGAGGTGGCCGCAAGAGGTAAGTGCAGATGAAGGTGTATGGGGTTGCACCATGAAAGTGGGGACCAGCAAGAGTGGCCACCTGAGCCCGCAGAGCCACACCACCGCCAGGCAGACAGCCCGGGGAGCTAGATCGACTGGGTCAGGGTCCTTAGTCCTGTGAAGGCTGAATGAACCCACATGGGTACATGGGAGGACACAGTCCATTCTAGAAATAGGGGAGGTCGCTGGAGGACACCCCTGAAACGATCAGGCCGGGCTTAGACATTTTGGGCAATTTAGCACGTTCTAAAAGAGGACAGCACGTTTTGGGGCCGACTCACTTTACCCTGACGCAACAAGATGTCCAACAAACCCATCAGACAGAAAGGCAAGCAGCCCACACTGGACGATTTTGCCAAAACACCACCAGGTGCAGAAGGGGCCAGGAAGAAAGACATGACCCCCGCTGAGGGCCCAGACATTATGGGCAACCAGGAGGTACTTGCGGCGATTGCCGACCTGAAAGTGGCCTTGGAGACCAAACTGGGCCTGGCAATCAGTGAATTGAAAGCTGTACTTGAGCTCAAAGTTGGAGCGGTGCAGGAGGACGTAAATCTTCTCCGGCAAGACGTACGATTGTTGGCTGAGCGCACGGAGGACCTGGAAAAAGAGGTGGCCCCGAACACAGCAGCCTGTGCTGCCCATAAATCTGAACTTCACGCCTTGGTACAACGTGTGGGCAATCTGGAGAGCAGGTCGGAAGAGGCGGAGGGACGCGCCCGAAGGAACAATATTCCCATTGTCGGAAGGAGCTGAGGAACTAACCCTACGAATACATCGAGTCTATGCTATTACAGGAGATAACCGGGGAAGCTCTGTCCTAGGGGTTCGCTGTAGAGAGGGCACACAGGGCCCTGATGAGGAAGCCACCGCCGGGGAACCCTACCCCCCCCCAGGTCGGTGATAGCGAAGATCCTAAACTACCGGGACCGGGAAGAAAATCCTTGAACACTTTCGGAAGGGCGGCACGATACAAAGAGGTGCTGCGAACATAACGGCATACCCGGATTATACCTTGCAAGTACAGCGCAGCCGCATGAACTTTGGGTCCGTGAAAAGAAGATTGCGGGATGCAGGCCATAGGTACATGCTGCTTTTTCCAGCTAAACTGAAGGTTTTCTACAAAAGCAGAACCTTGTTTTTTGACACCCCAGAGGACGCCATGGGATGGTTAGATGCGCAGAGCTGTCCCCAGGAACCGGACATCCAGGGAGCAGAAGGTGGAGATAAGTAACATGCGTCGGAAAAGCGCCCTAGGTGCTGCAGCTCATGACAATGGGACTTGAATATAGCATTGCATATACCGGCAGAGGAGTGTGTTCAGAGCTACAATTATAAATATGAGACAGTGGCACTGGAAACCTTGATATAGAAGCTATACGGAGCATGACCTCACACCCCCATAGCGAATAGTTTAGTTAGGTCACTGGTAGTTCGGTGACACCCTGCTGGGTTCTGGGCTGGGGCCTTTTAGGGCAGAACCAAACGCAGGGGGGCCCGAGATCCAGGGATGGAGCTGGGCACTTGTTGGGGTTGGGGTAGACGAAGTGGGGGAGGTGGGAGGGTGAGAGGGGTGTGCAGTGGTTTGAAGTTGGGGGATGGGGAGTTGGGAAGGGGGTTGGAGGGAAGTTTGATGGGAGGGAAAGGGTATTGAGCCAAAATGTGACCCTTAAGGGGCGGGATATCATGGTGATGGCGCCAGGGTGCCTTACAGTGGTTACCTGGAATGTCAGGGGCCTCAACAGCTATCTGAAACGTAACAAGGTGATGATGTATCTGAAAAGGTTGAGGACCGACATAGCATTATTGCAAGAGACCCACCTCACTAGGGAGAAATTGGAGGTGGTTAAGAAGAAGTGGAGGGGGTGCCTGGTAGGGTCCACATACTCGGCCTACGCTAGAGGAGTTATCATCTGGGTGGCGCCGCAGGTACCATTTCAGCTGCTTCAGGTCACGGGTGACCCAGATGGCAGATTGACTGCTGTGAAGGGTATATTGGAAAACCGAGAAGTGTGTATTGTAAATTTATATGCCCCTAACCAGGACACAGCGGCTTACTTTAGGACCCTGTACGGTAGAGTCGGCCCTCTGCTGGGTGGTGGGATTATTTGGGGAGGTGATTTTAACTGTGTACCTAACCCTAATGTTGACAGATCGGATAGTAAGATAGACAAACCAACCCCAGCAGCAAAGGTGCTGCAGGCCCTCTTCGACCTAGTGGATGTCTGGAGGCAGTTGCATCCAGTGGATAGACAATACTCTCACTATACAGCACCACACGCCCTTCACACAAGATTAGACTATGTGTTCGCCTCCACAGAGTTGGTAGGAGAGATGGAAGGTGCGGAATACAAAGCTAGGGTGCTTTTGGACCACTCCCCCCTGGTCCTGGAGTGGCGGCATCAACCTCCCAGGGCACGGATTCCCACTTGGAAACTCAGAGCCGAGGCTCTGCAGGACCCGGGATTCAGGGAGGATTTAAGAGAGGCGATCACTGAGTACTTCGAGATAAATACTGGTAGTGTAAGCTCTATGGGAACTGTTTGGGAGGCGTTTAAGGTGGTTTTGCGGGGGGTTGCCATTTCGAAGTCTAGGGGACTCCAGGGGGGCATAGAGCAGAGTGGAGGGAATTGAGGAGGAGTTGGAGGGCAGGATGCGTACGGAAGGCACCGCTGATGAGGACAGAGACAGGATAAGGCAATTACAACAGGCCAGTGGGGACTGCTGGGACAGGTTATGTAAACTAAGCTATAAGAAATAAGTGGAGAGACAGCACGCAGGGGGAGGTAAGCCGGGCAGGTTGCTGGCCTGGCTATACAAGAGTGAGACGCCGCGAACGGTGATCAGGGAAATTAAAGGCAAGGGAGGGTGGACTCAGAATACCCAGGAGGGGGTGAATGAGGAGTTCCTGAGATTCTATAAACATCTTTATGAGGACCCAGGTGGCCCTAGAGACCGCGAAATTCGGGTAAAATTGGAGGACATGGGCCTACCCACCTTAGATGAGGCAGAACGCGCAGACGTAGATGCCCCTATTACGATGGAAGAACCCGAACTAGTGGTTCGCTACTTGCCCACCTGTAAGGCCCCCGGGTCCGATGGGCTTCCAAGTGAATTTTATAAAACCTTGCTTCCCCCGCTGCTGGCCATGCTTAACCAGTCATATGAGCAAGGCAGGCTACCAGAGACCCTGCGAGAGGCGGTGATTATCCCGCTTCTGAAGCCGGGCAAGCCTATCACTGATTGTGGGTCGTACAGGCCCTTATCGATGCTCAATCAGGTTAGTAAAATCCTCACTGCTGTACTGGCAAATAGGCTTAAGGCTGTCATTGGTAAACTGATACACGCCGACCAAACGGGCTATGTCAGGAACATAACTGATAATCTCAGAAGACTGCATCACATCCTTGACCAGACAAAAAATGACCCAGGTGAACTGGCAATAGTTTCATTAGATGCGGTCAAGGCCTTCGAGCCAGTGAAAAGGCCCTAGTTGATCGCAACCTTTAAGGGCTATGGAATGGGACCGGGGTACCTCAGGTGGGTGACAATGTTATGCAGCTCCCCGATCGCCAGGGTCAAAACGGGTGCTATCATTTCGGACAAATGGTAACTAAGCAGAGGCACTAGACAGGGCTGGCCGTGGTCGCCCATGTTATACATATGGGCACTGGAGCCATTGGCCACCTGCCTGAGACAGCAATACGAGGAGATAGGTATTCGCACTGCGGATGGCATGCAATTTTTTTCTTTATATGCGGACGACATACTATTATATTTACGCTACCCAGAAGAGAACATGCAATATATTCTAGACATGATGTAGCAATTTGCCGTTCTCTCTGGCATAGCGGTTAACCCCCAAAAGTCTAGCGTGTTCCCTCTGGGGAGATACAAGCTTGTCTTGCCCAGGAGTCTGCAAGTGTTGCCGATTACCCTGGCACACAAAGTCGTTCCGATATCTCCGAATTGACATATACCATATGGCAGAAGGACATGCACGCAACACGGTTAAAGCAGTAGAAGGAATTAAGAACAGCATGGGATTCTGGTCCAGGTTACCCCTGGCTATGGTGGGGAGGGCTGCTCTGCTAAAAATGGTAGTTTTGCCCATACTGTTGCATTTCTTTGTTAACATCCCGCATGGGATCCCGAGGCGCTTTTTCGCTAGCCTCCATAGCCTGTGTAGGAGCTTCATCTGGGGCAACTCCAGGAACAGGGTGGCCCTCTGGAAACTACAGAACTCGTGTGATAGGGGAGGGATCAACCTGCCAAATTTTGAGCTATACTATCTGGCAGGGCAGCTGCAGTATGTAGCAAGATGGCTGTCTGGCGAGGAGACGGCAGAAACCAGGCTGCTGTGCAGGGAACTGCTCCCCTTCTTTCACAAAGAAGTGGTGTGGCTGTCCAAGTCGAGGGTCCGGGGGATGGCGGGGCTGCTGGTACTGGGATGGGAGATATGGCACAGAACGTGGCAGATTGCGGGACACCTGGTTCCGTACTCTATGCAGGTGCCACTTGCAGCACTATGTGGAGAGGATCCCCAGCTGATACAAGGGGTCCGCAAGTACTGGGAACCAGTGGGCCTGGCCACCCTGGGAGACATATGGCTGGAAGGGGAGGCATTAGAATTCCCGAACCTGATCGAAGATACTGGGGTGCATAAAGGGCAGTACATAACTTACACCAGAATTGTCAAGAGAGTACGAGTGAAGTGGCCAACAGAGGTGCTCACCGGACAACCGGATGCCACTATGGAGGCTATATATGATATTTCAGAGGGTGGGCATGAGATTTCCCGCATATACGAGCTGTTGGGGTCCAAGGTGGGGAAGGACTTGACCCAACAGACAACTTTGGGAGGTTGAAGTGGGAGAGCCCATGTCGGATGGGCTCTGGAAAAGAGCCCAAAGATATCATAAAAAAGTGTCCTAGAACGCAAGGCTCCAGCAGATCCAACTATATGTCACACATAGAGCATAGCTCACCCCCAGTAAGATCGCTAGGTTTGGTGGCCATACGACTCAGAAATGCCCTACGTATGGGGTGGAGGAGGCTGGGCTACTCCACATGTTTTGGGCCTGCCCTGAGGTGGGGACACGCTTAGCAGGAAGCGGTATTACACTGAAGGTGGAGTCGGCCTGGGCATGCATGCTGGGGGGATTCCCTAGGCCACGTAACTTAAGGCACATAAGCAAAATGAAAGATCTAGCATATGTCCTGGCCAAACGAAGGATAGCAATGTGCTGGAAGGCAGCCCAGAGGCGGAGGATAGAGTTGTGGTGGGCTGACCTCTTAAAATGGGCAGAGGCAGAAACGGCTGTTTGGTGGGACACGGTTTGTAGGGGAGGGGAGGAGGAGGTAGGACCCCTAATTCAATGGAGGCAGCTGGTGGCTACCATGAGTGGCCCCCCCAGTCTGATCAGAGCGATGATAAAACGGATAAAGAGACGACGATAAACCCGCCTGAAAAATCACAGGATGATGACATGGACATATGGGCTGAAGTTAGGAGGGAGGGAGTTTCATGAGACTGGACAATGCTGATTGTAACACTCTGACGCTGAATCTGATGATGGAATTGTTTTTTCCCAAAAAAAAAAAAAAAACTCTGTGCGGCTCCCGCCGGCTTCTCTGGGATCATTTGCATTGCCGCACTGGACGCCGCAAGGGCGCCCGTCCCTGCCACTCTGGATTTGGGGATCTGAACCTGACTTCCTGTCGATCGGCTGAGGGCAATGGAGGCCATAGCCCATCCCTTCCGAACGGCGCTCGCCCATCCCTTAGGACTGACTGACCCATGTTCAACTTCTGTTCACATGGAACCGTTCTCCACTTTATTCTTCAAAGTTCTCGTTTTAATATTTGCTACTACAACCAAGATCTGCACATGCGGCGGCTCCACTCGGGCCCTCGCCCCGGGCTTCTGTGCGTACTGCAGCAGCCCTCCTACTCGTCTGACTTAGCCCCCGCGGCTCTCAACGCCGGCCTGGTATGGGCCTGATGCTCCAGGGCCATCCATTTTCAGGGCTAGTTGATTCGACAGGTGAGTTGTTACACACTCCTTAGCGGATTCCGACTACCATGGCCACCATCCTGCTGTCTATATCAACCAACACCGTTTCTGGGGACTGATGAGCATCTGCATCATGCGCCTTAACCCCGGGTGCGGTTCATCCCGCAGCGCCTGTTCTGCTTACCAAAAGTTGCCCACTGAGCACTTTCATACAATACCATGCTCCACGCCAGCAAGCCGTGCTTCATACCCATTTAAAGCTTGAGAGCAGGTTGAGATAATTTTGGCCCCAAGACCTCTAATCATTCGCTTTGCTAGATAAAACTGGGGTTTCCGTGCGCCAGCTACCTTGAGTGAAACTTCGGAGAGAACCAGCTACTATATCATTCGATTAGTCTTTTGCCCCTATACCCAGGTCGGATGACCGATTTACACATCAGGACCGCTACGGACCTCCACCAGGCCGAGTTCACCATCTTTCGGGTCCTATCACACACGCTCATGCATCATCTCTAACAGAGCGGGGGAGACGGGTCGGTGGAGAACCCACCGCGACAGGATGCCACTGCAATCGCCGGGCACCGGCCCTCAACATCATTACATCACAGGGTTTCATTCATCCCTCCGACTCGGGCAGGCATTATATTCTTAGTCAGTGTTTCCAGACAGGTCGGGTGGTTAACCGACCCCTGGCGCCCTTTGTGGGCCTCCCCGCCCGGCAGCACGACGTGGTTGGGGTGTATTGAGGGCAGTCCACCACAGTCACATCGGGAGCCCCGTCTCCCGTAGCCACTCTAGCAACCCCGAAGAGGGGCCAGGACAGTTTCCGGATAAGGGCCCGGTGGTGGTCTATCTCCCTCAGCCCCGTGGACACAGCAAAACTGCTGTCAGGGGGCTGTAACACTCTGCTGGAGCAGAGAGCCACCTGCCCCCTGGGGCCTTCCCAAATGCACCCTGCTGGGGCTGGATGTGCCGGGCCGCAGACCCGCAAGGGCCTCCACCGTTCCAGGTGACCAACCTGCCTGCCGTGTTGAATCCTGTGGGTGGACTGCACAGACCCCACCAGTTTACCGCTCAACCGTTTCACACCCTCTTGAACTCTCTTCAACTTTCCCTTACGGTACTTGTTGGTCACCAGTCTTGCGCCTGTATTTAGCCTTAGACAGAGTTTACCACACGCTTTGGGCTGCATTCCCAAGTAACCTGACTCCAAGAAGACCTGATCCCGGTGTGCAAGAGGCTGCTATCGGCCTAACACCATCCGCATGGGGAGACTCGATCAGAAGGACTTGAGCCCCCTGAGTGATGCCGGGGAGTCGGTCTTCTGTACGCCACATTTCCCATGCCTGCTGCTGAATGGGGATTCGGCGCTGGGCTCTTCCCTTTTCACTGGCCGTTACTGAGGGAATCTTGGTTAGTTCCTTTTCCTCTGCTTAGTAATATGCTTAAATTCAGCAGGTCACCATGTCTGATCTGAGGCCGTGGTCGGGGAGCACAAAGCTCAGGGCAGCTGGTCTCGGGCCCGTATGGGGGGTTGCCCCTGCCCTTGGCTCTGGCGAGTGTATTCTGGCCCAATCTGTGACCGAAGCCCACATGGTCACGAGGTCCGTGCTCCATGGCCATCCTGCGCTGGCAGCCGTGGGACACCAAAGACAGCCACACACAGCACGGCCAGGTGCCCCGGGGTAGGGTGAAGGTGCGCCAGGCTTTTTTAAAGCCTGCTGCCGCTGCCACCACATCCGGGGCGCGTCGGCCACCCGGCCCTCCCGAAACCAGCATGAGGTGGGGAAACTGGGGAAACCAGGACGCGTCGGCAATGAGCTTGCGCGCCAGATCCAAGGATCCAGCGACGGTGCTGATCGGGGTCTGACCTTAGGGGGATGAATGGAATGGGGTCCCTGCGACAGCCCCAGCCACGCCAAAGGAGTGAACCCGGGGCGATTGATGTACAAGCGACCCTCAGACAGGCGTAGTCCCGGGAAAAACCCAGGGCCACATGGTGCGTTCGAAGTGTTGATCAATGTGTCCTGCAATTCACACTAATTCTCGCAGCTAGCTGCGTTCTTCATCGATGCACGAGTCGAGTGATCCACCGCCAAGAGCCACAGGCAACTGTTTTTGTCCTAGACGTCGGCCTGACCCTGCCGGTGCAGGAGAGGTTGGGGGAGGCAGCACTGGCTGTGTCAGGACAGCCCAGCTCCCTGTCTAGCTCGGCCGAAAAAATTGTGGTTTCAAAAAAATAAAAAATAATAATCCAGGTGCTCAGCCTGACCGCCAGCTGCAGCAGCACAGCGCTTCCCAGGGGGATGGAGGTAGGCCGCTCCGCCACCTGCTCACACGGCCCGATCCACTCATCCTTCCCCGACCCCTTCCGCTTCCCTTTTGGGAGGGAGGCTGGGAAATGGACAACGAGGCAGGCCAGAGACAGCACAGACAGGGGGTCGGGTGGGACCACTAGAGTCTTCAAACCCCAGCCCGGCCGCATAGGTCCCAGCTCCAGGTACCTGGGCAAGAGGGAAGGTCACCCACTGTGCCAGCGGGCCTGGCCATTGCTCACACACAGATGTGGGCGGCTGGAACCTTGGCGCCCACCGTCAAGTGAGCCAGCTGCACCATGGATCATGCCTGGCTTGCCCGGGTGCCTGTCTGCCTGGGGAGGCACCCCTCGAGAGCAGTTAGGTTTCCCTCGGCTCCCGGCTGCTCCCAGTCAGGGCTTCCCTGGTGACCGGGGTGTCCCCACCAATGCCCAGCCGCTGGCAGGTCAGAGAGAGGAGTGTGCGCCCCCGGCCAGCGCAGATGTGGGCTCAGTGAGGAGAGGGGGCTGGTTGACCACGCGCACCGGACCGCTCTGCGAGAGGTGCCCCGGGATGTGGGTGTGCACGTCTGGGATGCAACCGAGGTCGGGCGCACGGCTCTCCCTCCGGCTGCTCCGCTGTTAATGATCCTTTATGCCCCCACCCACAAGCAGAAACCATTCACACTCAAATGCCCCATTTCTCCTTCCAAACACGTTCCAGATTCAAATGCCACCTCCCTCCTGTCCTACATGCCACCATCCCTCCATCCGAACCCACAAAGACACCAACATCCGTCCCTCCATACCTACACCAAGATGCTCCACCCCTCAGAGCCACACCCATATGCTTCCTCTCTACCTCCACACTCAGATGGCGCCATTCGCCCTCTCTCTATACCCACACCCGATTACCCCATCCCTTCGACACACACATGCTCCCACCACTCCAATAAACCAACATCCTTCTCTCCAGACAAACATTCCCCATCCCTCCATTCACACTCAGATGCCCCCTTCCTTCCCACCAGAGCGCTCCAGCCCTGACCCACATGCTCCACCATTCCCTGACATGCCCCCATCATATGCCCATTCCATATCAACAATGCCCCCTCCGATCCAGACTCCACGATGCACAATTCCTTCCTCAAGACCCATACCATGATGGCCCATGCTCCCTCCACACAGAAAGATGCCCCTATCCGTCCTCCGACCAATGAGCCCAAATCCTTCCCTCCAGACCCACACCAATGTGCCCCATCCCTCCCTCCAGATGCACATCAATGTGTCCTGTGCCTCCCTTCATACCCAAAGCAATGTCCCCATCCCTCCCTACAGACCCACACCCATGTGCACCATCCCTTCCTCTCAGAACCACACCAAGATGCCCCATCCCTCCCTCTAGACCAATACCGTAATGCACCATCCTCCCTCTACATAGCAAGATGCCCCTTGCATCAGATGCCCATGTGCCGATCCTGAATCACATGCAGATAGCCCCAGCCAACCCCCTCTAAAACCACCCATCCTAGTATGCCCCCATCCGCCCAGACCCACACCAATGTGCCCCGTCCCCTCCTTCCAGACCCACACCAATATCCGGTCATCCCTCCCTAGACCAATGTCCCCATCCCTCCCATCAAACCCACACCAATGTGCCCCCAACACCTCCCTACAGAGCCACACCAAGATGCCCAGTCCAACTTCCCAATCCACACCTAGATGACCAATGCCACTCTCAAGACCCACTGTGCCCATCTCTCCCTCCAGAAAAACGCCCATGTGCCCCATCCACCTCCCTCCAGAGCCATACCAATGTGCCCCACCACCTCCCTCCAGAAACACACCAATGTGCCCCCACCACCTCCCTCCAGAGCCACACCAATGGGACCCGACCACCTCCCTCCAGAGCCACACCAAGATGCCCGTCCCACTTCCCAACCCACACCTAGATGACCCATGCCACCGTCCAGACCCACTGTGCCCCATCTCTCCCTCCAGAAACACACCCATGTGTACCATCCCTCCACCCAGATCCACACCAATGTGCCCCCACCACCTCCCTCCAGATCCACACCAATGTGCCCCCACCACCTCCCTCCAGAGCCACACCAAGATGCCCCATCCCACTTCCCAACACACACCTAGATGACCCATGCCACCCTCCAGACCCACTGTGCCCCATCTCTCCCTCCAGAAACACACCCATGTGCCCCCACCACCTCCCTCCAGAGCCACACCAAGATGCCCCGTCCAACTTCCTAACCCACACCTAGATCACCCATGCTACCATCCAGATCCACTGTGCCCCATCTCTCCCTCCAGAAACACGCCCATGTGCCCCATCCACCTCCCTCCAGAGCCACACCAATGTGCCCCACCACCTCCCTCCAGAGCCACACCAATGTGCCCCGTCCAACTTCCTAACCCACACCTAGATGACCCATGCTACCCACCAGACCCACTGTGCCCCATCTCTCCCTCCAGAAACACACCCATGTGCACCATCCCTCCACCCAGATCCACACCAATGTGCCCCCACCACCTCCCTCCAGATCCACACCAATGTGCCCCCACCACCTCCCTCCAGAGCCACACCAAGATGCCCCATCCCACTTCCCAACACACACCTAGATGACCCATGCCACCCTCCAGACCCGCTGTGCCCCATCCCTCCCTCCAGAAACACACCCATGTGCCCCCACCACCTCCCTCCAGAGCCACACCAAGATGCCCTGTCCAACTTCCTAACCCACACCTAGATGACCCATGCTACCCACCAGACCCACTGTTCCCCATCTCTCCCTCCAGAAACATACCCATGTGCACAATCCTTCCGCCAAGATCCACACCAATGTGCCCCACCACCTCCCTCCAGAGCCACACCAATGTGCCCCCACCACCTCCCTCCAGAGCCACACCAAAATGCCCCGTTCCACTTCCCAACCCACACCTAGATGACCCATGCCACCCACCAGACACACTGTTCCCCCATCTCTCCCTCCAGAAACACACCCATGTGCAACATCCCTCCGCCAAGATCCACACCAATGTGCCCCACCACCTCCCGCCAGAGCCACACCAATGTGCCCCCACCACCTCCCTCCAGAGACACACCAAAATGCCCCGTCCCACTTCCCAACCCATACCTAGATACCCATGCCACCCCCCAGACACACTGTGCCCCATCTCTCCCTTCAGAAACACACCCATGTGCACCATCCCTCCACCCAGATCCACACCAATGTGCCCCCACCACCTCCCTCCAGAGACACACCAAAATGCCCCGTCCCACTTCCCAACCCATACCTAGATACCCATGCCACCCTCCAGACACACTGTGCCCCATCTCTCCCTCCAGAAACAAACCCAGGTGCACCCTCTGATCCACACCAATGTGCCCCACCACCTCCCTCCAGAGCCACACCAATGTGCTCCCACCACCTCCCTCCAGAGCCACACCAAAATGCCCCGTCCCACTTCCCAACCCACACCTAGATGACCCATGCTACCCTCCAGACACACTGTGCCCCATCTCTCCCTCCAGAAACACACCCATGTGCACCATCCCTCCACCCAGATCCACACCTATGTGCCCCACCACTTCCCTCCAGAGCCACACCAAAGTGCCCCACCACCTCCCTCCAGAGCCACACCAGGATGCCGCGTTCCACTTCCCAACCCACACCTAGATGACCCATGCCACCCTCCAGGCCCACTGTGCCCCATCTCTCCCTCCAGAAACACACCCATGTCCTCCATCCCTCCCCAGACCCACACCAATGTACCCCAACCCACACCACTGCCCCTATTCCTCACCCAGACCCACACCACTATGTCCTATCCATCCCTCCAGACCCACACCAATGTGCCCCCTTTCTCCAGAGCCACGCAAAAGTGGCTCATCCCACCAGACCTACACCAGCATGCCCCTATCCAACCATTCAGACCCCAGCATGATGCCCAATCCCTCCCTCTAGTCCAATAACATAATGCCTGATCCTTCTTCCAAATAGCAAGATGCCCCTTCCCCCTTGCAACAGATGCCTGTGTGCCATCCCGAATCACACGCAGATAGCCCCAGCCAACCGCCTCTAAAACCACGCATCCTAATAATCACACCGTCATAAAACATTAAATCACTCTATTAACCCCCGTTGATCAGTTAAACACAAGCATACACTGTCTCCCTATTCCTTTTCTTAGCCCTCCATACCTTTCATGTTGAATAGCTGAGCATGATTTTTAAAGTAAATGTAATTTCCTGCTCCCCCGTCTAAATCGGGTGTCTTGCAGGAACGTTCACGGTATCCGGAAGAAAATTCCAATTTACAGCCTGCCAAAAGCACACGGGTTGCTGCTGTTCCTGCAGCCTGGCAGCCAGAGCCTTGCCGCTCAGGACGCTCCAGGGCCTCCTAGAAATGTTCCCGGTGTTGAAATGCCAACCCCAAAACGCTGCTAGCCAAAGGTTGGCAGGGTCCGGTTGCACTTGCACCGGCGGCAGCCAGAGCGTTCAAAATTCCCGCTCAGCCCCAGCCCGCTTACTGAACGTGCTCCAGAACCGCTTCTCTGCTCCGGAAAGCACACGAATGACATTAGAGGTCACGTGACAACGAGGGGGCGGGCCGTTGCTATGGTCCTTTTCTCGGATGGGAACTAGTCGCTACCATACTGCTCCCACTCCAGGCGTCCTGCTCCTATGGACCTTGGGAGATCGAAGCTAACTTTAGAAAAAAGACGCACTGGGTGCGCTTGTACGTATTCATGTGCACTATGAGCCTAGGAACAGCTGCCACTCATTAACCATCACTGCCAGTTCACCTTTATCACACGAGAAAAGCATTGTGGATATACAATAGAGCCCGAACACACGGCTATAGCTCCAGAAACGTGTCTTTATGTACAGAGCAGGCTCTTCTACCCACTTCTCAATACTCAAGCATACAATTTCACACTTATTGGGGTTCATCACTGCAACACAAGCTAGGAGGCTTTCTTTAAATTAGTGTAGGCGTGGGCGGACCCAGGCAGGCGCTTCCCCATCCAATTGGATGATGTGCACATATCCACTATTCAGCATTCAACCCACGTAAAACTCACAATTCCTCCCACCGCCATGTCTGCCTCACAAAATCCAACAACACACTACTCCTCCTCCTGCCACTCACCCCGTCACCTCCCAGCAAAGCCTTCCCACTCAACTCAGCCACACCCTGCGCAGACAATCGAACCCTCATCAATTCTCTCTATACAGCATGTCTCTCACACCTAAACAGAAAATGTTCCACAGTCTCAGACACTCCACACACCGCACAGTCCCTCGACTCTCGCTTCCCCACTCTAAACAGTCATTCAGCCCCATATGCCCTATTCTCAATCGATTCAGCATCACCTCCTCCCCCCTCCTCCATTCTAGACTTCCCGGATCCACCTTTACTGACACTTTCTCACAAATACCAAAGGCATTTGGCTGAGCACTAGGCTATGTATAGCGCCCTCAGCAAACTTAGGGTTGGTTAAAAAAAAAAGCTTGAATAAATCATTGTAGCTGAAATGTGAATGTAGAATAATTCGTTTGTGCCAAAGTGCTGCTCAGTAGCCAGCACATAAATGCACCTCCACTTCACAGCAATATGAGCAATGCATTTTGGGTATGCATATTAACCCTAATGCAAGCCTTTAGCTAAAAAAAACATTCTTTGTCTTACAGGGCAGTGCTGTCTAGTGCATAGTTTCTTCAAACCAAGAAGACAAACAGTTCTCGCGGGCGATGACAACAGCAACCTTAGGGTTTTTCCGCAGCAGGCGGTTCACGTGTTTTCCATCCAATAGGATGATGTATGGCTATGATTGTCACTTTTCTCCACTAGTTTCCATCCAATAGGATGATGTACGGCTATGATTGTCACTCTTCTCCACTAGTCTAAGGAATGCACCATCCACCATTATATTTAGCGCAACATGCAAAACCCAGTGAAAAACTGTACATCCCCCAAGTAAACCATAACCCTATCACAACTTTTCTAGAGTGATCAATAGACTCTGATAAAACTTGAAATTTCCAGGAAATTCGCTGTTGCCTTAACAATAATCAGCAACTTTTCTGTGTTGCTCAGGGTCCGAGCTGTTCAATTAATAACCTCAATCACAAACAGTAACAAATTACTTCTTTGTAAGAACCAGTGCATTTTTGTTCACCATTTAAGTGGCTGACTTGACTACAGAAACTCCCAAAGTAGATGGCACCCCATTTGACTCCTCCTGCCACTGAATGCTCATCTGTCTCCCGAACTTCTGCCACCACATCAGCATACGAAAACACTTCAACCTAACTGACTGCACTCGGCTTCTTGCACATTTCAACCTAACAGACTGCACTCGGCTTCTTGCACATATGCAGGGCACTTTTAAACATAGCTCAGTGATCAAAATCATTCACGTGAGCGCAAATGTCGAGCCTCCAGAACGCTTTATGCAAGCCAGTGTTCGCCCACCATCACCAAAACTACAAACCAGAGATCCAAAAGGCCCAAAAAGCCTATTACAGCAAAATAACCCTAAACTGCTGCAGCAGCTGCAAAGAGCTCCTCCTGATCTTCCCTCTTCAAAGGAATTCGTGAACCCCCGCCTGCACCTCTGCCACAACCACTTCCTCGCAAACGCTATGCAACTCCCTCTCTGAACACTTCCACAATACAGCCCTAGACAGAATGGCCACCCTTAATGCCAAACTAGAGCAATACCTAAGTCAGTGTCCGGATAGGCGATATTGAGACACCTTTATAAGGTTCCGATTTACTCTCTTGCAAATGGGAGAGGTGTTGGCAATAAGAGGACTAAAGGAAAGTATATGGGCTGTTCTGTGTGTTATCGAAGGATGTATTGATTGGATTTCTTGTTTTCGTTTTTGTAAAGGTTTGTTGTAAACCAATTCCAGTACTGCAGAAAGATAGACCAGACGTCCTTACCAGCACCCGCGAGCAGACCAGGATGCTAACAACCGGCCCGTCATTAACGGGCCCGTTGTTAGCATCCTCCCCATTCCCATTGAGCCCTATGGGGACATGGTGATGTACTGGGTCCGGGTTCCTGGGAAAGAGAATTACTAGGCCCTCCAAGGTAGTAATGGCCCGGTAATTCCTCGTTCCTGGAACCCGGACACGGTACCCGGTATGGGGGTAGCCATACCAGAGCGGCATGGCGACCTCCATACTAGTAATGAGGCCCAATGTGTTTGAGACTTTTAAAGTATGTATTCTTACTCTTAAGTTATTCATAATGATTTGTTGTATTGTACTTTTTGTGTGAGTTGTATAAGGGTTTGTATAAAACCAGTTACAATAAATAAAAATAAATAAAAAAATAAGCCAAACTTTCTAACCTCGCCCCCACCAGTGTTTAATTTGTGGCAGTGCTTGGTGCAAACGGACTCTTACCAAGGCGCTACCTTCATCCATCGAGGCAAACTCGCTCCTCGGACCACGCTGCATGGGGAAAGGTATGAAAGGAGCATGAGTGAATAAACAGACATTTGAACTCTAAGAGAACTATACATTTGGTTTACACACAACTTACCTCGGAGTCATTATTTGTCTGCAACTCTGCCAAATACCTTCGGATCAGTGAAGTAACTGAAGTTCTACGCGCCCTTGCACTCCAAACGCAGGATGGAGAGTTCATCCTTCCTAACTATAAGGTGAGACTTTATGAAGGGGAACACTAGAAGTTTTCGGGAAGATAGTGTTAGTATTAACCCCTCTATCACGGGTGGCTAATTCCCTTTACTGCTTCTTGGAAAATCCTCTTGCGGGCCAGGCAGACGAAACTGAGTGGGCAAGTGCAGTCGATCATCACTTCGCCACGAGTCACACTGGTGGAGACCGCAGCATCCAGCTTCGTTCGGCGCCCCTGTGGAATCCAGGTGAGCGTGACAGAACGCAAAGCCTTACTACAAATCTCCACCCGGGCATCATGGACACCTCAGAGACTGACCAATTAGCCCAACTACTGGGGGAAGTTAGGGCTGAAGTGCATTCCGCCCGTCAAGAGACTAATGCTCTCAGGAGAGAACTGATTGTGGCAAAAGAACGTACGGATGTTCTCGCCAGACAATTACTTCAAGCTCAAGCTGGACACACACCTTTACCTGGACTCGGGGGAGCTCCTGCCAAGCTCAATCAAGTAATCCAGTACAAGTGATTTTACCAGGGACAGTCCCTTTAGCACCACCAGAACGCTTTGCGGGGGACCCTTAAAGGTTCGCCGTGTTTATGAACCAGTGCTGCCTGCACTTTTTATGTAGACCTGGAGCCTTTCCGAATGATCAAGCAAAGGTAGCCTTTGTACTATCGTATCTCAGTGGCAGTGCAGCCGATTGGTCTGTTCCACTAGTCAACCAGGATGACCCTCTTCTTCAGGAATTTCAGGGCTTTCAACTAAGCATGGAAAGACTATTTGCCTGACATTCTCAAGGCCAAGTTTTGGATAATGAACTTTTGTCCTTGCATCAGGGTAACCAGGATTTGCTGACCTACATCGCAACTTTCAATAGGTTGGTGGTAGAAACCGGATGGCCAGAAGTCAAGCGGATTACGCTATTTCATCGTGGGCTACGAGGTGAACTAAAAGATGTTTTAGCACAAGTAGTGAACCCACCTCAAGAATGTGCTGAATACATTGACCTGGTTGTTCAGTTAGATCACAGACTTCAGAATCGAAAGGCTGATCGGGCTAGATTCGAGAATCGAGTATTGGTAAGACCTAAGGACAACGCAAATTGGGGGGGGGGTTAAAGGACCTTTGACTCAAAAAGAAAAGGACAAGAGGCGACAGTTACAATTGTGTTTGTATTGTGGAACCTTGGGGCATTTTATACGGGATTGCCTAGTGAAACCACCTAAGAAGGTGATAGGAGTCGCCGACAAAATCAATATGGAATCAGAGCCGGGGAACGACCATGCCCGACAAGTGTAGAGGTCCACTTTCCGAGCATGAAGAAGGACACTCAGACCACGCACCTAATTATACCAATGGTCCTTATAGATCATCGACAGCCATCTCGTATGCACGCAGTGAGAGCATACATTGATAGCGGAGCCATAGGAAACTATATGGATCAAGAATTGGCTACGAGGATGAACCTGTCTCTTTGTGAAAAAACCACAACTGATGTAATCACCACCGTCGATGGGACCGAAATAGCTTCCGGTCCAGTAACTCATTCAACTATGGAGATGACACTGTTGGATCAAGATGGGCATCGAGAGAACATTGTGTTTGACTTAATCAAGGCCCCACAGTTCCAAATAATTCTGGGGATGCCATGGTTGGAAACTCATAATCCTTGTATTGAGTAGCGAGAAAAGAGAGTGACCTTCTCGGATTGTGCACACACTTGTTACCCTGAAAGAACTTTGATAAAAAAACTGGCTACGGTCATGAATCCGACAACTCAGTTACCCCAGGAATACCAGGAATTTCAGGATGTTTTCCAAAAAAACCAAGCAAACACGTTACCACCCCACAGATCATACGATTGCAAGATCCATCTCCTACTTGGTGCTCAAGTCCATGCAGTAGAATCTAAGCCCTCACAGAACCCGAAAATCTTCATTTATGTCAATATTTGGATCAATACCTAGCTAATAGCAAGTCTCCAGCGGCATTGTCTTTATTCTTCGTTCCTAAAAAGGAAGGTGACCTCAGGACTTGTATTGACTATCGTGCATTAAATCAAATAACGGTAAAAAACCGATACGCGTTGCCCCTGATCCCAGAACTACTGGACCAAGTGAAAGATGCTTGTATCTACACTAAGTTGGACCTCCGAGGGGTGTATCATCTGGTACGCGTAAAAAAGGGTGACGAATGGAAGACTGCCTTCCGTACCAAATACAGATGTTCGAATACCAGGTGATGCCTTTTGGGCTTTGCAACACACCGGCAGCTTTCCAGTATTTTATGAACAATGTCCTTCGCGAACTCATAGACGTCTCTGTTTTTGTATACATAGATGACATCTTAGTATACTCTTCTTCTGAACAAGACCATGTGAAACAAGTTTGTGCTGTATTAGAAAAACGACGTCAGCATAAATTATATGCAAAATTGGAAAAGTGCGTTTTTCATACTTCGGAAGTCGAATTCCTTGGATTTATCCTGACCCCAAATGGAGTTCGAATGGATTCACGAAAGGTGGATGCAATCCTCAAGTGGCCCTCACCTACCTCGATTAAAGGGGTACAGAGTATGCTTGGATTTGTGAATTTTTACCGCAGATTCATTCCTGATTTTTCACATCTTGTACACACCATCACAGCTCTTTGGCGGAAGAATAAACGCTTCCAGTGGACTGAAGAAGCAGAAAAGGCATTACAAGACCTAAAACAGAAATTCACTTCAGCTCCTGTTTTAAAGCACCCACGCCCAGAACTTCCTTACGTGGTTGAAAAAGATGCATCCAGCTTAGCCATGGGAGCTGTCCTTTCCCAAAAGGATCCTGAGACTGTTCAACTTCACCCGGTGGCATTCTGGTCATGGAAAATTTCAGCACCTGAGTTAAACTATGCAGTTACCGACAAGGAATTACTGGCCATCAAGTCGGCGTTCAAGGCCTGGCGTCATTATCTTCTCAGAGCTAGACACACCATCACCGTAATCACGGATCACAGGAACTTACAATATTTAAAGACAGCCAATGCTGAATCGTCACACCAACTTAGATGGGCCTTATTTTTTGCGGAATATGATTTTGTGATAACTTACCGACCTGGTTGTCGAAATGGCAAAGCAGATGCTTTATCTCGTATTGGAATGGGAGAAGCATATTCAAATCCAGAACCTGTACCCATAATTTCAGAGAGAAGAATTCTTGGAATAACTACTCTACAGACTCTGGACGACGTCCATAAAGAGATTCAGCAGCTTTTCGACCCTGCAGCCTTACAAAGCTGGTTAAACAAAGGCAAAGATTATTCAGTCATCGATCATTTACCATACTATCAAGGACGTCTTTACCTACCAAGTAAAGAACTACAAGAACATGTTATCGCCAATTATCAAGAGACTTTCGTAGAAGGGCATCCTGGGATCGCTAAAACCGAGCCCAAGATCAAAAGACAATTCTGGTGGCCTACTTGGCGGAAAGACATTGGGCCTTATTACGACCTCAGCACTAAACCATGGTGCTATTAGCACCATGGTCCATGCAGGGGTCCGCCATGGTGAATGGCAGAATTACCGCCCCATTCCAAGGTTGGCGGGGCGGTAATTACCCATTCATCATGGCCCCTTCCCCATTCCCATTTTTGGCCGATAGGGCTCAATGGGAATGGGGAAGGCGCTAATTACGGCACCGTAAATTACGGTGCCGTAATTAGCTCCTAGGTCCCTTTGCGGGTTGGTTTTTTAACGCCTGCTAAAAGCAGGCGTTAAAGTGCAACCCGCAAAGGGGCCGCGTAATCAGGCGTTAAGGGTTTAACAGGGCCGACACCTTTTACGGCGCCCTTAACCCCTTAACGCCTGGGTTGTAATGAGGCCCATTAAGTCATTTGTACTGTCTTGCAGTATTTGTGCCCAAAATAAGACCCAGAAGAAGAAACCAGCAGGTCTATTACAACCTTTGGACATTCCACCTACACCTTAGCATACCTTATCCCTTGACTTCATTATTGACCTTCCTCCATGTAATTGGTAGAACACCATCCTAGTAATAGTGGATCTTTTTTCCAAAATGGCTCATTTCATTCCATTAAAGGGTCTACCTTCAGCCTCGACCTTGACCAAAGAATTTCTAGAACATATCGTCTGAATACACAGATTCCCCTCCGTACTGGTTTCAGACCGGGGAAGTCAGTTCATTTCTCAATTTTGGAGGAAATGCTGTCAATTGGCCCAAATCGATGTAAGACTATCAACCAGCCACCATCCTCAAACCGATGGTCAAACTGAGAGGACCAATCAAACACTAGAGCAATATCTATGGTGCATGTTACATCAAACCGAAGGCAATTGGACGGAAAGTTTGTAGATATCCGAGTATGCCTACAACAACTCATTGCACTCAGGAACAGGACAAAGTCCATTTTACACTATATATGGATGGCATCCTCGAACCTTTGAACTCGACCTGCCTCAACACTTAGAGATGCCCGCCGTGAGCAACCTACACGCCACTATAACACAGGATTTTAAAAGAGCAACCGAACATCTGAAACAGGCTAAAGAGAGATGCAAGAAAACCGCAGATCAACATAGAAGCGAAGCTCCGAAATACCAGATAGGAGACCAAGTTTGGCTAGCTTCAAGACACATACCTTGGAAGGGGACTCGCACCTTTAACCCCAAGTATTTGGGACCTTACACTATTAAAGCCATTATTAATCCCGCGGCTGTCAGATTGGAGTTACCGTCAAATATGCAAATTCATCCAGTCTTTCATGTTTCACTTTTAAAACCATTAAACCATTACAGCCAGGGACAAGACTAACCAAACCACCTAATCTCATCCTAATAGACAGAGAACCAGAATTTGAAGGTAAAAGTATTTTGGACTCAAAAATAGTCAAATCAAGACTTTTTTATCTGATTGACTGGAAAGGTTATGGTCCACAAGAAAGGTCATGGGAACCAAGTGACAATATTCATGCACCTCGACTGGTGAAAAGGTTCCACCAAAATTTCCCTGACAAGCCGGGGCCTGTAAGGAGAACCGCCTTAGGAGGGGCCTTGAGGGGGAGTGCTGTCATGATGCCTGCCCCCAGACATCCGGAACAGATCCATCTATCCAGGGAACAGGCATCCACGAGGACCCAGGAATTCCTAAAACCCTGTCTAGGGGCTATATGGGTTCAGTCCTTGCGCCGTAGGCGCCAGGCTCTTATTACCATCTTTAAACAGTGCAGGTCATCCTGCAAAGAACTCATGTACAGGCCATCATGAGGCCATGAAGGGACTACTTTCCTTTAGGAACTATTTTACTACTTGGGTGTGGTACTGGAACACTTTACCTGGGAACTACTTTTTTGATGCTATTTAAACCACGCCCGAAGAGCAGCACACGCTTTGCGTTATTCTGCATCTATGCAGCGTAACGCTCACCGTGTCTGCAGTCCAGTATTCAGTCTAGAGCTACACCCGTTTGTGTCCAGAGCTGATCCTAGAGAAAAGGAAAGAAGAAGAGAAGGTTAGAACAGGAAGATTCCCATTTGGTCATCATCTTCTCCTGGAGCAGCCACATCTGTGAGAAAGGGAAAAACATTTAAAACAACCGCGTCGCATTGCCAGCTGCAGCGCCGTGCCATACTCACCTATCATTAGAGCATCTTCACAACCCAGCGCGGTGCCCGTTGAATCGCCGCTCGCAACATCAGCATCTGAAAAGGCAAGAACAAACAAAAGGTGAGCAGGGTTCCGCCAAAGGCATTCACTTACTTACCGCAAGATACTTGCTTGGCATATTACCGCTCGAGGCAGCGCTGGTCACCATTCTACGCGCGACATTTTCGCAAAGGCGCAGCACCTTCAACGAAGATAGAGAACTATTGGTTAATCGCACTTGGAACAATTTTACTTGCTAAACAGTGCTTGCTGCAAACTGACTCTTACCAAGGCGCTACCTTCATCCATCGAGGCGAACTCGCTCTTCGGACCACACTGCATGGGGAAAGGTATGAAAGGAGCATGAGTGAATAAACAGACATTTGAACTCTAAGAGAACTATACATTTGGTTTACACACAACTTACCTCAGAGTCATTATTTGTCTGGAACTCTGCCAAATACCTTCGGATCAGTGAAGTAACTGAAGTTCTACGCGCCCCTGCACTCCAAACCCAGGATGGAGAGTTCATCCTTCCTAACTATAAGGTGAGACTTTATGAAGGGGAATACTAGAAGTTTTCGGGAAGATAGTGTTAGTATTAACCCCTCTACCACGGGTGGCTAATTCCCTTTACTGCTTCTTGGAAAATCCTCTTGCGGGCCAGGCAGACGAAACTGAGTGGGCAAGTGCAGTCGATCATCACTTCGCCACGAGTCACACTGGTGGAGACCGCAGCATCCAGCTTCGTTCGGCGCCCCTGTATGGAATCCAGGTGAGCGTGACAGAACCCAAAGCCTTACTACAAATCTCCACCCGGGCGTCATGGACACCTCAGAGACTGACCAATTAGCCCAACTACTGGGGGAACTTAGGGCTGAAGTGCATTCCGCCCGTCAAGAGACTAATGCTCTCAGCAGAGGACTGATTGTGGCAATCCAGGTGAGCGTACAAGAGGCACCTGTGTTTTGAAGATGTAACATGGTGTCAGACAAGGGCAAGGCGAAGGCTATCCATGGACGTTCAATGTTCAAATACCAAGCAGTCTCAACAGAGCAGACAAGGAGAGGCAGTCGGGAAACCAGGAACATTCCGTGTTCAAGTACCAAGTAAATTCGCCAGAGCAGACAAGGAGAAGACAGTCGGGAAACCAGGGACGTAACGTAATCGGAGTGTAGCTTTCAAACCAATGAGGATGATGCAGTGGAAGTTTGGGGCTGTTCCGTGGTCGAAAAACGAAAGGAGTTCAGCTGATCGGCCGATGAGCAAGGAAGTCTGCAGTGAGTCATCGAACAGCTGGCTGTAAACTACAGCAGTGAGAATCCAGGAAATTCCACAGGGCAGAAGTAAGTTGCAGGTACAGAAACGTAACCCAACTTCAATCAGAAGCCATGTACCAGCGTTTGTGATCTATGAATATGGACCAAGGAGCGGACATGTGACCGCGTAGACAATGTCACTACCCAGGCGACTGGGCACACCCAGGAGGAGATGAGCATGGGCAGTTGTCCTGATTTCAAATCCGTTGCCTGAATAACGGAAATTGACGCTTTCTGTGCTGGTGCACATGAAGCTGTAACAAACGCCATAGTAGTTGCCACGAGTGTGTTCATAATAAGTGGTTATTGGGGAAACCACGCTGTGAGGAGCGCAACCCCTTGGCAACCATGACAGCGGGACATTTAAAAATGGCATAGGTAGTAATGGAGAGAACTGTGCAGGAGAAAGCAGTGCAAAAGAAGACGTGCAAATCCATGCAGTTGCTTCCGAACATGAGTACCAAATACTGGCATGGCAAAAAGGAAGAAGAGGCGTAGCAAGCACATCTGAAGGACAGTGGAAGCACTGGAAGCCAAAGAAGAGCTCTTCGAGGTATGCTCGTGTCGAGAGGCAGCATTCTGCGGTCCAGGCCCTGGAGGTAGACGGCGAGTGATTGCAAACCTGTGGGAACAAACATCCACACCATGTAAGAAGCCGACCCAGTGAGGAAGCTTCATCACAGAGGCACGCCAAGAGTCGGAGACGCTATGAATGACGGGGGAGTCTGCCCAAAGTCGTTGGGTACCCCGGGGCGTACCGACATGCATGCAACCGAGTGATTGAATGGTATGAGATTGCTAATATGACAATACTCAAAAGTGGTTTGAATGCAGACAAAACCCAACACCAATTCAATACCCAATAAGAAGAATATTTGAAAACCGACAAGACAAAGTGCAGCAACAAACTCCAAGCAAGTACAGATGCATGAGATGCCAATGTTGGGGAAAGCTAAAGCAAAGGTTAGCCTAAGTAAATATACTGAGCACCTTAGGGTATATGCTACTGTGGTATAGTGAAAAGAACAGTGACGAAAATAAGAAGTCATGGCAAGTGAAAACACCAGGTTAATGGGCCTCATTATGACTCTGGCGGTAGCTGTGCCAGTAAATACTGGCACGGCTGCCGCCAGAGTCATTTGTTTTCCCAGAAAAAAGAAAATCCCCATTCCCATCGAGTCCCATTGGACTCAATGGGAATGAGGAGGACGGATGCATCGGCGCTATGTGCAACAGTGCCGGTGCATCCGTCAAGGTCTGCAAGCCGGTGCCATTCCGCCCTCGTAGTTTGCCGGTTTGGAAACAACGGTACCGGCAAGCTTACCAGTACCGTTGTTTCCGGACCGGCAAACTCGTAATGAGGCCCAATGACATTGTAGGAAGATGCCTGGCAGGGGAGTATACTACAGATCTGAAAAACCCATAAGAGGATTCCTGGCAGAGGAGTATACCAAGAAATCCGCCAAAGATGTATAAATATTCTGACATTGTGTTAACCCTGACTCGGGACTTGTGCTCATAGGATTTGGGAGACGCACTCTTTCACACTCACAAGTAACACACAAGTACAAGAATACAAAGTCCTACCTGATCTTCAAACGATAGATTGAGGATAGGAGAGATTCCCCTGATGTTCTTTCACTGGGCAGCTGTAAAGTGCACAATGTGAAAACATCAGGGAAACCCTCGAGGGGAAGAAAACCCTTGTAGATGGTGATCGTTGGAAGCGGAAGGGAGCTTGTCTCAGGTGTGTGTCTTCCGGGTGTAGTTAGTCGCCGTTGGATCGTCCTCGAGACGTCAGGGTGTTCAATCCGGTTCCGACACTAGCTATAATGAGAATGGAAATTTAACCCGGATAAAAGTAAGCAGGTAAGTTAAACAAATGGATAATATACTACCCTTGACGCTAGTTATTGCTGAGGTTAAAGTAGGCTGAATCCTCGATGGAGCTGAGAGTGAGGATCTAGAGGGGGATACAAATCTTAAGCAAACTCAGATAAGACGGGGAACATAAAGACCACTAATACTGGGAGATGTTCATACCGGAATCCTGAACGGAGTTTGGAAGGTATTCCCGGGGAAACGTTCCACGAGGGAATAGAGGTGGTGGCTGGGAGATGCAGTCCGCGTAACCGCGAGTTGCATGAGATGCTAAATTAAAGGAGTAAATAAGATGAGTTGGTATTGGAAGTGATGTAGTGGTATGTCTACCTGCGTTGTGCAGTTCCCCGGAAATGTTTGTGTGAACGAACAGATGGACACGGGGAAAGAGAGGGAGTTCCTGCTAGCGGGAAAGAAAGAAAAGGAAAACGTGAATCAGGGGTTTGGAATGCAAGCAATAAGTCTAGGAGTTCCTAGCTGCGATACTCACGAAGCGTGACTGCTGTAATCAGTAGCAACGCGATGCCGTTCTGTATTCGGTCCCGAAGTACTTTCTCAGCACGGATGGGAGGAGCAGGATCAAATGCCTTCAGAGCCACTGTACCATCACCCTGCGATACAGCGGCCATCTTAGGTAGGAGAATCTGAATGCTTGAGATACGCCGCCAACGGCGCCACAATGACCATTTCCCAAGAATGCCCGAGGGTTTATAACACATTGTGGGAAGATACCTGGCAGAGGAGTATATTAGGGGATCTGAGAAGCCCATGAAAGAAGTAATGGCAGGCAAGAATACCAGGCACCTAAGGTTGTATACAAATTCTGACATTGTGACAAGATACCTGGCAAGGGGCTATACCAGGGAATCTAAGAAGCCCATAGAAGGATTCCTGGCAAGGGAGTATATCATATAAATCCACAAACAAGAACTGTATGAATCCATAAAAAAAACACAAAGGAATTCTTGGATAAAAAGACACTTTTTGACACAAAGGAACTGTTGTTAGAAAGAAACACCTTTGCCATCCTACCTAAAAATCCAGGGCAAAGGAGTTATCAGAGAGAGCAGATAGAAGATGAATTTTGAGATTGGTTTGAAAAATATAGAGAGAAGAGAAAGAGTTAATAACAAGAGTAATAGAGTTCCAATGCTTGGGGAAAACAAGGCAAAGGGTAGAGAGGAGAATTCGCACGGGGGGGTTTAGGGACAGAGAGAAGAAACTGATTCTAGGCGGAGAGTATGGTAGGAGAACATAGTAGGATTAGTGAAGAGGGGAGCACGATCATGGACAGTGTGACGAATCTGAGGATGTCATCCCTTCTCCCCTAGGGCAAAACCCAGCCAGATCCCTGCTGCTCACAGTCACACCACCAGGCTCGTTGGGCCACTAACCTCTGGTCTCGGCTCTCAGCTGCCGGGTTCCGACTTCTCTCTGCCACCCTTCACGCTGGGTATCCGTGTGGCCCTCTGGCAGCCTAGGCCCACCTTGCTGTCTTCTACGCTGCACTGCATCACTCGCTGGGGCCTCACCAGGACTCCCGCTGCCCCCAGCAGAATTCCACTACAGGGACCGTTGTCTCCTCCTAGATGTCAATAATCTGAGCGGATAGGAATGAAGAGGTTCAAATGGAGCTCCAACCAAAAATGTTAATATCAAGTTTAGATCCAAGGCTAGGAAAATGAAAGGGACCGGTGGGAAAATATTTGTCAGTCCCTTGAGGAACTGTAAAACAATGGGTATTTTAAATAAGAGCCTTGGTCTGGCGTGAGTTTAAAGATGAATAATGCTGCCAGGTATCCTTCGGCAGTAGCCACCTGCAGCCCCTGATGGGCTAGCTGTAACACAAAAGAAAGCACTGCAGGTGTATCAATATCTTAAGCTCTACTCCAGCCGAAAAACCTAGACCAACGGCAGCAGTATAGTGATTTTGTTGCTGGTCTTCTGGACGAAAGCGACACCTCCATAACTTCTTCTGGAAGGTCCCAATATTTAGAACTTAACCTCTCACAAACTAAGCATTAAGAGTCAGAGTTCTGATTTCTGGGTGAAGAAGACAGCCTCCCTTTTGTGAGAGTAGGTCCACTCTCTGGGGAAGATGAAATGTAGGCCAGATGGACATGTCTAGAAGGTCCGGGTACCACGTCCTCCTGGCCCAATCCAGAGCAATCAGGATCATGGACTTTCCAAACTTTCTCAACCTCCTGATGACACGAGGAATGACAGGGACTGGTGAGAACGTGTATAGGAGTCCAAATTCCCAGTCCACCACAAACGCATCCCCCAGAGCTCCTCTCAGCAAAAAATCCCTGGAGCAGAACAGGTCACATTTCCTATTGATACTGGACATGAACAGATCCACTTGAGCTGTTCCCCAAAGAGTGGAGATCTCTAAAAGGACTTCCTGAGCTATCTCCCACACATGGGAGATTGTGCTCTGCTTGCTCAGAGCATCTCTTCTCTGGCCAGATGAACAGTCGATAGAGAGATTCCATTTTGAAGTGCCAAAAACCAGAGCTGCATTGCCTCCCTACACAGTGGTAGTGACCCAACACTTCCTCTCTTGTTGAGGTAATGCATGGCCACTTTACTGCCCATCATTATCATGATGTTCTCCCCCTGCATGGAAGGCAAAATGGCCATCAATGCCTGTCTGATTGCCCTCAACCCTTAAAAGGTTTATGTGTAGTGTAAGGGTGCAGAAGTAAGTGTCAGAGACAAAGGTAACACAGATTCGGTTATAAACTTTTATTAACCAATAAAAGGGTTAAACAAAAACAATCTCTCCGTCCCTAAAGCTAAGAGGGATTTCCCTGCCTTAATGAAATCTAAAGAAAATGTCAGGATGTCAATTAATGGTCTTTCACGGTCGTGTCCAAAAACCCTGCTTCTGACCCTCACACTAATAACTTAAATCTAATGTGCAAGGATGCTAATTTCTCAACTGAAGTGATGATGACAGTTCTTGCCAACTGTTAAACGAAGCGTTGCCTGAGCACTGAGTACCTAATTTTCCTGGTGAGTGATGTGAAGAGGCAGCCAGTCTGTCAATATATGCTGAGGCGGTGAACTAGCAATGCGGGGTACCAACCCAACACCCTCCTGGTTGACTCCTGGTTGACTGAAACAGGTTGGGGCTGTACTGGCTCCCAATGCCACAGGACGACTCTTCTCAGATTAGCGTGACATCAGGACAGTGTAAGCACTGGCAGAGAAGGTCTTGAGATAGTCTAACTGTATTGCTCAAATGTATAACACAGATTTGTGAGGGTGTGCGGAGCACAGGTTCCAGAAGACAGGTTGACAAGGTTCCACAATGGTGCAAACAGTTGGTTCTAGAAGGCAGGGTATGAAGCTGAGACACAAGGCAGGCAGAAAACTCGTTCCAGGAGGCAGGGTACCAGGCAGAGACACAAGGTGGGGTCAATGACAAGAGGCAGACTACCGGGGAAGCCAGGGAAAGCCTTAAGAGGGGACCCTGCAGAATCAGAGAGTCAGAAGAGAACTCAAGTAAGGAGAAGGGGAAAACAGAAGGCAAGGACCTAACCCTGAGCCCCAGGGCAGGGGTTCAAACTAACACCCAGAGAAGGAACCGGGACCAACCCACCAGGAAGCAGGACCAAAAAGGAGGCAAGGGGAAGATCCAAGGCAGGAGTGAAGAGCAAGGGTTAAAGAACAAGGTTCGGAGTGGGAAACGCGATCAGGGATCTGACCGCATTGAGACGCAGTGTGATCCTGCAGGCGGAACCCAGATAAAGGATTGGGTCCAAACGAGGCTTGGACCGCAAGCCCTTATTGCCAGGCAGACTGTGTATGCGCGGAGGGACAGGCACGGTCGCCCGTGCATGCGCAGACCCGTAAACATGGCTGCGTCCAAGGAGCCGGGTAACCGGACCGAACGTGCCTGTGAGAAGTGCCACCTGGGGTAAAGCATCTACGTTGGGGTCCGCTGGACCTGGAGATCCCGTCTCCTAAATCTGGTGAGTGGCGTGACACCATGCCCCCTCCCAGGAAGGCCAGAAGCCACGGGCTTCCAGGGATACAGGAGAAAGAACTCACAAACCAAACGTGGGGCATGCACAAAACTGATCGGCTCCCAGGTACGATCACATACCGGGTAGCCCTTCCAATCCACCAAAAATGGAAGTACCCCACGTCGGATCAGGAATCACAGGTCTCCTGCACTTTGAAGTCCGGGACTCCATGTACACTGATAGAGACAGGCTAAGAGCAAGAACGACCATAGGTGTAAGGCACATAGGGTTTCAGGAGTGAAACATGGAATACAGGGTGGACGCGCCAGGTGGGCGGTAGCTGCAGGTGGAATGCCACTGAAGGCAAGCGCTTGGTGATCTTAAAGGATCCAAAACAACAGGGTGCCAGTTTGGTTGGCAAATTGCGTGCAGGTAGGTTTCTTGAGGATAACCACACCATGTCTCCAACCCGGAGCATAGGCTCAGTGGAACGCCTCTTGTCAGCCTGTGCTTTCATGCACTCAGGTGTACTCCGCAAGGGTACCAGCTGCCAGTTTGAATTGGTTATAGATGGTAGTAACCATGGCAGAGGGAATGGTGCTGGGTAACACTGGGTGGAAGGGCAGCAACTTGGGATGTAGTCCAAAGGAACAAAAGAAAGGACTAAGACCAGTGGCAGAATGTAGAGCATTGTTATACGCCACCTACCTATGCAGTATCTAGATGGTCCAACTAGTTGTCCTGTGTGGCATTAGCGTAACATTGCAAGTACTGCTCCAGTGTTTGGTTAGTCCGCTCCGTCTGTCTGTTGGTCTGATGATGATAGCCTGAGCTCAGTGCCCGCTGAATGTCCAAATGGTTACACAACTGGTTCCAGAACGAAGAGATGAACTGAGAACCACAATCTGACAGTATCTTCTCTGGGAGACCATGGAGATGATACACCTCGTGAAGGAAACTGCAAGCCATCTGGAGGGCAGTAGGGATCTTCGGGAACTGAACGAAGTGAGCCATCTCGGTGAAACAGTCTACAACCACCATGATACAGGTGTGCTCATTGGAAGGGGGCAAATCGACAATAAAATCAGTAGGAATGTTATGCTACGGGTAGGGAGGTGCTTCGGTAGGTTGCAGGAGGCCCAAAGGTCTTTTGCCTGGGGTCTTGGCTTGAGCGCAAACAGAACAGGATTACACTAATTGTTTTGCTTGACTGGCCCATCCCGGCCACCAGAACTGTCAGGCAATCAATTCCTGAGTGGCTTTTACTCCTCGATGACCACTGATCATGGAACTGTGAAGCCTTGTAGTATCACTGTCTAAAGGCTGATAGTGGGGATGTATAAACGATCCCATAAAAACACCAGTCCGTCACGTTCACATACTTGAGGTCGACGTAATAGCCCCGGCCTGGCTGGATACTATTGGTGTCCTTCAAGAGAGACCGCAGATGTGGTGCAAGGATAAGCAGAAAATGTTTCGGGGCTATCAGCGGGATTTCAACATCATTGTCCAAAGAGTGTGACAAAGCATCAGCCTTCAGGGTTTGAGCAAAGGTAATATACGTCACTGCAAAATCAAAATGAGAAAAGAAAAAGGCCCAGCGAGCTTGTCGGGAGGTTTTCTCTGCAACAAGCGTGGGTACTGTAGATTTTTGTGATCAGTGCATACTTCCACAGGAAACTTTACCCCCAGAAGATGATGTCTCCATTCTCCAAATGCAGCTTTTTTTTAAAAAAAAGTTTTTTTTACCAACTTTATTTAATTTTCAAGGCATCACAGACATGAATCCATTAGAAAAACTCAGTACAGCCCCTATCCGGGGATTCAGTGTAAAAACATATGGCTGTGTTACCCATGTAAATAGAGTAACAACCCCTGAACTCCCCCCTCCCCCTTCCCCTTTTCTTTCCCAACCTATCCCAACCTAAAGGTAGAAGGTTCAACTTTCCAGCTCGTAAGTGCAACAGAGTGAATCATTTGTAGTCTAAAGTTCAGTTTCCGTGATTTAGAAACAGGGTTTTCAGATGATAGATATCGCTCGAAGCAGCCTTGGTTTAAAGAACATCTGCACCTTATCATCCATGAACTTGTGAAGTGGCAGCCAGGTGTTTACGTATTTGGTATAGGAGCCTTGGGCCAGTGTCGTCACTTTCTCCATGGCCATCACCCCCTATAGTCTAACCCACCACATGGCTGTTATTGGGCCTTCTTTTGTCTTCCATGCCTGTGCGAGTGTTATTCTGGCCGCGCTCAACATGTGGGTTATAAGGGTGGCTGTAGGCCCTGAGTTCGCGTAACTCCCCTCCACTTCTTCCCCCAGCAGAACCACCAATGGATCTTGAGGCAGTTCTACCCCGGTGACATCTTTGATATGTCTTAGAAACTCCTTCCAATAGGTCGCTGCCACTGGGCAGGACCACCACATGTGTATGAGGTCCCCGGACTGTCTGCAATTTCTCCAGCAGGCTGCGGGATATTCCAGGTTGATTGCATGCATGCGTGCAGGTGTCATGTACCATCGAAGGCAGAGATTATATGCTGCCTCCTTTATGGAGGTGCATTTGGATCCTTTAGTTGCTCTATGCCAAATGCGACTCCAGGTCTCCTCGGAGATTGGTTTGCCCAGATCTGCCTCCCACTTTTGCATGTATGTAAGTTTGTTTTCGGGGTTAGCCTCTCCTGTCAGGCGATATAATCTAGTTATGCCCTTTTCTGGTTGACCTTCTTGTATTGTTAATTCTATGCCTGTCGGGTTTCTGGTTGCCCTTTCTTTTACTTTAGCGTTAGAAACCCAGTGCCTGAGCTGACAATAGTGATATCGTTCCCGTTCCGGTAAGAGGAATTTGGACTTGTAATCTTCGAAGGTTAGGGGTGTCCCTTCTGCGTATTGGTCTTGTAGGTTTATGTTGCCCTCTCTGCCTCCCCATTGTGTCCAGAAGTTAGCTTGCATTCCTAGGGTAAAGTCTGGATTATAACCGATCGGGGCCAGCGGGCCTTCTCCTATTTTGATTTTCTTGTGTCGTAGCACTCTGTCCCAGTACCATAAAGTAGTCTTTGTTGATTCCAATAGTGGACCCTGTTTACCCCTGTGACGTGTGGCAAGAAAGCCGAGATTCCCTAGGGGAGTCTTGGTCGCCATTCTTTCTATTGTAACCCATTGATTGCGGTTCTCTCCAGCTGTCCATTGTAACATCAGGGCCATTTGTGCCACCCATAGGTAACGGCGGAGCTCCGGAACCCCCAGTTCCCCGGATATTTGTGGTCTGAAGAGCACCAGTCTTGCTATTTTTGGCCTCTTTCCCCCCCAGATAAAGGACATTATGTCTCTTTGTAGTGTTTGGATAGCTGGACCAGGGATTTTTATCGGAAGGGCTTTCATCACATATAAAATTTGTGGGAGTAGGGTCATCTTGACCGCCGTAATACGTGCCCTCCAGGACAATTCCTGCATTTCCCACCATTTTAGATCGTTAGTTAGGGATTTGAGAAGATTTGGGATGTTAGCACCATATAATCTATCATAACAGGAGGTTAGTTGTATCCCCAAGTATTTTACCGATTTACGTTCCCATTTTAGCTGATATGATTTTTCCCATTCCGGAATTCGGGTCATCTCTTCCGTGATATTAAGAGCTTTAGATTTAGGATAATTAATATGGAAGCCTGAGACCTGTTCGAACTCCTCCAGTAGTCGTATGGCTGCTGGCAGGGAATTTCCAGTGTCTCGTAGGAACAGAAGAATATCATCTCCATATAGTGCTATCTTCTGTTGCCCTACATTGCCCACCTCCACTCCTCGAATCCCTGGGTGTTCCCGGACTCTACGTGCAAACGGCTCCATGGCCCTGGCAAATATCAGGGGTGACAATGGACACCCCTGTCTCGTGCCTTTCTGAATGAGGATGTCTTTTGTGAATTTACCATTGATCATGAGCTTGGTGGAAGGGTGTATAAAGTTCGCCATGACCATGCGAATGAAGATCGGTCCACAACCGAATTTTTCTAGGGTTAGTCGGAGAAATCCCCAGTGTAAACTATCGAAGGCCCTGGATGCGTCCAGAGCTGCTACTGAAAATATTTGGCGTGTCCTCCGCCCCCAGTCAATCGTGTCATTAGCCGTCCGTATATTGTCATATGTGTGGCGCCCCTTCACAAACCCAGCCTGGTCTGAATGTATTATCTCTGGGAGAATCACTGCCAATCTTCTCGCTATTATCATGGAGTAAATCTTTGCGTCCCCGTTTAATAAAGAGATCGGGCGGTAGCTTGTACATTCAGCTGGGTCCCTGTCTGGTTTCAGCAATAATATCATAGTTCCTAGGTTCATGTCCCGGGATATTTGTCCTTTGTCCCTAATGGAATTAAATAAGTGCGTCAGGGGGCCTACCAGTATGTGCTGACATTTATTGTAATACATATTGCTTAATCCATCGGGCCCCGGGGCTTTTTGACTTTTTAATGCCCTTATTGCTTCCCCCACCTCCGCCTCTGTTATTGGGGCTTCCAGCTGTTGTCTATCTGCTTCATTAATTTGTGGTAAATCTATCTGATTTAAAAAGGCTACTTGTGCTGCCTCATCAAGGTTATCTTTCCCCATGTTAGTAGAGTGGAACAAAAACATTTCTTCTTCTATTCCCTTCTCTCCCCTGATTATGTCTCCGTTTCCCTTACGTAACTGGGTTATCCGATTCCGGAGTTTCTGGTGTCTTAATTTGGCGGCGAGGAACCTATTGGCTTTACCCCCATGAATATAGTAGGACTGTTTTGTCTGTATCAGCAGACGTGCTGCGTCATCTGTTAAGTGGGTTTCTAAAATTGCTCTAGCTTTTTTAAGTTACCGCCATGCCCTCTGTGAGCCCTTTTTTTTATATTCTTCCTCTGCCACTCGTATGTTAGCCTCCATGTTACTTTGTACTCTCGCCCGTGTTTTGGTATAGTTTGAAGCTTGTGCTATTAACTCCCCCCGTATCACTGCCTTGCTTGCAACCCAGATGGTTGCCCAGTTCATCCCGGGGGTTATGTTTTCTTGAAAGTAGTTTCTTAAAATTTGTTCTATACCCTCCCGGACAACAAGGACTTTTAATATTATTTCATTCAAACGCCAGGGTTTGCGGGGTTGTTGTTGTGGGTGGTCTAGTTCTATTTTCAAGATAACCGGGGTGTGGTCTGAGAGGCATCGTATTCCAATGTCTAGGTCTGTGACTTGTGGGACCAATGTGTCTGAGATGAGTACCATATCAATATGGGAGTAACCTTTATGCACAGCGGAATAGTGAGTATTTGTTTTGTCATGTGGTTTAAAAAAACGCCATGTTTCTAGCAGGTGTAATCCCCTTAAAATGTTTGCGAATGCCTGCCTAAATGAGTGGTCATGGGGAGTAGCTGGAAGGGTTTTATCCATGGCCGAGTCCATGACCCCATTAAAGTCACCACCTACAAGGATCTTCCCGATACCCCACTGTGCTATTTTAGGGAGTAACTTCAGCAAAAAATCGTCCTGTTTAACATTGGGAGCATAGACTGAGATCAGTGTGACCAATTGTCCACATAGTTTCCCTCCCAGCATCAGGTATCGGCCTTCTGGATCTTTTTTGACAAAACGCTTTTCGAAGTTAACACCCTTTGCCAATAAGATCCCCACTCCCCTTTTCTTAGACCCACTGGAGGCCAGGTATTGCATCGGGAAGGTTCTGTGCTTCAGCCTCCATTCATCGTCCGAGAGTAAATGTGTCTCTTGTAACCAAACCACTGAGGCTTGCATGTCCCTCAATCTGTTCAATATAGATTTCCGGTCGACTGGAGAGTTCACCCCCTGTACATTCAGCGAGATAAAAGTTAAGTTCGCCATTACCTCATTTTCAGCCATTTATCCCCTTCATTATGATCCAACTCATGTCTGTTGTAGAACATCCTGTATATGTATTGTGCCCTTCTACCTGAAACAGTTAACATAAAACTTCCTCCCTCCCCCTTAACTATTGGATTAGAACTTCCAACTTGGAGTATGAACATGTTACCAATGTGGTATATCACCGGGTGAACTATCCCCCGGGACATGTGGGGTCCGTTGACCCATTTCCCTTTCTCTCCCCCCTCCCCTTTTCTTTTACCCCGTTTCGCCGTCTGATGGCACTCGTATCAGCTGTTCTTTGTTCATGTTGACCTGTGATTTCTCTACGGGCATAGGCGCCCGTTTCTTCATTTCCTGTCCCTTCTGGTGGTGCCCTCAGAAAGTCTCTCGCAATTAGAATCTGCGTGGCCTCTCAGGCATGTCCTGTTGGTTGTGCCTCTTTGTTGCGTCTCCGTGCCCGGGGTCGCCCTGGTTTCCATTGGTCTCTCGGATGACTCCCCGCCGGTTCGTCGTCTTGAGATAGGGAACCTTCCCCGTCTGTGGGGTCGTCTCCTTCGTTGCCTTGCATGATTTTCGCCATTTCTTCTTCTTTGGCGACCGAGAATCTCTGGCCTTTCCACTCAAAACGGAGGCATGTTGGGTGGCCTCATCTATATCGCACCTTTCTAGTTCTCAGCCAATCAGTGACCACTCTCAGTTTCTTCCTTCGGGCCAGCGTAGCTTGGGATAGATCTTGGAACAGTTGGGGCGATGCAGAGCGGAAGATAATAGGCTCTTTTTGGCGGGCGGCTTGCATTATGTCTACTTTCAGTTGATATAAGTGGATCCGGGTCAGAACATCTGGGATCAGGTTCTTATTAATTTGATATGTGGAGTAGGTTCTGTGTGTCCGGTCCAACATGATTTCTTTGTTCACCTCCACATTCAAAATGTCACGGAACAGGTTGATCAAATATTGGTTCAGGTCTGAGTCCGCCACTGTCTTCGGAATTCCGCGAATACGGATATTATTATGTCTGGACCTGTTTTCAGCATCTTCCTGTCTGTTTTGTACTTGCTCCATTTGCTGCTCCAGTTCCTGTACCCTATGCGCCAGGATGTCGTGTTCATGACCCTGCTCCGTTAGCACTGTTTCGACCTTGTCGATCCTCTTTTCCGCTGCCAGGACTCCCTTGTTGAGGTCCGAAATAGATTTAGCCAGGCCACTTGCGCTCTCCTTGATATCTTTCTTAAGTTCCTGCAGCATTTCTAAGAGATCCGATTTCCTGATAGCTGGGTCTTCCAAAATTTCGGGTCCCTCTACACTTGGGTGATGCACCTGAGCTAATGCTTGTACCTGGTTGCATTTTTGTGCATCCGATGTTTGAAGCATCGTTTTGATGTCGCCGGACCCTTGTCCTTTGGATTTCGTGGTTTGTTTGGACATCGTTATCTGTATCCCGGAGGTGATTCGTCTCAGCGCGGAGTCAAAACAGCAGGTCTCTTGTCTTTACCTCCGTCGCTTCCCCATCAGGGGTGTCTTGAGGTGCTATTTTGTTAGAGGAGCCGTCACGATCAGCTCCATGGTTCTCTGCCTGCGCTTACCAGAATCTTCCTTGCTTTCTTTACTTGCTGTCAGGACCGGAATGGGCACCCAGTGGGGTCCTCGGTGATACGAACCGGCTTTTATGCCTGGGCTTCCCGTGTTCTTAGGTGTCCGGGACCCTCTCCAGTTGGAGTATTGCACTCCTGATCAGGCGCGTTTCCCCAGTTTTACTGTAAGTCCCCAGAAAGGGGGGGAGGAGTGGGGGAAGCGCCGCGGTTCCAGCCGTGGTCTTGTATGGTGTGCCTCAGCGGCTTCTGGAGTCTTATCACGGCACCTCCTCCCTCCCCGCTGATCCTCTCCGGAGCAAGGTTTGGCAGCCCACAGTGATCCGACCGCGGGGTGTTGCTATGCCGGCCTGATCCAGCATTCCACTTCTCCCCTTCTATATTGCAGGGGGTGCGTTCCAGCCACTAGGTTCCATTGTGGAGCTTCGTGAGCCCCCTTCCATCCTGCCCCCAGTGTACTCCAGCAAGCCCCGTGGTGATGAGTGTTGCGTGTGGTGGGGGGGGGGATTCCTACTCATTGTGGCAGTACTTTTCTTAGGGGTGCTTTCTTTTCATGACATTAAAATTTATTCGTCAGATTCCACCAGCGTGGGGGTATTGTAGCATGCCTCCTTTCATGGGCCTCTGCATCCGGGGCTAATGCAGCTCCTCCTCTCCCCCTCGCGGGTCCGTTCCGGAGTCACTGGACTGGACGCGTGTTAACGAACCCCCGCGTGCCGGGCTATTCAGCAGATCCTACCGCTCCTCCTCACCTTCAGTGCATTTCGGGGCTGCCAAGTGTGTAGAGTTCTGCGATCCCTCTCTGCCGTGCCATCATTGTATTCCTGCAAGTCTCGAGGCTTCAGGTGGGGGCAAAGGACCCACTGACAATGGATATGCGGCTTCATCGGCTCGCGTATTTCGATTCTTTTTACCTTTTCATGGGGCGTGTTGCTATTGTTGGTGCCTCCGCAAAGCCATCAGGTCGATCGGTGGGTCCGTTGATTATATCCCGAATGCCAGGTGATTACAGGTCCGTCAGCGCTGAAACTACTTTCTGTCCGCCATCTTTGTTGCGTGCAGTGCCCGCATCAAAAAGTTCAAATATCCTCTTTAGCAGCGGTTTAAATGTGTTCCGCTGTGATACATCTGCTCTCCTCGGTTACCGACGTCGATCCGTGGGTTCTGGTGGCTCGCATATTTTATTTTAAGGGTATTAGGGGTTCGAGAAGGGATTGGGACCGGGAGCTCAACGAGGAGGCATCCTACGGCGTCCTCGGCTGGCCACGCCCCCCAAATGCAGCTTTTATGGCCAAGAGCACTTCTTCAATGACTGCGTAATTCTGCTCGCTTTGGGACAGTTTGCGTGAGTAGTAGGCTATGGGATGTTCGATTCCGGACTCTGGGTCTTGTTGTAGCAAAACAGATCGAATGGCAACATCTGATGGTTCAGCCGTGACTAAGAATGGTATCTCATCGTTGGGATACCAAAGGATGGGTTCTGACATAAAGACATTCTTTAGTTCCTTAAAAGCTGCATCCGCCTGGGAATCCAAGAGGAAGGGTATCTTGTTGCTGGTTAAGCGAGAGAGAACTGTCGTCAGGTGTGAAAAATGGGGTATAAACCGATGGTAGAAATTAGCAAAATCAAAAATTGTGCAATGATTTCAGGTCATGTGTTGTCATGAACCATCGGACGCGTCCTTTCTGGACTTCCTGGTCCCTGACCCATAGGGGCTTGCACTCAGCAGTACTCCCAACATGGCCGCCGAACGCGGAACGCTGTTTATAAGTTTCCGCGTCGTACGCACTACGCTCTATAAAGCGGACACGCCCCCACGGCCCAGCGCGTCTCAACTCTACTCTGCTGTCGTAGTTCGCTTTTGCTATATCCTTTGATTCCTGGTTCCCGGTACCCCTAATTTCCTCCTCCTTCATTCCTCCTCTTTTTTGTCCTGTGTTGCATCCCGGATCTCGTGCACTCGTTCCCCGAGCGCACTCTTCGCCGTTTCCTGGACTTTTCCCGGACATCTGAACGTTCCCAGGAGACGGGACGCTGAACACACGCTGGAACCCGAGGACCTACGCACAGGGTTATACAAGACCCGAACTGTGCGAAAGAAGACTCCATCGAAGAACTCCAACAAACTACATAGACAGGTGAGAAGGGGGGAAACCTGTGACAGATTGAGACGCCAACAAACTGATACAGATACAGACATGGAGGCTGCAGTTCAAGACCCCATGTGCGGCATGCAAGAGTTAACCTGTAACGCTCACCTGACTCCCACAGAGGCGCAGGCCTGGTTCGCGCTGCTGTGACCTCTTCTAAGGTGATGCGCAGGGTTCGGAAGACGGACTGGACTGGGCCCCCAAATCTGGCTTGTCTGGCTCGCAGAAGTATCCTTCTGTAGGCGAAAATAGGGGATTAACTGTCTGCGGGGTAATGCAATAAGCCTCCCACTTTCCCCTCTCACCCTCCTCGAAACCCTTCTGTGATTCCTCGTAGCGTCTCACCTTAGGGTCTGGAAGGACGAGCTCTCCATCCTGCTTCTGATGCAGGGGCGCGTTGGTATCCAGTTACTTCACTGGATTTTCGGATTGGTGAGAACCAAACTTGCTTGGCTTCCAGGTAAGTTTTTTGATAAGAGGTTCCCCTTGTGTCCATGCATTAATGTACTAATGCTAGTGTCTTTTTCCCCATAGGGGCCGGGGTACGGAATGCCGGGGAACAGGCACCGACCCGAGATGAGAGGTGAAATCCTTGTAGAAATCAGGTAAGTCTTTAATGAGCGTTTTTTGGTAATGTCTTTTCATTCGCTCATTAACGCTGATGTCTCTTTTTCCCCTTAGGGGCCGGGGTCCGGAAATGCCAGTATGCAGCGCGGACCCGAAATGAAGAGGGAATGAATCAACAGGTAAGTCTTAACATGGAGATTTAGCTTTCCTTATTCCCTTCTCTCTCTCACCTTTTGTTCTGGTCTTTTTCTCCCTAGGCGCTGGGGCGTGACTGCGAATCCGGATGATCGCTGCTGAACATGGAGGCGCCCTGTAAAGGTGAGTGGAATGCGGCGCTGCAGCGATCGACGCGATGAGCTTTTAAATAAAAGTCTTCCTTTTCAGGATTGTCGGCGAGATGTCTCCGGGATGCGGATTTAGCAGGTAAGGACTTTTCCTTCTTCTGTTCTCTTCTTCTCTTCCATTGTAGGTGATCCAGGATGCTGGCAGGAGTCAGGATGCAGGAGCAGACACGGTGAGCGTCCAGCTGCTAGATGCAGAACAACGTGAAGCACGTGTGGCTGTTCGGGTGGGGTTTAAATAGCCTTGGAAGAAGTTCCAGGTATGTATCCTTCCTCCAATCAGGTATGTATCCTTCCCCGACCACGCCCGGATGGTAAATTAGTCCCACAAGTAAAGTAGTTTCTGCCAGGCCTCAAGGAGGCGGGATCCTGCAGAATGGTCTGCATCAGGTAAGTGCACCCAAGCACTTCCATAATGGGCCTGGCGCCTATGGCGCCAGGACTGATGTCTTTTATGAGCCTGGCGCCATAGGTGCCAGGACACTGTCCAAAGGGCCCCTATATGGGGTTGCTGGGTCCTTCCTTGGGGACTGGATGTCCGCTTTCGGGGACGCAGGGCTTGAACCGGCTCCCCGGGAGCGGGCATCATGACAGCACTCCCCCCCAGGGCCCCTCCCAAGGTTGTTCCCTCCGGGGGTTTTGGTTTGTCTGGGAAGAGTCGGTGGAATTTCCTGACTAATCGAGGTGCATGCACATGGTCGCTGGGTTCCCACAACCTCTCCTGAGGTCCGTACCCCTTCCAATCAATTAGGTAGAACAGTTTTGACCTAAACATTTTTGAGTCTAAAATGTTCTTCACTTCAAATTCGGGCTCCCCATCTATTAGAATAGGTTCTGGAGGTTTGAGTAGTAGGGTTCCGGGTATCACTGGTTTCAGAAATGACACATGAAAAACAGGGTGAATTCGCATACTAGCTGGTAAATCAAGTTTAACAGCCACTGGGTTAATTATTGCCGTAATAGAATAAGGTCCCAGATATTTTGGGTTAAAAGTTCGAGGCCCTTTGAGTGGTAAATGTCTGGTAGCTAACCACACTTGATCCCCAATCTGATACGGAGGTGCTTCACTCCGATGTAGATCAGCATTCTCCTTGTATTTTCTCTTGGCTTGTTGTAAATGCGTAGTTGCCTCTTTGAAGGCTTGGATAATTGTAGAATGCAGATGTTCTACTGCAGGCATTCCGAGGTTCTGAGGTGAGTCAAGGTTTGAGGTTCGAGGGTGATGCCCAAACAAAGTATAAAAAGGACTGTGGCCAGTTCCAGAGTGTACCGAATTATTATATGCGTATTCGGCTATCCAAGGAATGTCTTTCCAGTTGCTTTCAGATTGCTGTAACATACACCGTAAGTATTGCTCAAGGGTCTGATTTGTCCTCTCGGTCTGACCATCGGCCTGAGGGTGGTGACTGGTCGATAATCTTACGTCGATCTGCGCCATTTGACAACATTTGCGCCAGAAGTGGGAAATGAATTGGCTTCCCCGGTCAGAGATTAGTATAGATGGGAATCCATGTAGCCGAACAATATTTTCGAGGAATTCTTTGGCTAGGACAGAAGCTGAAGGTAAACCTTTCAAAGGAATAAAGTGGGCCATTTTGGAAAACAAATCCACAATTACCAGAATAGTATTGTACCCCGAACAAGGAGGCAGGTCCGTAATAAAATCCATTGATAGGGTGTGCCAGGTTGCTGGCGGTATGTCTAGAGGTTGAAGGAGACCGGCTGGTCTTTTCTTTTGACTTTTATTTTGGGCGCAAACACCACAGGACATCACAAAAGATTTAACATCTTTTCGCCAAGAGGGCCACCAAAATTGTCATTTCACCTTTTCCTCTGTCTTGGCAATAACGGGGTGTCCCTCTATTAATGCATCATGATAACCGGAAATAACTAGTTCGTATAATTCCTTATGTGGCAGGAATAAGCGTCCTTGGAAATAAGGTAAACCATTATCTATGGTAAAGTCTGATCCCTTTTGTATCCAATCCTGTAAGGTTGTAGGGTCCAGGAGTTGCTTCGCTCTGGCTTGAATGTCTTCAAGCGTCTGTAACGAAGTCATGCCTAGAATCCTCTGTTTGGGAATTATTGGTACTGGTTCTGAGTTTGTATCAGATTCTCCCATTCCAGTTCGGATAAGGTGTCTGCTTTGCCATTCTTGCAGCCAGGTCGATAGGTAATCACGAAATCAAATTCAGCGAAAAACAAAGCCCATCGGAGCTGCCGTGATGACTGAGCCTTGGCGGTTTTCAAATACTGTAAATTCCGGTGATCAGTGATCACTGTGATGGTATGTCGAGCGCCAAGCAGATAATGCCGCCAGGCTTTAAAAGCGGACTTAATGGCTAACAGTTCTTTGTCTGTGATTGCATAATTAACCTCGGGTGCCGAGAATTTTCTGGACCAAAATGCTACGGGATGCAGTTGGTTGGTTTCGGGATCTCTTTGGGACAGGACAGCTCCCATGGCTAGGCTGGATGAGTCAGTCTCGACGACATAAGGGAGATCTGGACGCGGGTGTTTCAATATAGGTGCAGAGGTAAACTTAGCTTTTAAATCCTGAAAGGCCTGCTCGGCTTCTTCAGACCATTCAAAACGTTTATTTTTCCTCAAGAGTGCAGTAATGGGTTGTACCACGCGTGAAAATTCTGGGATAAACCTGCGATAGAACTTGGCAAAGCCGAGCATGCTTTGAACCCCTTTTATAGAGCTAGGTGATGGCCATTTGAGGATGGCATCCACTTTTCTTGAGTCCATTCGGACTCCTTTGGGTGTCAGGATGAAACCTAGAAACTCGACTTCTGTGGTATGGAAAACACATTTCTCCAATTTAGCAAATAGTTTGTGTTGGCGCAGTTTTTCAAGTACTGCCATGACGTGTTTTCTGTGATCAGATTCCGAAGAGGAGTACACCAGAATGTCATCGATATATACGACAACACAAACATCGTTGAGCTCCCGAAGGACATCATTCATGAAGTATTGGAAGGCAGCCGGCGCGGTACACAATCCGAAAGGCATCACCTGGTACTCGAATAATCCGTATTTAGTACGGAAGGCAGTTTTCCATTCGTCGCCTTCTTTAACTCGTACCAGATGATAAGCCCCCCGGAGATCTAACTTGGTGAATATGCAAGCGTCCTTCACCTGGTCAAGGAGTTCAGGGATCAGAGGCAGAGGATAACGTTTTTTAATCGTTATCTGGTTCAATGCGCGGTAATCGATACAAGTTCTAAGGTCGCCTTCTTTTTTGGGCACGAAGAACAAAGCCGAGGATGCCGGGGACTTTGACGGGCGAATAAAACCATTAGCTAGGTATTGATCCAAATATTGTCTCAAATGCAGATTCTCAGGTTCGGTAAGGGCATAAATCCTTCTACAAGGGGGTTGTGCACCGGGTACCAGATCGATTTGGCAATCGTACGATCTGTGAAGAGGTAACGTGTTGGCCTGTTCCTTTTGGAAGACGTCCTGAAAGTCTTGGTATTCCGGAGGTAGTTGCATGGAGGCAGAGGTTACTGATGCTAGATTAATCTTCAGGTTTTCTGGGTAGCAGGTTTGTGTTCAATCCGGGAAGGTTATTCTCTTAGCTCGCCAATCAATTCGAGGATTATGTGTCTCTAACCAAGGGATTCCAAGAATAACCTGAAACTGTGGAGCCTTGATTACATCAAACACAACACCCTCCCGAAGGCTGTCGGGACCAATAAGAGTCACCTCAGTAGTGGAATGTGTTACCAGTCCAGAGGCAATTTCAGTTCCATCGACTGTGGTGATGACATCTTTGCTGGTTTTAGGACTGAGAGGGAGGTTAATCCTAGAGACCAATTCACGATCCACATAGTTTACAATAGCCCCACTATCGATGTATGCCTTTATTGCATGCAACCGCTTAGGCTGTTCTGGATCTACGAGAACCATTGGCACAATGAAATGCAAGGTCTGAGAGTTATTTTTCAAGCTCGGCAAGCGGACCTCTACACTTGTCGGGCGGAGTCGTTTCCCGAAACAGAGTCTTCATGGTTTTTATCAGCGGCTCCTACCGCCTTTCGGGGCGGTTTTGCCGGGCAATCTCTTAGAAAGTGTCCAGAATTCCCACAATAAAGACATAATTTTAACTGCTGCCTCCTTTCACGTTCCTTTTGAGTTAAGGGTCCTTTAACCCCTCCAATTTGCAAAGGCTCAGAGACATCAACTCCCTTGGGATTAGCATGGGTCTTGACCAACACCCGGGTCTCAAACTTGGACCGATCTGCTTTTCTGTTTTGAAGTCTGTGATCCAATTGGACCACTAAGTCTATATACTCTGTGCATTCTTGGGGCGGATTTACAACTTGGGCCAAGACATCTTTAAGTTCTCCGCGTAGGCCTCGATAAAACAACGTGACTCTTTTATCCTCTGGCCATCCCGTTTCCACAATTAGTCTATTAAAGGTTGCAATATAGGATAGGAGGTCCTGATTGCCCTGTCGCAGGGATAGAAGTTCGTCATCCAGAGCCTGCCACTGAGAGTGTCGAGCAAATAACCTTTCCATGCTTGCTTGATACCTTTGAAAATCACGGAGAATCGGGTCATCTTGAGTAACCAGTGGAACTGACCAATCGGCAGCGCAGCCGCTGAGATATGACAATACAAAGGCTACCTTGGTCTGATCATTAGGGAAGGCCCCAGGTCTGCATAGGAAGTGCAAACGACACTGATTCATGAATACGGCGAATCGTTTGGTGTCCCCAGCAAAGCGTTCGGGTGGGGCCAGCGGCATGTTTCCAGGTAGATTAATCTGCACAGGGTTACTGGAAACCACAGGAGCGGGGTTCCCTCCGGAACCGGGTAGAGGAGTTTGCCCAGCTTGACCTTGCAAAAGCTGTCTGGCCAGGTCTTCAGTTCTTTCCTTTGATATTATTAATTCCCTCCTGAGGGCATTAGTCTCTTGACGAGCGGCATGTACTTCGGCCCGTAATTCCCCAGTAATTGGGCCAACTGATCGGTCTCAGAACTTTCCATAGCGCCTGGGTGGGAATTTGTAGGAAGGCTTCGCGTTCTGTAACGCTCACCTAACTCCCACGGAGGCGCTGGCCTGGTTCGTGCTGCTGTGACCTCTTCTAAGGTGATGTGCAGGGTTCAGAAGACGGACTGGACCGGGCCCCCAAATCTGGCTTGTCTGGCTCGCAGAAGTATCCTTCTGTAGGCGAAAATAGGGGATTAACTGTCTGCGGGGTAATGCAATCAGCCTCCCACTTTCCCCTCTCACCCTCCTCGAAACCCTTCTGTGATTCCTCGTAGCGTCTCACCTTAGGGTCTGGAAGGACGAGCTCTCCATCCTGCTTCTGATGCAGGGGCGCGTTGGTATCCAGTTACTTCACTGGATTTTCGGATTGGTGAGAACCAAACTTGCTTGGCTTCCAGATAAGTTTTTTGATAAGAGGTTCCCCTTGTGTCCATGCATTAACGTACTAATGCTAGTGTCTTTTTCCCCATAGGGGCCGGGGTACGGAATGCCGGGGAACAGGCACCGACCCGAGATGAGAGGTGAAATCCTTGTAGAAATCAGGTAAGTCTTTAATGAGCGTCTTTTGGTAATGTCTTTTCATTCGCTCATTAACGCTGATGTCTCTTTTTCCCCTTAGGGGCCGGGGTCCGGAAATGCCAGGATGCGGCGCGGACCCGAAATGAAGAGGGAATGAATCAACAGGTAAGTCTTAACATGGAGATTTAGCCTATCAGGATTACACTGATGTGTTTTCAACTGCCATAGTTCAAGCCCTACCCCCTCACAGACCTGAAGACTGCGCTATTGATTCTGAACCCTCAGCAGTGATTTCCTTTGGAAGGATGTTCATCGTATCAGAACCAGAGAAAAGGGCCCTCTGAGAATACTTGGCTACCAACCTAGAAAATGGCACCATACGACCATCCAAATCCCCGGCAGGAGCTTCGTTGTTTTTCGTTCCCAAGAAAGATACTAAGGAGCTTAGGCCTTGTCTTGATTATCGTGGTCTTAATCAGTGCACTCTCGAGGACCGCTACCCATTGCCCCTAATCTCGGATATCCTGGAAGCAGTGAGAGGAGCTGTAGTCTTCACAAAATTATATCTCAGAGGTGCCTACCATCTGATCCGGATAAAGGAAGGTGACGAATGGAAAACAGCATTTAGAACATCCTTTGGTCACTTTGAATACCTGGTTATGCCCTTCGGACTCGCCAATGCCCCAGCGGTCTTCCAACGTTTTATGGACCGGGTGTTCTCCGATATGCTGTTCCTCTTTGTCATAGTTTACTTGGACGATATACTGATATACTCCAAGGACCTTCTAAAGCATTAAGAGCATGTTAAGGCAGTTTTACAGCGGCTACATGAACATAAGCTCCTGGCTAACCCCGAGAAATGCCTTTTTCATGTCTCTACTGTTCACTATCTCGGATTTGTCCTTAGTCCAGAAGGTATTGGAATGGACCACTCAAAAGGAAATTCCATACTATCCTGGCCTGTTCCAACTACTGTGAAACAGATTAAATCCTTCCTGGGGCTTGCCAACTTCTACCGGAAATTCATGCCTTCCTTTTCGGAGATAATTCAACCGATCATTACATTGTTGAAGAAGGACACTCCCTTCCTCTGGACAGCAGCCCAAGACGAGGCGTTCCAACGATTGAAGTCGGAGTTTACACAAGCCCCCATCCTGGCTCAAACTGACATTGATCGTCCTTTCCTAGTGGAGATGGATGCCTCTAACTACGCCATCAGAGCAGTCCAAAGAAACAGATACATTAAGAATATGGATACCGTCTAAAGAACTGCAAGACCCTAGACGGGCACGTGGCCATAACCAGCCAGTGGACATTCCAGCAACACGCACCCTGAAGCTGAGCTCTAAAACTTTACCACCCACCAAGAAAAGAGACCAAATAGCCAACTTGGAAACTATCCCCGGTGGAAACCTTTCTCAAGACCTCCTTGAAATTTCTCAACACTCAGCTACGAAGATCTGTCACCTAGATCACCAGACATCCCAGGGGAGTCGTCCAAAAAAGCGCTCCACCCAAAGCCTAGTCAGAAACAGCTGCACGTCTCTCCTGCGGAAGGCCAAAGGAAAGACGGACCCTGCCCGTACAGACCACACTCAAATTCGCCAAGTGCAGCCCTCGAAGCTCTAATGGACCTTCAGAAAAAAGAAAACGCCCCGGCCCTGAAAGCAGCTACGGATTCCAGCTCAAGACATAGCCAAATGCAACGACAGGGCAGGTCCCGTGTCCCCTCGTACAAGGAAAGGACTAGACCACATAAGACCGAGCATAAGGACCAAATAAACTTGGACAATTCGTCAATCTACAAGGTGGAACAAATCTCCGCCAAGGACAGTTACTTAGTCCTCAACTGGAGAACAGTCCTGAAAATCTTGGCTAAAGTTGACAAACTGCGACACCTAACTTCAGATGATATAGTCCTTGTGGAACCCTACCACCGGGACCACAAAGCCAAAGCCTACCTGCATATCAAAAACAAGGCAGTAAAAGAAATTACGGCCGAAGTAGAAAGGGACCTCTGTCGCGTAGGCCTAAAATGACAACTGATACCCAAGCTTTCATCTGTAAAGTCTTCCAGTGAAAGAGAACACAGGGTCACGAAGAACCTCCCACCCAAAAAAAACAACAATGCGGCACGCCACGACAATGATGCCGGATGGACCAGCAAGAAAAATTCTCACCCCGAAGAGCAGACAGAAAATGGAAGCTTGGCTAAAAAGAAATGGGTATCCTTCACCCACACAGAAAATGGAACGCCAAACAGCAAAGAAGTGGACTACGAAACGCGACATCGAAGGCAAGCTAAGGCGTCGCCTCCGAGGAGAGACCATACCGAGTCGTCTGCGCCTAACCCATGGAAGTGGATTTCGGACAACTTTTCTCGATCGCACAAGAAATAGCAGCGACTTCCGTGTCCCATGGTGAATAACTTCAACCAGGAGAGCGACATACCACAACCCAAAGTCAGCACCCTCCTAATGGCATCATGGAACACGCGTGGATTTCACCACTTAACCACCCCGAATGACGCAAACCTGAGCTCCTTCGACCTTATCTGCCTACAAGAAACATGGCTTCTTACCAAACCTACACTTGACGGGTACGACATAGAAGTCTCACCAGCCACTAAGGCAATCGCAGGCCGTCCCTTGGCAGACATACTGACTGCCATCCGCCTGGGCTTGGGTATCACCCCGATGGGAAAGATCGCAGAGGGCTTTGGTATTCTAGCAACTCTCTCATCTTGGCATCATTACAATCACTACAACAACTGCTGGACAAACATGGAACTAGCAATATTAAATCTATATTGGAACCCAGAGCGAACCACTTGCAAAAACTTCTGCAACTCCATAACTTCCATCATCGATGAAACTAGAGTTGACCGGGGCGTCCCCAACCTGATAATATGCGGCTACCTAGATGCCAAATGTGGGTTTGGAACCATCACCACTAAAGACACCCTGTCGCGGATGCTGCTGGACGACCGGGGCCGCACTTGGTCAAAGCTAATGAAATCAAGAAATCTACACAACAGCAGCCCTTCAAGAAAACAAAAGTCAAATCCCCACATGGGAAAGACTAGGGGCATCAGCTATTATTGACCACATTTACATCTCGGAGGGCTTGATTCCCTTCTTTATTGACTTCACAGTGTTAAAAACAACAAACAGTGACCACAATCTTCTCCAGATGTCATGGTGCGGAGCATCTCACAAAAGAACTTATTACCAAGCCAACATTGAATCAAAAAATCAACAAAATCGCCTCTGATTGTCTTCTGACAACGTAAGACGCCTCCCCTCGAAGGCACGACTCAACACGAAAGGCTGTTTCACGAAATCGAGACCGACGGAATGGCTACCTCTTCCTCTTGTGGCTGAGCAGATGACCTGGAAACGGAAACGGAATTGCAATCAACCCACTCGACAAGTTTGCTTGCAACAGAAGCCCAGAGGCCGTCCAACTACCAAACGGGTACTGTGCTCGGCCGTTTCACCGCTAATGCGAGCGACACCCAGCCAGAATCTGCCGAAGGGCGGACTCGGCAGGTGTCTCAACGACCGGGTGCTTTACCCTTGACGGCCGTTCTTGATGGGGGCACGCCAAAGCATCTCTTCTCTCCAGGAGTGCGCTTTCACGCAATAAAGCGTGACACTCGCGTTGGCGAGTCAAAGATGCCTCAAATGGACCAGGCCTCCAAAGAAATAGACCATTCAGCTCAAATCCATTGCGACAGATCCACAGTCCAGAATCCACCTAAGCGCTCAAAGTATGCCAAACCTGAAGCCACACCCCGTAAGAATACCAGGAACGAGTCCTGGACCACGGACTCTGGCGGCGAGACCTCACCTCTAATTAGATGTTCACCCGACGACTTAGTCTTTGAAGTGTCACCAAGGGAAAAACAGCGCCCCGCTGCACAGTCAGCCGACCATGCCGACCCGCATACGAAACCAACATCAAGTTCCGCGGAAGTTGCAGCCTTGCCCTCCCTTAAGGGTGACACAGCACAACCACCAAAGACTAACTTGGGAACCAGCCCTCCCGCTACTTCCAGGGATGTACTGGTGCCGCCAATAACAGATTCGCCTCAGGCGGATAAAACCTTGTCACTAAAGGAGAGTGTCAAAAGTAAAACCAAGCCCAGGAAAGTCTGGACAAAAAAACCCTGTAAAATACAGCCTAAAACCCAGAGAGGCATTAAAGGGCTGTCGGTCCCGCTGCTTTCCTCGTCCTTGAAAGAATACTTCATTAAGCAGCATAAAAGAAAACTTGATCAGGACCCCGAACTCTCAGACGCCGAAATCTTGGAAGCAATTAGAGAATCCTCGCCAAGAACGAAAGCTCCAAAGTCAATCTCCTCAGCCCAAGATTCTCTCCCATGCCAGCCTTCTGTTACCGCCCATGGGCCAAAGAGAAGTTGAAGTTCAAGCCTTGCACAGTATAAACAAGTCAGGGGTCACGGAGGGGCCACAAAGTGAGGAGAACCCCCCCCGCATACCGACAGGGTCAGCAAACGAGACAATAAACAACATTTCATCGTCTGATGACACTAACATCACGGCGCATAAAGGGAACAGGGCCAGTTCAGAACCCAGAAAAACACACCCAAATAGGTCTGAAGCAATCCTGGAAGAAAAACTGGAAAAAATTGAAAAAAAAATTGAGAGTATCTTACTGTCACACGTAAAAGTAGTGACCGACCCCGCCCAAGGAACTGAATCTAAATCTACACAGACCATGGCTAATGGAAAACAGCAAGACATGGCCCCTATTTGCGAAAAACGGCCCTCAAAGCTGGCCACATCTTCTTCAACTTCCAGCTCTTCTGATCAAACAAACGGTTGCGTCGCGCACTCCAAAGAAACAGTCCTAAAGCAGGAATTCGAGGACAAGTTAGAACACCCCATCGCTTATCTCTCGCAAACCCTAACTCCTAGCGAAACCCATTATTCTGTTCTGGAAAAGGAACTGTTAGCCGTCCGTCAAGCCTTCACAGAGTGTTACGCTCACCTGGTATCCACAGGGACGCCACCCAGCCGGGTTACTCGCTGGTATGCTTCTCAGCTTTGCCCTGATGTGGTCTGCGGGGAAGGTTTTGCCTGAAAATACAGGAGGACTGTGTTCAAGGCTGACCGAATGGGGTAAATTTGCTCCGTCCATCCGTTAGGTTTGAGCCCCTCTGGGACCGTCTCTACACCTTGAGGTAGAGTTATGCGTGCTCTCCGTCCTGCCTTCTTTGCAGGGGCGCGTTGTCTTTCATGGGCGTGTGCGGTCCAGTTACTTCACTGACGCCGGCCCGTTTGATATTGTTCAGGTAGGTCCTATTGCTGTTCTTTAGTTTTGTTGCTATCCTGCATGCCTTTCTTTGTTTAAAAATGTCTCTTTTTTCTCCCTTAGGTATGCGGAGCTTCAGGGCGGCGAACTGGCTTGTTGAGCCCCGCTGGTAAATGATGGCGTATTAACAGCGCTATGATGCTGTAAGTAAGCGCTATGCGCAGCGCTGCAAAGTCTTGCCTTTGCTAACCTGTGTTTTCCTTCCTTGTAGGTCACGGTGTTCTTCGGCGCGAGTGGAATGTCCGGAGTGGTGCCAGCCGAGAGGCGACCAGCCAGGTAAGCCTTTTGAGCAGTTCGTAACTTGCAAATGTCTGTACTGCTTTCTTTAATGTTGCCTCTATCTTCCTCTTTCAGGTTGTTCTGTCCGGGAGACGTGCAGATTCGAGGAAGCTGTTCTCAGTAGCTGCGAGTGGCTAAAGATGAAGACTGCAGGTAAAATGCTGCTGCTAATGATGTTCCTTTTGTCTCCTTGCAGGTTCTGCTTCTCCAAGGTTCGAGGGAATAGCTGGACACAGTGAGCGTCATGTTGCAAGCTGCAAAGTAACGTGAAGCGTATTGTCTTGCTCGGGTGTGGTTTAAATAGCCCCAACAAAATAGTCCAGGTAAAGTAGCCCCTAGGCTGCCACACCCAAAACACTAGACCGCATAGCTTGGTTCTTTCGAACCAAGCTATGTGGAAGCCTCCATGTTGGCTGATAACACATTAAGTAGTTCCCAAGCACATGTTTTTCATGGTGTATGAGCCTGGCGCCAAAGGTTCTAGAGGCCTGAGTCCTGACTCCACCTGGCCAATGGGTTTGCCAGAGGGGTTTTTGGGCGAGGGTCGTGACAGTGAGTGGCGTCATCTACTCCTGGGAGCAAAACGTCCTGTTCAGGTCCATACAGATCATCACAATCTTCAAGTTCTACAATCCCTGGAATGTAGGAATAGTCGTCAAGCCCGTTGGGCCTTCTTCTTTGCCCAGTACCAGTTCCAAATCCATCATGTTCCTGGAACACACAACATAATTGCTGACGCCTTATCCCGATGTCCCGACTACGAAACTCTTGAAGATCGATCCTTCCCAAAGATGTTTCCCCATACAATTTTTGTAGCCCAAGCAATCACTCTCCTGGAAGACATTCCGATTCAAACCCAGTCCTCTGAGATCTGGAAGGAATTTACTGGGAAGAATCGATGGAATCTTAAAACAAAGGACAGGTATTTGTTCAAGGATAATGGCCTGGTCATCCCCACACAGAGCCTGCGACAAAGGATTACAAGCCTCTGTCATGATACCCTTCATTCAGGACATTGTGGCATTGCCATCACTCTCTGTTTAATACAAAGACAGTTTTGGTGGCCAAAAATGAAAGTTGACGTCCAGCAGTATATCCAAGCCTGTGCAGTCTGCAATCAAAACAAGCAGGATAACAAGAGGCCGGCGGGTCTCCTACTCCAACCAATGCTACCAACAAGACCCTGTGAATTAATTGCTACAGACTTTATTGTGGAACTACCACCTTCCAGGGGATACACAACTATCATGGTTACCATTGATTTGTTCACTCGCATGGCTCATTTTACACCCTTGTATAAATTACCATCTTCCTCAGAACTCGCTGGAATCTTCCTGGAACACATATTCCGACTTCATGGACTCCCTTCCAAGATCATATCAGACAGAGGACCTCAATACATATCTCAATTCTGGAAACACTTATGCCGTATACTAGGAATCCAACGTGCCCTCTCCTCAGGTTATCATCCACAGACCAAAAGAGCTACTGAACGTGTGAACCAAACCCTGGAGCAGTATCTTCGTTGTTTCACCACCACTTGTCAATTTGCATATATAAGTAACTTTGGGTCTCACCCTAAGTTACTAGGGGAATCCAGACATGGACCCCTTGCTCACTATTCTTAGAGAGCCACAGCTCCTCCCTACTGATGAGGTCCAACCAGACTGAAACACTTGTCTGGGGATGCTGTTGGTACTCTTGTTCAGAGGAGAATTGCCTAGCATTTCGGTGCTGGACTGCCCCAGGGTAGGACAAAGACTGATATGTTTGGGATATTTCTTCTCTGTGAAAGATAGTGAGCTAAAGACTCTGGGTAAGTGTCTTGTAGCCAGGACTAATGTCTGGCAGAGAGACTCCCAGGACCCCCCTTGTCATTTTGTTCTTAAACGCCTCAACTCAGCCTTTCATCCTTCTGAGGTCGATAAATGAGTACCAACACAGGTTGGGTGATATTGGGTGTATATTTTTTCTATATAAAGCGCTTAAGCGTAAGTGCTATATAATAACACATCATTATCATTTGGTCATGGACTTCTGCTTGCATTCACAGTAATTTGGTAATATTGGCCTATACACACTGATCTTAACAATACATATGGCGATCCATTCTTGTATGAAATGTACATCACATTATAGTGATATTGTAACCATATTCTTCGTAGTGTACAATGCTGTGATGCCACTTCCTGTTTTGTCAACAGGTGAAAGGTCGTGTTCCATCGTTTCCCGCGATATCACTTCAGGGTGGGGTCAAATGACATCACTTCCTGTGATGTCATCAGGGGTCAAGGGTCGTGTGATGTCAGTTCCGCTACCCCTGGCATTTTGGTGAAATGACGTCCCTGCAAGGACCTAACCTCGAGCCCCAGGGCAGGGGCCCAAAGCAAGACTCAGAGAAGGAACAGGGACCAACCCATCAGGAAGAAGGACCAAACAGGAGGCAAGGGAAAGATCCAAGGCAGGAGTGAAGAGCAAGGGTTAAAGAACAAGGTTCAGAGCGGGAAACGCAATGAGGGATCTGACTGCACTGAGACACAGTCCTTGTTGCAAGGTGGACTGCGCATGTGCGGAGGGTCAGGTATAGATGGCGGTGCACGTGCAGACCTGTAAACATGGCTGCGCCCAAGGAGGTGGGGAACCAGAGCAAACGGGCCCATGAGAAGCACCACCGGGGGTAAAGCCTCCACGTCGGGTCCTCTGGACCCCGAGATGCCGCCTCCTAAACCCAGTGAGTAGTGTGACACCAAAAGAAAGTTCCCAATTTCTCGGGTTGTCAGCAAACAAAAAAACAATTGTTCCACAAAGTTATATTCCAATGACCAGGGTTTGGCCCCTTTCCCCTGGATTTTCCAAGCTATTCTTAAAAGATGCTAAATTAATGCTCCCAGCTTTCCTGTGATTACTTCTTCCTTGTTCACATAAAGTTTATGTCTGGTTTACTTTCCTGCCAGACATTCCCCAGGAAATAATAACGGATAGCCTCAGTTAGTATCTTCCTTTTTAACTCGTTGGGTCCGAGACCGCGTATTTTCTTGTATAAATGTCACCTTGTTCTTTATGGGTGTAAGTCCCAGACTTCCAACAATGTATTATACCAGCTTGGTGTGCTCTCCTACTAAGCATATATTTCTTTCTTTCTTCTTTTTTTTAATTGTGTCATTAGTCATATGTAGACTTTTTATAGTTTTCTCAAATTTACAAAAGTGCACTAAAAATAACAAATAATGCATTTATCATTTCATTCAATACATTTCATTTAAAAGATATATATATACGTATAAAAATATCAAACTGAAATGTATCAGTTGCTCTTGCATTTCAGATTATCTTTCCCTTCACAAGGTAATTTCAATGAAATGCAATTCATTCAAAAGTTTCAGCAGTTCTATAACTAAGGAGATCTCTTTACCAGCAGAGAGCATGTGCCAAAATTCTTTGTTTTTAACCAATCGTTGTCATGGCCAAATTTAGAGAAATACTTCTCTCTAACTGATTGTGTGGCTGGGCAAATTATCAAAAGATGCCTTGTCTTATATCCTGAACGAGACCTTCACCACAAAGGTCACATTCTCCTCCTTGCGATCTTAATTTTGCCATATTCTTAAAGTTTCTTTCGTTTTTACCAGATTAAGGCAAAAGCGCAGAGGTTCTGCACGCCACTTAGGGTTTGGAAATCTCCTTAAAGGAGACAAAACATATTCACTGGGTTTTACACTGACGGCGAAATTTCGAGTGTTTTTAAGATCGCAGAATAATGCCCTGGTTGTAATCCAATCTGTTCTCATTAGGGCCTGTTTTGCTTTGTCCGGATTTTCAATGAGGGTTTCACTAGTTATTTCACATTTATTGAGAATTTGTTCAGCATATTGCTGTAATTTTGATAAATATTGACATTTTTGTGAGTTTGTGTGATCTCGTATATCTTCATATAACACATTTTTGCATGGGTTTAAAATAGATCTGTGTAAAAGTAAAACTTTCCAATCAAATTATGATTGTAGTGAGTGTAAGCCCAGTTCATATCTAAGACGGGCTGTTGTTAGTGACATTGGAAGTGACAAGGTTTTTTTCCACAAGCGACCCTCAAAAAGAGACCAATTAAATTGCCAGGCAACTGGATTGAGTTCCATCCCATATAAGATTGACGGGATTACCTTTCCCTTATAGAATTTTAGCAACTGTTACTCACCGCTCCGGTAATCGATCACTGCCTGTAGATAGGCGACCTTGGAAATGGTAGTTTCCACAGATATTCACAAGACAGCCTCTGGTAACCCGACACCCACTGAATTCTAAGATTCAGGCATCCTCAAGGAGGGGCTCTTTTCTGCGATGTGCCTCTCTGCTGTTTCAACCTGAACAGGCAGAATTGCCAATCGCCTAAAAGAGCGGGGAGAACACACACCGCCAACCAATGCTGCAAAGGAATACATAGATGGTTAGAGGAGCCAAGGTATGAAGGAATGCAAGAAAACAATAGTACTAAGGAGTACCTAGGCGGGGTTTGAGGAATGGAATCTGCTATAGGATTGACCTATAAAAGAAAATAAACTATTATCCTCTATGTCAATGTAATAAACCAGAGCATCCCAGAAATAAATGGGTAAGTAATTCAAACACAGACCTGAAGGGAGAACTGGCAGGAATGAATGAAGTCCAAATGAAGGGAAACAACAAAAGGATAAAATAAAAAAAGGAAGGTTAGTACAGGAGAGTAACACGGGCGGTACGAGGGACGCACTAGTGACGGGTTGGTGCATGTACCGGAAAGCGTCAATATGCACTTGGAGAGTAGTTCACTGTAGAATGTTGAAGTCCCAAAGGATGTAGAAACCAAGTTCAAAAGTAAAGGCTAACGGTGGAATACAGTATGAACAGTTCAGGATAATAGCAAGTGAAATGGCCTCAGGAACAAGAAAGAGACCGTGGACGAGTACCGAGGACAACCAATTACCTTAGTGGACCGTAGAACCAGGAAGTCACTGAGGAAAAAGGCAGGCAGTCCGTGAAGGAGTCCGGGTCAGTAAGGGAGCGGGCGTAACCAAAACCAAAGGAGTATCCAAATGCAGTCCAAATAGAATAGCCAAGCGTTGGGAACCAGAAGATCAAAATAGAGCACTGACTGGGTGTCAGAAGGGAAAACGGAACGGAACCGCAAGGAGAGTAATGCTACAATTAGCAGCAGCGAGCTGTACGAGTAGCAGTGCTTTAAAGTACAGGAGGGCGTGGATTAGGTGCGCGTTCCTTACGCCTGCAAGGTGTCAGCTGACATGAGACGCGCCAGCGTGTAAACAAGCGCCATGGCAAACTGTATCAATTCCAGAGGGGAGCTCGTGAGTATGCTCTTCTTCGCGTAAACGCAGCGGATGAGCCGGCGCTGTCATTCCGGGTAGAAAACTTAACAGCAACAGTATGATTGAGAATCTACACAAAAAGTTTAGTATTTCTTTTCAGCTGACTCACATATTGTGTGATCTTACTTTCTAATTCCACAGTCAGGTCTTTTAATGACTTGGTTATTAATTAAATCCAAGATACTTTTTCTTGTTTAATACAGGTAGAGTATGGTTGTTCATGCACCATTTGTGTAGTTCTTTCCGATTCGAATTTGATTCTAGGATCATTATATTTGATTTGCTCAGGTTGATTACTAATTCATTTATGTCAGCATATTGTTTTATTTCTTTTATTAGATGTTGGAGCCCGATTGCAGTGTGGTCAATCTGGGCAATATCATTAGCATAAGCTAGCAAGTGAACAGGGCTTTTTACTATTTTGGGGCATGCACGTGTGTGTGTGTAAGCAGGAATTTTGCAAGATCTGCAAGGTATAAATTGAAAAGGAAGGCAGCTAGTATGCATCCCTGTCTCACTCCGTTGGTGGTAGGAATACCCGGAGATAGTTCTCTGCTTAACTTTAATCCGACCCGTATTAAGGTTTGTTGGTGAAGAGCTATTAGAATGGCAAGAAATCCCTAAGGAATTCCCCATATCTTTAATTTTGCCCATAATTTGACCCTATTGACTAGGTCAAAAGCTTTAGTTAGATCTTTAAGTGCTATGTATGCAGGCTTAGATTTGTTATGTGTGCTTTGGTCTTTGATGGTATAAATAATTAAGCCATTAAGTGTGGTGGAAAGACCTTTACGAAAGTCATTTTGTTGCTTGGCATGAATTGATTTACTATCGGCCCATATTTCAAGATCTTTTAACACTAGACCTGCAAAGATTTTACTATTGCAGTCTAGAAGGGCTATGGGACGGTAGTTTATGGTGTCCATTCTGTCACCTTTTTTGTAAATAGGCATTATGATGGCATGGTGCCACGAATCGGGCATAGTTGACGTGTGTAGAATATTTTGCAAGAGGCCATGCAAGATCTTAGACCAGGTTTTTGGGTCTGCTTTTAGGATTGCGTTAGTTAGGACATTAGGGCAGAAGGCTCTAGAACTAGAGGATTTGGTGATAAGACAATCTATTTATTCAATGTACATCGTGAGAGACCATATAATTCCTTTCTTACAAGCTATTAGATCTTCGCTTGGTATGATAATGGTCTCTGTAAAAAAATCCACCCACCCATCACTTGTGATTGTGGTTGTTTGCAGCAAATTCTGAGTTGTGCTTTGGCCATTAATTAACAACCAAAAATTCCTAGTTTATGTTGGCAACAAGGCTTGGAGCTTGGTTTGGCCATCTTTGATGTTACAAGTTATTCTATGTGTACGGGACCAATGATGGTATCTATATTGTGAAGCACCTTCTTTTTTTCTTCTAAGATGTTTTTCTCTAGCCCCTCATGTTTGAGAGCATGCAGATATTTATTTAATTCTTTCTTTTTCATATAGGTTATTGAGTCAAAACTGTGCAAATGGAACTTAACATTTAGGTGTTTTTTTCTTGAGGTGGATCTAAATCCCATAAAAATTCAACATACCTGCCAGGAACACATAGGTTTTTTTGTGTCCAAGGCAAGACCTTTGTTTACTATCTCACCCAATTTAAATTTTAATTTTTTCCCTTTCCTTGTGCAGTTTCTTATGGTATTCATTTTTAATGTGCGAGCAGTTAAGGGATAAGCAGGCCTGGAGCGAGAGATGGTCACTATATTTCATCTGGACCACTCTGAACTGTATACAATGATGAAACAGTTCGTGGGATACTACTATGTAGTCAATCATGGATTCTGCTTTCCCGTTTTTCAATGTCGAAGCGGGTGTCAAATCAGTACATATATTGCTATTCAGACTTGGCAAGTTCCAATCAGAGAATAGGCTCTCTAATAAGTCGCTATTATAGCAATTAACTCTAGATTTTGGTCTATATCTAACAGTACCCACAAAATAGGCATTAAAGTTGCCTCCAAGGATGAGGAGATCCTCACAAAATGAGATCTTCTATTAAAGTCAAAATGCCTTTAGATGCTGGATTCCAGTAGGCATTAATCAGGATCATCCCTCTTGATTTTTCACCATGTTTAACAGGATCTACGTGCTCCGACCGCGGATGAATGTCTCGCAGCCGGAAAGTTTGCATGAGAAAGGTGCGAACTACCAATAGTTTGCACCTTTCTCATGCGAACACACGTACATACCCACACCCCCACCCACACCCACAACACACCCATGACACACCCCCCACCCACACCCCCAACATAAACAAACCCCACATACCTTCTTCTTCACGCTGGGTCCCTATGGCACAAGTTCCCTTTCACATCCGTGATCGGGAACCGGCACCGCATGGCCCTTTTTCTTTGTTTTACGGAAGGCTGCGGGGGTGGCCCCCGCAACCCCTTCTCACTATACTATGAAGTATAGTGAGCGGGGCGATGGGGGTGGGACCCCCACAGCCCCCGTTTCTTTTTTTTTTTTTACAATGCTACCACCAAAGGATCAAACTTTTGGTGTTTGAACCTTTGGTGGTAGAATTTTTAGAACTTTTGGTTCATGTGAATCATTATGTTCAGTAAAAAAGTACAAACCCGTTTAACAGTACATTTTACAACAAGGATGCCTTCCATATTGGACCTCAGACACTTGATGTTGCTGGCAATGGTGTTTCTGATTGCTATCAGTGGTCCTCCTGATGCTCCTCCACCATTCGGACATGTGGCAAGTTGGCTTTCTATAGAGAATCCATCCATGTGTATATTTTGCATCAACCATATTGTTTCACAATTTTTATACAGTGAAGTGCCTCTTGAATTCCAGCTAAATATGTGTAATTCCTTTCTTCCCTAGAGTAATTTCTCAGTGATATTGAGCCTTTGTAGCACTTCTGTTAGAATTTCTGGAAGTAGGGTCAACATTTTAGATTTTTCTTTGGACGAATTATCAGTGTTTCTTACAGTTCTATTTGATGAATTTGATGTTCTGCACTGAAAGGGGGCTGGATTTTGATCAGTCATTGGTGCAGTTTCTCATCTATTTGTAGATTCATGAGATACTACAGATGGTAAGCTGCTGGATACTTCACTGGCTAAGTGCCCCAGGTCTTCAGGGCATGTTAGTAAGGCGTTCATTCCTTCATTTGTTTTCAAAAGGAGTTCCACAATGGATGTGCATTTTTCATGGGGAAAAGAAATGCGTTCAATGTCTTTGCTTGAAAACAAGTAAAGGTCTGGGACTTGTTTGGTGTATGACAAGAGGTTACTAGAATTAAGGTCCCTTTGTCCTGTTCTTTGATTTAGTTGTCTTAACCATAGTTTTGGTACACCAAATGGCTTTTTTTTATTACTGATGTTGCATCAATTTGGCTTCCTTTTCACATGATGGTTGAGTTGAGTCTAGGTTAATTTCCATTTAGTCCGGCAAGTCTGATAGAACTTGAGAGGGCTTTGTTTGGGCAATTTTGTTTTCCTCCAAATACTTTACCTTCATTTGATTTTTCTTACAGAAGATTGGAGCCAAACACAAAAGGTTTTATTCGAGCTTTTGGCTCTATCATGAACTCCTGTATCTGGCAACTAGTGCTAGTTCTTATTTTTTATTTTTCTGATAATACCGAAATGGGATGCACATCAATACTTTTTGTGGAGTCGTCTTGAGTTCCACTTTTCATTTTTTCTGCATGTTTCGAAGTTGTTACCATGATGGTAGTTTTGTTTTTCTTTGCTTTTGCTTGATCAGGTTCAGTCAGCTTGTTCAAGGCTTTAAAGAAGTATCTTTTTTTCTTGTTTCCTTTCCATTCTTTCTTTTATCTCTGAAATGTGTGGTATCGTTGGAATCTTCTACTATAATTTGTTGATTTATTTATTTGCCTTTTTTCTTGATCGCTGCATTGCATTTGCAATATTTTCTTCATGTTCTTTGTTTACATCTGTTTTTTTATTTTTCACTGCCTTTGTGTTATTAATTACACCATCAGTTGTGGAAATATGATTTTGCTCTGACTGCATGGTATTAATAATTGCATCCATCTTTGGCTCAATTATTTGCTCTAGTTCTTGATCGTCAACCATTTGAGCTAACCTCATAAACTCTTCCAGTACTGAAGAGGATTGCAGAGTATCATCTCCATAGAATTGTTCATCACAGGTTGGTACTGCAATTACTTTCTCTTCATTGGCAGGTTTTTTAGTTCGGATAGTACGGATTTAAGATCTTTCTTCATATACTCACTGTGGTCTTTGTGAGAATTAAGATCTAGTTTTAGATCCTGCAGAATTGATGTATGCTCTTTACCCATTATTTGAAGTGTATCAATGGGATTTTTTAGTTGAGTATTTATTGCCATGCTTAGGCCTACCAAGGAAGACTCCCAACAGCCCACTTCTCTTGATAGTACAATTAGGATTCCTGAATATGTGTTGACTTCAAAGAGTCAAACATGTTGACTAAGGAATTGAGTACAAAGGTCAGTGCTGTCAAGGTAGAATCGTGAGATTTCTCTACTATGGTTTGACCTTAGGAAATGGTATAGTGAGGATTTGATGTCTTGGGACTTTCTCTCAAATTTGTGCTCCTACTCAAAGGTGCGGACTGAATGTTCTGTGGTGTTTTAAGTAGTGGTGGTATGCTTCCAATTTCGGCGTGATATATCAAATGCTCGCGAGGATCTCTGCCCATTTCTATAGAGATCTCTTTGTCTGTCTCTATTTGTATGGGAGAATTTGTTTTCATTTTGTCGGTGGCCGGACATTGTTGTGATCATCCAGTTTCACCATGAATTATTTGATGTATCAAGACTCCTAGTCAGGTGTCTACTTCGAGCTAAATTGGAAATGGTCTTTTTCATAGTAGTCGTTGAGATGGTATATTCTAGATTCTCACAGTTAATTTCTTTAATCAGTTCTCTCAGGATGGGAGAAATTTCTTGTGTGTCAGGTTCACTGTTGCCTCCATTAAAAGGAGCAATGTTTTCAGTCTGAGAAAGAGGGCTTACTAAGCTCTAATTGGCTGCTATAGGAGGAGGAGGATCTGATTTGAGTATGTTGTTTTGCGAGATGTGTGTATCTCGTGAAAATTCCAATTGCAGAGCTCTCAAATCATTTTTCATTAAAGTACCTCTTAAGTTGTAAATAATAACTATGTAGATGGAGTAGTATAAAAATGGTACTTGGTTCTTTTGGTGAGGAGTATCACTCACCCTTTCACTTTAGATGTCTCACATTAAGAAGGGTGCTCAATTGTGTTCATGTAATCATAGCCTGAAGTGGGACCCGCAAGAATGTCTAAATTATGACTGTTGTTGCTGTAAGAAGAGACCGTAATCCACAGAGAGGCACTATACGACAGAGACTGTTCATACAAAACACTGAATGGGTGAACCGGAATGTGGCCAGACCTCCAGCTGTCCAACGTACATGGCAGCTTCTCACAGGGTGCACGCGTGGCAGATATCTGTCTATTCTTAAAGTTTGTGTAGGGTAACAAGGCAAAGGATAGTGTGTCTTACCCAGCAGTCACCCAACCACTTGCCGATGCCAAATACGCCAAATATGCTGCAGGCTCGAAGGGGTTCAGAGACAAGAGGTGGTAGTAAGATGTAATGCCCAACAGTTGCCTGGGTCTAAGCGTTCCAAGTCCAAGCAGGCCAAATGCAGTCTAAAACACTAGGAACAGGAGTTATTTACACGCAGAGGGGATTGCTTCATTTGTTGTGTAATTGGGATGGCTGCGCAAGGCAGCTCGTACTTTGAGGATATGAGGGTATAAAATTGAGGACTCTTGGCGTCTCTTACCCTAACAGCTGGGAATGCTCAGTTACCTCTTTACCCGCCGAAGATGCCAAAGACCAGAAATACTCTTCTTATCTGTCTCTTCTGCACCTTCCCATTTTGCTTACGTAGCAAAACTGCAGATACACTGCTCCAATCAAATTGAAGTCAGCATCAGCCTTCCTTTATCACAATAGACCAGTTACACAGTGAACAACTGTAACTAATATCATTTCCTGGTATGCAGGCTCTCTGCTTACTGCGAACACAGAACAATAAGGGAGAAGAATTCAGTGCACATTTGAAAAACGAATTTCAGAATATGTATTTTCACCCCATTTGCACATAGCGATTACATTAGAATGTTAAACGGTTAGCTCTAGTAATTAGTAATTGTTAATTGAGTCAGTTAGATGAATAATGTAGTCTCCTATGTATGAGGTATTTCAAAGAAGAGAGAAAAAAAATGTCTGGTGCACTTTTAAACCTGCAGCCTGTCTCCAGCCACATACTCATATGTTATGCTGGCAACATAGACTGGCTATATGTGTATGCCACATTGTTGCTGGCAACAACATGCCATCACATTCAGTAAGGCGCAATACACTCAAAGGCGCTATAATGCGCTATTTTTCGCATTCAGTGAAGTGCTACACACTCCAAGGCACTATAAAGCGCTATATACTACTACATTGTCCCTCCTTTTCTGACAATTTGGCAGTGTTCCAAGCCACAATTGGAGGTAACCCAACTTGCACTCCTCCTTTCTTTTAAAATGTATGTGTATTGGGATATCTTTCATTCACTGTTGTCGCTAATATCCTAAGCAACATCTTCACCTTTATGGACAAAATGATTAACCATTCTTCTATCACTAGCACTACAGCAGCTAAACCCACCATAGTGCGTTCCACCCAGGTTCCCCAATTAAACCTTTCCACTTCCATTATACCCAGGCTACAAGTTTCTAAGTTTGGGATCAAGTAAACCTCAGGCTCCCATGACTGAAATGCCACCACTTCTGGAATCTTAATCTTTATAAATGTACTTCTTGCCAAAATCCCACGTTATGTACCCACTTAGTTTGATAAATAGGTTCAGGAGCTATATATGGGATGTATAATAAAAAACCCATTTCCATCCTTTCCAAATTCACATATAAGGGCATTGCATTGCCCATTTCAAATGCAATTTTCACTTGTACCACATCAATCTCCCTCCTGGTCAACCTTTCTATCATTTGAGGAATAATATCTTGTGAAACAAAATACAATGGTATATGTCCTCGAATTAATTGTGAAATTGCAGTTTGAACTTCTCTCATGTAATTCGTCAACAATCTATCAACAGGGTTTATTACATTCAGGATCTCATTCAATATCCGGTCATGCTTAATTATTAATTTAGTAGAACTTCTGCTTGCTCATTCAAAATAATCGCAGTTTTATTGATAAATTTCACTTGTTCATCCAATCCACCTCTAATTCCATCTAAAGTCTTTTGGAACATTTCTAAATCAAAACTCAGCTGTTGTGCTTTAGTACTCAGTGTCCCTATTGAAATGGCATTGGCTGTTGACATTGTAGTACCTATTATAGCTCCAATAATAGACATCACCAATGAGACCGCAAGCATTACTGCTCCTCTTTTTCCTCTCCTTTTCTTTATGTCCGCTGAATTAACAAATGTTTTTTTCTAATTGCATCAACATATCTCTTACTGACTGCTTGGCGTTCTCTTTTCTCAGTTCTAGCCACTCTTTAGTCTGCTCAGCTCTAATTCCAGTGTTATTAAAATGTTTTTCCATCAAAGTATCAGGATTCAAAGGTATATAAATATTTTGAAAGATCATCCTTCTATCGCTCATTATGAACCCGGGCGCTACTTCACCGCAATGCCAGGTGCTGGTCCGGGCTCAATGACAACTTGTGCTTCCAAAGTTTTGAGATTCCCTCCAATCATCAGTATTACCAACCACGTCGCTGGCGCCATCATTAATGCTTCTCGTTTTATAGGTTTGGTCTTCGCCCCCGGCTGGGGCTTTTCCGGAATCCCTCCTCGTGGATTCCAGGACTCCATCGCCTCCCGTGTCCTCCGGTCCTGTGACCTCCGACCTCAAAATACAGGTTAAGGTTCTAAATCAAATAGAAAAGAAACACATTAAGTACATAGCACAATACTAATTTAGCATCCTTACTAATAACTTAAAAAATACCTCCCAGAGTCTCCTCCTTTGGGACTTTAACCTAGGCCTTAAAGACCCCAAAGATCACCAGGCTACCCTCATCAACAATACTCTGACTGAACTAGGCTTTACCCAAAGAGGATCTGGCCCCACCCACAATAAAGGGAGAACCCTTGACTGGGTAGCAGATTATTACTGCGCGGCCTCCATCACCGATAACTCCCCTCAACCCTGGTCCAACCACCACCTCTTCTCCTTTACCCTCGAAGCTTCGAGCCCCATCACCAATAATGTGCTAGCCTCAGCCATCCCCACGAGAAGCAAAAGAAATATCACAGCAGAAAAACTGATCCCTCTCATCGTCCCGACGCTAAACCAACTCCCGGCTACCTCCAACCCATATGACCTTATAGAAGGCACAACAAAATCAATGGCACAGCCTTAGACTCTATTGCACCGCTAAAACTAAGAAAATGTAAACCAAAAAAACACCTCAACCATTGGTTTTCTAGTCACCTTAAAGTTCTTAGATTAGAAAAACGCAAAAAGGAACAAGCCTGGAGACTATAACAAGATGATGCTCAATAAAATAACATCAAATTACAAAAAAGAAATCATAGCTGCCAAGCAAGAGTCTTACAACCAGAGAATAGCATAGTCCAATTCCAGTACCAAAGAGCTGTTCACGATCATTAAAGAGCTAGAAACACCTGTGCTAACTCCAGACACTTGTGTAAAGGACAAACAATGGTGCACTAGTGTCCAAAATGCCCTAACTAATAAAGTCCCAGGCATACAAACTAAAATTAAAAACAAGAAAGAATCCATAACCAAACTAACCAATCCCAGTAATTTTCCCCCGCCCACCACACCCCAACACCCTCTACCCAACGCCACTCGCTTCAGCTTCTCCAAAGTCTCCACTCTTGAAGTGGAAAAAATCATTCTCAGCCTAAAACCATCTAACTGTCAGGGCGACCTCTGCCCCTCTTAAATCATTAAAGATGCGGCTAGAGACCTCTCACCATTCATTACCAGACTCATTAATGCCTCCTTCTCCTCAAGTACAGTCCCTAGTAACCTCAAAGAGTTATGGGTCCTCCCCCTTCTCAAAAAACCCTCTCTTGACCCATCCATTCCCACCAACTACAGGCCCATTACCACTGTTCCATTCCTGCCCAAGATACTAGACAAGACAGCTTACCAACAAATACAAAAATATCTTGAAATAAACCATCTCCTGGGTATTCGGCAATCAGGCTTCAGACCGCAACACGGGACTGAAACGGCCCTCATCGACCTGAAGGCCCAAATTGACACCTTGAGAGACAATGGGAAAACTGCTTTAGTGCTTCTCCTAGACCTCTCTGCGGCATTCAATCTAGTTGATCACAACATTTTATGCAACCATTTGGACTCTGCTGCCCACTTCTCCCAAAAAGCTATTGGCTGGTTCGAGTCATTCCTCAGCAACAGATCCATGCGTGTCTTCTCTACCATAGCTGCTGCCGACCCTATCCCCATCACATGCGGAGTTCCCCAGGGCTCATGCGTCTCCCCTACACTGTACAACGTATTCACAAAGCCCTTGTTTGATGATCTCGACGGTCTGGGTATCACCTACACTAATTACGCCGATGATACCCAGATCCTCATTCCGTTGACGGGAGATTACAATTATGATTTGGCCTTGGTGAACAAGGTGTACCTCATCATCCAGGCATGGATGGCTTCTCACAGTCTATGCCTGAATGATGACAAGACTGAACTCATCATCCTGGGCGCCACCTCTAACCTAACCAAACTGGACTCCAACTACACCAGTTTCATTATAGACGGGAACCCAATTAAGGTAGCTAAGGAAGTGAAAACCTTGGGAATTTACATTGACTCCTCCCTCTCATTCCACAAACAGGTTAGCCTCCTGGCATCCTCCATGGCCTACACATGTAAGCTTATAAGAGCAGCCAAACCTTTCCTATCCACCCAGAGTTGCATCACATTAGACAGAGCCCTTGTATTATAAAAATTGGACTCCTGCAATGCCCTCTATGTAGGAGCCAGCAAACAGGTTACTAACAAAATACAGACATTACAAAACAACGCTCTCAGAGCAGCGCTAAGCATCCCCAAGAGAGAACACATTTCTAACATTAGGAGATCCCATAATTGGCTCAATACTACAGATAAAATTCTGCTCAAAGTAGCCTCACTAACACACAAATTCCTCAACAACGCTGCCCCCCGCTACTTAGTCGACAGAATAAGTAAACACACCTCTAACAGACCCACAAGAACTTCCAACACAAATCTGCTTACAGTTCCAAGGTTCAAACGCACCAAAATGGGTGGCAACAGCTTCCAGGTGAAAGCAGCCCAACATTGGAACTCCTTGCCACCCACTCTAAGGACACCCCAAACCTATACACATTTTAGACGTAACTATATCCATTGGTTAAAGACTAATGACCGCTAAAGTGACTACTCATTGCTGCTAACTATGTAAACATATATATTTGTAAATTTGCAAACTACTGTCTGTATCGTGACTGCTTCAACCATTGTACCCATTGTAATTATTGTACTGTATTTTAACCTGTAACCAAGCTGTGAATAACCTTGTTGCATCTGCGCCCTCATACCCTCGGGTCTGGTGCGCATTACAAATGAATAAACTAAACTAAACTAAACTAAACTAATTTCACCCTTTTACCAAAAATAAAATATATATATATATTCCAAAACATTTCAAACTTTTTCTTTCTGAAATTAAGCATATGTTAGAGACAGAACAAACATACACAAAGCATCATTGATCATTTAACATATTTCAACTTTGTAAAAATAATTTTATTAGCTTCGGCCCCCTTTTAATGATCATAAATATATAGTATTTTTATTTACATCTATTCCATTACAACAATCACCTCTATTTTTATTTCTCTGGTATTGGGCTCTATAAATAGACTCATGTGTTTTCTTTCATGTATTTAGGGCACTTGATCTGTTTCTACTCGCTCAAATCTCCTTACTTCATGTTTGGGATGCCAGGGCTTAATTTGGTTAACATGAACAAATTGCTCTGCTACCGTTTCACCCTCTGTTCTTAATATTTTGTAAACCACTGGAGACACCTTATCTATTATTTGAAATGGCCCCTGCCATGCCGCCAGAAATGTAGAATTTTTCTGTTTACCCTTTCCAAAATGAAATGTATACACCTGATCCCCTACACTATACTCTTTCACAGATGTCTTTTTTATCATAATATGATTTTCAGAACGGAAGACCTTAAGCTAGTAGAGCCATATCACAGGGAAAAGAGGGCAAAGGCCTATTTACATCTTAAATCAGTGGGGATTGAACACATTGACCAACAGGCCTATGATGAAATCGAATCCTGGGGCTTCCGTCTGACGGAGTTAACCAGAATAAGGGATAAAAGGCCCCCCTCAAAGGAAAAGGCAGGAAGTCCTAAACTACTAAAACACTATAAATCTAAGACAGAAGAGCTATATCGCCAAAACCGCTGGAATTATGCCAAGGAGCGGGATGCAGCCCAAAAGGACCACCGTGACCCCAGATGGGAAGGAGTCCGAAAGAGAGATAGAAGCGGGAGGGGTAAAGAAACCCACAATGCAAGTTGGTCCCGAAACCCTAGGGAGAGCCGGGACAGGGACCATGGATATACATTGGACTGGCCAAGCGGAGACAAGCATCGTGAGTCGCGGAGGGGCACAGTTGAAGAGCCAAGTAGAAACGATGAAAAGAAAAGAGCCCAGGCCAACGGCAAGGGGGTAGTATCGACTTAACGTAAAACAGGCCCGTGGAAATGGTTAACGCGAAGTTGGAACAAAAACACAGGAAAATAGCAACGACCAGGGTCACCCAGCGTCCTTGAGAAAAATTACAGCATTGGCGCTGAGAGGCCCGAAAAGGAATATTTCAGCTTGGGTTTGTGGAAAACAAGAGGCCACGTACATTTGACAACAGTCGGAGAGGTCGATTTGGGACTCTACGACATAATATGTCTACAAGAAACGTGGTTGGTAGACAAGCCGGCTTTTGATGGCTATACTGTGGAAATCTCATCGGCGGTGAAAGGCCTGCTAGGTAGACCATCGTCCGGTCTGCTTGTGGCTATTAAAACAGGACAGGGGCTATCGGAACCAAGAAAATGGAAAGAGGCATACAAACTGCTGGTGGTTCTGACGTAATGGAGACAGTCAAATGACAGGAAGCAAGACTCTCACCCAAAAGTCCCTAGCAATATTAAACTGCTATTGGAACCCGCAACGGATGTCCACAAAACGTTCTGTGCTAACATGAGCGCCACGATCGACCAGCTGTATGAGGAATTCGAGAGGATTGAAATCATAATTTGCGGCGATTTCAATGCAAAATGTATTCATCCGGGGACCACACAGCCGGGAACTGCGCAGAGAGGGGGATAAAAGAAGCAGCTGGAGAAAGAGGAAAGGCGTGGAATGAAGTCATCAGAGTAAGGAACATACAAAACACAGCCTCTCTCTTTCCTTCGCAATCAAACCTCCCAACGTGGGAACGAAATTCCTCAATTCGACCCTGGACTACATTTTTATTTCAGAGGGTCTCAAATGTGACATGAGGAGCTTTGAGGTCATAAAAACTCAACAAAGCGACCACAATTTACTAACTTGCACATGGCAAGGCAGCAGACCAAGCAAAGAATCTTACGAAATAGCTATTGAAGCTAACGCCCAAAGAGTACGACTCAGGATAACTGAAGTTGATATCGTGAAAATCAAACGAGCTTGGGCACAAAAAGGTGAACAATAACCAGGCGAATAATATTGAAGACAGGCCAAACTACCTACCACTGTTACTGGCTTTTCGAATGCAGGCGACAAAGAACACCAGTAAACCAGACGCTGCAAGACACGCATTTGACAAAGCATTGGTCGATAAAAGAAAAGTGGTACGAAGATGGAAAAGAATAGCCAAAAAAACGAATGCTCGGGAAGACTGGGAGAAATGGAAGCAGGAAACGAAAGGGTACAAAAATTGGCAAAAACAGCACAGAGCATGCCAATACCAAAAGGACGCAGAGGAGATGATGGGCAAATTGCAATCAAAAAAATCCAGTGAGTTCTGAGGCCTAATAAAAGCAATGACCAACACACCAAGCTCCGTGCAGAGTAACGCTGTGCCTGAAGCAAGCTGGATATGGTACCTAACCACAGAATTTAAGAGCCCGGAGAGAGCTGTGTTTATGGAGAATCAACGGTCCAACATACCCTGGATAGATGTATCCGATCCAGCTGATATTGAAAGGACAATCAACAAATTGAAAATATCTAGAGCCCCGGGCCTGGATGGCCTAACAAATGTGGACCTCAAACTGTGCCCGAAGGAATGGTCGGAAGTGATCAGTAAGATCTTCGAGGAGTGCGGCAAGAAAAAAATGATCCCGAAAACTTGGCTGAACGTGGTCATAGTTCCAATTTATAAGAAAGGAGCCCGAAGTGAGCCACAAAGTTACAGACCTATCGCCCTATTGGACAAAATATGGAAGATTTTCGCAACTCTCTTGCTCTCACAATTCCGAATCTGGGAAGAAAACGGCCCATCGAAAGACTTCCTGCAAACGGGCTTCCAAAAAAACAGCAGCACCGTGATCAACATTCTATTTTTGAACATCTTGAAAGCCAAAGTAAAGGAAGGGGCGCCTAAGATCTTTCTGGCTTTTGTGGACCTATCAAAGGCTTTTGATAGGATAGGCCGGAACAAGCTATGGTCTAAACTTCAAACTTGGAATTGCCCGGAAGAGGTGATGGACCCAATAAAAGCTCTTCATGCCGAGACTAAAATCAGGGTGAAATTAAACCAACAGGGCACCTTATCCGAGGAGATTGAGGTAAACAGAGGCGTTAAGCAGGGGTGCCCATTGCCCCCGGCCTTATTCATAGCGTTCCTGGGAGATTACCAGCACTCAGAAAGTAAAATAAGAGCATTTCCGCCTAAAATCGGAAAAACAGAGATTCCACGCCAGTTGCATGCTGACGACGTGATCCTGATCGATCAAACGAAAGTGGGGCTTCAACGGAAACTATCCAATTTGGTAAATTACATCAGTGAAAACAACCTTGAGATAAATAAATCGAAAACAAGATCTTGGTTATAGAAAAAGGCCCAAGTCAAACGAAAAAAAATCAGTCATTGTTTCTCGGTAATATCAAAATAGAAACTGTCAAGAGCATCAAATACCTGGGCGTTTTGATGGATAGTTCCGGAACGGACAGCGGATGGCAAAGTCAACTGTGGGAGAAAGCTCAGCGTCTGACCGCACAAACAAGAGCAGTGGAGAAGAAGTATGGAAAATGTTCACTAACTCCGGCGATAACCTTTTATAAAACAAAGGTAGTGCCATTGTTAGTCTACGGAACGGAGTCTTCATTGTACATACCGCGCCAGATATGGACAAAATTGGAGGGGTACGTATGGAAAATGCTGTTAGGTCTTCCGAAATCGACAGCTATGCCGGCGATCAGGAGAGAATTGGGCCTGGTATCCTTAGCGTCAATGGTGGATCAAAGCGCGATGAGACTATTCAGGAAAATAATCATGTCTGACACTCTACGCACCTATAACATCCTGAGAGAAGAAATCAAAGCAGGAAAATGCACAGCCTTAAACAAATGGGCTAAGACTAGAAAAGACGATCTAACACAAATAGCCTGCTCAGAAAAAGATCAGAGGGAAAACCCAGACCGAATTAAACAAAAAATGGAAGAGTGGGATTGGATTATTACAGTGGAAAAAGCAGCTGGAAATAAACTTCTAACCCATTTACCTCCCACTTTCAACAGTCTGAAAAAACCACAAAATTACTGTTTAAAATTGCCAGACAAAAAAATGAGAATCTTGTTTCTGAAAGCCGACTAAATCTGCTACCAACACGGGAGATCATAGCTATCCGCGAACCTAAGAGTCTCAAGTCATGTTGCCTGTGTGGAAACCAAGCAGTGACAGAATCTTTGAAACATCTAGTGATGGACTGTCCGAAAACCATGGAAAATCGAAAAACTTACCTCCGGCCTTTGCTCGCCAACGCTTGGATCCTGGAGCCCGATGACTGGTGGAATAGACTGATATCAGGCGAAAAAACGAATTGGACGGTGGCCATGGCGAAGCTAATAGACTTAGCTATGAAAAAAATCAATTTACATGTGGCCTCAGAGCAAACAGACCAAAGAATTGAACCAGCATAGGGAATTGGAAAAAGACGCAAATCCCCGGGGTGTGTCTACAATATTTACCCCGACTACGAGAAGATGGGGGGGTTGTGCATGAAGACGTTCCCTAATGAAGGAAAAGCAACCGCGAGGAAGTTTTGATAAAACTCAGTTTTTCTTATTGAGTAAAATTCAAATAAAAATAAATAAAAAAATAATATGATTGCGCACTGGCAGCGGCTTTTCCCAAATTCTTCTGCACAAAAGCAAAAGCATGTTGTAAATGCTTCCTCAGTTCTTCCATATATTCATGAACTGTAGATGCGCTTACAAGTATCTGTTCATGTGTTCTGTACAATAGGTGTTGTGGCAACACCATCTTCCTACCTGTCAATACTTCATGAGGGCTGATACCTGTTGCTTTGGCAGAAGTTGATCTGATTGCCATCAAAACCAGAGGTAAACGTAAATCCCAGCTAGAACCTGCCTCTGCTACAAACTTCTTCAATATATCCACAACAGACCTATTACAACGTTCAACACCTCCAGAAGAAGCGGGTCTGTATGCAATATGCAGCTTTCTTTTCACCCCCAGTATCTGCCACACCTTACTCATTAAAGCGCTCGTGAAATGGCTTCCTCTGTCTGATTCTATTCTTTGTGGTAACCCAAATCTTGAAAATATATGATTTACCAGTAATGTAGCTGCTGTTTGCGCACTACAGTCTGGTGCAGGAATTCACTCTATCCATTTTGACATTAAACAAACCACACTCAAAATATAACGGTTCCCTCTGATCGACCTTTTTAAAGGCCCTACATAGTCTATTTGCAAATCTGACCATGGAAGGGTTAAGCCTCTTTTCATCAGTGGGGCCCTATGCATTGGTGAAGCAGGTTTAAATTGGTCACATACTAGACATCCCCTAGTATATAATTCCACATCTTGGGACATATGTGGGCAGTAAGCATAATCTTTCAGTATCTCTAGTTCAGTGGTCTTCAAACTTTTTTGGCCTGGGCCCCCCCTGAGCAAAGTTTGGGCAGGCCGCCCCCCCCCCCAAAAGTGCCAGATGGACAGTATGTACAAATCGCTATGAACCTTTGCGTGCCGTCATCGCACCCTACTCCCAGTACAGACCCTGGGCTCTCCCCACCCTATCCCACCACTATCCCAGTGCTGCCACCCATCCTGCTCCCACCACAGTCCCATAACACAAGCATAAACACATCCATACACATTTAAATAAAAAATAAATCACCATAAACGTACCTTGCGTGGTTGCTAAAATGCCCCGCTCCAAGTTGCTCTGCCCGTATGTGCGAGGAGGAGCAGGAGCACCCCCTCGCACATACGTATATATATATTTGTATATGTATATATGTATGCATGTATATATTTTTATAAAGCGCCGGTAGCCCAAGGGCATCAGGGCGCTTGAACATTACAACATAGAAGAGAAGAAAGCAGGCATAAAGAGACGCGAAACAGTTGGCATGGAAGACCTGACAGCCACTAGCGTTGGAGATCTTATCTGAAGAGGAGTGTCTTCATCCGTTTCCTAAATACAAGGTGGTTTGCTTCTGACCTCAGTGAATCGGGAAGGCTGTTCCACAATTTAGGTGCCAGTACCAGAAAAGATCTACCCAACCCCGATTTCAACTTGAAATTGGGTACGACCATGAGGCACTTTCCTTCCGATCGTAGTCTTCTCCTGGGTGTGTAGAGGACTAGGCTGTTTTTCAAATACTCTGGTGCTTTACCATAGAGGCACTTGTGGACCAAAGAAAGAGCCTTAAACTTTATACGTTCCTCTACTCTTAGCCAATGAAGGGAAATCCTATCGGGGGTGACATGATCTTTCTTCTTCAGATTTTTTACTAGCCTAACCGCACTGTTCTGGATCACCTGACATCTCGCTAAGTCCTTAGACGAGGCCCCTAACAGCAGTGCATTGCCATAGTCGAGCCGTGATAAAATAATAGCTCTGGCAATGGTCGCCAGGTTACATTCATTTAGGAAGGGCTTGATATATATCATTAGCCTGAGATAATAAGCCGTGTTTTTTTGGAGATAGCTGGTCTGGGCATGAGAATCTACCGCAGAGTTAACCATCATGCCCAAGGTTTTCACTTTAGGGGCCACCGAGATGATGGCTTTCTTAATTTGGAAGGATTTGTACTCTGCCCCTAGATTAGCCAACTGACGACTGGAACCAAACAGCATCAGTTCGGTTTTTGAATCATTCAGGCACATCCAGTTAGCCTGCATCCAATCGTCTATTGTCTTATAAACCCTTGCAATCACTTCGCTGTCAGCGGCGTGCTGGCTGCCCCCCAGTTCCAAAATAAGTTGAGTGTCATCTGCGTAATTCGTAAACGACACGCCTGCATTCACCAGGGTGCTGCACAAAGTGCGCATGTATATGTTGAACAGCATTGGTGACAAACTGGCCCCTTGGGGCACTCCGAAGAGGATATCGCAGGGATCAGAAAAGTTGCTGCCCCAGTGGACTCTGGCTTGGCGGTTCGATAGAAATGACAATAACCAGTCAATAGCTCCTTCGGAGCAGCCCACGTTCTCAATGAGTGCCTTGATGAGGAGTTGATGATCTACCAGATCGAAGGCAGCGCTTAAATCAAGAAGCATCAGCATCCCTAACTTATTTTTGTCAAGCAAGCTCAACATCTGATTCTGTAGGTCCAGCATGGCTGTTTCAGTGCTATGAGATGCTCTGAAGCCAGATTGTTGCTGGTGCAAGGCTTCCTGATTCTCTACAAATTTCTGTAGTTGCTGCGTTGCTACCTTGTCCAGTAATTTAAGAACAAAGTTGGAATTTGTAATTGGGCGCAGGTTAGCAGGGTCCTTTGGATCCAGGCCGGCTTTTTTGACAAGAGGGGTGATGGTGACCTTCTTAAGTTCCTTTGGCACTACACCCTCCTGGAACGAGGCATTCACTATTCTCTGGAGAATGGGGGCAAAAATGTCTTTATGTTGCAGAATAATGCTAGGTGGTAGAATATTTTCTGCACAGGTGGTGGGTTTCATATTGTTCAGTACCTCTAACAAATCTGCTACAGTGATGGGGTCAAATTTGAAAATCTGTTCTCTTGTGGTTATCTCTGCTTCTATAGATTGTATCTCCTGGTTCACAGAGGTTCTAGCCTTGATAATGTTTTGTCGTGCTTTATCAGTTTTAGCTTGAAAAGCCTTAGAGACAATATTACAATCCTCCTCTGTGGGCGTAAACGGGGGTGTGAGACTAGCAGGTTTTTCAATGCTCTTTAGTATGTCGAAAAGTTTACTAGTCTTGTTGTCAGCAAGTTCAATCTCTGAATTAAAGAAGTTAGCCTTAGCTGACTTTATTTTGTCTCTATATTCCTTGTCCTTTGTTTTCCAATTATTTTTACTATCCACTGATTTTTCTAGGATCCATTTCCTCTCCAGTGTACGTTTTTCCTTTTTTAAAGTGTGGAGCTCCTTAGTAAACCATTTTTGGCAGTTGTTGTTTTTTCTGGCTAATTTAGATTTGAGAGGGGCCTCTGCCTCCACCAGCTCAAGAACGTGCTTATTGTATTTGTCTAAGAGGATTGCGCATGAGTCGAGATCCTGAAAGGAACACAGTATTTCATCAGCGCATGACTTAATCTGTACCCTGTTTAGATTTTTGAAGTTTCTATTAACTACTTGGATATGGGGATTGTGCTGATGTACGTAAATAGGCAGTTTTAGATTGGCAGATACCAGATAGTGGTCGCTCCAAATGCAGGGCGTGGTTCTGCAGTCTTGCATGGATACATTGTATCCACATAACCAGTCCAACTGGTTACCCTGAGGGGTAGTGGGAGCCTCATTGAAAACTTTAAAGTCCAGGTTGTTCAGCGCTTTTTCCAAAGCCATGGCTCCTTTATCCTTCTTATTCCCTCGCCAGAGGTTAAAGTCACCCATAACAACAGTGGACACATTAACGGATCTTAGGGAATTTAAGTGAGAGCAGAGTTCCGTTGAGAAATCCGAAACCAGAGCCGGAGGTCTGTAGATGACCACCAAATTAAGGGAGTTGTTGGGGGAGAACACCAATTTGAGGTGCAGTGCTTCACACCCGCTACAGCTTAGAGTCACCTTAAAGAGTTTAAGGCTGTCCTTTGCGATGATTGCCACCCCACCTCCTCGACCCTGCTGCCTATTCTCCATGTAGATGGTGTAACCTTCTGGTACAGCCTGCTCACAAGTAGGCCCCACTGGGTCTGAAAGCCAGGTTTCTGTTAGGCAAAGAATGTCGAAGTCATTAGAGGTAATCATGTCTTTGACATTGTGTGCATGTTTTGTCAAAGAACGTGTATTAAGAAGACCAATATTTAGATGCAAATACTTCTGTGGTAAATCAATTGTAGAGTTACCCTCTAAGACGTTATTTTCAGTCCCCCCCTGTAATTCCACTCGCCTTGCAGCATCTGATGTACACATATTTCTAGGTCAGGCTTACCTAAGGCTCCAAGTACCCGGCGGCACAAGAGACCGAAAATAAAAGGGGGGTGGTGAAGCTGAAGCTCACCGAAGTGAACCGAAGTAAACCGGCTTCGACGCGCCGGCGCTGGACGCGCCTGACTTCGTGTTAAGTAGCACAAAGAACTACAAGAGTTCTGGGAGTTGTAGTTCAGAGTAACTAGTACTCCTGCAGCAAGTGAGGCACACAAAACGGCTCACTAACACCACGGATTCACATACACTGTTTAATTCACATTCACATACACTGTCCTAAACTAGTAACAATCGAATTTAGCAGAGATTTAGTATTAAAATGAATTAAAACCATTCAGTATTAAACAATTCTGCAAGTAAAATAACTAATACAACGTATAAAAAGTCTAAAAGCAGGCGGACAGATAAAAATCACAACTTCCGCTTTACTGATGGAATTCTTATGTCTTTACCTGGCAGGATTTTAAAAAGCAATCAATGAGATGAAGCCTCAAAACTGAGACTTTATACTGGAATAAACCGGCTTCGACGCGCCGGCGCTGGACGCGCCTGACTTCGTGTTAAGTAGCACAAAGAACTACAAGAGTTCTGGGAGTTGTAGTTCAGAGTAACTAGCACTCCTGCAGCAAGTGAGGCACACAAAACGGCTCACTAACACCACGGATTCACATACACTGTTTAATTCACATTCACATACACTGTCCTAAACTAGTAACAATCGAATTTAGCAGAGATTTAGTATTAAAATGAATTAAAACCATTCAGTATTAAACAATTCTGCAAGTAAAATAACTAATACAACGTATAAAAAGTCTAAAAGCAGGCGGACAGATAAAAATCACAACTTCCGCTTTACTGATGGAATTCTTATGTCTTTACCTGGCAGGATTTTAAAAAGCAATCAATATACATACATGCAGTGCCCCAGCCTCCATTTCCAATGAGCTATGTAAGGCTGGCGAATCAAAACACCCCCAGCGTTGCATGGCTTAGTGATCATGTGCGGCTGGGGAAATAAACTGTCAAAGGCAAACAGAGTTTCCCTTTGACAGTTCAGCCAGCCCAGTAGCACACCCTCAGCTGGAAAAAGCAGCTGAGGGAGTGCTCAGTGTTTCACTGGCTGGCTCCTCGGATCCTCCATAATAGGTGAGGTGTCCAGGGGGTGGACGCCCCTCACCCATTACGGATGAGCCGGCAGGCTTGGACTGGCCTAGAGGGCAATATGGAGATGACCGTACCAAAAATGCAAAATGCTATTGTAGGCCAGTAAAAATGGGCCACTTTTTTGGCCAATGTGGGCCAGTTTGAGGAGTTACTTCATTATGCAGATAGTAGTTTTGACCATTGTTGCTGAATAAATATTCTTTAAACATCACCATTTGTTTACATTTGAACAAAAAACAACCCCTTGGGTACTATTCAAACAGTCTGTGACTAAACACTGAATATCCATTTGCAACTGCTGGCCATTTTTTCATTGGTGCCTAAGACCGTTTTATGGCCCAGTCTGACTATGTGAGCTGCCCCTTCCCATTTCCTCCAATCTAAAAAAAAAAAGAAAAAAAAATGTTTTTTAATTTTTTTTTTTACATTTCATACTGGGCTCTGGCGTCCCCCTTGGGATGCGGCCAGGCCCTCCTGGGGGGACGCGCCCCACAGTTTGAAGACCTCTGCTCTAGTGCTTTTTGTGATCCTCTGTGTCCTGCAGTTATTGTACCATGTGCATGGTGTAGCATTAGCCCTCTGAATGAAAGGGGTACCACCCACTGTATTTGTCCTGTTATGGATTCCCTAATCATGAGTCCATCCTGTAGTCTAATTCGTTTTTTATTCTTTAATAGCACCCTCAACTCTTCTTTTCCCACACAATCATTTTCTGATAAAGGATTTTGTTGAGGGTCTATCAAAAGATTATAATAGATTCCTAAAATTGGATCATCTTTTTGTGCCTTAATCAGGTCTTGACCTGGTGTATCATAACTCCATTGCACTACTGGTTGTTCTACCTCTTTTGGAGCTTTAGAGCGTGTAATTGCATCAATCTGTATTTCACCAAGTAAATGTTCAATCGGTAGCAACTCTCCCAGCACGGCCCCAATTTTAGCCAAATGATCTGCCTTATCATTTCCCTCCTTCTCCTCTCCTGGAGTTTTTAAATGTCCACAAATTTTCCTCCAGTATATTGTTAATTCATTCTCTGACGCCAATTTGTCCATAGCATGTATCATTTTTCCATGTTTGAGAGGCTTTTTATTGTAGGTGATCATACATCTTGCTTTCCAGCCAGGTAAATATTCCACAAAGCTATTTTGTGCATAATCAGAATCAGTCACCAGGACAATTTCACTAAATTTATTATCAACTGCAGTAGTAATTGTTTTATAAATGGCTACCAATTCCGCTACTTGACTGCTCCTAGTCCCAGTTCTCATCCCTATACTGGGAATGTCTTCACATTTCAACCAGACATTTCCTATTCCTGACGCCAATTGTTTATTACTGTCATTTTCAATGTGAAAAGCACAACCGTCAACATATACAGTTGGCAAATTCTTGCATGTCTTTTCATCAAAAGCCTTGTGTGGTGATGTTCCAAACTCCTGTAAACTAGATTCCACTTCTACTTCATTTGATACATGTTCAGCTGCACAGTCATGTAAATCTGCTGAACCTTGAGCAACTGGGCTTTTTTTGTTTTGGCCATATCTCACATCTACAGGAAAGCCTTGCAATGCCAGTGTCCATGAAGTAATTCTAGACTGTGCTAGATTGCCTGACCTAATTATTTTACTCTCTAAAAACTGCAATGGTATGCTAGTATGGCTTTAGAATGGTCATTTATACCTATGTGAACCCCTGGTTGCTCATCCTCCATGTGTATTTCAGCAAGAGTAGTAATGTGTTTTCTGTGTCTGTTTTAGGAGTAGTATTCTGTTTGTATTTCTTCTCTTTTAAATAAAAGTGTAATGTGTGCTCATCTATTTCAGTTTGACATTTTTTCCTAGGGTCTAAATAAATCTGTACAGATTGTTTCTCATTTTCACTTTGCATTTTATCTTGACACATCAAGATAACAGTGACGCTAGGTATACAGCTATTCTGGAAGTATACCTCCACTGCATCATTCGTTTTGGCAACGGTGTGGCATTCATTTATATTGCTGTTTTGTGATTTTATTTTCTTAGGTCTCAATGGTTTTTTGGTTAAAGACCACAATACTCCATTCACCCCAACTATGAGAGGAGACAATCTTTTCAGGCAATCTGTCCCCATCAGAAATGGAATTTCACAAATAGATGTGATCAATACCTCCTGTTTCATTCTGTGTTTTCCTATCTTTATGTCAACTTCGGTAACACCTAAATAGGCACCTCTTCACCGTTAAAATTATGCACTGGCCCTTCACTTTGCCTCACTGTGATCTGATTCTGTGGAGATCTCCCTTCATTGATACTTTTTACCAAGTCTTTGGACATAATTGTGGCCTGTGCGCTGGTGTCAATCATCGCAAAAGTATTGCATTTCTCTTCTTCAGTGATGGGAGCATAATACCTGTCTTCAACTTCCTCTAATACACATAAAAAGTGTGAATTCTTACTGATTTCAGGACTCACCTTTCTCAGGCCTTTCTCACTTTTGGCTAAGCACATTGGCAAATGGAAAGACATTTTTCCCTCCTTTCTGTCCACTTCTGTGTGAGAGACTTTATTCATTTTCCCATGTTCAGAGTTTTTTTGGAGTGTGGCCGCTGTTCGCCCATCCATCCAGGGATCATCAGAGGTCACATTACAATACTCCAACTGAACATGTGTGACAACATCACTTGGCAATTTGTCATTTTCTAACTCTGTGCATGGTACCAGTCCTTTAACTTCTTCAAAAATATGTGGCTCAAAGAATTCTTCGGGTGATTGATCTGTACCCTCCTTTTGAATATTTATTTTTTCTGCCTGTGTTTGGTTATTGTTTTGATTGCCCAGGGAAGGCGTTCTAGCATCCCCACCTACTCCCTGTTCATTGGTATTCCCTGTGCATGAGTCATTTTTCTTAAATCTCTCTCTTTGTTTTTTTGGAACTTCAGGTTTTCCTTACTCATTGGTACACATCTCCAATGTTTGATTTAGCTCTAAGTTAAACCAAACTTCTTTATTGTAAGTATTTCCACTTTCTGTCACATGTTCACTTACTGGTACTTTCATTTTTAAATCATTAGGCACCTCAGAGTCATTATGCAAAATCACATCAGAGCGTTCTGTTTTCTTAGCACTGCAGGTATCATAAATACTTAGGGCCTCATTACATGGTAGGCAGTAGGGGTTTACCGGTAAGGGCACCGGTACCGGTAAACCCCTAACGCCTTACTACGAGTTCCCTTTGCGGGACCCGACTTTAACGGCTGGTTTTACCAGCCGTTAAAGTAGGGTGCCGCAAAGGGACCTCAGAGCTAATTACGGTACCGCAATTTGCGGTACCGTAATTAGCACCTTCCCCATTCCCATTATGCCCTATGGGGGCAAAAATGGGAATGGGGAAGAGCCTTGGTGAATGGGGAATTACCGCCCCCGCTCACCTTGGAGTAGGGCGGTAATTCCGCCATCCACCAAGGCGGACACAGTAAAATACCAGCGGCAACCATGGCGCTAATAGCGCCATGGTTACCGCCTACTGTGTAATGAGGCCCTTAGTCACTTTTCAGAAACCACCTGGTCAGTGCTATGGCCTTCTGCCCCCTCCTTCGATGACTTTGTGCTGTCCAGAGCTTTCCTATTTGCTCAGCCAACATTTTCACTTGGGCCTCGAGACACTGGAATCTTTCCTTTTCTCTAGAATCCTCTCTCTGTGGCCTAGATCGATATTGGTTGTTTTCCCCCTGACTGAATCTATTCCGATACCTCTCAGGCGAATGACTTCTATTGGGATTGTTCCTGAACTCTTCATTCATATGTGGAGGGGAGCGGGGTGCACCCATCCTTTGGTTATAGTCTCCTGGTGGTGGTGAATCATTGTATTGACGTGGAGCATAATTCATATTCTGCCTCATGTCCTGTCTCTCATTTTGTGGATACTGGCCCCTATGTTGATTCCCATTATCAGTAAATCGATCCACATATCGGGGTCTAGCCTGATTACCATATATAATGATGTTAGGGTGAAATCTGCTCTGTGTCCCCAATGTCTGATAGGGACCATTATTTCTTTGATCCTGGCTTTGCCTCTGGTTATTGTTCATACCTGAAATATCAGGCCGATATCCTGCCCGGGACCTGTCCCCTAAGTACCTAGGACTAATGTAATTCTCACTATTACTAGGGTCATGTGATTGAAATATTGGTGTAGGGAGTGGCGATCTCTGTTGATTACCCCTTTGTTTAGGTGTCAAATTAGTTTTACCTGGACTTTGAGCAGACTCAAGGGACATTTTGGCTGACCTGATCTCCATCACTGTTGCTGAGGGTTCTTTAGATTTTGGTCTAGTGTCTTTCATTTTATCATTTTCTCTAACCTGACAATAGAGTACCTCATATAGTTTTGTACTTTGGTGTACAATCCATTCAAGTGATTTGTCACGGTCAAATTCACGGACCAACTGTGATATGATGTCTTTCTGTAGCCCATAGAAGTAGGCAGTTTTAATCTCATTGGAATTGGGGTCAAAAGATACATCAAAATGAGAAAAAGCTCTTTTCAAGTCTTGCAAAAATTGCGAGGTGACGTGTTAGGCCCAGCAGTAATTGTGCAAGCAACCTTTTTCGCCTCTTGCAATGACTGGAAAGGAGAAAATTGACATCTGATTTCTTTTTCAAACTCTCCCCATGTCATGTTCTGCTGTTCATTTAATCCCCTAATGATGCTGGCTGTGGGAGCATCTAGAGTTAAATGAAAATATTGCCTGTATTGCTCCTTAGTTATCTGGAGAGCTTTACATATATCATGCACCACTTCTAAGTGGTCTTCTATGCATCACTCCCCTCCTTTTTTAAATGGTTTGATCAGAGCTTTGATGGATTTCATTATCTTAATGGGCTACTCATTGCTATGCCCGGAATTGCACTACTTTGTGATTCAATCCTGGTTTCAGGTGTATGGGATTGGTGGCGGCCCCCAATGGGTGTATCAAATCCCCCAAGGGTGCTGCAACCAAGTTCAGTCACCGGCCCAATCACTGGGGCACTAGCTCTTTGGGTAGAAATAGGATTCACCTCATCTCCATTGAATGTGGTGCCCTGCCGTCTATCCTGGGACCTGTAGATGCATATATGCTGTTCCAAATCCTTGCACTTCTTAGGAGGCCATCTGCCTCCTTATGCAAATAGTTGCTTTCATCACTCATTTTATTAATTACCTCCTGCATATCGCCCATTTGCATTTGGCATTCATTGAATTCTTTGTTTCTCTTGTCTCTTTCTTGAAACATTTTAACCATTTCCTGTTCAGCATTTTGGAGATCACTTTCTTTTTTACAATGTTCTTTTTGCAAAATCTGCATTTCCAAAACAACCTCATCTTTGTCTTGTCTAATCTGGTCTACCAACGCTTTCAAATGTACCAATTCTTGTTCACTATCCTCAAACTGTTTCTTGCTTTTAGACAATTGAGTATCAAGATCCCTACATTTTAACTGCATGTCTTTTTGACATACCTCCAATTCTGCTCTTAACATTTCCTCTTTTTTACTAGCCCCATCCAGATCACCTTTTAACTTGTTAATCAGATTATTATCATTTTCTTGCATTCGCAGGGATCTGTTCAGGATAAACCATGTCTTGGCACATAGCCGTATCAGACAATCTTTCTCTGCATGTTTATCAGCTGCATTTAATAGTCTCAAAAGGCAGACCTGAATTATGCTGCCTTCTGAAAAAATGCTGTCTAATGGTTCTTTCTGTACTTCACCATAAATGCGGTCATGCCATTCTGTGGCATTATTTGATGACCATGTCCCATGTGCATATAACTTTGCCTCCAGATATTGCACTAGCTCTGAGAATGTGGCTTCCATTTGAGACATTCAGAAATTCACTTTTAGTGTCACGCTGTTATCATGAAATGGGTTCCCTCTAATGCACGTATGGTAGTGTGAGACACACTTGCCACGCCCAGTAGGTACTCTATAATCACTTTCCCGGCCTGCGCACCATATTTGTAGGATATTTTGTGTAAATTTGGGGTCTGGTGGTATTTTCTTACCGCCAAAAGAAGAGTGGTAGTTTAGAACTACTTATCCTCGCGTTTAGATTGGGTTTGTCCTCATATCCTCCTAGAGACCATACCTTATTATATTATATTGGCTAATCCAGTTATATGTACTGGTGGCGGTATTTGGTGGTAATAAATAACTTAGTGGTAGCATGATTTTCCTTCCCTACATTATAGCCCCATCATACACAAAACTTTCCTTACTATTACAATACTCTTAGTGATCTATAGAGGGCCTTGGACCTACATTCAGAGACACCACAGTTTTACATAGAGTGCCACCTACAACCTGTGGCCGGTATCACTGATTTATTTACAGCAGTGAACTATGCGTCTATGGGCCTTATTACTGGTTCATAGACCTCCAGTAATCCATATATTGTATTAGATTTCCCACAAACAACATGCACTGGGGAACACACACATACCTCTATTTATCACCGCTAAGTCTATCTATCATTCCATCTGCATTTACAAACTGGCAGCTGTATTACCAAAGAACACAAATCTTCCCCACAACATCCGCATATGCAAACCCAAAACAATGAAAACTCAGAAGCATTTATATATGTATATATATATATATTTTATATTGTAAACAATTACAATGTCATGATACAGATCTTGCCATTTACATTTTCAGCGCTACCTGTAACAAGATAGGAAGAGAAAAACAACATAGCAGGTACAATGCAAATAAACCCTTTTCAAAAACAGGCATCACATTTTATAAATCAACACATGACACATGAACATGCAGGATATTTTCTTTTGCTTTGCTATTCTGACTGCCTGGTATTTTTAGAACACATTCGTCAAACAATCGCACAAGAATAACCTCACTTCGACTGGATGCTTACCAAAGATTAGCAGTTCCCTCTCCCGCACGATCTCTTTTCACTCGAACAGGCCCAGTCAGCAGGGGTTGCCTCTGGAACCTTGGAGGTCTGAAGAGTGTGGCAAGAACATAGAGTTCTCAAGCCAGCGCTAAATGTGACTAGGCACGTCCGTCTGGGAGCCCAGTCATTCCTCAAACTAACTCTCCCTCTGCCCTTGTTCCCCCAGCAAAGTTCTGCACCTTCCCATTTTGCTTACGTAGCAAAACTGCAGATACACTGCTCCAATCAAATTGAAGTCAGCATCACACTTCCTTTAGCACAATAGACTAGTTACACAGTGAGCAACTGTAACTAATATCATTTCCTGGTATGCAGGTTCTCTGCTTACTGCGAACACAGAACAATAAGGGAGAATAATTCAGTGCACATTTTAAAAACACATTTCAGAATATGTATTTTCACCCCATTTGCACATAGAGATTATATTATGATGTTAATAAGTTAGCTCTAGTAATTAGTAATTGTTAATTGAGTCAGTTAGTTAGATGAATAATGCAGTCTCCTATGTATGAGGTATTTCAATGAAGAGAGATTTTTTTTTTCTGGTGCACTTTTAAACCTGCAGCCTGTCTCCAGCCACATACTCACATGTTATGCTGGCAACATAGACTGGCTATATGTGTATGCCACATTATTGCTGGCAACAACATGCCACCACATTCAGTGAGGCGCTATACACTCCAAGGCGCTATAAAGTGCTATTTTTCACATTCAGTGAAAGGCTACAAACTCCAAGGCACTATAAAACGCTACATACAACTACAGGGCCCAGACTTGCAATGCTGCCAAGCACATATTCCTTTCTGGAATGTCTCTGTTTCTCTCAGAGTCCCAGACCCTCTTATTATCTGGCTCTCATATGCGTGTGGGTATGTAATGCTTTGAAAAAATGTAATATCTTTGAAACATGAAATCTATTCGAAATGCATTCTGGGTGTAGTGCACATTTTCCTCATGTTTCAGTGAAGGCTTCATTTTAACGCAAGCTCTGAATATTGTCTGCACTCTTTGAATCATTGGAAAAATATCTTGTTTTTTCTCTGCCATGTTCAAGGACTGTTTTAAGTTACTGGGGGTCATTACGAGGTTGGAGGTAAGGGGTTACCGGTAAGGATGCCAGTGCCAGTAACACCGTAACTCCGTATTCCGAGGTTCCATACCGGGTCCCGCTAAGGCCGGCCGGTTTAACCAGCCGCCCTTAGCGGGAGCCGTTAAGGGACCATGGAGCTAATAACGGGCCCGCTATTTGCGGGCCCGTTATTAGCTCCTTCCCCATTCCCATTGAGTCCTATGGAGGCTCAAATGGGAATGGGGAATGGTATTCCCCATTCCGACTACCCGGACCCGGACCCGACTTTGGAGGCAGCCATGGTGCTAATAGCACCATGACTGCCTCCAAACTCGAAGTGAGCCCCACTGCCTGATAATGTTGCAGAAGCCGAAAGTTGTCCCATTAGAAAGCAAAATGTTGACCTCTTCAGATGACCATGGGTTGTTTGGCCGACTATCTCTTGGAATTGGCAACAGGTGAACTGTGAGAGCCAGGATTTTCTGGAAAATGCAATTATGCATTTGTTTAATGTTTAAATTGGAGAGCACTGGATTAGACTGTCAGAGAAAATACTTCAGTGCTGGAGAAAAGGTAAATGTATCTACCGATCCCGTTGTGAAGATTCTCTCTCTGCCAGCCTGGTATGGAAGCTGTCCATTCTTTTGGCGAGATGACGCTTGCAACTGAACCAATGGTGACATATACCATTTAATTTGCTTTTATTTTTTGTTGTATTATTCATTAATAAATGGCCTTAAAGCACCGTTTCTATTAATCAGCTAAGTGTATGTGTACATTCTTGCATCTAGTGTATTGGGGAGAAAACTAAGTGATATGCAGACATCTGTGCACTTATCTAGAAAAATCTAAACAAATTGGCATCAGAAACATCTTGGCAGCCTTCTGCTTTTAAATTTCAGCCAGCCGGAAATCGGTGCTCGTACCTCAAAACGCACGATTTATGTTGCATGTGTTTTGGTTTGAAGTGAAAGCTTTGCTGTGTTAGAGGTGCTTTGCGTGCAATTGTTTTGAGGGATTTCAATTAGACTGCAGTGAATTGTTCATTGTACGTAGATCATTGTAAATTGCTGTAATTATGCATTGCTTGTTTAAAATGCGAGATAAGTATTCTTCCGCTAGCAGAAAGTCTTGTGATGTGTTAATTCCTGGTTCAGACTACAGCTCCATACGATGTATTAGCTAAAGAATGTGCATGCGCTGCTGGTTTGAATGAGCAATGGGATGAATCATTGCACAGTGTAGCGCCTGCTGTTTCTTGCTTACAAAAGGTCCCAGTGCTGAAGGGTAATGAATCAGCAACCATGGGTAGGCGGGACTGGATTATTCACCAAGCTTACTGGAGGATACATCAGAAAAATGTGCAATTAGAGGCAAACGTCTTGCGTTTAGAAAAGGAGACAGCAGCAGAAAGACAGGTTTCTTTAAAGCAAGAGCTGCAATTAAAGATCTGCAGTGGCAAGGCCTCTAGGTATCATTAAATTTCTGAGTGGGCAGCTGTCCGTGTGGCCAGATACAAATATAAAAGATGCTGTGGCTGTGTGGACAAACACAAGGTAGCTGCAGTTCTTGTCACTGTTGATGCGAATTGGAATCTTGATTCATGGGACGTTGACATTTAGTGCTCAAGTGACACAGATTCTAGTCCTGAAGTGTAAGTAGAATATAAATTGAAACAGGATGAGAAGACTGTTACTGCTAACCCAGTGACTAGACGCAGGGCAGGTCCACACCCACACAATACTGGAGGTGTTGTGGATTTAACCAAACTGGAAGATTACATACAACAGGAGGTGGGTGAGATTATTACTCAACTGAGGCAGAAGTCAGGTGAGCCTTTGCTTACTTGTATGTTACGTATTCATGATGGCGGAGCTGGCGGCTTATTAGTGTATTCCCCGGACTCCCCACTCTTCGTACCTCTGTCCACTGATACTAATATACAGGAGGTGTTACGGGCTGGGCCTCCACCCGATGTGAATGGGCAGCCCTCGCAGGTGTCTTTATTGCACCTACAGCTCAGGCGTGTAACAGGAAGTATCCTATTACCACTGATTGGCTCACTGAAGAGAAAACGTGCTATACTTTAAGAGAGGCTATTCAAAAGATCAGAGAACATGTTATGAAGGCGGCTGTTCACATGGATGAACCGATACATATGGGGGTGGTGCCATTGTCAGTGTCAACAAGAAATATGGTTATTAGAACTGCCCCACCGACATATAAGCGTGTCATAATGACTTTGCTTTTGGACATGACTGGGAAAGCAACTGATGAAGTAGTGGATGCTATAAAGCAATTGTCAGATCTGGGTGAATGGGACAAAAGTGAGGACAAACCTTGAGAGAGGTAGGGGCATAGTTAGAGGACAACAGAAGCCAGGAGACATGATAGCAGAGATTCCCGGTGTCCAGAAAATACATGTTTTTGGCATTGAAATATGGTGTGCCACGGGAAGAAATTGATAGTATTGAAACCAGTGAGATGCATGAGTTGTACAAAAAGAGAGGGCTTGCTGGGAAAGAGCGCTATAAAAAAGTCAAGAGACAGGTGGTATCCAAGCAGAAAGGTGACATTTCACCTTCAGTGCCCCCCGAGGAGGAGCAGGTAGAAGGGTCCATGGGGATCCCTAACCAGTAGCAACCAACATATGTTGAGTTGAGAAAAACAGTGAGTGCTATGTTGGAGTTTAAATAGGATCATGGCCAAGTACCGACAGTATCAGCTTGTTTAAAAGTTGACAGATTACCTCATGTTAATATGAAGATATTTTGGAAGCCTGGGAATACACAATAGGTATGAGATTTGATTGTTACTGGGGCGGAGGCCTCATTGATTCATGGAAATCCTTCAAAATTATAAAGGTCGACACTTTACCATTACTGGACTGGGTGGAAAAGAGACACCTGCAGTACAGACAGGAGTGGAGATGAACCTAGGCATTTTGAAAAACAAAAATATCAATATTGATTGTCCCAATACCTGAACACATAATAAAGTTTGACATTTTGAAAGGGGTGACTTTAGGGGGTAAAACGTATCAATATGGAGTGAATGCATTGATTTGCACATCGATTATTGCGGGCAAATTGAAGATCCCTCCGGTACACGTGCCATTGGCCACGAAAGCAAGTGTCAATGAAGCAATACCGCATTCCCGGGGGACACAAAGACATTTCAGACACCATTAAAGAATATGTAGAGGTAGGGGTATAAAGGCCAGTCTTTACTGCTTGGAAAAATCCGGTCTGGCCTATAAAGAAAAAGGAGGGGAGTTGGAGAATAACTGTGGACTATAGAGAGTTAAACAAACACACACCCCCTTTAGTTCCTGCAGTGCCAGATACTGTTACCTTGATTGAGAACATACAGAAGTTTGAGGAAACCTGGTACGCTGTGTTAGATTTGGCAAACGCATTTTTCACTGTGCCAATTGCCGAAGAGTGCCAGGAGCAGTTTTCATTTTCTTGGGGTGGGCGTCAGTACACCTTCACAAGATTTCCTATGGTGGCAGAACACTTAGACAAAATACCATGTAAGCCTGACATACAAACCTCACATTACATTGATGATATTGGAATTCAGGGCAAGGATGAGCGCAGTGTGCAAAGGGCTGTTTGGATTCTGCAGACAGCATATACCACATTTAGGGAAAATCTTGGCCCCACTTCACAAAGTTACATTAAAGAAAAATGAATTTGAGTGGAGCGAAGTGCAGCAGAGAGCATTTGATTTGGCAAAGGACACAGTGCAGAGTGTGCTTGATTTGTGGCCTTTAAAATCAGGAGAAGTGGAGCTAAATGTATCTGTGTAAGAAAATTAGGTTAACTGGAGCCTGCGGCAAAAATCAAGACAATAAGCGAGTCCCTTTGGGATTCAAGAGTCACAAATTACCTGAGGCAGATGATAAATATACTCTATTTGAGAAGCAATTGCTAGCATGCTATTGGGCTCTTATTGATACAAAACAATCGAAAGTGGGTCATGATGTACTGATCACACCTGAAATCCCAGTTATGCAATGGGTAGTGAGTTCTCCTAAGACACACAGAATAGGACACACTCAGGAATCCTGTATCATCAAATGGAAATGGTACATTCAAAACAGAGCCAATTCAGGAAAAGGTGGGATTGCGAAATTGTCGTGTCTAATGAGGGATAAAAGGGTTTCAACCCCCTCTCCCGAACCACAGAAGCCGAATAGATCAACCCTCCCACCGTGGTTGGCACGGGCGTGTGGATGTATATACACAGATAACCACGTGGCAGCCAATGGGGGGAAGACGGAGTTAAGGAAAGGGGGTGAAATGACAAAGGGAAGGTAGGGAAGAGAGAACATGCATATACTCTGGGTAAGGCTCTTGTAACCGGGACTCATGTCTGACAGAGAATCTCCCAGGACCCCCCCTTGTTATTTGCATATTTCAAGTAACTTTGGGTCTCACCCTAAGTTACTAGGGGAATCCAGACGTGGACCCCTTGCTCACTATTCTTAGAGAGACGCAGCTACACCCTAATGATGAGGTTCAACCAGACCGAAACACGTGTCTGGGGTTGCTGTTGGTACTCTTGTTCAGAGGAGAATTGCCTATCATTTCGGTGCTGGACTGCCCCAGGGCAGGACAAAGACTGATATGTTTGGGATATTTCTTCTATGTGAAAGATAGTGAGCTGAAGACTCTGGGTAAGGCTCTTGTAACCGGGACTCATGTCTGGCAGAGTGTCTCCCAGGACCCCCCCTTGTTATTTGCATATGTCAAGTAACTTTGGGTCTCACCCTAAATTACTAGGGGAATCCAGACGTGGACTCCTTGCTCACAATTCTTAGAGAGACACAGCTACACCCTACTGATGAGGTTCAACCAGACCGAAACACGTGTCTGGGGTTGCTGTTGGTACTCTTGTTCAGAGGAGAATTGCCTATCATTTCGGTGCTGGACTGCCCCAGGGCAGGACAAAGACTGATATGTTTGGGATATTTCTTCTCTGTGAAAGATAGTGAGCTAAAGACTCTGGATAAGGCTCTTGTAACCAGGACTCATGTCTGGCAGAGAGTCTCCCAGGACCCCCCTTGTTATTTGCATATTTCAAGTAACTTTGGGTCTCACCCTAAGTTACTAGGGGAATCCAGACGTGGGCCCCTTGCTCACTATTCTTAGAGAGACACAGCTACACCCTACTGATGAGGTTCAACCAGACCGAAACACGTGTCTGGGGTTGCTGTTGGTACTCTTGTTCAGAGGAGAATTGCCTATCATTTCGGTGCTGGACTGCCCCAGGGCAAGACAAAGACTGATATGTTTGGGATATTTCTTCTCTGTGAAAGATAGTGAACTAAAGACTCTGGGTAAGGCTCTTGTAACCGGGACTCATGTCTGGCAGAGAGTCTCCCTGGACCCCCCTTGTTATTTGCATATATATATATATATGACACAGACACCTAATACTGTAACTCCTGCCTAGCCTGTCCAACTCCTGAGTACACTTAAGTAGAGATTAGGGTTCTTAATTACCCTACACCATACCCCTGACCCTGACCATGTGGGTATCACATATAGCAGACATGAAGCAACACAAACTGCATGGCACACACAAGGGAATCTTCCCTACATGAATTCAACATGACACATGGCCCCGTGGGCTGACATTTAACATAAACAAACAGAAGTAAAAACATAAATCGTGACTTTCCTGTCGTGGTAGGACTGAACAACCTTGCCCCTTCCCATTAGTAAAGATTCCTCTCTTTACTGCGAGTATTGCCTCATACTCCAGGTATAACCCGTGCTACACACACCGGTTTACCTAACATAAATAACTCATGAAGTCTCTCAAAACGTAGCACATAACACACAAATCCTTGAATTTACTTATCTTAAGGTCCGGGTACCTCGAGAGTACACCCGGACATCAGGACATGCCGCGTGAAACGCTGTAGCCTCTGGGAGCTACTGCCGCGCATAGTCTGAAGGCAGCGGTATGAAGGAGTTCACCACTGCGGCCCAGAGGGAAATGGGGGGGGGGCTGCTGCGTCACTCGCGTGGCCTCCAGAGTCCGCCATCAAGGATCCGCATGTGCGGGCCGGCAACTCTCTCTCTCACTGTCCTGTTGCCTGCAGCCCTTGTTCGCCTCCGTGAATGTTTCTCACCAGCTCTCCATCAGATCGTCCAACACTCCTCACACGCCGTCATGACCGCCCGTGCTGCACAACCTCAATTACCAGCACCTGTGCACGGGCGGTTAATGGCTAAATACTCTCCTAATGGTTTCAGCTGTCTCACGGTGCGAGTTCCATAGACTACAACTCGCCCCTAAGCATGCTGGGAACCGTAGTTTTCTCCTCATTTTCTAATATACTGTCTCCTGGGTTTGCCCCAGACCCTATTCCCGACAGAAATTACATGAGCAAGTGGCTAATATACTACCTGTAGATTGCATACCACAGAAAGTGACCAAGGTACACAAGTCTCCAGTGAAATTGGAAGTATCTTATGGAGATCTGACAGTGGAGTAGACAGGGCATGCTTGGCTTACTGATGGCTCTGCTCGCTCTGTAGGAACTGAGCGCTACTGGAGAGCAGTGTCATATAATACTAAAACAAAAAGATCTTGACAACATCAGGGAAGAGCAATCAGTTTGCATAACTCTATGCAGTCTATTAAGCTTTGAAACAAGAGACACCTGGTCAACATAATTTGTATACAGGTTCATGGTCAATGGCCAATGGGTTACCTATGTGGCAGCAAATATGGCAGAAGAATGGTTGGAAAATTCATTCAAAAGAATTGTGGGGAAATTAACTGTGGCAAGATATCTGGGAAATGCTATCACAAAGTGAAGTAACAGTGTATTATGTGGATGCACACTGTAAAACTGATTCATTAGAATGTTGGTTTAATTCTGTTGCAGATGAACACACCAAGATTTCATCTGTGGATGCAGAGGCTCAGGAGGGCGATTTGGAGGGTCTGGTCAAGTGGGCTCACCAGAAATGTGAACACATGGGAGAAAAAGCTACTTGCAGGTGGGCACAAGCTTGGGGGATCAATATCCCTTTAGAGGTAGTGTAAACAATCATTTTGAAATGTCCAGTGTGTCATCATCATCAGCATAGACCCACCCCTCATATTGTTCAGAGCCCTTTACGAAGAAGCAAATTACTGGGTCAAATCGGTCAGATCGATTATATTGGCCCTTTGCAAATCAGTAAAAGCTGCCAATATGTACCATTGTGGATACCTTTTCAGGATATTTGATGGTGTTGCCATGTAAGAGGGCCACACAATTGAACACCATTAAGCTATTAGACAAATCATATTGCATTATGGAGTGCCCTTGCAAGTTCAAAGTAATAATGGCACACAAAGCAAGTTAATGCAGGAGTACTGTCATGAGAATAATGTTGAGTTGCTCTACCATGTGCCATATCATCCACAAGGGGTGGCTCTGATTGAGAGGATGAATGGGGTTTTTAACTTTTGTGAACTTGAAAAGAATTTAACACCATAACAAGCAATGAGGACAACGTTCCAATTCGGCATGTTGGCGACCAGGCCGGTGAGTGTATACACACTCTAGGAAGGGGTAAACTGTGTAGGGCCCGAGCCGCTTTATTGTTTCATCTTGAGGAGCCAAAGCCGGTTTTACAGGGGATAATGGTGGTAGAGTGTCTGCAGTTGTGCCTGAGGAGATTGATCATGTCTTCAGCTGTGGCTGTTTGGCTTTCCCTCATTGTGCCACTCTGGCCCAGGAGTTGTGTTGCAATTTCGGGGCCTCTCTTAGTCCTCCTATGGGAGATGGGTTTGTAAGGTCTTCGTCTGGAGTTGAGGTCCCCCCGTCACAATGCCTTCCGCCTCCTCTAGTGAGTGGATTGTGCATGACAACCTTCAAAGTTGAATTGGAGGGTTGCTGGGAAGAGCCAACAATATTTTATTTTCCGGTCCTGGAGGAATGTTGCCAGTGGTCTAAGAGCTCTACGCCTCTGAACAGTTGCTGATGTCAGGTCTTGGTAGACCTGTACTGTTGCCCCTTGATAGGTTAGGTCACTTCTATATGCAGCTGGCGGTCATGATTTCTTGCTTCGTGGAGAAGAAAAGGACCTCAGTGATTACGTCTGGAGGCACTGTCGTGGAGGCTCCTCTGAAGCTCCACAGCCTGTGGGTGTGATCTAGGAGCAGCATGGTTTTATCGCAGTCTGGGAGGAGAGTTTGGAAGAGGTCCCTCACTTAAGCATGTAGGGCCTGATCCGCTATTGCTGTCAGTATCCCTCTAATACGTACGTTATTTCTGCAGGCCCTGTTCTCGATGTCCTCCTGTTTGAGCATCATGTCCTCATTCTTCTCCTCCAGTACCTGGATTTTTTTTTGTAGGTCCGCCAATTGAGCTGCGTGGTCTAGAGTTTGTTTTTCTGTTACGCTGACCCTGACCCCATTTGGTTATCAAGGCCCTCCACTTTGGACGAGATTTCCGTCATACAATTTTGGAATTCTGACTTTGTCTGCTAGGAGGGATTTTATGTCTTCCTTTGTAGCCCATTGACAAGTGGGTCTCTCCGGTGAGTAGGCTAGGGATTGTCCAGTGTCTCGCTTTTTGTTCCTGTCGTGAGGTGTAACATGGTGGCGATATCTGTTGCTTTATGGGGTTTCTGTTGTATGGACATTTTGGCTGTGGTTCTCCTGGTGCATGGTAGTATGCTATAGTTACGGCTTCTCCCCCTTTTCTTTGTTATTATACTGCCAGTGTGTGCCTCCGTGGTTAAAGGGGGGTTCTGTTGTTTTGGCCCCTGGATCCCGATTTGCTTTTGCTGGGTGCGTGGGCTTTGAGATGCCCGCTTTAAGTCCTCATGGAGGGAAGGAAGCTGTCTATTATGCTCCGGGTGAGCTTTGGAGACTGGTGGGAGGAGGGGGTGAAGGCTCCAGACTTACTTCCATTCAGGTTCACTCCTGTCAACAGATTGCTCATGGGACTTCAGGCTTCACCCCTACTTGTTAGCATCCCTCACCCGGCTTCACTCTTGCCAACCTTTGCAACACACTGTTCATGCGCTCATTTCACCAAGATGGATTAATTTCCCTTGGCTTCGCAATCATCTGTTGGGCAAAGACTTTCGACGGTACACAGGATTTTACAAAACCTCTGTATGACCACTTTGACCTCTTCTCACCTCTTCCCAAGAGCTTCTGGTTACGGTAATTTCTACCAGCGGTTAATCGCCCGGAGTTTCCTGCCCTAGCACCCAAGTGGTGCCAGTCTCCTCTGTTGCTGGTTTTCCCCTGCCTTCATCAATAGTTTCTTTATGATATGTTATGTTAACAAAACATCTAAAGCGCACGTACACCCGGGGGCATCTTGGCGCTGAGGAGGCGGGCAGAAAGGAATGCAGCTAGAAAGCAGGGTTTTTAATCCTCAACAAAAAGCAAGATGATTGGTGGTGTCGCGTAACGGAAGGGGAAGGTCATTCCACATTCTAGCAGCAGCGACAGAGAAAGCACGGCCACCCTTACGGACCAGCTTAAAATAAGGTACATCCACCCGCCGGGTGGTAAGAGAACGGAGGATGTGGGAGGGCTGATAGGGAGCGAATTTACTTTGCAGATATCAAATACACCTTTCAAAGTTCAAATCAGCCGTTTGCTACCTTTCATTTAACACAGTTCGGTTTCCTATCGACTCTCCCCTCGACTCACATGCTGTGATGAACCACTTGACTTTCTTTCTCTTTGGGATCAAGGTTGGTACCACAGAGACAAGCATCTCTCCCCGGCTTGGTAATCAGTGGAGGAGGGTCCTGTGTACCGTTCACATCTGCTGCAACACACACTGGCTATTGTTCGCAGTCTTATTATTCCTTCTGCGATGGTTTCACAGGCCTTGGTCGGAAAGGGCAAGGTTACTTCTCTCCTTGTCACCCTTTGGGAATGCACTGTCTTTCTCCTCCTCTTGAACTGCTGTGCTGAGTTAGCTCTCACTTTTGCTTGTCTTGTGCTCCACCTTTTATCCCTGTGGGAAAGGGAAAGGGCCGTCAGGTGTGTGTGATTCTGGTCAATTCCCTGACTTTGCCTGAACTTTGTATTGGGACATGTGAGGTAAATGGCTCTGGTGTTAGTCCGTTGTCTTTCGAGTTGTACAAAAGTGTTTGTGTCGGAAAAAGGCGGCAGCAGTGTTTTGGAATATCCTACATGGTAGGATGGGAAAAAGGTGTTGAAAGAAGGGGGATACTGTGAAAAAGAAAGGAGATACAGGCAAATCTGTTAAATGGTTAAAAACCATTTAAATCATCATATTAAACATTATACATTATACAAGTATATCCTAAAAATGTATAAAAGACCAAAGCGTTGATTGATGGATCATTGGTCAAACACATTAACAAATTGCCACCTCTGTGGCCAGGGTATCATCACAAACATTAGTTAGATATACTGTTGTCCTGTGGTTTTTCATTTATTTTCACAAACCAGAGGTTCTGCATAATACTTTGTAAATGATTGCATCTGTTTTGTAACTGCATTCTCATTAGACAGTATAAAATCTCAACATGTTTCAGTTCATAAAGGTAGTCAATCCAGAACATTCATCAGGAGTGAAACCCTGGTATTTGTACAAGCATCTAGCCTGTGCTATTGTGTTGGTGAAGGGATCTGCATGGGATAGCGTCCTTCCCCCATCAGACAAAACAAAAAACAAAAGTTACTAATTCTCTATAATCCAGTCGTGCTCACTATCTGAGAGAAACACCTATTAGAGGTTTAGGGATTACCTGTATTGGTGTTTTGAGATGGCGAAATTGTTCGTAGTAACAATCAGGGATGCTTGTTGCATTCTTCCTTAGGCCTAATCAATGGAAAAGCATATAAAAAGTATGCTTTCAATTTCGCAAAAAACAAAACCAAAGAGATACTATCCCTGTATTCTCCACACACTTCAATGATACATCTAACTTTGGAATGGACCCAAGTTCAAGTAGTGCCACAATAAAAAATCTCACCTCTCACGGCGAGGTTCGAGGCTCTGTTGTGGTACAGAAGGCGGCGTTCGTATGGATAATAGTCAGAGTTCTCCAGTACGCCTATTCATATTTTATATTCAGGATTGGTTGTGTGCGAGGCCCCGTAATCAATCTGGAGAAAACATTGAATTACATAATAGGTCAGAATTCACTCCCTCCATTAGTGCTGTGCACTTGGTGCATAGTATTCAACAGTGCAGTGGAAATTTACCTTCAGCGTGACCTTGAGCCCTGACTTCTTGTACAGGCTATCTTGGGTGGTCACAACGTGTTCACAAATGTAGGCAGAAGCGCTATATGGAATAATAAACTATTGTAATATGTAGTAATCCATAGCTAACTAGTAAAAATGTTGGGAACAGTAAAAGCTAAAAATGAGCTTACCTCCCGCGCTGCCGTATGTCAGCGATTCTAGGCGGCCAGTGGTGAAGCTTGGCGGGAGCTGCACGGGCTTCCTCACGCGGATAGAACGATTAGAAGTGCTCGCATTAGATGGCGTTAACACTGTATGGGAAGAAAAGCCAGCGGTCATATTTAATGACTCGTATCGAGCTGTTATGGTGCGGGGAACTACATAAGCTGTATATTCGCTTACCTCTCGTGCTGTCATCTGTCAGCGTGTCTCGCCATCCAGCGGTTGCGTGCGGCAGAGGATGCCACAGGCAAGCATCGTCTCCTCAGGTTAGCAACCGTTGTCATGATGGCATGTATACTAATACTCGAGTGTACTTTGTCTATGTCGCCAGCCCTAGTACTAAAGCAGCGCGCCATATTGGAATGGTCTAGTTATCGCTGCAAGGCATGCATTAACAAGGGACTCCCCTTATGTTATGAGTACTACCTTGAAAAAAGTACGAGTCAGTCCACCAGAAAAAATCTCTCCTGTGTATGGTGGTTGAAATAGAGTTCTATGCGCTAGTACCCAATCGTAAAACCTCGCAATTGCGGGTTGAAGTGTTTAATACATTGTTTTGGGGATACATACATAACAATACAAATGAACATATGGCCTCAATCATACCGATTATGATCATAAATACATGTTGCATCAGTACAGGAAACATTCGTCCCGGGAGGATAGCTCAGCGGCAGCGTGCGCGTCTTGGAAGCAAGACGACACGAAGGAACAACAGGTTCGATCCCCGGGTCCGCGCTTAGAAACCTCTGGGTGTTTAAGCGCGTTATAAATACGTAACTAAGACAAAAAAAACACAATTACGCAACTAAGAAAAACAAACAATTCCTGTAACAGCGCCTCGATGCCTGCGGGCTGTGTGAGCGCTTTATAAATGTTAAATAAATAAAAAAAATAAAAAATAAATAATTATCCTCATGGTCTACCAAATTATTACGGGGACCATATGTCATAGATAGCGCCGTGAAGCCCTCTGTGTGCACACTGAATGCTGTAGAAGTACAAGGCATTACATAAGGGTATGCCCCCTACGGGTGGGCTGGGTCAACAGGGAGGACCGTTGGATGGGTGTGTGGAGGTAGAGGAGCCCTTTAGGTTAGAATGTTAATGTTTGATCTTATGCCATTCGATGGCCTCATTAAGTCCTTGCACGTCACTTTGTATGATGTAAATCATCTCCTGTTCCTTTTTGAATAATACATTCTCAAGCTGAACCATATTGTCTCCTTAAGAACTTATAGTACCCTCCATGTAAAATCTTCAAAATGATGATTTTTTTCTTGAAAATGTTTGACCATGGGGGCCTTTTCTGTTTTGTTTTTAAGGCAACTTCAATGTTCAATTATTTGTGTTTTAATGTTGCGATTAGTTTTCCCCACATTATATGATATGATAGTTTATTTATATAGTGCCTATACACAATGTGTTTCAAAGCGCTTCAAGGCAAGGGAGTGAACAAGGGAAAATACAATGACATTCTTACAGGCCATGAACAGTAAGGATGTGAAATTAACTATCGACAGGCGACTACCGTACTAGCCCTGACGACATTTCTGTTAGAGCCAGAGAAAAACAAGAGGTGAGGGAGAGGGGTGCAGAAAGGTAGGGGAGGAACAAAACAAGTGACTATCATACTAGGCCTGACGACATTTCAGATAGTGCTGGAGGGGTGGTGGGGAGGAAAACCAGTATTGGGAGGGGGGAGGAGACAGACAAGGCTGCTATCATAATAGGTCCAGGGACAATTCTGATAGAGTAAGTGCATAGAAGAAAGTAAGGGGAGGAGATAGGAAAAGGGAGAAGGGAAAGGAGGAGAGAAAAGAGAGTTGGCAGACAAAAGAGTGGAGAAGCAAGAGGGAAGAATGAATACAATTGCAGAAATCAGTAGTAACACATAATGCTGCAAGCCAGGATACAAAATGAAGATGGGAACAGCATGATTCAGGGCCACCATGAGTACAAGATGCAAAGGAAGTTCAGCATGAGAGTTGAGAAAGGGTGACGCACTGTGAATGAATGAAGTCCATAAAAGTCAAATCCAGCATTGGCCACAAGACGGTGATGGTGAAACCAGAATTTATTAGGTAGACCACAAGGGCATCTTATCAGATAAATCATGCGGGTGGTGTTGCAGTTCGAAAAACTCTGTTGTGTCCATTTCTTGTTTGTCCCAATGTCCACTTCTAGGCTCTTCTTTATCATCTTACACACCCCACAGGTGCTGCAAGGGTGGTGTCCTATGGGTTTCCCTGTGTTCCAGAGGATAGAGTTGTCACTGAGTCGTTTAGATTTTAGTTTACTGGCACTGATCTTATTTCCAATTGAGGTACTTTTCTTATATGCAAAGATGGGACATGCAAGATGTACCTTGGAGGTGTCAAATACTTTCCAGTGCTTCCGGATCACATTTCTAATTTTCAAACTCAGATCCGTGAAGGTGTTTACACATACCAGTCTTTCATCTGCACTTTTCGCTTGTTTGTTTACCAATAATGCTTCCCTATTGTTCTTGCTGACTCTTTTGCCCGATTTACGAATCGTTTTCTTAGGGTAGCCTTGTTTCCGTAGTTTTGGGCTAAGAATCTTGGATTACTCATCATATGTAGTATTCTCAAATTGTCCAAAGGGTAAATTATCCCGTAGATGTTTAACATGATGACTCGTATAGTCCAGCAATTGATTTTTGTCTGTGGTTTTGTGAAAAGGTTTCACTAGTAGTTGCCCACTTTGATGAAATATAGTTAGGTCCAAACAATTGGTTCTCGTATTACTAACTGTCATGGTAAATTGTAAATGTGGGTTTAGTGCGTTGATCTAGTTGAGGAAAGTCTTAGTATCTTCTTGTGTTCCTTCTCATATGATCAAGATGTCATCAATAGATCTGGTCCATTTAAGGATCTTCTTCTTGAAAGGGTTGGTGTCGGGGTATATGTTGCTCATTTGGTTCATGCATTCATTTACATAATCCTCCCGATTCACCATAACAACACCTCCGCCTTTGCTGGCCTTCTTGATTATAATCTGTTGGTTCTCAGCCAAGGATTCCATTGTCTCTTTTTCCAGTCTGGACAGATTTTGGAAGGGTCTCGATTTCTCCTGTTTGAGTTTTTCTATATCAGCCAAAACCTTTCAGATGAGAACTATGCATCTGAAGGAATTTTTTGCCGGAACGGAAACTGGAAGCGACACTAATGTAAATATCAATTATACAGGGTTACGGAACCCCTCCACCTTCTATGCACCAACCAGCAGTTATTCTCCGGGTTCCCTAAGGTTTCAGAACAAGGTTTTGGCTGTGATAGAAAAACGCGAACAGGAGAATCCAACAACACCTACATTTTATTGCCTGGGACACAATGGGAATGGGGATTAACAATTTTCCGGGGCCTGACTTCCAGGAGCACCGGGGTCGTAATCCCCCAGTGTTTCCGTGAAGCCAGGCGCCAGATAAATTCACAAATCCGGCAGAAGCCTGCCGTTTTACCTGGCACGGCTATTGCCGGACTTGTAATGAGGCCCCTTATTTTTGTCCTCAATTTCTTTCTTTACATACAGCGACACACAACTTCAATACACAACAAACATAAAAAAAAAGGAATCTCTGGCTTTTTACATATACACAGTCCTAAAAACAATGTGGAGCCGTATAGGTCTCCCAATATATACAGTGCACGTAAAACAGAATGGGAACAATTGAACATTCAATATGTGCAAGAAGCATGAACACATCAATGAAGCATCATATATATACATTAGTGACCCTAAGTGTGTGATGTACCCCGTTTATCAAAACTGGAAGCTTATGTAGACCTATCTTCCTTGTTTAGTCTGGGACGGAGTGAATGGTGGGTCAGAGGGGGCAGATATTAGCACTTTGTCATCGGCATATCGGTCACCTGACCAAACCTCTGCAGGTGCCATTTATATTGGGGAGGGGGTAGCAGGATACATGACACTAGCAAGTCCCTATGGGGTACTGCTGTGCATCCTCCATGGGTGGGTGCTGCATGGCACTTAGATGGATCCCTTGGGTCTCCTCCCCACTGCTCTGATTGACAGGGGTGGCCGTGGTGCACTGGCACATGGATGCTTCGGGTAGGTGGCTGATGTGTTTGAGAAACCTGAGGGCATTCTCCAGAGTAGACCTCGAGAATCCCTTATTCATGTGGCCAGGGAAGGTCTGGTACTCTCAGATCCCAACCCTGGGGTGAACGAGCAAGGGAGGATCACCTGGTGAGGGGAGCCCGGGTTATGCTCGGGGGAATGCCCCAGGTGAGACACAGTATTCCATTGGGGAAGAGGACACGGAGGAATAAGTCCTTGAGGCCTTTATAGGATATTCCAAATTAAACCCCTTTCCCCACTGTCATTCTCCCTTATCAAAATCCAACAACTCCTCCTTGTCTGTGAAACCCATTAGGAATCTCAACAACGTTACCGTGGGTTCCTACATCTCCCAGAGTCCCTATTTTCTAGTTACCTACAAGTACTCCCAGTCATTCTTCTCCCCGTCCCTCTGATTATCAATTTCCGAACTCCCAGTCGACTGTGACAAACACTAAAGTTCCCACAATCCCTCCTACTCATTGCACAAACCCAACAAAACCCAACCTTCTGAGCTCACCACAATCCCTAGGACGAGGGATATAATTTCCTATAACATTTTTTGTCCCCATCCTGCACAGCACAGTATTTAGAAACTCTACCTTCCCCCCTTTCCAACACAAACACTTTCCCACACTGAGACAGACAAGGGACCAACACACAGGTCGTTTACCTGAAATGTCCCAGCACAAGGGTCAGGCAGAGTCAGGCAATTAACCATAACTATGCACACCTGATGGCCCTTTCCTCTCCCCTCAGGGATGAAAGGCGGAGCACCAAAGCACACTTCGAGCAAGGCCAAATGCACGAGGAAGTAGCCATACCGGACCAGCAGTTCAAGAGGAGGAGAAAGGAGGAAAGATTCAAAAGGACGACCAGGATGGAATTGCCCTTCACCTTTTCAACCCAGACTCGCAAAGCCTCCATGGAAGCAAACGTAAGACTGGTAGTCACAGCTGGCAAGTGGCGTATCGGTGGTCCACAGTACATGGAACATTCCTGCACTGATTGCCAGGGCGGGAAGAGATGGGTCTCATTGTGGTACCGCCCTTGACTCCAGCAACAAAGGGAAACGCCAATGAGTTCAACACAGCCGGTGAGTCGTAAGTGATAATGAACTGGACTGGTTTGAGCAGAAGGTTGCAGTGACAACATTGTACAAACAGAAGGAAGATAAAAGAGATCTTTTGCGAGTGAAGTTGAAACCAGACACAGGGTCTCATTATGGGTCCGGTGGTAAAAAATCATAATTACTGGCATGCCAGTTCTACCGTGTCCATGAAGCACTGTTGCCGGAATCAACCGTTGATTCTGTGTTGGTGTGCACGCGCATTCTGGCATGCCAAAACCGCACCGGCACACTGGTAATTTCACTGCACCCCCCCAAAATCCGAACACTGCCACCCTCAGTGACGGTGACTCCGATTCCGGCACCATGCTCCTGGTCCCACCGGCACCGGTAACAATGGTGGCGTTATTACCGTGACCAGAACAGGAAATCGACCGGCGGCCATTAAAACACAATCCATTGCAATCCTCTGAGCACAGGAGTGATACACACATACATAGCACTGAACCAGAGTAAAAGACATGACATCAAGGGTACCTGCAACCCGGAGGCACAAGCCCTGCTTCAGCGAGGCCGAACTAAACATGCTTGCTGACACAATAGTGGAGCATTCTGGCCAACTCTTCAGCACCGACCTCAGAAGGCAGGCCCAGCTATGAAAAAAGCTAATCTGGGAGGAGTTGGCACAGAAGGTCACTGCAGTTGGATCAACACCCCACACTATCAGTGACTGCCATAAAAGGTGGGATGACTTGTGTCTGAGGGTGCGAAACCTCCTGTCGGCCCAGCGCACCGAGGGCATGGCCACAGGAGGTCGCACTGCATCCACCATCCACCTGTAGCCCTTGGAGGACACCTGTAGTGTGCTGCACCTCGAATCAATTGAGGGGAGTTGGTGCAGCGGAGCCCGGAGGCGTGACATCCGAGGAGACTGGTGAGTACCAGTAACCCCATTGTCACATCAACCTCCCTGTCCACCCTGCATACACTAGAGTTGCCAAACACGTCAAGTACATTGTGCACAACACCAGTACAGCCCTGCCGGTCAATCCCCCTTGCAACAGGGTTGTACACATCCACACACACCTTTCCCCCAAACCTCATTCATACCCCACTCACACAGTGAACATATGACAGGCACATTGTATCGCCCAAAATATGCTCCTGCTGGCACTTAGAGGGCAACAGTGTCATGTCCTCAATAGCAGAAACTATGGCCATGTTGTTCCAGGCCTTCCTGGACCCAAGGCCCCTGTCAACACCACCGGCTCCCTCCACTAGCACCACACCAGGGAGTTCAGTACAGAGTAGTCCAAGGCGCACCCCCAAGCATAAAAGGGGCCGGAAATAGGCCATGGATAGATGAGTGCCCTGTCTGAGAATTTTGTTAATGTATATAGTTATACAGGACAGGATTTGGCCAAAGATAGTTTGGTGAGGGGGAGTGTGGAGGGATAGTTGGGGAGGGCGTGTGGGGAGGGATAGTTGGGCAGGGGGTGTTGGGAGGGATAGTTGGGGAGGGGCTGTGGGGAGGGATAGTTAAGGAGGAGTTTGGGGAGGGATAGTTGGGGTGCACAGTATTACTAGTATTGCAATTTAACATTTGTACATAGTTTCAAATCACAAAATATAGTTGGCGTGGCAAACTGAAATAATGACTGGACATTCATTATTCTGTGTGAATGTATTTATTTGCATGCAGTGCCCAGTGCTCAAGGTGGCCCGTGCACGTGTCTGACAGGTGATTAGAAGTAGTGCTGTATAAATTCATCCCGTGCAACACGTCCATCCATGCCGTCACGGCGCTGGGCAAGTTCCTGTTCATCATCACTGTCATCCTCTGCCTCTGGTGGGTGCATGTCCATGTCGGGGGGCAGGAGAACGTTGCATCTGATTCACATGTTGTGCAACATGGCACAGGCAAGCACTATCCTTCCCTCCTTTTCCGGACTGTACATCACCGCTCCCCCCGATCTGCCCAGGCAGCGGAACCTTGCCTTCAACAGGCCAAATGTCAGTTCAATTGTACCCCGAGTACATACACGGGCCTGCTTGTGGATGTTGTGTGGTTGCCCAAGTGTGTCACCAACCATGGCGACAGGGGGTAACCAGCATCCTCTGCACAAGGGCAACAGAAAGTGTACAATGCCAGTCCTCTGTCCATGTCATGTTAGCACAGGCTCTACAGTGCTCATTTGAGTGGACACACATGCACATGCAATATTTAGTTCAGCCAACATATGTCCTGTATCAGGTACCTAAAATGCAGTATGTCAAAATGCGTGTGGGAGGTCTAGTCTGCAGTGGCATTCACTTGGCCCTTTCACAGGCAACATGGCCTCCGACCCTTGTAGTACCAAAGACAGAAATTGAAAAGCTGCATCTATATTTCTTGTGTTATGAAGGAAAAGTTGACAAGATGTATTCACCTTTACACTCCCTATCGTGCACATGTTCCATTTCATTGTGTTTTTGTTATTTAAGGAGCAAAGGTAAGTGGGATGCAAGATGGAATAATGCATTCAATGTGCACAGCCACTGGTGATGTGTGTTAGACATGGCCCCAATTCGAATGTGCTCATGGCCCTGTAGTTCGACTCACCCAGGAGCCAGGTACACTATGCTGTTTCATGCACCCCCATACCCCCAATTCAAATGTGCTCATGGCCTTGTAGTTTTACTCACCCAGCAGCCAGGTACACTATGCTGCATACTTGCCAACCCTACCGATTTAGGCGGTAGGATACTGCTTTTTAAGCAGTCCTACCGCGTACCGATTTTTTGACACCAAATACCGATTTTTTTTTAACATTTTTTTTTGTTGCCCACGCCAGCTCGGGGGAGTCTTTCAAGGGCTCCCCCGAGATGGCGTACCGGGAGAATGTGTGGTATGCAGGCTTTTAATGTCAAAGGCACCCATGGCAGTGGGCTAAAGCGCCCCTCCGCCGTGGGTGCATTTGGCAAAAGGCACCATTAGCCCCCCACCACGCCAGCTCAGGGGAGTCTTTCAAGGACTTCCCCGAGCTGGTGTAGCGGGAGAAGGCGTGGCATGCAAGCTGTTAATGTCAAAGGCACCCACGGCGGTGGGCCAAAAGCACCCCTCCGCCGCGGGTGCCTTTGGCAAAAGGTGCCATTAGCCCCCCATCACGCCAACTCGGGGGAGTCTTTCGAGGACTTCTCCGAGCTGGCGTAGCGGGAGAAGGCGCGGCATGCAGGCTGTTAATGTCAAAGGCACCCACGGCGGTGGGCTAAAAGCGCCCCTCCGCCGTGGGTGCCTTTGGCAAAAGGCGCCATTAGCCCCCCATCACGCCAACTCGGGGGAGTCTTTCAAGGACTTCCCCGAGCTGGCGTAGCAGGAGAAGGCGCAGCATGCAGGCTTTTAATGTCAAAGGCACCCACGGCAGTGGGCTAAAAGCGCCCCTCCACCACAGGTGCCTTTGGCCAAATGCGCCATTAGCCCCCCACCACGCCAGCTCGGGGGGAGTCTTTCAAGGACTTCCCCGAGCTGGCGTAGCGGAGAAGGCGCAGCATGCAGGCCTTTGATGTAAAAGGCGCCCACGGCGGTGGGCTAAGGGTGCCCCTCTACCGCGAGTGCCTTTCACAAAAGGCGCCATTAGCCCACCACCACGTCAACTCCGGCGAGTCTTTCAAGGGCTCCCCCGAGCTGGCGTGATGGCAGAAGGCATGGCAGGCGCCTCATTGTCATTGAATGCACCCGCGGCGGCGGGCTCATTCAATGACAATGGGCTGCTGACGCGCCCTATTCCTATCATTACCTCCTCGCCTGACTATTTTTGAAACTTTAAGATTCCTACAGATTTTTGGTCACAGAATGTTGGCATGTATGTATGCTGTTTCATGCGCCGCCTCCACACCCCCCAATTCAAATGTGCTCATGGTCTTGTAGTTCGACTCACCCAGCAGCCAAGTACACTGTCCACCGTGACGTGGCATGTACGAGGCAGTGTGGAGTTGCGCAGCACCATGGAGTCATGGGTAGAACTGGGAAATCTGGCACAGCAATGGATGATGATGAGGCGAGCATCACACACCATCTGCACGTTCATTGAATGATAAAATGTTCTGTAGCGGTACACAGCCTCCACAGCATGCCTGGCCACCAGCTCCACACGTGTGCAGTCCAGGGCACCAATGACGTTCGGCATGCCTGCAAGGACATGGAAGGCTATTTTCGTGAGATTGGTCTGCTGTTCTGGGTAGACTAATGTGGTCTCAAGCGTGACGCAGGAGTGCATCAATGACCTGGAACAGGACACGTGAAAAACAGGGTTGCGATATCCCATGCAGCTCTCCAACTGTGTGCTGGTATGTTCCTGTGGCAAGGAAGTGTAGCACGGACACTACCTTGAGCAAGGGGGGATGGCTGTGCGTACATTTAGGAGGCTGACCAGGTCGTCATGGATCAGGTCCACTATATTGATGATGGTGTCCCTGTCTAGCCGATACAGGGTGTGGATCTGCATTTCGCTCAGGTTTACAAGGGATTGGTGGATGTCTGAGTGGTGGAACAGGCTGGACAATTGGGTTTTGCTGGACCATGATGGCCCTACTTCTCCTCAAGCGCCTACGCTGCAGCCTCTGCCTCTTCAAGTAATAGTCCTGCAGGCTATTCTGCCTGCTACTATTCTGGTGTTGTAAGGGGTGTGAGAGTGGTCCTTTTGTGCTGTAGCATTGCTGATTGGCGGCACCTGTGCTGATTATTTGCACCTGTGACATGTTTCTACACACATTATTATACTTAACGCCTGCTCCACAATGCCGTTGTTTCCGGCATCAATTTCACGCTGATACCGGCATGTCCATGCTACTCGTAATGTGCACTTAGTAATGCCATGGCAAGATGGCAGGCACGGCTGCCTCGCCACTCCGCAGATACAGGCAACGCTGTTGCTGGATGCGGCGGGGCACTTGTGGTGCCAGTGTTACCGGCATCCCTACTCAGACTGTGCTGGTCTGGAAAAAGGTGCCAGTACGGAACTACCGGCACCGTTGTTTCCGGACCAGTACAATTATAATGAGGCCCATAGAGTGGTCCGGCACCACGGGGTGCTCATTCGAAGGACTGTATATATGGTATTTCACTGCTGATAGAAAGAGAAAGTATTGAACTGAGAAAACATTTTATAAAGAAATTACAAAGTCCAAGGGGCATTAAGGGAGGCCGTGTGTAGAGTCAAAGTGGTCATACGAGGGTCCAGTAAAATCCCTCATACAGTCCAAAATCTTTGACTGGTGAATTGTGGCAAGTGTGAACCTGACAGAGGGATGCCAATAGAAAGCTAGGGGAAGGGAACCCCGCTTTCTGATGAGAATGAGCAAATCATGAACTGTATAAAGAATGGCTATGTAAACCTGACGGAGGGATGCTAAGGGGAAAGCTAAGGAGAGTGAATCCCATATATTGATAAATCAAAGTCGTTGGTTGTTTAAAAAGACATTAAGACTTTGGAATGTTACACTGTGAATGAAAAGCAGTAGTGAACCCGATGGAGGAAGGCTGACATTCAAGAAGGAACTTTTATTTTGTTATTTTGAACACATCAGATCCTTGGAGGCAAGAGACTTTTTGTAGAAAAGAGACTTAACCACCAAATGTCATGATACCAGTGAAAAGAACTGTAAGCTCATTCGGAACAATCCAGGAGTGGGCTGTGCTCAAGAGTTCTGGCTATATCATCCTGACTTATCATTTGTGAACACTTCTTACTTTTCCTTGTGAACATTATCCCACACTCTTTTTGAAATTAGCTGTAAGGATTGGCGGTCATTTTTCTTTAGTATAGGCCCTTTTTTTTACATGACACTACTAGGACTACCTTATTATTATTTGATGGTCGTAGCTTGCTCCCATCTTAGATTTAGGTTTAGATTAGGGGTTTATCTCACCCATTATACAGTTTAATAAACGCCGTTGAACTGTGATAACTTGTGCCCGTCTATTCTTGATACTATGCCTTCCTTACATGTCGCACCCACTCAGTGTACCCTGTTGCAATGACCAGCTCATGGGTCTGTCCACCTGAGCATTTTGTGCTAGGCTGTCATTGTTTTTTTTTTGATAAAGCATTTTATTGTTTTTGCATTTTACATGTTGCATAACAAAGAAACATTACCTCAAACTTTAATAAATCAAATAGCAAAATAGTAACCAGTGGACCCAGATCTATCTACATCAATTATCTTTATCAATTATCACAGTGCGTTGTATTATATCACGTTCACGTCACTTCTTGAAATTAGGACATATATAAGGGTTAACAATTCATTATGCATCTTCCCATCTCTGCCAGATTTTGCGGGCTTTCCCAGGGCATCCCCTGGCGGTATCAGGTAATATTATCCCCACCAAAAATATCGCCTTATATATGGTTGTTGGGAACGGCCATAGGCTATATTTTTAGTGGGGATAATTTTTGGGGTTATTAGGAGCGGGGGTTACAGGAGTGTCCCCCGCTCCCTTTACAATAATATGGGGGGTTTGCAGGGGTGTCCCTCGCAGGTTCCATGCCTTAATATCACCACAAAAATATGGCAATATTTTTGTATGGCGATATTTTTGTGGGGATATTAACACATGCAACCCCCCTGGCAGTGTAAATACGCTGCTCCATTGATATGCAAATGTCCACATCCGTTACCCATTGCTCATATTGCGGGGTTACATTGGATACCCACAGTTTTGCTATATTTCTTTTAATCAGTCCTGTAGTAGTTGAGAAAAACAATTTTTCAGGGCGTGTCATTTCTCCCTCCTCCTCAACGCCCAACAACATCAGTTTGGGGTCTCTAGGAACAGTGCGTCCCAAAACCACTGATAGCTCATCACAGCAATGCTGCCAGTACTCCTGAATCCGGGGGCACGCCCATATTATGTGAAAGAAGGTACCCTCTTCTCTTAGACAATGAAGGCCACTCTCGGGCAATACACCCTGTGTAATACTTTAAGCTGGATGAGTCAGAGCCTAGTTGAGATGGCCATTTCCCTTGGGTACATCAGAATAGTAATCCAATCCTCAGGTAACACTGGGCCAATGTCTCTTCCCATTTTAGTTTCAGGTCGCAAAGTTCTGGTGTTGCAAAGGAGGATATGGTGTTATACATGACGGAGGTAACTTTATTAACAATGCGATCGAGTACAATATTCCTCTCTATTGGTGTACAATCAGGCATATCAGATAGCGCGGGGAGATGTGTTTCAGTCAGATTTATCGGTATCGCTCAGTGTCGGGGAGGTGTCATTCTGCCTTGCACAATTACATTCCCTACTACTGGCTACTGGCTATTCCTGCTGCTTCCCAACTCTGCCATGCCGGAGGTTTTTCTATTTCGGGCAGGTTTCTGTTCCCCTTAAGCATTTGTATTGGGGTAACTTTTTTGTCCCAACCAATATGTCTGCGAGTTTCTGTCCAGTTTAATGTTGTATGCACAGTCATGGTGCGAGTAAAATGGAGGTTTCAGTGCTTGATAGAGGCTTTCTAATGGAGATAGCCCCTGCATCGCAGCAATCCCAGCTTTGATGTGGGGCAGTTCTTTGTTTCCATGTAACATGTCATTAATCACCACCATCTAACTGGCCCAATAGTAGGTCTGCAGGCGTGGCAATCCATTCCCGCCCTCCCAAATGGAGCTCTGGAGAATTCATAGCGCTATTCATGGATGTCCCCCCAACCCCACAATTGTGTGGAATTCTAGTGCCGAGAGTGGGGCGTTTAGTAATATGTATAAAAAATGAGGTAGGGCCAACATTTTGAACAGCGCTCTCTTCCGAGGAGGGTCAGTGGGAGTGAGACCCAGTGACGCACATGCTCTGTAAATCTATCCGCTATCGGGCGTAGGTTCCTGGCTACATAATCTGTGACGTTGGCCGTGGTTTGAATGCCCAGATAGCGGAAATGTTCTGTTTCAATGAGGTATGGGCAAGTATCTGGGATCGCACTCCCTGCGCCCTTAACTGGGAAGAAAATGGATTTGGACCAGTTCACCCCCAAACCACTGAAGGACCTATATTGTTCTTATATTTGTGTTACCACAGGACATGAATTGGCTGGATCACCCAAGTATATTAACAGGTCATCAGCATACAAAGAGACCCTGTCTTCCCAATCCTCCCGCCATCAGAATCCCTTCAATGATTGTGTGTTTCTTAGCATAATGGCCAGGGGTTGCACATATGTTGTGGGGTGGGGGGTTCACTCACCTTCTGCCTCCTGGCTGCCGGAACCAGACTCTGCACCTCCGACTCCTTCGATAGCCTCCATGTCCAGCACAGAGCTGTACTTCTCCTCTCATGTGGTTAGTGCGAGTAGCACCACAGTCCCTCCACCAGTGGCCATGCTCTCCTGCCGGTGCTGGGACAGTAGCCCCCAGAGCCTGACCCACAGGTCATTCCAGCATTTGCGGCAGTCTTCCCCGGGAACGCTACACACCGCTGACACCTCTCACTGATCATGTGCCAGATGGCTGTCCGGTGCTGTGCGAATGTCTTATGCTGCCTCGGCCCATTTAGCTCATCGTGGTGTGATACCACCTCATCGGCAAGCACCACCAGCTCCCCCTCACTAAATTTGGGTTTTCAGATCCGATCTTGAGCAGACTTGACCCTGACCCTCTCATGTGACATTCTATCTGGTTTGCTGGTCTGGATGGCTAAAGGAAACTCTGATATTTTATGGATTGCGATTTTCAAAATTGCCGTCACAGTGCTTCCTGCCCCGGCAGTGACATGTTTCCCACTGGTAATGATAGCTCCGTCAAGGGGTGATAGCGCTATTTGCACTGTTTTTCGCTGGCAGCCTGTGTTTTGGCACTATTTCCACCGGGCACAAATAGCGTTACCACCAGAGACCGAGGCGCATGCTTGCTATGTGTGATTCAGCGCTATTTGCGCCACAGGTCACAGCGGTAACACTATTTCCTCTCAGTGAAAATAGCGCCCGCTTACTGCCAGCCTCCTGATGAGGCCCAATATTGCTAAAGGGGATGTTTGCTTTTTCATAACCTGTCAGCCAGAATAAGTCAGCAAGTGACAGCAATTGGATATAAACAAACAAATGAACCAGACTTTGTTAGAAGAACAACTGTGCTCATGTGTTCCAAGCACATGCACCAACGTTGACAATATCATGATCTGTAATCATACAATTGTATCTGCTAGTCATTTGAACTGTGTCAAACTACCAGTAGGATTGCTGTTTTCTTGCGGGAACACCACTTTCACTTACATTTCTGCCAACATCTCTGGAGGACCATGTGCAGTAACGCGACTAGCCCTTGCTTTGTTTCCTTTGCAGTCAGCACTACCTAGAGTCAAAAGATCAGTTTTTAAATCTATAGGGCTAACCGCAGATTGTGATTCAAATGTGAATTTATTGTCTGAATCAGAAGTCCTAGCTCTTGCGTATTTATTGGTGGGAGTTGGGGATTAGCAGCTGGGGGCTATACATCTTTGATTAAGTTTTAATGTTTAGTAGTGAATGGGTTGAATCACACCTCTCAAGCCCTAGAAGAATTGCTATTAGATAGCAATGTTATAAGAAAAGCAGTTTTTGCAGAATAGAGCTGGCGATGATTACTTGTTATTAAAACATTTAGGGTGTAATGCATTTGAAGGAATGTACCATTTTAATTTGAGTAACCATTCCCAGTCTGTGTAAAGCCACATCCAAAGTTTGAAGGATTTGACTAAGCAAGTGACATCTTTACACAATGGGAATTGGTGGGTTGTTTTCGTGAATTCCAAATATTGGAGAAACCTTACAGTATGCTGTTGCTTGTATTTTTATTCTTTTGATGATTTTTATTTTGTGTTGTTTCAATGGATTTCTAGCCTAGCTATATTGCTTTGTCAGTTTCAGAAGCCGCCTTTAGTGCCACTGAGTTATAGTAGTCAAATGTCCAAAGGGGGAATTTAATGCTTTTAAAAAATGTAAAATCTTTGAAACATGAAGTCTAGTCGAAAATGCATTTTGGGTGTAGTGGACATTTTCCTCGCATCTCAGAGAAGCCTTCATTTTAACGTGAGCTCTGAGTATTGTCTGCACTCTTTGAATCATTAGAAAAACCATCTTGATTTTTTCTCTATGCTTCTTTGCCGTGTTCAAGGACTGTTTTGAGTTACTGCCTGATAATGTTGCAGAAGCCAAAAGTTGGCCCTTGAGAAAGCAAAATGTTTACCTCTTCAGATGACCATGGGTTGTTCGGCCGACAATCTCTGGGAATTAACAACAGGCGAACTGTGAGAGCCAGGATTTTCTGGAAAATGCCATTATGGATTTGTGTAATGTTTAAATTGGAGAGAACTGGATTAGGCTGTCAGAGAAAAGGCTTCAAGTCTGGAGAAAAGGTAGATGCATATTTTTCCAGCCTGTCCGGTTGTGAAGATTCTCTCTCTGCCAACCTGGTCTGGAAGATGTCCAGTGAAGCTCTTTTGGCGAGATGAAGCTTGCAACTGTGCCAACGGTGAAGTATATCATTTAATTTGCTTTTATTGTTTGTTGTATTATTCATTAATAAATGGCCTTAAAGCACCCTTTCTATTATTCAGCCGAGTGTACGTGTACATTCTTGCATTTCAAGTGTACAATGCTTTCCTATTTAGTGTATTGGGGAGAAAACTAAGTAATATATATACATCTATGCACTTAGCTCGAAAAAGCAAAACAGGGTACAAGACTCGCAATGCTGTATCACAATAGCTTGGTTTACTCTCCTGCCAAGCATATATTCCTTTCTGGACTGCCTCTGTTTCTTTCAGGATATCAGATTCTCTAATTATCTGGCTCTCATATGGGTGTCAGTCCCAGACTTGCGGTAATGTGTCATGCATGTTTGGTCTACTCTCCTGCCAAGCATACAATGGTTTCTTTCTCTCTCTGTTACTCTCAGAAGCTCTTATCTCCTGCTCTGTGGTTGTTCCCCTGATTCCTCCCTGATCGCTAGCACCTCTCGATCTGCCTGTGTACCTGTTTTTGTGGTTCGTGCCTTCCGAGCGATGGTGCTCTGCTGTGAGGCTCTGGTAGCATTCGGGTGCTCTCTCGGTTCGGCGACAACTCCGCTGTTTCCTCTTTCTTCCTCATGCTGTGGTTTCTGTGTCCAGCCCTGTTCGGGTATCTCCTCTTGTCGGTGGTTGCTCCGCCGTTCACTGCTTCCTTCTCAAGCTGCGGTTTGGGTCTCCAGCAGCTCCCCAGAGTTTGGGATGCCTGGAGGGTTTCTTGGGTAGTGGTCGGCATAGTACCTTCATCCTGGAGTACCTTTGTGCTCACATTTGCCTCTGTGCACAGTGTCTCATGGCGGGTCTCACTGTTCACCTGGACGGCGTCTCCCGGGTTTCCTCGCAGGAGGGTGGCTCACTCCATGTTGGTTTACCTGTGTTATTTCTTATTGTCTTTGATCAATCAAGTGCTGTGAGAGACTAGACTGTTCACTCCGATTCTCTGGACTGATATTCATACTCCTGATCATATTCTTTGTCACAGTACTTGCATTGGAACTATATGGAAAGCAAATTGTGTTTTCTGGTGCCTTAGTCATGTCTAACATATTAGGTTGGCTGACTTTACTATAACAGATATAGCCACCCCGTCTATTCCTCAGAGCCTCTGGCTTAAACTTGAAGGTTTTATCTGGAGATCGGTGCTGGGTTTACCTAACTCCGTAGCTGTAACCCCGATCCGACGGGAACTCGGTCTTGTTTCCCTAAAAGCGGCGGTGGATATCGCAACTCTATATCTGTATAGGAAAGTCATCCATCCGGGGAGCCTAGAAATCTATCGAATAATTGCTGAAGAGATCGAGAAGGGCAATAACCAAATGATGAATAAATGGGCTCAGGATCAAAATTTGAAACTGGAGGAAATCGCTTGTACCAAAGAAGAATTAAAGCACAATCCTGTTAGGATTAAAACCAAACTACAGTGTACAGATTGGATCCTGACCATTGAAAAAGCAACTGGTAACACATTATTAGCCCATCTTCCAATGAACATCAACAAATTGAAAGAACCAATGGCATATTGCAAACGATATCCCAACAAAGCCTTAATGAGAACTTTCTTAAAAGCCCGTCTCAACGTTCTCCCGACGCTGGAAATTCTGGCGATCAGGACAGGATCCACGTCAAAAGCCTGTAGACTTTGCAAAAACGCTGAAGAAATAGAATCCATCAGACACCTGCTAATGCTCTGTCCTGCTCTGCACCAAGAAAGGATGGCCTTTTTCACCTCCCTGACTGATAACTCGTTTGCAAGCAATGAAGACATCTGGTGGAATCGCTTAATTACTGGGGACAAGACAAGATGGCATACGGCGTCAGCTAAACTGTTGAACTTAGCATTTCAAAAAATTACTCTGACCACTGCCATTTGACTCAGCATCCCTTTATTGGTGGAAGCTTAGTCCTTCTTCCCCTGGTGATGCTTTTCACTCTTCTTCTTCTCTTGAGCTCTTGTAAAAATCTTGTTTGATTATACACAAGTAATTAAAAAAAAAATAAAAAAAATAACAGATATTGGCACAAGTTGGAAAGAGGGACAGAGAGTTTGGTTTTGGGACAGAAGGAGGGTGTAGTAAAGCGTGGGTATAGTTGTCACTAATCCTATAAGGGGCTTCCTCTCCCATGTGATACTCCCCCTGTGCACCACACCAATGGGGACTAATGTACTGTGGAAGCACCACCTTGGCCCCATGGGAAAGGTCTCCCTTTAGGGGAGAAGGGGCAACATCCACAGACTTGTCACAGTAGTCTCGATTCTGATGGGGACCAAGGTCTGCTGATCGTGAGATCGCTCATGTGAGCTCTTCATCCCATGAGGGAAGAACCCACAACTACTGTCATCTCTGGCCAGGGTTCACAGAAAGGTTACCCTACCATCACATTCTTCTAGGAGGCCCACCACAGGATATCCTGTGCGACCTTGCTCGGGACCTGAAGAGGTTCGGTCATCCTGCCTGAAAATTGTGACCATTGGGATCCCAGGGCCCAAAGGAGGGACCTCATCCCTATGGAGGACTTTAGCACCAGAAAAATGCAGGATGCCATGACACCAAGCAACTTCAGAAAACCGAAAGCTGGGCGTTCTGAAATTTCATCACTATATGCAAGATATGGTAAGCCCTCAACTCGGGTGGCAAAGCCTTTCCAGAGGAGGAGTCCAGGACTGCTCCAATGAATTACAGCTTTTGGGAAGGTGTCACCTGAGACTTCTTGAAGTTGAGGGGGCAGCCCAGTTTTTATTTTTTGTATTTTTATTTTTCAAACGATTGCACAATCAGAGAACAGAAAGTGAATAGACCGAGCATACATTGCATTATGGTAGCACAGGATGTACCTTGAACAAGAAGAACCGGTAATGCTACAATAACCCATTAATTTCCCCTGTGTCCTCCAGTCCCATTTTCCTTCTCCCCTCCCTCCATTAGGGTTTCCCTTCGATCCCCTCAGTCCGAGGCCTGCAGAGTTAGGACGCAGGGCAGCCTGCAAGATCCGTCGAGCCGCATGGGGTTTGTAAGTTAGGGCTGGGAATTGCTGGTCGTAGTCTAGGAGTGGAGCCCAGATGTCCATAAACCGATGTAGGAGGCCGGCCCTGGCCGCAGTGATTTTCTCCGCAACAAGGATGTCCTAGAGCTTGATCCACCATAGGTTCGGTGTTGGGCCCTCAGATGTTTTCCAAGTGCGGGCTATTGTGATTCTTGCTGCCAACAGAAGTTGGGTGAGGAGTTTGGCAGTCACCTAGGATAGGATCCCGGGACCAGAACGCCCAGCAAGAGCACCTCCGGGTTGCTGGGGATCACCACCTGGGTGATATCCTTTATGGTGATGATACATCTGGACCAGAAGATTTGAACTGTGGGGCAGGAACACCACATGTGTATGTATGATCCGGACTGTCCGCAGTTGCGCCAACATAAAGGATTGAGCGAGTGGTCAAGCTGGTGAAGGCGTGAGGGAGAGTAGTACCAACGGAAAAAGGAGTTTATTTGCACATTCCCAATTGGTGATGGAGAAAGAGGATGAATGGGTCTAGTCCATATATCCACCCAAGCTTGGTCGTCTAGTGAATGCCCCAGGTCCGCCTTCCATTGCATCATATACGCGGGTCTAGGGGAAAGGAAATTGTCTTGAAGTAGCTTGTAGAGGCTAGAGATCCTACCCCTCTCTAGCATTTCCCGCATAGTGAGTTCAAAGGGGGTGGGGGAGCGTGTGGCCTCCCGACGGATCTGTGGCTGCATATACCAGTGCCGGAGTTGCACGTAAGAAAATCTGTCTGCTTCAGTTAAGCTAAAAATGTGTTTGCAGCCCTCGAAGGTGCGCGGTTGGCCACTCTCGAAGAGCTGTCCCAGAGATTCCAGCCCCCATCCCCAAGTTTCTAAAGTTCGTAGGAGTGAGCCCTGGGGAGAAGGCTGGATTAAGGAAGACTGGGGAGTTTGGGCTCAGACCTTGATTAATTCACTTACATTTTAAGACCCCGTCCCAGATAGTGAGGGTGGCTTTGGTGGCAGTCAGGGTCCTGGTCCAAGTCCTGCGCAATGGCAGGGAGACATATGGAAGCAAGCAAAGGGGCATCGGGAGGCGTGATTGTTCGAGCTGAACCCATTTCGGAGGTCAAGCCCTTATACACCAAGCTCGAAAGTGCACTAGTGGTGAGGCCACCTGGTAGTTGCGTAAATTGGGAACCCCTAAGCCTCCCAGGTGGGGATTACCCATCATGACCTTCCGAGAGATCCTCGTTTTTTTGCCTTTCCATATGAACCCAAACATTTTCCTTTGTAGCCACAGAAGGGCAGGCCGTGGGATCGTAATGGGGAGGGGGGCACAGGCATAAAGGAATCGTGGGAGGAGGTTCATTTTGCATGCAGTGTTTCGTCCAATAAGAGATATTTCTTGTGATGCCCAGCATTTGAGGTCTCCTTCCAATTCTTTAAAGTGGGGTGGGGGGAGTTAAAAGGGTAGATGTTTTTGGGGCATGCCGGGATATGAACCCCCAAATAGGGTATCGATTTCTGACTCCATTGGATGGGGCACAAGGGCTTGAGGGCTTCCAAATCCCCCATGTTTAGACCCACCCCCAGCAATGCCGACTTCCCAAAGTTTATGCCAAACCCTGCAAGCCTTCCAAACCTATCAAGTTCTTGGAGCGAGGATGACAAGGAGGGACCAAATATCATTTTTTTCCTTTTTGTAAGTTTTGTAGTTTGATCATACAAACTTTTATTACAATATTTTCTCCGTTTCAGTTTCCTAAAAATCACATAATGATGTGTTTTTGTCCCTGCATTCTTTCCGTTTTCGAGATGATAAGATAGAAAGGAGTTAAACAGGATAGTAAGGAAAAGGAGAGCCAGAAGGCCTTCTTAACAGTTTCCACTAGATTCCACGTGAATTCGGTCGATCAGGATCGAGTGCAAAAAGCCTATTGTTCGACAAGTCAGCATCACATTTTTCCCCCCCAAGAAGTACGAACCACCAATCTTCCATGTTCAGATATGCTGGAACAAATTTTCCTAGATGAAATGTTCATTGAATTTTTAGTCCTGCGCACTCAATTAGTAGATGTTAGCTGGACTCTACTTCAGCATTGCAGAACCTGCATTGATTATCATCCGTATCTTTGTCATGTATCATGTAGAGTAACTCCTTGGTCTTCAAAGCATTCAACCGCAGTTTCATAAACCTGTCTCGATGGTATCTAGAAGGAAATTGTTTCAAATAGGAAGGTGGCGAATCTAGACTGTTTGCGACCCAACCCATATAAACAGCAGAAGCTAGGTTGTTGTATCGTTCTTGGTTCAAGATCCATTGCCATTGTTTTATTTTCTTTCTTTGCAATTTGTGGACAGGTTAGTAGGTTATCCATGTTGATGTCAGTATAGGTCAATGTGGCTTTAAGTTTTACTTCCCAGTCTTTAAGCAAGGAACTCTGATGCTCGTTACCAGAGTTTCTAAAGATTTCATACACTGGTTCAGGAATACTAAGGCTCATCTTTCTTAGGAGTGACATTGACTTCCATAGAACTGTTCCTTGAAGTGAGTCCAAGGCGGGTTTGTTTTTTATCTTGATAACTGAAATGTACTTGGGGACCCTTAATACTTTTCTCCAAAATAGGCCTTCTAAATAAGGCCAAATTCTGTGGTTTAAGTTCCAGGCTGCTTCCCAGCCATAGGTTAATGCTGGTGTTACTTTCAGTTGATAGAACACACGTACAGGTAGTATCGTGAACTTGCCGTAAAGGCTATGCAATTTTGCAGCTTGAAGTGCAAATGTCAATGTCCGATGTATTAGGTCCTGTGACCACCCCCATTCTCTTATAGAGGTACTGAAAAGGATGCCTAAGTAGCGTATTTCAGTTGTGTTTTCTATAGTTTCGGATGCGATTGACCACTTAAAGTTTTTATTCCTTTTGCCTGTAGAGGTCCCAATTGTCATTACTTTCGTCTTTGCTACGTTGATGAGTAGCTTGTTTGAAGCCATGTATTTATCTAAGGCAACTAGGAGTCTTTGGAGACCTATCCGAGTTAAATCAAAAAGCACTATGTCATCAGCATACGTGATTCCTCTTACTTGTTGACCATTTATCTTTTGGTGGAAAGCAGTTGATATGCTTTAGTGCAGCTGGGATGTCTATAATAAACAGCTTAAACAGTAGAGCAGCTAGCGGACAGCCTTGTTTTATGCCTGTATTTGTGTCGATAGGGTTTGTCAGATCGCCCTGCTTATTTAGGCGTACTCTGATCGATGTGTTTACATGCAGAGCAATTATTGGCTGCAGAATTGCTTCCGGACAAGCCCGGCTCCTTAATTTCTTCCATAATAGCTCCCGATTGATTGAATCAAATGCTTGACGCATATCTATGAAAGCCAAGTGAAGATTTCTTTTTTGTTTCAATGCTTCAAGCTTTAGTAAATTCAGGATCACAAGGTTTACTTCAGTCCCCACTCCTTTAGTGAACCCTGTTTGTCGGTGGTCCAATCGGTTTGTCTTTGAGGCCCATTATCTGCAGAAAGGAGGCCATTATCTTTCCAATCGTGTCTAACAACGCGATTGGCCGGTAGTAGTTCGGGTCTTCGCGGTTACCTTTTTTGTAAATCGGCACTATTATTGCCGTAGTCCATGATCAAGGCAATATTTTTGCCTTTGTGATATGACTGAAATGGGTTTCGATGAACAGTGACCATTCTATTCTGTTTCTTTTTAGCATTATGTTACTGATGCCATCTGGGCCTGCTGCTCGGGAATTTTTTAATTTCGAGATTTTGGTACTTATGTCATCAAGAGATTCAATGATGTCCCACTCCTTTTGGGGAACACTGTCAAGATCAGATGCACTTCCATCCATGGCAAAGCATATCTTGGCAAAGTGTTTTGTCCAGGTTGCCTCTGCTACGCCGTTTGATAGCATTCCGCTCTGAGCTATCGCCTCGTTGTTCAAAACGGACCAGGTTTCTCTCGAGTTGTGGGTCACAATTAGTTTTAGCATCAGTGCTCCACGGTCTTGGTCTCTCATTGATGCAAAGGTTTTCAGCCAGTTTCGATATTTTTGTTTCTTTTTTTGCTCATTATTGGTGTCGTTGCACCAAGATTTTTCTTCATTTGTCTTACATCTTTCCTTAAATTCTTTTTTTCATTGTGTACCATTTTACTCCAAATATGTTTATGCTGGAAATTATTGCCTGGTGAGGTACCCTGTGGAGTACGGAATTGCATCAGCAGTGGGTGCCATTTATATGGGCCTCTGCCACAGCGTCTTTTGCTCATAATAAATTAGTCATGTTTGCAATCTGTTTCCTATTTAATATTAACCGATTGCCTACTTGATTAATCTCCAATTGGCCTCCAGGCATTCTTGCCGCTTTGTTTTGTTCGATTGACCAGAGAAGCATTAGGGCGTCATGATCACTCCTTGTCATTGAGTTTACTGTTAGCTCCACCACTTGGGACCATACATTTGTGGATACCCAGATGTAATCAAGTGTTTTGTGGGATCCCTCATTGTGCCACGTTGGGTGAGGTGGAGAGTCACCAGTTACATTTCCGTTTGTTATGACGCAATTGCGCATTTCCATTGCTTGGGTCCAGCTCTTACATCTGGATGATGGAATTGAGCTTGTGCCTGAAGTTGCATTCATTTGCTGAGTTGTATCAATTAGTTCTGCAAGATTTAAGTCGCCACATAGTATGATCTTTAGATCTGTGTGTTCTAATTGGCCTTGATCTATTATGGATGTTATTGACTTAATGAAATGATTTGTGGAAAGCTTCGCCGGATTCCAATACATATTAATCACGAGCATGTGTTTAGGTTTTGCAGCTCCATGAGACTTGCACTGTAGCAGTGTACATTGGACAAAGGGGTTTGAGTTAGATGCATCAATCACATCCCAACCTTTTCCTAGTTTAATCATTGTGATTAGTCCAGAGAAAGGTCTTCCTAATCTGTTTTTGACAGCGTGTGTTAGCAAGATGAGATAACCATCTCTTATGGGTGTCTAAGATGAGATAACCGTCTCTTATGGGTGTCTCGCATAGCCACGTCTCTTGCAGGCATATTATCAAATTTGTCTCAAGGTCAATAGAGAATTAGTTGAAAAGGTGTAGGAAGCCCCTTGTGTTCCAAGATATAGCAGACAACCGGTCCTCCTTGTCATCATTTCATTGCTAGGTAGGTTTTCTTCCAGAGCTTCGATCAGATATGCTCACTTTTTTAATTGTATACATTTTACTGCTAGTGTTGGAAGGTTTGACCGATAGTTGCATCTTTTTCCTGAGGTTCAGTCGGTTTAGTTCTTTGGCTTTTTCTTTGGGTGAATATGTGTAGTCATGATCGTGGTGGAGGTTAGATGAGGACACTTCCATTTTAACTTCAAAACCAAAGAATAACAGTTCCTGCGTGGAGGCAAGTATTGCCCTTCGTACCACATCGGACTTGATATGCAGCAGTACTATGTTGGTACTGGTCTATGTCATGTATTCGACAATCTCAATGTCTTCTGTAGTTATTGTCCAAAGGGACGGAACACTCTGGAATAATTTCATGATGTTACTGCAGTTTAAGTTAATTGAGTCTTCGTCGGCGAGCACATTCTCTACTCGCACTTTGCCCAGAGAATCGTGAGCCACCTCTGATGGTTCTGTAGGTCTTCGTTTATTTATTCTTGATCTTTGTGCTGCTGTACATTTTGGGTTTGAGTTATAACCCATTTTGTCAGAAGTAGGCGCAGCATCAGCCCTTGATTTGTGGTCGTTCCAATGGTATGAGTCGTCATTATTAGCAGCACTTTCAGACTTTGCCAAGTTTAATGGCCTTGGTGCATCGAAGCAGTCAATCTGGGTCCTGAATTAAAATTAGGACCGTCATCGTGTTTCCTTTTTGGAGCACTCCGAGGTTGGACGTCAGATCAATGGAACGTGTCTACTGCTCCTTCTCGCGTATTGTGGTTGGAGCTGGGCAACGTAGTTTGACTAAGTTCATCAACCGAGCTCACTGAATATGTTGAAATGTCTGGGAGATCGATAGATGAGACTGTGGAGTGTGTTGAGCTTTCTCCAGAATCTCGTCGAGCACGCTTTTTTGGATTTTCTTTGCAAGGTGCAGGGGCCTCATTAGTGTCATTGGACATTTTTTGTTTTTTCTGCTCCTGCACCATGGTCTTCAGTGGCCCCCGCACAAATAGACCAGGCCTTGTTGGCATTGTTGTTTCTTATGAATTTTCTAGAGCCAGAGGTTTGTTTCTTTGCGTTGATATTTTTGTTATTTGTTTTCCTATTTCCAGTTGTTGCAGGCTTTTCTTTTACTTCTTGGCTCGGGATGATTTGAGTTGTCTTAGCCGACCCTTTGAAGATGTCGAACGTAAGTGGGGCATTTTGGGACGGGAGATTATTCGAGCCTGCGCCTTGCTCCACTATATTGGAGTGTGCAGGCTTTTATTGGAGTGGTAACAGAGCAGTCTGTTGTGCCGGCAGTGTGGCTTTATTGCCGGGCTGGACTTGTTGGCAGGTCTGCACAGATATCTCCTCAGAGATTACTTTGAGGGTTTTATCTTCGGCACATTGTGCTCTTTCGTGCCGTTCAGGTGACTCTTCAGTTTCCGTTGTTACTTGGGTATGAGCATCCTTTGTGCATTTTTTGTGATTACATGATGTTGTTGTCAAGGGCACAGGAATGTTCAAAGCTTGAGATCGGTTAGTTGCCTCAGTGGCTGGATTATCTCGCCGATCACTATGGCGGAGCCATTTCATACATTCCATCACAGCCTCCATTAAGGCTGTCTTGTTCTGGTTTTCACGCATCGCGAAGTCGCTTAGCCTTAGTTGCCAAGCAGCTGAGAGTCCTGCTTCCTTTTCCAAACGTGTTTGCAATTTTATGTTTAAGGCTTCCATTCTGATTAGTTTTTCATTAACATTGTTTAGAATTGCGGCTGTGTAGTTATGCCATCACTGAGCGTTTCATATAGCTTGGTGAAGGGAATGAGGGCGAGTGAAGTGGCGGCAAGTACATTATTGTGAATTTGTATTGCTGCTGCTGTTGATAAATTGGGTTTAGTGTGTCCTTCCTTTGTTTTTGTGTCTTGCGGATTGGTTTCACTTGGCTCCCTCTGCTTGTTTTCCTGCGATTCCGCCCCAGGGGTTTTCTCCATGGAACTTAAGTTTAGGTTTATTTTTGGGATGGTGTTAGTGATATAGGTTGACTCTCCCCACTTTATCGGTGTTGCTAGTGGATAGTTCAATCAGGTGGGATATATAGAGGCATTGTTTTGGAGTCTAAGGGGGGTGTGCCTCTCTGGATCATCGAGGATGGCACATCTTTCCTTCTTTTAAACTTTTGGTGAGCTTCAATTAATTTCGCCTTCATGAATTCGAAGTCTCCTTTTAGCCTCTGCAATAGACGCGCTTCCCGTGTTGCTGTCTCTTGTGTGGATTCGGAGGCAAATTGTGTTGAAATTTTTGTGCCCGACCCCAGTGGGCTGGGTGCAATATCCTCCGCTACTGTAGGACTTAAGAGTGTTTTTGGCAGGGGACTGGGCTCCTGTTCGAATGAATCATTAGCATTAATGTATGTTATGTTTGCAGGCAACAAAGCAAGTTTCTCATCAAAGTCCAGCCTCCATTTTGTCTTTGCGGCCGTCATCTTGGCCAGTCATTCTGTGGTACATGTGGTGAGTGCCAGTTTGGTCAGCACCGTCGGTGTTCCTCGGGGGACATTATGTCCTCTGTTTGCTGCACTTAATGTCCGCTGTGTCAGAAGGACGTTCTTCCTGCCACTTTTGCCGAGATTTTAGGGCCACATCGAGTTCCGTCGGGCCGCACTCTGATGTTGTTGTGATAGTGGGGCCACAAACGTTTAGGTGCCTCGAAGGGGACAACGCTGCTGAGACTTCCAACAAGTCCTTGTCAGTGTCGTCCGATAGCGGATGATGCGAGGAATTGCTCTCCTCTATTTCGGGCGTCACTTGATTTGCCGGAAGCTCGGGACCCGTCGCATACAATACACGACCTTCGCAGAATTTTTGTCTTCTCTGGTTCCAACAGTAGTTTCGCCGGCAACTGCGTCGGGTTGGCACAACTCAGTATATTAGCAGTCGCGTGCAGGATTGGGGCATTGGGCACGTTTGCTGATTTCGAAATCGCCCAGTTATTCATACTAGTAATCACTAGTACAGAGAGACGCTGGATCTTACATTCAGTGACAATCTCTCCCCTGCTTGCTTGATCCGCAAAGGGGAAAGGCGGTTTCGTAGCGTCCCAATGTTCATTTTGCATTTGCCTAGCCAGTGGCGCAAGGGGCAGGGAGGGATGGTGGTCATATGCATTTGCCAATGAATTTAGCACTGGGATTTTCATTTGTGGTGTTTGAGTTTCATTGTTAATATCGTGGAAGTTAAGTGGCATTGCTGCCGTACCTGAGAGAGGTGTCCCTGGGACACGGCCCCGATTATTTTTAGCTTTTAAACGGGTTTGTGGCCCGATGTCATGCATCACAGACTCACCTCTCCACGCCTGCGTCCTGCAGACTGAACTCTGCGCGCGCTTTGCGCGCACCAAGGGTTTATGTAAAAAGGTGGAGCCTTTGGGTTTAAAGGGCCACAACACTTGAATCGAAGCACAAGTTCAGGAAGTAAATATAGCTGCACCTTCTCACTCCACACTCCACGACTGCAGACTGAACTCTGCCGAACTCCGAATATTTGTTATAGACTGCAGTACATAGTCTGCATACAATGAGATTTTGTGCTGCACAGCGCCAGATGCAAGCCCTTCTATGTTGGGATTCTGACAAATCCGTTGGGGGAGCGGCTCCATCAATAGAGCAAATAAAAGAGGGGACATCCTTGCCTTGTGCTACAGGACAGGAGAATTGGGTCTGATAGAATATGATTAACCCGAAGCAGGGTTTTCGTAGACTGACAATTGGCTAGGACCATTTTATGGAAATTGGGGCCAAATTGGAAAGCTTGTAGGGTGAGTTGGAGGAAGGACCAGTCTACTTTATCGAACGCTTTGGTAGCGTCCAAGGCCAATAGAGCCATTTTGTGGGAATCCTGGGCAGCTATATCTATAAGGTTGAGGGCTCTACAGATGTTATCTGCAGTTGATCTATTCCAGATGAAACCCGTTTGATCTGCATCGACAAGCTTAGGGAGGGTCGAGGCAAGGCGGGTCGCCAGAATTTTAGAGTAAATATTAGTGTCAATCTTTAGCAAGGAGATAGGTCTATAAGAGCTGTTGTCTTTGGGGTCCTTGCCGGGCTTAAGCAAAAGGATGGTTATTGATTCCTGCATGGAAGGGGTAATGGAGCCTGTGCTGCTAAAGGAATGAAAGAGGGCCGTTAGCGGGGCAGTACGTTGGGGACGAAACACCTTATAAAACCTTGTTGTGAAGCCATCCGGGCCTGGAGCTCTGGGTGTTAGGGATTTAATTGCCGCTTCCACTTCCTCACCTGTGGATGGGGCGTCTAGGGTCTTTTTGTCTGGGGCACCGAGGAGAAGCAGAGTGGCGTTCCGAAGGTAGCTTATTTGCTCCTCTTTGTTCCAGGGTGCTGCCGACATTGAGCCAGCGAGGTGGGCTGTTGCCAGCCATATTTTGGCCTGTTCAGCGTATTGGACTTTGCCCTGTGGGTAGCTCAGGCCTATTATAGCATTTTTCCTCCTTGCCTTGGCCAGCTTGTCCACCAGAAGTTTGTTCGCCCTGTTGTTTTTAGCGTAATAGGTTTCCTTGGTTTTGGCCAAGAGGTGAGCTGTTTCATCCGCATAGTGAGCCTCCAATTTCTTACGGGCCATTTGCAGTGCGCGGTGAGTCCTAGGCATCCAGCCCTTCTGTTTATGGCAGGCTTCGCTCTTTCAAGCTCCTCTTCTAGTGCTATGTGGGCTTGTCGCTTCCGTTTCAGGAACTCTGCTATGTGGGCAATTAGTTTGCCCCTCACCACCGCCTTCATAGCGTCCCAGGTATTGACCACAGACGTATCGGTTGCTGGGTTTTCGTGAAAATAGTTTTGGATTACCTGTGTAATATAGTCCCTAAGCGGCATGTTGTTCAACAAAGGGTCGTACAAGTTCCAGCGGGGACGTGGTGGTGGATCTGGATTGTGTGCCCGGAGGGTTAGTTTGACTGGAGCGTGGTCTGAAAGGGACCTTACGCCTATCGTCACTTCATCCACAAAGGAGAGAATTTGCGGGGAGGTCAGTAGCAGATCTATGCGGGATGAAGTCCGGTGGACATGTGAGTAAAAAGAGAAGTCTTTCTCTCCCTGATGTAGAACCCCCCAGGAGTCTATCACTCCCAGTGTACTGAGGAGGCGGAGGAGTCCCATGGCAATTTTGAAGTCCCTGGGGCACGGCGGGTGTGATTTGTCTTGCAGGGGGTCAGGGACCCCGTTGAAATCATCGCCAATGATTATTTTGCCTTCGACAAAGGGAAGTAAATTGGTGCCCAGGTACTCGTAGAATGTTTCTTGGCCCTCATTGGGGGCATAAATTGAGATCAGCAAATAAAGGTGGCCAAGGATGATGCCCTTGACTACTATATATCGTCCTTCCGGGCAGCGTTGTGCATCAAGAATCCTTGGCTGAAGTCTTCTAGACACGAGTATGGCTGCCCCCCCCTTTTTGGAGCCACCAGAGGCCATGTATTGAAGCGGAAATTGTCTATGTCGGGGACGTGCAAAGTCTGCTGGTAATAAATGCGTTTCTTGCAGAAAGATTACTTAGCCTTCCATGTCCTGGAGCTGTTGCAGAATTGACTTCCATTTAGGGGGAGTGTTTAGCCCCTTCACATTCAGAGTAATAAAGTTCAGCTTCTGATGAGGTGGAGGTTCCTCCGTGAAGCCTACTGACCAGGGGCAGGGAGAGGGGGAAGAGGGAGCTGAGTATTGTTCAGTCGCCATTCATGATGTCCAAAGTTTTGGCTCTGCCATGCAATCAGGATTTTAACTTAAGTCCCCAAAGGGGAGCTGTAACAACAAATTTCTGGGTACTGATCATTTCTCATCAGCAAGGTACCTGGAAAACTTCAACCCAACTGGTAACAGTGAACTCCAAGGGCTTACAGATAACATCCACCTCAGAGTTGGGCAAGAAACGTGTGAAGCCCGCTATGGTTATCAAATCATTGAGGGTTCCCCGGTGTTCAGTGTCATTCGGGAGTGTGGCACAAGGCTGCCACTCCGGTATGGGATCAAGCGCTGTTTCCTTAACATTTTTATGTGCTTGACTGCTTGGCGTTAGCCAGCCGGTCATCTTGCTCTTCGGCCCTTATGCACCTTTGACCAGGCGGTCCATCTTGACTTTGGCGGGAGATCGTCAGTTACGCCGTCGGCGGAGACCGAGGGAACGTCTACTCCACCCCTGGGGAAGTAGGATGTAAAATCATTTTTGCATCTTCCAAGTGCCAAATCTTGCGGGGGACCCCATTATAACAGAATTGCAATGCCGTTGGGAAGAGCCAGCGATACCTGATGTTTTGAGCAAGGAGAATCATGGTCAGGGTTTTCAGGGCTCTCTGCTTCTGTATCATTGCCACGGCCAGAACCTGGAAGATCTGCAGGGAGAAACCCTGGAAGGACAGCTCGTCTTGTGAACGGCCTATCACCAGGATTGCTTCTTTAGTTGTGTAAAAGTGAACCCTGGTGATCACATCTGGGGGGGTGTCCGACTCGACCCCTCGGCACGGACGCAACCTATGAGTGCGGTCTAGGATGAGCTGAAATTTCTCGAGCTGCGGCAGTAGAGATTGGAACAGGTCACCCACGTATTCTGCTAGGTTCCGATCCAGTACTGTGAAGTGAACTTCTCGGATGCAAAGATTGTTTAGTTGGGCCCTATTTTCCAGGTCCTCCTGCTTATACTCCAGGATTTCATTCCGGTCTTTTAGGGACTGGATCTGTCGTTGCATTGCTAGGAGGGTGGTTGAACGTTCCTGTGTCAGGTCTTCATTCTCCCCCACTCTCTGTTCCACCTCTAGAACCCTTTGACCCATTTGCTCCAACTTGGCCGAGAATTCTGACATGCATGCTCTCAGGTTCATCTTGATATCCAGCGTAAAGGCCTGGATGTCGCTCTTAGTGGCCAGTTCACCTGTGCTTTTTGGGGATGCTGGCGGGGAAGGCTTGGTGAGTTCTGACTTCCTTCCCTTGTCAGGTGGGAGCAACATTGTGGAGATGTCGGCGCTTTTTGGGGCTTTGAGGAGTTTTGCCATGTTTGTTGTTTTGAGGTGTTTCGCTGGATCGATTATGAGGAGCAGAAAGGAGGAAGGGAGGGGGGGGTGATGAGATGCACGCTCGGAGGGGCGTTTCTGATCCTGCTTCCAATGCCCTATTTCAGGGCTCCACTTCCGTGCTGCTCTTCTATGTATGTTAAAGATGTACTCCCCCAGCGTTCTATCCAGTTGTCCTGCCCCAAGTCCCCCTGGGGCGCTCTCCGGGATTCTCCATCAGGTGTTTCGCGTCTGAGCTGTAATGTCTTTGCAGGGCAGAGGGCATTGCTGTTAATGCCACAGTATCCCCTTTCCAGCACTTTATGGAGAGTTGTTGGTTATGTGGAAGCACTGGACTGCTCACCGCCTGGGCTGGATTCCAGAGCCAATCGTGGTAGGCTGGAGGCTACCTCTCAGGAAACCCCTCCCAAAGGCGGCCTGTGGTGGAGGAGCTGGGGGCCGCAAAGCCACAGCTCCCGCAGGCGCAGAACTCCTTTATATGAGGGGCCTACCTCTGTAGGGCTGTCGGTCCACAGAATACCAGGAGGTAGCTAGTAGGCAGGTGGGTTATTTCAATCAGGTATAGCCCTGGTGTTCTGAATAGCCAGGCGGATGGCTCCTTCACCTGTGCTGAGCAGGAGCGGTAAGATGTTATCACTGTCCCTATGTTGCTTCTGGCGGGTTGGTGATGTTGAGGCCAGAGCCTTCTGCGCCGCTCGGGGAGTGGCGATTCCAAAGACGCTATCTTTGTGTCAGTTTCAGCCGATTCTGGAGGTCAGTTGCTCCCCGCGTAGTAAAGACCCCTCTGTGTAGTTCGGGGCTCACATTCCCATCAGAGGGTTGCCAGCTCCATTCCACTTCACCGCAAAGCGCTGGCTCTGCAATCGATCCCCCGCGGCAAGGCAGGAGATCCACCTCTGCGTCGACCTCCTCTGCCGGCTGCTGGGCTCCAAGGCGAGAGGGACCGCACCCTAGACTGAGGGTCCCATCCCACACCAGGGCCAGGCGGGAACCATTGGGCGGCTTGTAAAGTTGCACTGGGTCGCCTCACCAAGGTTTTCAGGCCGAGTGCCTCATCCGCTCTGAATACACGGTCCAACCGTCATCTTAGTTCGCACCGTCACATCAGCGCTGCTTTTCAGCTGCATAGGTCTGCGTTAAGAGCTCATATCCCCCTCTGACGGTACACGGGGCATTCCACTACACATAGAGGGTTCCCATTGTTGGATCCACGGCGGGGAAGGAACAAGTTACTTACCTGTAACTGTTGTTCTCCAGCATGGATCTGGCATGTTTTCACATGCTCATGAATATTCCCCGTCGTCAGGCTGGGAATCCGCAGTAAAGAAAAAAATCAGTATCAGTTTAGTTTCTCATCTGTCTTTCTTAGTAGTAACTAATCACTGGTCTCTGGGTCATACTGGCCCCAGCCAATGACTGCCCTCTCCCTAGGACCCGCCCCTGGCAGCCATCCTCACATTTGGTAGCACTTGAAGTGGCAGTATGACCAAGTGAAGAGCCGCAGAGGGGTAGAAGGGAGGGTTCGCATGTGAATCCATGCCAGACCCATGCTGGAGAACAACAGTTACAGGTAAGTAACTTGTTCCTTCGCCAGCATGGGATCTGGCATGGATTCACATGCTCATGAATATAAGAATACATAGCAGTACACACATGCACAACCACGGGAGATGGCAAGGCTCAACATTAAGCATTACATAAACTCAACATTAAGCAACTCTTACCTCCTCACCAGGCTCACCTTAAGCGAACAGGTTGCGCAGTACTGCCTGGCCGACTCTGGACTCCTCCCTGGGATCCCGGTCGACGCAGTAAAATCTCGTGAAGGTGTGCGTCAACCTCCACGTAGCAGCCCTGCAGATGTCCAGCAGGGGCACACCAGACAAGAACGCCGTGGTAGCAGCGATCGCTCTGGTCGAGTGGGTTCTCGGACGGCCGGGCAACGGTCGGTTTGCCAACCGGTGACAGTGCATGATGCAGCCGGAGAGCCATCTGGAAATGGAAGCCTTCGAGAGAGCCTTCCCTTGATTTACAGGTCCAAAATTCAAAAACAGCTGTGAAGTTTTCTGAAAACTCTTTGTGCGGTCCACGTAGAACTTCAGCGCTCTAGCTACATCCAGCAAGTGCAAAGTCCTCTCGGCCGGCGACGAAGGCGACGGGAAGAAAACTGGTAACACCAAGGGCTCGTTGTGGTGAAAGTCCGATGGCACCTTGGGCGGGAAGGAGGGGTGCATCCTCAGCACCACTCTCGTTTTGTGAAAAGTCAAGTATGGAGGCTTGCAGGATAGGGCCTGGATCTCTCCCACCCGTCGTGCGGAGGTGATGGCCACAAGAAATGCTGTCTTCCACGACAGGAACTTCAATGGTGCCGAATGCAGAATCTCGAATGGCACCCCCATGAGCCTGGTCAGCACCACGTTGAGCTCCCACGCCAGGGCCAGAGCCTTCACCGGCGGGAACGATCGGAACAGTCCTTTCATAAATTCCTTCATCAGACGATGAGACCACAGGGATGGACGTCCCGTAGTTCTGGTGTATCGGTAAATCGCTGCCAGGTGTATCTTGATGGAAGCATGTACCAGTCCCGCCTTGGCCAGCGACAGTAGGTACGGTAGCACTTGAGGGGCCGTAATCCGTAGAGGGTTAATCTTCTGTGCACGGCACCAGACAGAGAACCACTTCCACTTGTGTCCGTAGCACTTGAGAGTTGAGGACGCCCTGGCTTTTGCAAGGACCTCTTTGCAGTCCGTCGGGATATCGTACCCTCCAAACTCTAGTGCTGCAGGAGCCAGGCCTGCAAGTTCAGCGACCCCGGGTCGTGATGAAGGATGGCACCTCCTTCTCTAGAGAGAAGATCTGCGTCCGTCGATAGTTTGATCGGTGGGGACGCTGACAAGTCCAGAAGGTCCGGGAACCAGATCTGTCTCGGCCACGCCGGTGCGACGAGGATGATCCTGCACCGGGACCTCTTGAGTTGATTGATGAGTCAGAGCAGCAACAGCAACAGCAACAGAGGGAACGCATACAGGAACAGGCCATCCCAGGGGAACAAGACAGCATCGCCCATGCTCCTTGGCTGGGGAATCCTGCTGGCGACCCTCTGGCACTTGCGAGTTGTTCGCCGTCGCGAACAGGTCGATCTGGGGTTTGCCCCATCGCTGGAAGAGTCGATCCACTTGATCCTTGTGTAGCTCCCACTTATGGCACGAGCGCAGCTCCCTGCTGAGTGAGTCGGTGATGGTGTTTTTTCTTCCTGCCAGGTGGAAGGGTACCAGAAACATCGCCTGGGCGATGGCCCAGTGCCACAGATCCTGGGCCTCCTTGGATAGGGCTGGGGATCTGGTTCCTCCCTGCTTCCGGATGTAGAACATTGTGGTGGTGTTGTCAGTGAAGATCCTCACCACCTTGCCCTTGAGGGATGGGAGGAACGACTTGAGGGCCCAGAACACCGGCCAGAGCTCCAGTATGTTGATGAGGAACGGCCTCTCCTCCGGGAGCCAAAGCCCTCTCGCGTGAAGATCTCTGGTGTGTGCTCCCCACCCCTCCAGGGAGGCATCCGTCGTCATCGTCACTTGGTGTACTGGGGTCTGAAAGCCTGTGCCCGCCGCGAGATGCGTGTGGGTGCCCCACCACCAAATTGCTTGGCGGAAGCCCTCGTCGAGCGAGATCTTGACCTCGAAACTGCCCGCTGCTTGTATCCAACGGGCATCGAGGAACTCCTGTAGAGGACGCATCCGAAGCCTGCACAGGTGCACCAGATAGATGCACGAGGACATCATCCCGAGAAGGGACTTGATGGCCCTCATCCTGGCCACGTCTGTGGCCAGCAGACGCTGCACCTTGCCCATGATGGCCTTCGTCCTTTCCTCCGACGGCAAGGCCAGTCGCTCTACTGTATCAAGCTTGGCACCCAGAAACAGTGCGACCTGCGACAGAACCAGGTGGGATTTGGGGAAGCTGATGGAGAATCCCAAGTCCGTGAGCAGCCGGACGGTCTTCGCTGTGTGTTCAACGGCGAGGTCCCTTGTTCCTGCTCGGATGAGCCAATCTTCCAGGTAGGGGCAGACGTGGATCCCCTTCAGGCGCAGCTGTGCCGCAACTGGAGCTAGGCACTTGGTGAATACCCTGGGCGCCGACTTCAATCCAAATGGGAGGGCCTTGAACTGGTATTGCCGCCCTTGGACTACGAACCTGAGAAACATTCGGTGTCTTTTTAGGATGGGGATGTGAAAGTACGCATCCTCCAAATCCAACAACGATAGGGCGTCTCCTTCCTCCAGCTGGCCCAGCACGTGCTGGAGGGTGACCATCCAGAACTTCTGTGCCTTGATGTATTTGTTTAGCTGACGCAGGTCCAGATGGGACGCCATCCTCCTGTCTTCCTTCTGACGAGGAAGTATCTTGAGTATACTCCGGAGCCCCGGAGCCTCTTTGGGACGAGCTTGATGGCTCCCTTCTTGAGCATCGCCCTTACCTCCAACAGCAGTTGAGGGATGTGATTTTCCTTCCTATCCACGGGAGGAATGCAGGGGCACTTCTTTAGAAATTCCAGAGTGTGCCCGTGGGCCAGGGCATCCAGCACCCAACGGTCAGTGGAGATGGATTCCCACATGCTGATGAACTTCATCAGCCGGCCTCCCACCGGGGTGCTTCGGTGGGGGTCCGACGCAACGGCCGGTTCAGTCTTGCTTGGCGGCCGCCTTGCCGCCTTGGCCTCCCTGGCGACGACGGCGAGATCCCCCTGACTTGCCTCGTCCCCTGTAGGCTTCTTGCGATGAGGAACGGGCCGCCTGATGGTATGTCGAGGAGCCGCCGCCGAACCCTTTGGAGGCACCTTGCTTGCCTCCGGAGTTCCGAAATGGCGGCCGTCGTTGCTGCAGAACTCCCAAGGCCCGAGCCGTCTCCGTTTCGGCCTTGATGGCCTGAAGGGACTCAGCCACTGTCTTCCCAAACAGATTGTTCCCATCGAAGGGCATGTCCAAAACTTTGGCTTGTACGTCTTGGCGGAAATCCATCACCTTGAGCCACCCCCGCCGTCGAAGGCAAACGCTGTTGCCCAACTGGTGGAAACCGGTGTCGGCAATGTCCGTGGCCATCGTTATGGCATGGTCCAACACCACCTCACCCTCCTGTAGGATCGCCAGGGCCTCTGCCCTCTTGTCATCCGGGAGGATCTTGTACCACAACTCCCTGTCGTAGCGGCCACAATCGCTAGGGCGTTGGCTGCCTTAATCGTCGTCGCCGCAGACGAGATGACTCGTCGTCCCATGGCATCTAGTTTCTTTCCCTCGCCGTCCGGCTGGGAAGTTGAAGCCGATGCCCCCTCCGCTTTCTTCTTGGCCGCTGCCGAGACAACCGAATCCGGGGTCGGTTGTGCTCTAAGGCACAAAGGGGCGCCGTCGGGGACCCGGTACTTCTTCTTGTACCGGTCCCTCTTGGCAGGCGTCGTGGACGGGTTCTTCAGGAGAGCAAGTCCCTCGTCCAAGATGTCATCCAGCAACGGTACCGCGAGGACCGTCTTCCTCTTGGCCTCGCGCCGTTGGTAGAGGAAGCCTTTCTTCTTCTTTTCTTCGGGGCAGAGCTGGAAAAGCTCGGACGCCCTGGCAATCATGGCGTGGAAGGAGCCAATTTCGTCGGGCGGGGATGCCCGAGGAATTGCCGACGGGAGGTCAGTCCCACCATCACCACCGTCGTCATCCGTCCCCGTCGTGGCCGTATCTGTTCCCGTGTCATCCCTCGGGTCCGGGGAAGGAGACAAAGGCTGAGAGGGCCGTGAGGGCTGAAAGGGCGGGGCTGGATGAATCCTCCTCCTCTTGTTTGGAGGGCTCCCCGACGGACCCGGTTCAGTTGGGTCATCCGTCGAGGGTAAGGGCAATCTCGTCCTTATCTCCGTGCATAAGGCTTGGATTGCCATCAAAATGCCCATCGAGTTGTCCTGTGGCTCGGGCTGCGACGGGCGCGACAGTTGCTCCTCCTCCACAGGAGCCTCGTCGTCGCCACCCTCGCTCTCGTCGTCCACCTCGTCGGGATCCCGCCCGTGGGACCGGGCCTCTTCCAAATTCTTGTCGAGTCCCTCTTCGACTTTGACCAGCTCCTACTCGGAGGCTGTGTCCGTGTCCGTAATGGCCACCCCCGCCCCCTCTTTTTCCACCGGGGTCTTCACGGGGGTCTTCTCGATGGGCTTAAAAGAGGATTCCCTCCGCGGAGGCAGGGAAACTCTGGGCCCCGAGGTCGCCTCCACTGGGGTAGCCTCCACAGGCGTTGGAGCCCGACCGTTGGGCCCCGACGCAGACTCGTGGTGCTTTGCCTTCTGTTGGGCCCCAGTCGCCACTGGGGTAGCCTCCACAGGCTTCGCCAGGGCCACACCGACTCCCCCAATAGAGGCCTTGGCCGGTTGAATCAAGGCCTTCACCACCTTGGGCACGCTTGAGGCCTTCACCTTAGGGGGAGGGTCACTGCCTCGCTCCCCTTCGATCGGTTCCTTCGAGATCGACCGGGGCCTCTCCAGAAGCTTAGCCGGGTTCTCAGATTTTCTCTTCCCCGAGCCAGAGCGTTGGCTCGTGGTTGATGGCGTCGGTGAAGGTGCGCCCTGCCTGGCAGCCGAGGAGCCCGACCGTTTGGTGCTCCTGGTGCCCGCAGACTCGTGGTGCTTTGCCTTCTGTTGGGCCCCAGTCGCCGGGACGCCCTCACAGGACTTAGAAGACCGCTCGAACTTTTTCTTCTTCTCACCTGCTGGGCTCTTGCCTTCCAGCCAGTTGGCGAGACAGGTCCGACGATCCCTCATAGTCCGATCCGACATGTTCATGCAAAACGCACAGTCCTTCTCCACGTGCGTTTTGTCCTTGTGAAGACAGTACAGGCACCTCGAGTGCTTGTCCTCCTTGAACACATTCTGTAATCCGCATCCAGGACAGTTCCTAAACAGCTTGGATCCGGGTGTCGAACTTCCTTTCTCCTGGGCCATGTCCGCAGGGTAGGCCTCAGAAACTTCTGGAATCCTCCAAGAAGTGTAACTCGACAAAAACTTCACCCTTGAGGGGCATAGAAAATCCCGAAACGGGTCCCCGTTGATCGGAAGTAGAAACGGTGGAGCTTGAGGCTCGATTGACCTGAAAATATTAGATTAAACTCTTTGAAAAATCGCAAAACGCAGTAAAAGCTCAAGAGCTATAGCACGAGGACTCCCAACACTTGAACGTGCGGTAAAAATCTGAGGATGGCTGCCAGGGGCGGGGCTTAGGGAGAGGGCAGTCATTGGCTGGGGGCAGTATGACCCAGAGACCAGTGATTGGTTACTACTAAGAAAGACAGATCAGAAACTAAACTGATACTGATTTTTTTCTTTACCGAGGATTCCCAGCCTGACGACGGGGAATATTCATGAGCATGTGAATCCATGCCAGACCCCATGCTGGAGAACCACCTTTATTTTACTGGATATGCAGGCTTCATACGGATGCCATTACGGAAGCAGCCCAGTTTAATGAGACAAAGGCAGGTGCTGTTTTGATGTTCCAGAGCCTGTTCGGGAGAAAGCGTTCTGATCAGCCAGTCGTCTAAGTAGGGAAGAAAGTGAATCCCTCCCCTCCTTAGATTCACTGACAACACCACCATCAACTTGGTGAAGCGCCTCAGCCTCGAAACTCATAGTTAGAACTGCCAATGGCGAACCTCAAGTACTTCCTGTGCTTGGGATGAATAGGCACGTGAAAGTATGCATCCTGAAGATCGAGCAACACCACATAGAATCCTGGAGCTGAAGGGTCTGAAGGATCTGCAAAAGAGATCTTGAATCTGTCCTTCGTGAGGAACTTGTTCAAGCATTTCATGTCCAAGATGGGTTGCAGTCCTCCGTCATTCTTGAGAACCAGAAAATAAGTTGAATACCAACCCTGGTATTGCTCTGCTACAGGTACCCTTTCCACAGAACCTTTCTCCAGAAGGGAGAGAATCTCCTGCAGAAGGAGCGTGTCTGGTTCATAAAGAGATTGCTTGCTTGGTGGGCAATCTGGGGGCCTTTAAAAAAACAGGGAGACAGTACCCTTGAGCTACTTTCTGCAGTGCCCAAGCATCCAAAGTAATGTACTACCATTCTTTGAGATGCTGAGTTGACCTGCCTCCCACCAGAGTCCTAATGATGTTGATGAAGCCATCCCTCATCTCCTCCTCAGGAATATTTTCAGCCGCTTGGGAGATTACATTCTACAAAGTGAATATATATATGGCTAATACGCAAGACGCATTAATTGCCTTAAGTCTCATACTCCCAGTAGAGAAGACCCTTTTCCCTACCATGTCATATTTTGTTTCCTCTCTATCAGGTGGGATGGATGGATAAGCAGCTGCTTACTAGAGGCTCGTATCACCAAGCTCTCAGGAGTAGGGTGCCTGGAGATAAAATCAGGATCAATAGTTGATGGTTAATATTTTCTTACCAACTCCTTGTTCACAGCAGAGTTGTGTTTCTAAGTGCAGAATGGAAAGGCAGTACAGGTTCTTGGGGGTGGGGTGGACCTTTGTCCAGGGTATCTGTAAGGTCACCCTGTACTATATCCTTTGCAGGAGGTCCTCAACCCAAATACTCAGTGACTCTGTTCATCACCATCCTGTATGCAGCACTTGGATGAGCAGCAGAGTCTAGTGAAGCACATTCCACTTCTGGAGAAGTGTCTACACCACTGGCTTCTTTAAGGCAAGTAGCCAAGTCCTCTAAACAAGATTCCTTAGAAATGAGTTTCTGAGGGGCATTGGGCATGCCAAAACGTTTATACCCAAAGGGTATGTCTTCATCCTCTTCTTCCTCCTCTTCGACAATGGTTTAAAACTCGAAGATGGATGCTGATGGCTTCTTCGACGACATTGAGTACTTCGACAGTGAAGATGTGGAAGCCTTTGGCGTGATGCTTCCTTTGCAGTCGACACTGTTAACACCACACTCAGAGAGACCTTCTGACCCGAACCTTTGGGTGCGCGGTCCAGCCTTTGATGATTCCCTGCTAGATTTATAAGGCACAGTGGGATATTTAGCTTTTTTCAGCTCTTTTGAGGAACCAGGAGGGGCCGCCTTCGAAAAAAAACATCTATTGTCTTCTGGCAGAACTCGTCCCAATCTACTGCTGAGGCAGACTTGTCTGGGAAACGTATCCGTCTCGTGTCAGGTAAAGGGTAGGATGACGAAGAATGATGGTGTACCTTAGATTTTCTCTGAGAAGACAAAGATGAAGAGTGACATGACTCAATCCTTGACCTTGACTGCTTACAGTGTTTGGAGCATTTCTTAGGCTTTTGAGGTGACTTATCCCTTAAACTCCTATCTTCCAAGGATTTCCTCTTCGAGGGAGTAGAGGATGGGGATTTTGATATCGACCGACCTACGGCCAGTTTAGACTTCCTCTCCTTCAAGGCCTTGTTATTCATGGACTGACAGAAACCACAGTCGTCTACTTTGTGCTCCTTACCGAGGCACCACAGGTGTATCCTGTGAGGATATATATTTTTTTTTTATTTGCCTTTGGTTCAATTACATAAACACAATTTCATGTAGAACCTTTATAAAATCTAAAATATAATAATCAACATTTAAAAATTCATTATATTCAATTGATTTTAAGTCATTTACAAAATTACTTACTAAATACAAAAATATAAAGTCTCAAATTTAAACCTTTATATATTTTCACTAGGAATGTAGAATATTAATTAATATTAATGTAGAAAAATATTTCTAATTCCTTTTCAATTAGCTTACAAAAACTAACCAGCTCATAGATTAAGGGTTTATGCACTCCCTGCATCATTCTACACCATAAAAATTCCAGACAGTCCTCGTAATCGATATTCACAAATTTCATCAATCTAGCCGTCCTAATGTTCTTAAAATGAGGACAGTAAAGAATGAGGTGCTTCAATGTTTCCAAAGGTTCGTTACATTCGTGAAAGCGACATCCTACACAGTTTTTTGTTTCATTCAATTTCCAATTCTTAGTTCTTTCTCTTGTGTGGTAGAGATTCAATCTAAATTGAATGTATGCCTTTCTAGTATAATTACAAGGAAATAGCGTGATATGTTCATATCGTGGGATGCGCTGCTTGACATATAGACCATATTCTTTATATAGTCCATAGGTCATGATCCTATCAATCGTTGAGCACCAATCCATTTCAAAGAGCTTTTTTTTGGCATAACAGGGACGAAATTGTATGTCATCCACAGTGATATTCGCATTGCCTAAAATGTGTTGCATTTTCGATTGATAGTTGGTAAAAGATTTTACGGTTTGGGTTCCCAACACGTTGTTCATATCCATATACAGTGAATTACTAGGTGGATAATATATCTTTACATAATTGGACAAAAGCCTCCATTTCCATCCAGTAGAAAGTGATACCAGCCCCAATTCATGTTGAATAACAGCGTTCGGAACCGAAATTGGTAAAAACATTGCGGATTTCAATAGAGAACCCTGTAAGCTATCAAGCATAAAAGTCATGTCACATAAACAGACATCAAGTGTATAAAGAATGACACTTTCGATTTTCAGTGTCACATATTCTATTAGAGGAGTTAATGAAAATTTGCAATACCGGGTATAAATCTTTTTAATTTGTGACAGAAGTGGTCTAGTCTTACCTTTAATGATTGCAGACCATGAATTAATAGAATTTTGGGCTGATAAATAATACCCTAAATAAATTGCATTATTGATGCAGGATATTTGTGTGTTCATGATTTGCCATTTGACCTTTTTTTGATTTCATTCCAAATTTCATAATGGCAGTTTTTGCCAGATTGGGAGTCAAATTATGTGCTTTTGCAAAAACCTCAAAGAGTGATAATTTTGTTTGGAGCCCTGACGGAGTAGGGTCAAACAAAATAATATCGTCTGCAAAAGCAATCCATTTTAAATTAATACTCCCCACTTTAACCGAAAACAAATTCCTGTTTTCCCAATTCTCGCCCAAATCGGACAAATATAGGTTAAATAGGGTAGCCGCAAGGTTACAAACCTGTTTCAAACCTATTGCTATAGAAATTGGAGCAGTAGTGCCACCTTCCGATGATATTCTTATGCTATACGATGTAGTCGTATGCAGCTTTATGATCCAATACAACAAAACAGTTGGAATTCCAAACTTCAACATTTTCATCCATAACAATTTGCGAACAACATTATCAAAAGCTGAGCTCATATCCATCATCGCAATATAGACAGGGTTAGAATTCTTTTCTTTTACTCCAGCGATAACATGTGCCATAATAACTGCATTTAAAGTGGTGCTCATGTTCTTCCTAAAACCAGTTTGATATTTGACTATAGACCCTTGGCCTCAATCACCTTCTCAAGATCATGTAAGAGAAGGATCGCAACATTTTTTGCCTCAGTATCAATTAATGAGATTGGTCGATAGTTCTCTGGTAGAGATGGATCGCCCTTTTTGAATATAGGGACTATATTTGCAGTTAGCCATGTTAGTGGAACATCCCCAGAATGAATAATAATTTCATATTTGGTCTTTGTAATGGTAGCCCACATCACAGGATCAGCCTTGTAAAGACATGGAGAAAGCCTATCTGGCCCTGCAGCTTTCGAATAAGTCAACCTAGCTATTGCCCATATAATATCACTGAGATTCCACTTCTACCTTGGGATAGTATGATACTCCAGAGAAACACTTGGGACATGTCGAAATTCACAAGGCAGTTGATATTTAGTCATTATATATGTTTGCCATATCTGATCCGTAATACAATTTGGTGTAGGCAGTGCAACACATTTGTTGTCAGCTTTCAAGGTGCGCCAAATTATCTGTGTATCATGAGACGTGATAGTGCGAATTAGTGCCCAGTTCTCGTCATTGTATCTTGAGATACGGGCAAATCTTAAATTTTGTTTATACACTGACAAAATTTGATTCCGCCTTGCCTTACTAATTTCGTTGCCCAAGTTGCTTCTCTTCAGAAGTCTCAGTGCCCTGTTTTTATCCCTTTTCAGTAATTTGCATGTGTGATTATATGGGTGATTGTGTTTCATATTACTTTGTTTTTTACAGAACCTCACAAGTGCTACGTTAACTATTTCTGAATACTGCGTGCCAGATATTTTTTCCAAATTTCTCCCTTCTTGTCGGATCCTCTCCATTTCTAGGGATATGTATTTAACAACCTGATTACACATCCCTTGATTCCACCTAATGGAGTGCTGGAAGCGATTAATTTCCACCACTGCCAAAGTTATATTTGGCCTAAGAATTTGACATTTCAGATTTAAGAATGTAGAAATGTGTGCATGGTTGTCCATCTCTATCTGGCCAATTTCTAATGGGGCCATGTGCATGAGAAGATTATGGGAAACATAAATAAAGTCTATCGTTGAATTTTTCATACCTCGTTCCCACGTTACATTAGATTTGATGTCATTTGTAACTATCACATCTAAGTCCCAATCAGTTAAACATTCTCTAAACTTAGCTCCTCTACTGTGTGATAAAGCTGTGGACTTAAGTATGTGACTCTCAGTCATGCTTCTACAGATTATCATTAATGAGGAGTATATACTTGAAGGTGTTGAGAGATGAATCCCCAATAGACTTGCAGATTCCCAAACCAATTTCGATGGAGCCTTCAAAGATATATTGACTGCAACCGCCAAGCCCCCAGATGGACACCCTTGAAAGGATCTCTTTGCAGATGAGGAGAAGGTTAAGTAGCCAGGGATCAGAAGTGGTTCAGTTTTCATGGATTCTTGTACTATTATCATCATAGGTCGATTATTATAAGTTAATGCTGAATGCCATTTCACTAAATTCACATATCCACAAGAATTCCATGAAATGATTTTTATGCATATCTTATTAGGTTGCTATGAGACAGGAAAAGATGATTTAGGGCATAAAATTGAGGATATGTGATCGACATCTTCGAGTCACAGTCCGCACACCTCTAAAACTCTGTCTTTGGAGTAGACATACTGTAAGAAATAGTACTGCACAGTAGAAAAGAATCGCTGAGGTGAGTCAAACCGCTCCAAAGTGTGTTGTGCATGCAGAAAAACGTAACTGAGGGAATGGGTGCAGTGCATGCTATTTATACCACTGTCGACATCATGTCAGAACGCTGGGATGTAAGCCACTAGGGACATCAACGCGATGCCGCACAGCACCCTCTGTTGTCAAAAATATTTCCGAAAGCAGGATATCAGTGTATCAAAGATGACAAATCCGTGGACACAATCCATTAGAAAGGGCCAGATTGGGCTGGGGAAAGGGCCAATCCTCACAGGGGGAGGATGATTTAAGGAAGCGACAGGAAACCAGAAGTGCATTTCTCTTAGTGTAGTCAGTGGTGGAGGACGGCAAAGAGATCAGCAGGAGGAAGAAGGGAGCTGCTGCTTGTGGAGGAGGTTTTGGAACAGGAGAGGTAAGTGGCAAGTGAGTAAAGTGGTTAGCATAAAAAGTGAATGTGAACTGAATGGTACAGAGTGAAAGGGGGGCGTTTGAGAAGTAGTGGGAGGAGGATAGTGTTAGCGAGAGGAAGAAAGCAGTAGTGGGAGCAGGACAATAGTAGTGGTGGCAAGAAGGGGTGTAGTAGCGCAAAAGAGTAAAAAAGGGAAGGGGAGTGGTAAAATCAAAGGTTGAAGGAAAGATCAGGAGGAGTGAAACTTTGAGGCGATATCAAAAAGGTGGGAGGAATGACCGGGATGTGATCAGAGTAGAGAGTGAAAGGTGAGAGTGGACCTGCGAGGACATCCTGACTCACACAAGTGTAAGGCACTATCCCAGTTTCCATTAGAGCACTACCCTCTGAATATATTAGGGAAAGTTAGGAGTACTGAGGGAGCATAATTTGCCAGAATGTAGAGAGCCATCCATAGCATAAAACAGTGTTTGGACAGTAGGGGGTGAAAGGTCATCATTGGGGTAGCATTAACTGCAAGCCATGATGGCTGGATTAGGGAGGAGGGTTGTAACAAGACGAGGGTGGGAGGGAAGACCCTAGGATCCACAAAGAAAAACCCCTTCAACTGTCTCTAAAACACAGTGTTTTCTGTGTCATTTGATTGTAGCCTGCACTAACTGGAGAACAACATACTATGCTCAAAGATCATAATGGCAATAATGCGCTGGAAACACACGAGGCTGGGTATGAGAAATTCTGGCTTTGCTTGTTTGCACCAAACAACAATTTGTTAAAGTCCTCCCTGAATGCCAAACTGGCCAAATGTTCTCAAGAACTAATCACAAACGGCCTTGTCCAGAAGGGGTGACCGCCATTTGCACTCTTTACACATTGCATCGTTTTGTTGAATGTCATCTGCATGTCATCTGCACAGAAATACCCACCCCCTAGCCCCACATTACTCCCTGGCTTTCATGAGATGATATCCTAGAAAAGTCACACATTCTCACCCAGTTCAATGTCCCGAGAAAAATGCAAAATGTTGCTGATTATTTCTTGCAGTCCAATTGTTTTCTAAATAACGTTTGCAGGTACAGTGTAAAGGAACAAGAGAAAGGCATTGGAAACGACAAGCATAACACTGGTGGGAAAGTTGCACAGAAATTAGCTTTGCCAATGCCTATACTCCCATAGAAAGAGCTGTTCATATCTGGAACAAAATCGATGCTACCGTTTAGAAGGGTTCTGTAGTCTACTTGACATAATGGCATGAACTAAGGCCACAGGAAAAAAAGGTCCACTTTCTGTGGAACATATACATGTAACATACCCAAACATACGAAAGTGGTAGGGAGAACTAAAAGTACTTCTTAATGACCTGACATTTTAGAAGAATCTTTACTGCCTTATCATGTTCCAAACTCAAGGGTCTAGAGTATTGAGCAGAAGCAGCAGGAACCGCTAAACCATCTAGGAACCTATGCCAAACTGCGGTCATATGATTTAACATTTGCACTGGGGCATTTAGCAAGTGCACTTAGCAACAGTTTTGATGCTTGGGGAATTAATACGGAATACAGCAAACAGGTTCTGTTCCAATCCGTATTATCTAAAAACATTTCCCTTAGGGCAAACATGAAGCAGACTCCTTGTACAATGGTTTCTGCATACAATAAAAAAGGTTTAGACTACATTTCATTTTACGTAGCAAATGTAGTCAAAACAGTCTCCTTCATTTTTGCTGCTGCAAAACCTGTTTCCTCTGCTCCTTGTTACCTAAGCAGTAAAACTGGTGCTAAATAAATTTGCTCATTTATTTGCACAAAGGCATAGTTTAGATAATCTGATACCAGGAATCTAATATGACGAACTAGGGCATCTAAAATCAAGCACTTTCTACAATTTGCTTTGTATACTTGCAGGACACGCGGAGAAAAAAAATCTTAACATGAATTATTCTGCTAAGGAGGGATAAAAAAAAGTACAACACAACACGATGCCAAGCAATAGCTCAAAAAGACTCAAACCTTGGGTTACAATAAAAGACTTTGTTTTAATATAAACATTTTTTAAAATATTCATGTTAATTTTTGCATCAGACTTTCTTTAAATTAAAATTAGATAGAATACAAATGACAGCACAATGGCACTTGGAACCTGTTGGGCTCCTCTTGTAACAACCTATTCATTCACGGGTTTTGTAGCTTGCACTTAAGTTAAAAAGCTCCATTGAGATCATCAGATGCTGGTCCCATTGCCAACAGAGGCACCAAGGTCCATGTTAGAAATGAGTTACAAGGGTATTCGAATGCTAGGGGAAGTCCAACCACAATAAAATACTTTTGTCATACATCCTATAAGAGAATAATGTATAATCATCAACAGACTTCAGTCAACTAGCTGTCTGATCACAGGCTTCTAACAGACTCCACGTAGGCAACTCTTACGCACACATTCATAACACTGCGCCACTGCCATTCAAACAAGTTGTGGTACCAAGTACAAAAGAGTCAGGACACCCAGACACCTATACAACATATACCACTGTATTTTGTGACCACTGTATTGTTTGTCAACCATTCCCCAAACCAGCCCACCTTTAAAACAATGGAATTCCATTACTCATCACATTTGCCAAGTAACAGCACACCCAGACACGTATTTGAGAAACAATTATTCAAATCAAAGCAGCTATCCTGGCATCAACCAATTCAGCCATCTCAATTTGCCAAAAACAATTTCACCATAAACCCTGAAAAATCAACTACAGTTCAATTGCCAAATAAGGATGTTCCTGACATAGAAATTAGATACCAAACCATCTCTATAGGCAGGATGCTGGGCCATCACGAGGTTGACTCATCCAATAACATGCCAATGTATAGCCATCAAATCAATCTAACCTAGCCAACACCAAATTGGTTACCATTTACAACAGCTCACTGCAAACCAGATCCGTCACCTGTTCAACCACAAACATTTTCAGACAGCAAACCGCTCACTTGGACGTCAGGACGAGAAACTTGCACATTCATTTATAACACCCTTCATTGCCATTTATGCAACAAGAGTCAATCAGTCTCTCAATCATTCCCGCACCTCCCCATTCCACACTAATCCATCAGCCACCAAGTAGCAACAAACTATAGATAATTACAGCATCAACCCATTCTAACTCCAACCACAATGATAACCTGTTACATTTCATGAAGTCTGTTGGAAGAGCACTTTGGGTCCACAAAATATCAAACATAAACGCGTTTGTCCAGCTACAACACATATCCTTAAGCCAATATCATACACACCAGGACTGAAGAGGTTACCTGGCAACCACTTTGCCAACAAATCAACTGGAATATTTGCACATACTTTTAGAACCCAAATGAACTGCTCTTAAAAATGTATCTGATGGCAGTCAGTCAAACATTAATTGGGCAGGCAGCAACGCAGTCAACAAGCCAGTGGGTCTGTCAAAGAATATATTAGCAATCATACCAACACATCAGCCAGCCGAATTACTAGAATTGTTCCTAGAAACCACTACATTGTCATTAAGACTTAGGGTAACAGCCACCCTTGCTTTCTTTCATGCAACCTCTTATGAAAAATAACTGGCCATAACACATGAGCCCGAGACATTTGCTCTTGCTTCCCTCAGAATCACTTTTTGCTGAAAGGGAAGAAACACAATAAGAACAGATATTTCTTTAATGGTATGAATCAGTGGACATGCCCTAGCACATTATGAAAATGGCTCACCCGGTGCACAGTCCCCACCTACCCATCCACTTCAATTTCTTTCAACTGCCTAAGAGATTGGTATAGACATATTGATACAGAATAGAGGTGTGATCTGGTAAAGGAGTGGTTTGTAGGAAATACTGGAGGCATTAAGGTGTATAACTTTTTCTTGCTCTTACTGCAAGCCCATTCCCTCGTTCTTCAAAAATACGAGATGAAACCCAACCACGAAATCCCATGGGTGTTGGTATCTGCAGCAACCAACACAAATAAAAATAGCCAAAAATGATATTCAGCATGACCTTTAGAGCAGACATTCAGAGCTTAGTGTTTATTTACAGGAATAGTAGCCCACATGGGAAACTTGAAAATGACACCAACGGGGATGTCTCTCCAGTATACCATTAATGATGCCTTGCAGTAGACAATAGAACTTATTTTTATACATCTTTCAATCAAAGGCATGATTGTGCATGTCTTCTTTTAGGGGAGGGACCGAGTAGGCTACTTGACCCTTGGTTCTGCCTAGGGGCACACATGATTGTGCGTGTGGATTTGAGAAGAGGCCTACTTGGCTTATCGGGGAAAGCTCTGAACTTGTCTGTTTTTAGCAATAGTAGTTGTCAATTTGGGTTTTGATCAACTGATGTAAGCTTTATCATATCCAATACATCTATTATGGTCACAGAACTTTTTTTAATCGAAGTTTCTTTATGGAAGAGGATCCCCTTTCGTCAACGCTCAGCGTTATGATGCCTTCCCTTCATAGCATGGAAGAGTTTCCTTGAAAGACACTCATCCTTTTTCAAATTCTCACCAGAAGAAATGGAGGAAGGCTCCACACATATTCACAGCCTTCAAAATCCTGTGAAGATGGACAATTAGAAGAGTAGTAGTAAGCAACCGTGACAAGTGCTTCTCCCTTGTATCACTAATTTCAATTGGGCTTTTATGGCTGCCAGAAATTAGGTGGTAGGTCCACTTATTACATGCATTGAAAGGGTGACAGTAGTATTTCAACTCTGGGGGATGCCGGCTTTCATAGAGTCTGCACTGGGACTCAGAGGTGTCTGGACCACATCTCTTTGATAATCACCCCATGACGTGTAGTGCAGATGAACAACATACGGTGTGTGTTGCAAGGGGTAGAGGGAGGGAAAGTGTGTGTGTGTGTGTTGAGATAAATAACGAAAGCTGTGCAAGTAAGTGTGGGCAGAGCGTGCAAGTAAGTGTGGGCAGAGCGTGAATTTCTCCTCTCGTTGCTGGGCTTAGGGAATTATAGGTAGAAACCTATGGACACATGAATACAGTGCAATGTACACTCTTGGTTAGTGAGAATGTTGCTCACCAATATAATTGCCCAGCATCATGCAATCGTGCAGAGACGAAAACGTCCTTTTCACATGTATGACCCTACGTCCCAACAACAATTTGCATTGGATTGCTGTGGGGTAGTATCTAATTTCCACTCTGGGTCAGCCTCTTCTGCATTTCACTTTCCCTACCAGAAAGGGGCATATTTGGGAAAGGTCACAAGCAGGCATGGGATCCTCCCTTCAGCCACACAAGGAAGTTTGCAGGGAACTTTGGAACCCGCCACTCAAGAGTTAGATGCTTCCCTGTATCCTTTTTGTAGAGCAGCAAGAAGATCACAAAAATGGCAGAAACCCCTTTAAAATTAAATGGGTTGCAGACTGGAGCCTTTTTCTCTTTACAATTTCATTTAGTCACATGCCTCCAAGAACAAGAGCAGGCAAGTATTCTTGTCAAGCAGGTTACTAACCAAAATACCAGGGATATTCCCACAGCACAACTCCTCCTCCCAATCAGCTGCATTTTGGAGAGGTCAGTAATTGAGTTCTGCTGTAAGATATTACCGCATTAGTATCAGACGTCTGTGGTTTAAATGCAAATGATATATATTGTTCTGGTTTGATGCAGAGTAATGGTACTGCCCCAATATTAAATGTAAGTAGCTAGGCACAGCCATAAAAGGAATCCTGGACATACTCGATTAGACGCAGAAAAGTTACAGGCCAGCCTTGTGCCGAAGGTGGGGAAGCAGCATTGGCACAGAGGGAGGTACATCCATATCTATACAGAAATATCATGTAGAATTTAATTTTTCTTAAAGTGCTAGGGCAAGTGCTTTGGTCCTATTCATCCAGGGGAATGAATCTAGACATCTGAAAGATGGGGGGATTGGGCACAAGTGCCCTTATCGAGCGCACCCGCAAAAGAAGATGTCCTCTTTGTCAACATGCACACACATACAACGTGATATTGTGCGGCTGTGAAAGGAGTCGTGGTAACAATGTGTTTCACAATCGACCATTCATGAAGCATGTCTAGACCTCGCACAGACTGCTGCAGGCACACAGGGCAAGGTAGAAAACATAAAAGAACCGTCGTTAGATATATTTTGGGGATTATTGCAGGCAAGTGACGGGCAGGTCCACTGTGGATTGGGAGAGAAAGGGAAAAGCTAAGGTTACAAAGCATCGGGAAAAAAGACATCTCAGAAAGAGGCCAGGTTTTATCTGGAGAAATGAGGTAAAACAATAGGCCTGTCATTTGGTGACCGCTGCACATACCTTTAGAACCCAAACATGAAACCACCTATGAAGAAATGACATGTGCAATATTCCCCCCAACCTTGACAAAAATGCAGAACACCCCATGCATTCCCACTGAAAGCAAGCAGGGTGTGTAAATACCACCATATGCCACTTTGACAGAAGATGTATGAAGACCCCCTTCATACCACAAATCGGATCAGAGAGATATACAGACAAAATCCACTAGGGCTCCCAGAGCAATTGTGATGCCCCCTATATCCTGCCAAGAAGAGCGATCTCAGAAGTAAACACCTTCCCCTTGCACACATGTTGTGCCTGCCAGTACTTAAGATTCCTACATGGACATTCAGAGAAGGCTTCACCCATCTCCAAAACAGAATCAGTCACTGCTGGTCTGTTCCTCGGGCCATCCCAATTCCAGGATGTTCATCACAGTTCACCCATGGCAGCTGCTCTCTGGTGGCACCACACCTGGATACAACATCTCAGCAGCGTGGTCCATAGGCTATAATCAAGGCCTCACAGTTTGAGTACGATTCTGTTCAGAAACTGCTCTCATGACCAGTGAGGATGTACAAGTTGCTGTGCGCAGAAGGGTCGCTGGTTGGTGTGCTCTCTAGGATGACATCTCTGCAATAAAAAGATAACAGATGTATTACGGTACACTAGAAATGTTTAACACACATACTTTCTTTTTAACTAGTACACACAATTGCAGATTGGCCACAACCCACTACATTTCCTTTAAGACATTTGATGTTTTAAGAAGTGTGATATTGGGAATTCAAGGATTGGTACAAAGGAAACTGACCAGGGTGAGCAGGGCATCATGTCCCTGGGTAAAATTGAAGTTGGATGTGGAAGGTAGCAAGCTGCGCAGGAGGAGATGGTGGTTGAACAGCAGGACGAGTCTGGACTACTGATCAGATTGAGGAGTAAGAGTCCCAAAGGATGAAGATGGCAGGGAGGTGCCCAGAGGGTGGGGGGGACAACTGGTGAGACCAAAGCAGAACAGATCCGCTAGATCTCTCCTCTCTACTTAGCCTGCAGTTAGCAAAGACCTGGGTCAGCTAACCCAGCCAAAGACACTGCAGAAAAAGCACAAGGGGTGTGCAAGGCCCCTAAGCCCTGGGACATTTTGCCGTGCCAGGAGGTTGTTAAGAGAAGAGGGGTGCAGGATTCCCCACAACTTGACAGCAGGACAATCCAGGGGAGATCTCTGTAACAAACTGTGGGACATTTACTTTAGACCATGGGAATCTGAGAAGAGTATACACCTTATTCCACACCCTGTTATTTTGTCCACACGTTGTTCACTTTTCCCTCAATACAAATCACTTTTATGTATCTGGTTATCGACCATCCTGACAATACAAAAACATCCTATGAATGTGTTTCCCATAGGTCATAACATATACACACCCTAAATTGGGGGTAGGGGGATTTAGGTACACTACCTTTGATAATTTACCCTGAGCCAGTTGACATTGAACCCGGGACTTGTGCAGGGTGGATCCCCTCGTCACCCTACATTGGTTTCTGCCACACGCAGGGAACAATCCCAATGCCTCGCCATCGGCCACTGTGGGGCCTGGACTCTATGTCACCCAGCCCAATAGGGCAGGACAGCCCTAAAAGTCTTCACCCTGCCTAAATCCGTTAAGAGACCTTTCAGGGCAACAATACTCTGAAAATGAGAAAGCCTAAAACTCTCTCCCAGCTGACCCAAAGCTCCAACATAGAATATGATACCTTTCCCTCGAAGAGGAATAATATTTCATCACTCAACAATAGTGGTGTGAGATTAGCTACAGTTTCAGCTTCACCCAATACATCAGAAGGAAACATACTTATCATGTAATGCTCTTTCTATGGATTCTGCTCCCACAAATTCCACATTTTGATAGATATCTTCAAGAGCAAGCTTTTCTCAGAAACATTCAGCAGGGTTCTTAGTGCAAGTTGGCACCGATCACCTCTGACGATCTGCCTCCTCAATCCCGAAAATAATGGTCTTGCCTAAAATGGAGCGCACCACGCCCCATTACCTCCCTTCTCCCATTTACCCCCCTCACCCTGGGCTCAGCAACTGAGGGAAACTCTGCTAGGGGGAATTTGGAAACCAGAATTCCAAAAAGAACGTACTTTTCCATTCCCAGACAGAGGATTTCTAAGCACCTGTACTACCAGCACTTGACACCTGATGTCTGCACTTGGCCTCGCACTTGACACAAGCTGGCCGTACTTTACTTACTGTTATTATTCTTTATCCCATGTACTGCACTTCGCCCCTCCCCCTCTGCCTCACACTTTTCCCCTTCCCCCGTCCCATGCACTTGCGCGATCTGAAGGACCCCTGGCCTAGTAGGATCGCTGTCCATCTTTCCTCTGTTCCTCCCTCCCTTGCCTCATCGCGCCTTGAAACACTTGTGTATAGCCGTGTTATAAATGTCATATCATATCATGGGGCGGGCTGGGCGGCAATTAAAATCTGTGATAGGAGAATCCATAGAAAGAACCTTACACAGCAAGTTAAGTTTCCTTCTAATGGGTTGCACCCTCCAAGAGATTAGTCATCTTGATAGACTACCAAAGCAATACATACCTGGGGAGAGTAGCGGGCGAAATATCCTGCTACGTTGCTTCCCAAAGATAGATCCACACTCAAATACCCCAATAACAATCCCTCAAATCTAAAAACTCTGAAGAACTGCTCTCCCAAAGTGAGTGTCCTGTCATCCAAGCAAGTCGAAGTGTAATGTTTGGAAAACATGTGTAACTAGGATGATGTCGCTGCCTGGAAAATGTTTATCAGCGGAAACCCTCTCTGTAAGAGCCAAGTGTCTGATACCCCTCTAATAGATTGGTCAGCGTCACCTTGCAGCACGTGCTTGCCTGCTTTCTGATAGCACTCGGAAATGCACAGCACTATCCAGAACGAGATGGTCTGCTTGGCAACCCTTTCCCCAAACGGGCAAGAGCAAACAATACAAAGAGCTGTTCATTGTGACAGAAGGAACCAGTTCTAGCCTTGTAATACCTCAAAGCTCTTTTTGTAACTAAACTTTGTAATCTCTCCTTCTCATCCCTAGAAGAATGATTAATGTGTAACTTTGATACTGCTTTCAGCAAAAAAGAGGACCTCACTCATAGAGACCCTTTTGCTAAAACACTGAACATGGGAGCTTGGAAGAGAATGCCTGGAAATAGCAAACACATCTCACTGATGTAATTGCTACCAAAAATACTCCCAAAGGAGTCCCAAAGAACATAAATGCATTGGCTGAAATGGGGGACCCATAAGCAACGTCAAAACCAGATTTAGGTCCCAATGCAGAACTACAAACTTAGTTGTTGGAAACATGTTTGGCAAGGCCTTCAGGAACTGGGAAACCAAGGGAATTGAAAACAAATGTACCTTGCTACATGGTCCTTTTAAAAATAGAAATTGACGCCGGATACCCTTTGATCATACCAACTCATGGATTTTGCTTAGCCTGGGACAACACAAGCTCCAGAACAGAGCACGGAAAGGGGTCCAAACCTTTACTCCTGCACCAACTCTCAAACGTCCTCCATCTGCACATATAGACCGATTGTATAGCAGTCCAACACGGAGACAACAGAACCACAAGGACATCCTCAGTGAACTCTAAAAGTCTCTGTATTTCACCTGCTCAACTGTCACGCATGAAGTCCGAGAGAGTGGCGGGTAAAGCACCAAAATTACTAACTGGGACAGGCGGTCCGGCATCAGAGGTAGGCTTCAAAGCAGACAGAATGCAATTTCAAGAAGGTGTAGGTACAATGTTCCAGGTACCACGTTCTCTGAGCAATTCCATTCTCTATTGCTCAGAGCCATTGCTACATTGCTTCCCTGCCAGGGACAATGACAATACAAATCCTCTCTTGTTGAGGTAATGCATGGTCACTGTGTTGGGTTTGTCTATGACAATCAGCACAGTTTGCCACTGTAAAGAGGGAAGAAAGGCCATCTGTGCTAGTGTGATACTCTGCAGCCCCAGAAATCTTATGTGCCAACTGGAATCTACCCAGGACCAAAGCCCATTCACCTAGAGATCTTCTAGATGAGCACCCCAACCTTTTAAAGATAAGTCTGTTTCAATTTGGGCTTCCATCCACGGTTGGCAGAATAGTTATACCACCATCATCGCCTTCTCTAATACCACCACTGAAGATCCTCTGCAACCCTCCTCGAAACTCGAAGGAGCTCTGACATGTCAGCGTAAAACAGACCATTGGCTCTGCATCTGGGGAGCAAGCGCCTTTGAGGCTAGTGAGGAGAGGCTGCTCAGCCAAACCCTCTGTAGGAGTTTGGGCAAGTGGGACATTACTGGGAGTGACTCCATTTAGGGGACAAGAACTCCCATTCTCCCAATCCCATGGTGAACTCCCTATACACAAGATATTATCTGCTTACATCGGAGCAAGTAATCTGGGCAATACTTCTATCTGTGTGGCTGAAGATCATATTAACAAGACTTCCACACGTTTGCCCGAAGTTAATGCTGAACTTTCTACATGCTTGACAACCTGTGCTGAATAATACACCCCCTCTCATTACAGGAGCAAGAATAAAAGGTCAATGAAACCTGAGTGTAGGTGGATAGCTCCAACGCTGGGGTGATTCCCAGATGTGATGACGTCGGCAAAGGGCAGAGCCGCACAGGACAGCAAAGCCGGTTGTAGCGCGGAAGGAAGCAGGCACCCTAGGGAGACTATCAGATCCGGAGATGCTACGTTTCCCGGAGCCCGAGAAACGTAGAAAGAAAACCGCAGCATTTAGAAATACAACAAAGTTGTATTTCTGACTGTGGCAGCTTCAGCTTTGAGTCCCCTGGGCTCCCCCGGGCATTTATTTTGCAGTGCTTTCAAAAAAGAATTACATTTTTTTTTTGTTGTCAAAATCTATTTATTGAAACATCGATAAACATTTAATTCATTAAGGAACCAAATCAGTGGCAATAGTACTTGATTACAAATAGGCGGTAACCCGCCCCAACGTCACTCCTCCATTGAGTCTGCTACTGAAATTCATAAAATTCACATTTGTCACTGTACTTACACCTTCCAATAAGCTTTTTACAATGTACCAACATTTAATTTTAACGTCTTTATAATTCAAAAAAGAATAATTAAATTTAAAGCACTTAGCAGCAGCTTGTGTTAATCTCTGCTCTCCGACAATAATGAAGCAAAAGCCACCTGCTGGTAGCTTTTGTTTATTACATCTGGCTGGCTTTTGCTTCATTAGTGCTGCAAGGGCAGAAATTAACACAAGCACAGGAGGCTTATCCATTTCACAAAATGGATGCCTCCTAGTGCATGACATTTTTGAGTTTGAGCCTCATTTGCTCAAAACTTTACATAGGAACTTTGTTTAAAAATATTTTTTATATATATTTTTGATTATGGGCCATCTTTTTTAGCCAATAACATTTTAGAGTGAACTATCCCTTTAGGTTCAATTTAGCCCTGTCTTTTATTCATATAGAACCACGTAGGATCCTCACCCCTGTGCCACAGATAAACCAAGAACCAGGCCGGCTTATGTAAAGAATATATATTTATTACAGAATAGTAAAATTAATATTTATATAATCACTGATCACGGCACCTCACTCCATGGTCCAAATGCTTTTCTTTCTTAATAATTCTTTTTTTTGCACAAATTAAAAATTGCTGTCGGTTCAGGATAATACAGATCACCAACTCTTTTTAGCCACACAACAGGTACAGTCAAAACACTTGCCTGGGTTTCACTTTTAATAGCATGTAGCACCTTGAAACATGACAAGATCAGGAGCTAGACACTACTTGATATGAAGTTTAATTTAAATAATATGCCACACTTCTCTCTCTTGGCAAAAATTATTTCACACATACAGCGCTCTGTCTTCTTAATCTCCATGTGTATTTGGAAAGGCTAGCAGTTTTGTATAACTTAATCGCATGTAAAAAGAAATGTGGCTGGGCTGCATTCCTAGCAATGCTGGAAGTCTTATTTTCACTCAGTTACAGCACCGACATTGGTAAGGTTCATTGCCGTATTCCTGTCTGTTTATTTTTTTCTCCCCTCTCGTTTTCTTCCCTTTTCCATTGTTCTTATTGCTTTGATTTATTGATGCCCACTACACAATGATATTGTCTTATTGGACCATGTGATCACTGGCATTTTCGTGACGTTTTGTCTATGCTATTTTTACATATTCACATATTTTATTTTATTTATTTTTTACATTTGTAGAGCGCACTACAGCCCAAAGGCATCGAGGTGCTGTTAAATGAGATTGTAGGTTATTCAGGATTCAAGTTACATTGGTGGCAACACCAAGTGGGGGTTCTTCGGTTACAGATATAGTTGGTAACAGATAAAGATGATTACAACAGTGTCAAAATGATGAGATCTTACTTAAAGTATTGGCAGTAAAACATTTAGGAGGATTTCAGGATAGAGGTGCTGCGCATCCGGCCACAGTACGGCGAGATGAGCGGTGGGAGAAGTGCAGAATCTTAACAAGTCATACAAATAGCAATGTTTTAATCACTTTGCGGAAGGCCAGGTGAGAGTCAATCATCCTAAGGTGCGTGGGTAAAGAGTTCCAATGTGAAGCCGCCAATGTGGGGAAGCTAGTGCCGCCTGCACGCATTCTCTGGGTTTTAGGCGTGGAAATCATGTTGGTGTGGGCCGATCTCATAGGCCTGGATGAAGTTGGCTTCGCTATTCTCTGGGCCAAGTAGGGGGGCGGGGCTAAATCATGAAGGCATTTATGCGTGAGAGCGGGGATTTTGAAGACAATTCTCTCTTTGATGGGCAACCAGTGAACCTGTCTCCTTAGCTCAGAAATGTGGTCCTTCTTGGAGATTCCTGTGGCAGCCCTCAACGCATTGTTTTGGGTCAGTTGGAGTTTAGCAATATTTTTGCCAGATGTCCCTACAAGAAGGGCATTGCAGTAATCCAGTCTTGATATGATAGATGCCCTAGCAATGGTGAGGCAGCTCTGTCAAGATAAGAAGGGTCTTGCTGCATTGATAAGTTTAGAGTAGTAAGCTGAAGAGGAGGCAATGACATTGACCTGCCTATTCATAGTTAGGTTAGAGTCTAAATAGACGCCCAGGGTTTTGACTGTTTGGGACACCACTATAGGTGTGTTATCAATGCTGAAGGAGGTGTATTGTTTGTCCAGGTTGCCCAGCGTGGATGGAGACCCGATTAACAGGAGTTCAGTTTTCTCGCTGTTAAGGCATAGCCAGTTTTCTCCCATCCAGGATTGGATCGTGGAGTAGATGGAGCTCAGAGTGTTCCCGTCGGTCTCATAATCACTGGTAAGAGGGACAAGCACCTGGGTGTCTTCTGTATAGTTTATGAGATGCCCAGTGCATCCAGAATGTTGAATAGAGGCCTGGTGAACAGGTTATATAGGGTAGGCGCAATGCAGGAGCCCTGGGGGGCTCCACATTTGATGTGGCTTGGAGTGGCACAGGCCACATCAGAGAAAACTTTCATGGCTCTTTCCTGAAGAAACAAATTAATCCAAGCACATGACTTAGGGGAGAAGTTGGCTGCTATGGCGAGGTGGTGACATAGAGTGTTGTGATCCACCAGGTCAAATGCAGCTGATAAATAAAGGAGCAGAAGGAGCGCTGGTTTACCTGTGTCTATGATGTTGTCCATTTGATTTTTCAAATCTAGGAGAGCCGTTTCGGTACTGTGTCTTGGACGGAAGCCAGACTGCCGAAGACCCAAAAGACGGTTGTCTTTGAGGAATTTCTGGACTTGCAGGTAAGCTGCTTTGTCCAGTATTTTTAGTAAAAAAGGGACAGTTGTAATAGACCTATAATTCCCTGGCACCGTTGGGTCAAGGGAGGGTTTCTTAAGGAGCGGGTGTACCCAGGCTTCTGTAAGGCCAGTTGGGACATGGCCAAACTGGAATGATGCATTGATAAATGCTGTGAGAAAAGGTGCAAGGGTGGGGGCACAATCTTTAATGAGCTGAGCCGGACAAACATCTTCTTTGCAGTTAGAAGGTTTGATGGATTTGAGGAGAGCAATGACTTCAGATTTGCTCATATCCTTGAAGTCAAAAGGCGGGGATGAGTTAGCTTTGGTGGCGGTAAGCGGGTTACTATGCTGGTTGGCTATTTGGTGAGTCAAGGCAAGGTATTCAGTGTCATGATCCGTTGATCACGTCCTTTCTGGTCTTCCTGGTCCCTGGCACATCGGGGGTTACTCGCTGTAGTACACCCAACATGGCCATATACACGGAACGACCTTTACGTTCTATGCAGCACGTTCTATAAATTAGCCACTCCCCTGCGGTTCCGCGCGTCTCAACGCTACCGATAGCTGTGGCCTGACGTGCTCCGTAGTTCGTTCTCCTGAACTGTGTTGCTTCCTGGTTCCCGGACCTTCCTCCTTCTCCTTTCCTTCTATCTTCCTTGATCCTGTTTCTTATGCGTTCCGCGCAGACCGCCTCCGTGTGCTGCCTCCATTCCAAGCTTCCTGGAGTTTCCATAGATCCTGGACGAAGAAGCTGAACGAATCCTGGAATCCGAAGATGGCCGAGCGGGCTTGTACAAGACCCGAACTGCTCGGAAGAAAACCCTGACAAAGGACCCCGCAAACAGAGAAAACAGGTGAGAAGAGGGGAAACCTGTGACAGATTGAGACGCCACCTGACCGATCTCGATACAGACATGGAAGCGGCCGTCCAGGATCTTATGCGTGGCATGCAAGAGCTGACAACTGAAGTGCAAAACTTAAAGGCGGAAAACGCTGCGTTAAAACAATTGGTGTTATCCTGTGATTCCGCCACGAAGAAGAGTGTAATTCTAGGCAGTGTCGTTGACAAGTACGACGGTTCAGCAAAGAGCCTTCGTGGATTCCTAGATTCTTGTTTGTTCCACTTTACATTTAAGCCTTATTATTTTTCTATGCCCAGGGCTAAAGTGGGCTTTATTATTTTGCATCTTTCCGGGAATGCCTTGACCTGGGCCACCCCATTGGTTAACTCTGGTGATGCTCTCCTGGATGACTACGACGGCTTTATAGAGGCCCTCAAGACCATGTTCGAACACCCGGAACAAGTTTACAGTGCCCAGGAACGTTTACTCGACCTTCATCAGGGTACCCAGGATTTGCTCTCGTATGTCACACGCTTCAAACAGCTGGCTAAGGAAGCGGATTGGTCCTCTGAAGCTTGTTTTACTTTATTTCGAAGAGGGCTAAACGAAGAGATCAAGGACGAACTAGCCAGAGTGGCTTACAGAAAGCCAGAGTTCCTTTCAAGCCCTAATGGATCTCGCTCTACAGATTGACTTTCGCATTCAGGAGAGAAAGGCAGAAAAAAAAGAAAACCAAGTTACCACTCCAGTAAAACTCCATTGGAACCCCTTCGAGCTCAGAAGGCATTTCTACTCCAAGCAATGAGCCTGAACCTATGCAATTAGGGGCCTTCCGTGGACCCATTACCCCCCAAGAGAGGTTGCGAAGGATTCATACTGGATTATGTATGTATTGTGCATCTGACAAACATTTAGTAAGAGAATGTCCGATTGCCCCCCCACGGCGCTCGGGAAATGCCAGCTCCCGATCATAAATGGAGCGCAGGTTCGGGAGAGAGATGTCTGCTCCATCTCTATTCCATCCTTGAACTCTCCTGGACAAAATTCCTTGGTAATCTTACAGGCCTTCTTGACAACATCCAAGAAAGAAATATACCCCATCCTGGCACTGGTCGACTGTGGAGCTATGGGAGTATTCATAGATCTTGAATTGGTCCTAAAACACCATATTCCTTACGAAACCTGGACTATCATGCAACCTGTAGAAGCAATTGATGGAAGACCCCTTTCTTCTGGACCTATAACCCTGCAGACCAAGGAGATCGAGCTTGCTATAAATCAACATCGAGAAAGGATAAGATTTGACATCATCAAGTCAGCCCATTACCCCATGGTTTTGGGAATGCCCTGGCTTCAAAGACACAACCCCTATATCAATTGGGCAGCGGGATCCTTGTTCCTGGGTTCTGAGTTTTGTATGTCCCACTGCTTACATCCAGACCTTGATCCTACACCATTGAAAGGATTTCCTACAACTCATCAGAACACAATCTCCAAACATCATCCGGGTTCCGGAAGCTTACCAGGAATATTCCGATGTTTTCTCCTCTGCCATTGTTCAGGCCTTACCTACGCACAGACCTAAATACTGTGCTATTGAAACAGAACCTTCTGCGGTGATTCCTTTTGGAAGGATGTTCATCCTATCAGAACCTGAAAAGAAAGCCCTTCGTGAATACCTGGATACAAATCTTGCAAATGGCACCATACGACCATCTAAATCTCCATCAGGGGCCTCCCTGTTCTTCGTTCCTAAAAAAGACACTAAAGAACTCAGACCGTGTCTGGATTATCGAGGTCTAAATCTATGTACTCTCAAGGACCGCTATCCGTTGCCCTTGATCTCAGACATCCTGGAGGCAGTAAGAGGCACAGTTGTGTTCACCAAGCTGGATCTCAGGGGCGCCTATCATTTGATTCGTATCATGGCAGGTGACGAGTGGAAGACAGCCTTTAGAACACCCTTTGGGCATTTTGAATACTTAGTCATGCCCTTTGGACTTGCTAATGCCCCAGCGGTGTTCCAACGTTTCATGGATCGAGTGTTCTCGGACATGCTGTTCCTTTTTGTGATTGTCTATCTGGACGATATTCTAATATTTTCAAAGGACCCTCTCAAGCACGAAGAACATGTGAAAGCAGTATTACAACGCTTACGCGAAAATAAACTCCTGGCGAAGCACGAGAAATGCATCTTCCATACTTCTACTGTTCACTACCTAGGGGTTGTCCTTACTCCCGATGGTATCGGTATGGATCAATCCAAGTTTAAGGCTATTTTATCCTGGCCTAGCCCCGCCTCGGTGAAACAGATACAATCCTTCCTGGGCTTGGCTAATTTCTATAGGAAATTCATACCTTCCTTTTCCGAGAATGTCCAACCAATAATTGCCTTATTGAAAAAAGATGTTCCCTTCCATTGGACCATGGCCCAAGAGAAAGCCTTCCAACAGTTAAAGTCTGAATTTACACAAGCTCCCATTCTTGCTCAGCCTGATGTTAATCGACCATTCATAGTGGAGACAGACGCCTCCAATTATGCCATTGGAGCCGTCCTAAAACAGCAATTCGAGGATAGCTTGGAACATCCCATTGCCTACCTTTCTCGGACATTAACTCCTAGTGAAACCCATTACTCCGTCCTAGAAAAAGAGCTGCTAGCCATCCGTCAAGCCTTCACAGAATGGCGTCATTTACTTCCAGGAGCCAAATTTCCGGTCCATGTCCGCACGGATCATCGAAACGTACAAGTGTTGCAAGCCCTGGAATGTAGGAATGGTCGCAAAGCTCGGTGGGCTTTCTTTTTTGCCCAATATCAGTTTCAGATTCACCACGTCCCTGGAACCCAAAATGTAATAGCTGATGCACTTTCTCGTCATCCAGACTATGAACCTCCGGAAGATCGGACGTATCCCAAGATGTTTCCTCACACCATATTCGTAGCTCAAGCAAACAACCTCCTGGAAGAGATTTGTATGCAAATTCAGACTTCGGAACTTTTGAAAGGAATTTCAGAAAGGAATCAATGGAACTTGATAGTCAAGGACGGATACTTGTTCAAAGATACCAATCTGGTCATTCCTACACAAAAATTACACCAAAGAATAATAAATCTCCAACACCCTCCGTCTAATACAAAGACAATTTTGGTGGCCCAAGATGAAGACTGATGTACAACTGTATATTCAATCTTGCTCCGTCTGTAATCAGAACAAACATGATAACCAGAAACCAGCAGGTCTCTTATTACAGCCTATACCACCAACCAGACCTTGGGAAATCATTGCTACAGACTTCATTGTGGAATTGCCGCCTTCTAGAAGTTATACCACTATCATGGTCACCATTGATCTATTCACTCATATGGCTCACTTTACTCCTCTGTATAAATTACTATCCTCCTCAGAACTTGCTGGTATTTTCCTTGGAACACGTCTTCCGACTGCATGGACTTCCTTCCAAGATCATATCGGACAGAGGACCCCAGTATATCTCTCAGTTCTGGAAACACCTCTGCAGGATACTAGGGATTCAACAAGCTCTCTCCTCGGGATATCATCCCCAAACCAACAGTATCACAGAACGAGTAAATCAAACCCTTGAACAATATCTTCATTGTTTCTCTACCAAAGTCCAGGATGATTGGTCACTTTTAGTACCAGTAGCCGAATTCGCTTACAATAATTCGGACCATTCGGCTGTTAAGACCAGCCCTTTTTTCTGCAGCCAAGGATTTCACCTTTCAGTCTTACCTTCTGTTCTTCCACACCCTACACCTGTTCCTACTGTTGATTCCTGGATTGAAACACTCATAAATGTTCAGAGAGAAGCCAAGGAACATCTCGAAAGAGCGCAAATCCAAACCAAACACTATGCAGATTCAAGGAGAAGACTAGGGCCTTCATACTCCATTGGGGATAAAGTATGGCTATCCTCAAACTTCTACCCCGACATCTCAGACCGAATAAGTTGGCTCCCCGGTATTATGGACCCTTCTCTATAAAAGAGATCATCAATGCTGTGGCCTTTCGACTCCAACTCCCAGACTCCTGGAAGAAGATACATCCAGTTTTTCACAAATCCCTGTTGAAGCTTTTCATCCAAACTACCCGGACTACTCTTAGACCTAGTACTGTGCTTGTCAATGACCAGTTGGAATATGAAGTTTCTCGTATTTGTGATTCCCGATATAGACGAGGCAAACTTCAATACCTGGTGGAATGGAAAGTTTATCCACCCAGCGAACGTACCTGGGAACCAGTCTCAAATTTGAACTCCCCCAGATTGCTCAGAAGGTTCCAACGAATACATCCAGGTAAACCCGGTGAAACGGGTTTTAGAAGGGGGCATTCTGTCATTATCCGTTGATCACGCCCTTTCTGGTCTTCCTGGTCCCTGGCACATCGGGGGTTACTCGCTGTAGTACACCCACCATGGCCGTATACACGGAACGCGGTCTTTCGACCTTTACGTCCTATGCAGCACGTTCTATAAATTAGCCACTCCCCTACAGTTCCGTGCGTCTCAATGCTACCGATAGCTGTGGCCTGAAGTGCTCCATAGTTCGTTCTCCTGAACTGTGTTGCTTCCTGGTTCCCGGACCTTCCTCCTTCTCCTTTCCTTCTACTTTCCTTGATCCTGTTTCTTCTGCGTTCCGCGCAGACTGCCTCCGTGTGCTGCCTCCATTCCAAGCTTCCTGGAGTTTCCATAGATCCCGGACGAAGAAGCTGAACGAATCCTGGATTCCGAAGACGGCCGAGCGGGCTTGTGCAAGACCCGAACTGCTCGGAAGAAAACCCCGACAAAGGACTCCGCAAAACAGAGAAAACAGGTGAGAAAAGGGGAAACCTGTGACATTCAGTTTATCAAGCATGTCTGATTGAATGTTATTGCACCAGTTTTCACCCTTCAGCAGGCCGGGGGTGGAGGGGGTGGTGTGGGTGGAGGGATTTTCCAACTCCCTAAAGATGGTGAAAATGTCTTTAGTCCCTGATTTAGCATTTGCTATCCATGTATTGAAGGACTTTGCTTTGGCCTTGATTATACTAAGCGTGTAGTCTTTAGAAATCGCATTGAAGGCCATCTTAGAGGCTTCATTAGGGTTGCATCCCAGGCTGAGAGCGCTGCTCTCTTCTTGGAGCGAAGTTCGATCAGCTCCTGAGAGAACCAAGCATTAGAATGCTTACCTTTCTTTGCTTTCCTGCGAGTGAGAGGAGCAGTGGCATCGACAGCTTGGGTGAGGGCCAGTTTAAAGGCACTAGTGAGTGTGTCAGGGTCCTTGGAAAAGGGGGGCTGGAGAGCCAGCACCTTGAGGAAAGGCGTGATCTTTTCTGCAGTGAGTTGACGTGAGCTTCTCATGAGTGCCGCAGGAAGTACCATGCTATTTCACACATCGAATATCTAATTTTGGTGGCGGGATGTAACTACCAAATGCATTTTGCGAAGTTTCCACATGGTTCATGTATCTTTCTGCATGGGGTTGCCCTTGCTTCACTGATTGTCTGGGGGTCCCGATGGCCTTCTTAATAACATTCACAGCTATATGCCCTGATAATGGCCACTGGTCCAAAAAGCATAGGCTTTGTAGCTTTTTGTCATTGGCCGCAGTATAGTGGTCAACACATTGAATACAGCATTGTTTTGTCTCAACAAGAATCTGTAGTTATGTACTTTTTTCAACCTACGAATACAGATCACCAACACCATTAACATACATTGCTCTGGCTCTTTAGCTAGATTATGGGTGTGCAACCCACAGCACTGGCTTTCACTAGCCAAGGTCCACAGTTCTGTCATTATGTTGAATGCCCAGTGCAGAGGCTATGCACCCCTTACTTTGACATTAACCGGAATACCCAATAAACAATTGAGAATACTGAACCTAACTATAACTATAGCGGTGCCCGCTCACACCTATAATTTTTGCGCAGCCGTAAAGCACAACAAACTTTTCAGAACACACACTTTCAATTTATGTGTGAAACCCTTTATCTTTCACCCCTATGCAAGGCAAAATCTCCTTTCTCTGAGGAGCCACTTCCCTACTTTCAGTAGAAGGTACACTTTTTAAATCAGTGGCTCCACTCTGTTTAACTTTGGGAAGACAATGTTCTGTCCCAACACCAAGGTATTCAATTGATCATTTGGAACCCCTGTGCATTACGGCAGGGTTCAGGGGAATGGGAAGCAGTAGTGAATTTCATTTTTAATGTACCTCTCCCTTTATGGACTTTTGGGTTTGGCAAAAATAGAGTACCAAATTACTTTACAGACTATATTTTTTATCTACACTGGGAATGATGTTGTTATTTTCGAGGTTCAACAAAATCACCCTGTGAAATTTGGCTATGTGGGAATTAATTAAATTATTGTTTAATAAAATGCAAAGGGTTTATTTTAACCAGCCCACCCAATCATTAATGGGAAAACTATTCAATCAAACAGATCCCCACAAGAAATGGTTTGGTAGGACAAGTTACTTATATATATAGAATCTTTGGGTTTTTCGCACTGTGGGAAAAAGGACATCAAGTCTCAGATCATCTCTCAGATATTGGACTGAGACCCTCAGAATCCAACATCAGTCATAGATATTCTCCAGGGTCAAGCCTTCTATTTTTCCTCTGTCCCCTCTCCTGGTTTCCTCCAACAATCTCATCAGCAGTTCCAACCCAGGTAGTTTCAGGCAGTTCCCCTGATTTCCATTGTGCGTCCCCTTATGAATCTTAAACCACCCCCCAAAAATGCCTGAATGATGAAATTTCAGCTCATTGGTCATAGGTTTTGATTGGACAACTATCTTCCATCGCCTTATTCCAGGCCAACCGTTGCTTCGTTTATTGGCCCGTTCAGTTACCAAGCCCCCATTTTGGAAGGGATAAGGCCACCCCCTTGAACATACATTTGTACACATTTCAAGTGTGCACCGAAAAACTCCCACATGACAAATATTTTTACTTTAACGTTAAGCATAACAATACACATATATTTAGGTTCCTCTCATCAGGCCGGACTTATTGAAATATGTCCAGCTGTGGCAGGATGTTGTAGGTTCGAAAGCTGGTTGTTCGTGAATTCTGCAAAGATGATAGAATTCAGTATCACAACATTTTACACTGTCAGGAACCCGAGTGTGTCTCACTTCTTTCCCCAATATATCCTCCTCTCAGGTAGCCGGGAAAGGCTGTCGCTTTCAGATCTTGACCTTGGGGGTGGATATGCGAGGGAAGATCACCTGGGTGGAGGAGACTTGGGGAATGGGGATGAGGCATCCTTGGATGACACATGGTATCCCCCATTTCCCTGTTCCAATGGACCTGATATATCCCAGGCCTTTGTAGGTTTCTATAAGTCCTTTCCCATACATCATTTCCCAGTAGACATCAATCAGGTACTGGGGCGTGGAGGAGAAAAGACCCCTCTGATTGCACTCTTGAGATCTATAAAGAGGCAGCAAAAAGTTTCAATGCAATTATTTTTAAAGGCAAAGAGACTAAATTAAACGAGCGTATTAGCACAGCGAAATCAAATTTGAGAGAATTGTTCTCCATTCTACATGAACTAAAAGGTACACCAGTGGAATTACATGTTGTCATTGACAATAATTGGTATCACAAAATTCACAATGGCTTCACACAGAAAATTACTCAGCACCAATCTTGTATTACAGAATGTGTAAAAAGGTTAATGGATACAGAAACTGAGACACCTCATAATCAATGAATGGCGACACCAGACTCTTCTACATCTTTCTTTTTCAAGCAAGTATCTGACTCTGATGTCCTAGATATTGTGCGTGAGATGACGCCTGCTCCCTGTAAGGGAGATGTCTTTCCAGCATCTTATTTTAAGGAGTATTTGTCATCCTTTGTTCCCTGGATCACCACTTTTATAAATCACTCATTTACAAAGGGACTTGCTCCTGAACGCCTCCAGGAGGCATAGATATCACCACTGTTCAAAAAAGAGAACCTTGATCCGGGTGATCCGGCCAATTATATACCCATAGCAAATGTTCCTTACTTGTTGAAAATGATTGACTAAGTGGCTTGTCACCAATACCAGGGGTTTGTTGAACAACAAGAAATCCTTGCATCAGGTCAATCAGGTTTTCGGAAGAAGCATGGTTCTGAAACGGTGCTTTTAGACTTGAAGTTCAATATGGCTAAAATTATAGATACAGGTGGCATAGCACTACTTTTACTCCTCGACCTTTCAGCCGCTTTTGATTTGGTTGATCACAGACTGCTGGCAGATTGGGAAATGCTCAAACATGGCTTCTCAGTGGTTCAAATCTTTCCTTGGCCCAGGGCTGGCAAGAGTGGTTAAGGACGATTTCCAATCCCAGCAGGTCCCCCTTGACTCTGGGGTACCTCAGGGCTCCTGCCTTTCACTGCTATTGTTCAACATTTACTCCAGACCACTATGCAATCTCTTGGATTTGGAGTTCCTCCTGCGCCTATATGACACATTTGTTATGACAAGTGTGTCCTTATCTTTCTGAATAAAACAGGGCTATGATTGCAGCAGCCACTATAAATACAATATTGGATTACTATAATAGCCTTTTGGCAGGCACCACTCAGGCAAATATTAAAAGGTTACAGGTAATCCAAAATGGAGCAGTTTGTGCGGTTTGCAGGGCGGATCGACGGGCTCATGTGTCAACGGTACACACCGGAAACTGCACTGGCTCCCGGTCAATCAGAGAACACTTCTTCAGGCATCAAGCACTGTATACAAATGTCTGGCTGCTGATGCCCAATATTTCTGTTCTTGAATAGAGAGAGCACCTGTTAGGTGCACTTTGCACTCTAACAAAGATGCTCTTCCAACTCAGCCTTGTACCTCTTTGAAGAAAATCGGAGGATCCCGCTTTGACTCATGGGCTCCTTTTACTTGGAATGCTCTCTCGCTCTTGCTCAGATCTATTCCTTCATTAGCACAGTTCAAATAGAGTTAATAACATTTCTATTTGATCGAGGAGCTGACTAATGCCTTGTGATATCAATCTGATGCTCCTACTTTTCGTTCCATGTTGTTCATCCTTGTGAGCACTCTGGGGCTTTTGGGCGTGTTGGTACGATATCAAAATTCTATAGAATAGACTAGAGACACAACATAGCTATGCATCCTCTCTATAATGACCACTAAATACACAGACATCACGTTGGTGATGAGACGAGGAAGAGGCATCAAACATGGAAGAAAGACGGTTGGTTTGACACAAATCGGTCTAGTCTTTCTGAGATCATAATTGATGGCGCGAACTTTAAAACAAGGATGCAATGGCAAGAAGCAGACTTCCGTTTCCCCGTGGGAACATGGTGGGACACGAGAGGAGAAGCGCAGACCCGGATAGACTGCAGCAGTGTAGGAGCGGGAACCGGAGAGAAGCCAGGTCGAGACTTGCGGGCAAGCCGGGAGAAGTGGAACCAGGGTTGCAGGACGCTGCAGAGATGCAGAGAGTGGAGAGAAGCTCCCTGGGAATTCACAGCTGCAGGATCGCGAGGACAGTGCTTACCGGTGCTCCAGGGAAGGCAGCAGGGTGAAAGTGAGGTCCTGTGAGGAGGTGCTAGAGGCAGTTGAAAGATGGCGCAAGGTAGCGAGAGCCAACAGAGGTTCTCCAGCGCCATTCAGAACCCGACAGACACACGAATGGAAATTGATCAGTCTGCCCAGAAGGAAAGCTGGGAAAGTAAAAGCAACATAATCAATGAAAGGAATGAATGATTGTAATGAACATTTTCAAGAGGCAAATAGGCACTGCCTGTACTCTAAGGAGTATTGACAGGAGTCAAGAGACAGTGTTCAAGTTTACTAGCAGGAGAGTGTACTGGGAAGCTTATACTGGTCTTTGTGAGCAAGAGCTACAAGTGAATGGTGATAAAGCAAGTTATAATCAAGTATGAAGGATATGTGAAAGAAAGTTAAGTAAAGCCTCATTGAATACCTGAAACTGTAGCATAATGCATATGAAGCCAATGCAAGTAAGATGCATCGGTTGCGTGACCTGTAATGGGTGGACTGTGTGGTCCGACAACTGCACCTAGACCGAGCCCATCCACCTAAGGAAAAGCCACGTTTGTGATTGAACCAAGGAAGATATATGTCAACTAAAATTAAGGAACCAAATTAAATAACTTTGTGAAAAGTGACTAAACCAGAAGAGATTTATGCTGTTTGGAACGTTGTGAGATCTGAAAGATTATTTTTGAGAACCTTGGGAGACTTGAAAGCACGGGGAAGGGAACCCCCATCTGATAACCTGAACTATTTGAACCTTGGGGAAGGGAAACCCCTTTTCCATTCAATAGCTGGAAGAAGCTTTGAACTTTTATTTGAACACTTCTCAGTTGGTGCTGACATCCCTACACATTGTATAACGTTACATGTGAGGGCAAGTATAGGTTTTGGACACATACATTTTCTTTGGACTTCCTGACACAGATTATTATTAGTTTCATTTAGGTAGGGCAAGTTAGGCCTTTTTCCTTCACCACTCTTTGATTAATACATTTTTGCATCCCAAATCTCTACTCAGTTGTCTGTCTACTTCATGAGACCCAAGCTACTCCTTACTGATGAGGCCCAACGTGGCTGAAACATGTCTGGGGATGCTTGTGTTCTCATGCAGAAGGGATGTGACCACACAGTTTGGGCTGGACTGTCCCATTTGGGGTGGGACTAAGCCTGATTTGTATATGGTCTTTCCCCTTTTGTAATGGCTTGGCAGGTGAAGAACGATGGTCTGGAGGGTTGTCCAGAGCAGTACCAGAGGTTAACATCAATTCTAAACCTTCCAGCCATCACCTCTTTTGTTTTGCTACTTCACACACAGTTCCTTACTTCCATAAGCTACTATATTCCAAAATGTCTGCTGCGTGACATTTTCTGGGAAGCTACCATCGCATTTCAGATTATAACTTTTAACCAGAGGCACGGAAACTGCTCTTCTGAACACCTGTGAGGAACTGCTCACATCTCTTGACGCAAACTCTCCAGCTGTTCTCGTTTTACTTATCTCCTCTGCTTTTGATATGGTCAACCACTCCATCCTCATAAAACAGCTCCATGATACCCTAGGTATCTCGGAGCAGGCACTCGATTGGCTGACTTTCTTCCTCAGTGACCGTCTGTCCCAGGTCATCCTGCGATCATTTTCCTCCCCCACCTCTATCTCCACATGCGGTGTCCCTCAGGGATCAAATCTTTCTCAGTGGCCTTTTAACACATTTCTTGTCCCGCTTGCACACATCATTTCCACCTTCTCCACAAAACGCCAGTGTTATGCAGGGGACACACAGCCCTTCTTCAAACTTCCTTCTGATCCGCTTCTCACTTCATCTACCAGTCCTGGTGTACTTCCAATTAGCTCTGCCTCAACGCCAGCAAGACTGAGACCTTCCTACCGGGACTCCTGCTCCCTCTTTCTCCAACTCACTCTGCCCATCCTCCATGGGCTCTTCCCCCTCTCCTTCATCTGAAGCCCGAAACCTTGGAATCATCTCCGACTCCTCTCTCTCTTCATCCCTCACATTTAGGACCTTGCTTCAATTCACACTTTTAACGCCACCCCTCAAAGGAATTCTTCCTTTTCTCACCTTCCCCGAGAAGCTCAATGTCTCCAGAGCTCTGGTTCTCTGTAGACTAGACTACTGCAATAGGCTTTTCCTTAATTTTCCCTCTTCAGCCCAGGGATCGCATTTCTCCAGCACAAAACAGATTTAACTTGCTCCCGGTTGCTGCAAGTATCAAATTCAAATCCCTCTGCATCAGCCACAATGCTGTCTGGTGCCGGGGACCACACTTTCTGCAACGTGTTCTCACTAAATACTCTCCCTCCAGATCTTTACATTCCTCTGGCACCAACTCTGAATGTTCCTTCACGCTCTGAAACACTTGTGTGCGAGCGCGATACAAATAAATTATCATATCACCAACGTTGCTTCGTGCTCCGAAACACTTGTGTACTAGCGCGATAAAAATAAATTATCATATCATAACTCTCTGTGTTTTAAGCGCTTTGTTCTCCCCTATGGAACAGCCTCCCCCTTCCTCTTCAGCCGGAACTCCTCAGGTTCTGGAAGCTCCTCAAGACTTTCCTTTTCGCCTCCTCCCTCTGCTAAACCACACAGCTGCTGAGATTGGTGACCAGGGCCCCTTCTGTATGATCCTGGGTCATGGTCTCTCTCACCCAATTGGCTACAGCATCTGCCCCTCCCAGCACTTTGTCTTGGCACCCACTAACCTGTCTCACCACAGGCTTTCACTTACCTTTTATTGATAGTATGATCACTCCACCCAGGCACTTACAGCGGCTCACTCTCTAGTACTTCCCACCTGATACACCTAACAAGTTCCCCCTACTCACCCACCCCTTCTCTCTCTCTGCACTTGTACATTCTGAATGCTCACAAGGCCTAGTAGGACAACCTCTATCTAATAGTGTTATATCTTATTTGACTCTCATATTTCCTCCCTGATGCCCTGTGGGCGCTTTGAAACACCATTTAGTTGTTGTATAAGCGCCTTACAAATGCACAATAAATAAATACAACTTTAGCTCCCAAGGTTTGATTTTGAGGGGGGTTAGTCTGAGCAGATCGAGCTATTCATAAGCTTTTCAATGATATTTGGTATTTTTTTGCGACGTACAGCTTTCAAGAAAATTGACAAAATATGATTCTCAATGTACATCTATGGCAAAATCTAAACACACATGCATATTTTGACTAATTGCACATCAGGTTTCATTTATGAAAATTGGGATCAGCCCATCGGCTTTCTGTGTTGACCCAAGCCTGCAATACAGTCCATCAACATTCTTGTGCAGTCAAAGGCTGGGCTTAGTTGATGATCTGTTTGCCAATCTTGAAAAGCAGAGGAGATAGCCCCATCCTTTATGCTCGGTGAAATCCCTCGATCACAGGCCTGTGATCAGTATCTCTGAGCTGACCACAACTTTTTTTTATTTTCAAGGATTATTCAGAGTTCAACACATTAAATGAATCTTCTTTTTTCTCACAGGGGTCAGCTGTTGACCTTATAAAATCCTTAGAGCCTATCATGAGTTGATTGGTACCCCGGTGGTAACTGCACCGGTATACCGCCCAACACAAACAGCATAACCGCTACTTGGTTCGGTGCTATTAGCGCTGGATCATGAGTAGCGGTCTGCCTGTAATTCCCCATTCCCCATTGTGTCCGTTGGATCCAGTAGGGGTTTCATGGTGCTATTAGCGCTGGCGCAATTCGCACCACGATAATAGCTGAAAACGGGCAGTAAGGGGAAATGTTTACCTCCAGCAAAAGGAGGTAAAACTCCCACTTTCTGCCCAACTCATGATTGATCTGGCCCTTAAATGCAGTGTTAATAGCGCTACCTTCTCATTTAAGGGCTACAACCCAATTCATAATGAGGCCCCTAGTCCAACACAAGTTGGCTCTGCTGCAACTTCAAAGAGATTTCAGATAACGGGGAAAGACAGGGCTTGCCCTTTACATCTGATGGGGCAAATCATTTTTTTGTGTTCTGAACAGAAACTGGTGATTTTTAATGTGGATTTCTTCACACATGAGGCATTTTATATATACTATAATTGCCTCTTGCCATCAATATTCATCTTTACATCCTGAAGTATATTCACATTACTATGGCAATGGAGATTCATTTTTCCATGTGTTCATTGTCCTAAGTTGCAGACTGCACACAATTTCCATGGTCTCTCTGTTTTGTCAAAGGAAACAGCGTTTTCCTGTTTTGCAGTTTAAAAATAAACTGCTGGCCTTTCAATCAGCCAGTCACAATTGTGCTTTCACATTTCCAAGACAGTATTTCTGCACTTTTAAGCCCATTTAATGTCATTACTCTGGAAAAACCATTTTGATGTGGCAATTGTGAATTAAATTCTGCCTTTTTAAAATTAAATTGCTTTGGTTTATATCTGAAACCTTTCATTTGTTCATGTATATGTATTGTGCCTACAGTCTTTTAAACTCAAACATTCTAGCTTGTTTCTCATGTTCATAGCTCATATATTGTAGATTCAGTTTGTTTTGGTCTTGATTATGTCTACCATGTCTTTACTTCTCTTGTGTCATTAATTCTGGGCATTTGCTTTCTGTTTCTTTAATGATATTATTGCAGAATTCTATGATGGTTACAACGAGTTTTCTGTTGTTGCCCAGTAAGATTTGTGCCCATCGTTCTGTGCCGTCTAGCTGGTCATTTGGTTTGAGATATAATCACTGAATAGAAGTCGTTTCTGTGACAGGGCTGGACACTTCATTATTATGTGATGCATACTTTCAATTGCTCCTATTTCTTTGCAGAACCTGCAATATTGGTCTTTCTTCTGGATCAAGTTCCTTTTTGCCATAATTTCCCTTGTTGGTAAAATATTTAAACGTAACCTCAAGAAGGTGTCCCGAATCCACCTCTCTGGAAACAGCTTGAGATAGTTTGGCAGCCGATTTATTGCTCTTATCTCACCTCTCATCTAGTTGATATTGAGTTTTAATAAGTTGCGTGGTAATCCAATCCTTACATGCCAGTTTTATTTTCACTTTTTGTGGTCGGTGCATGAGCACGTCTCTTGATATCTCTGCTTCTATTCTTTTACTTTCTACATAGTTTTTCCATGTTGCTAATACAGTATAATTTGTTGTATTAGTTTTAGAGCAGAATATCTTAAGCGCTGGTATATGCTCGTCACTGCTCATTTTCCTGTACAAGTCTAGTTGTTTCAATGTGATGATGGATTCTAGAGACTGTATCGCTAGTTCGAATCTGATGCGAGGTGCCGGGAATGAATTCCGGAGAGTAAGAGCTTTCCTCCAGAATATCCCCTCCAATTGTTGCAAAATTTGGGGGTTTATATTAGTTATGGTTTCGCCGCCATAGGTCAGAATTGCTGTGACCTTGTGCCTATAGAATGTTACTAGTGGCTTAACAGAGAATTTTCCAAATTTGTTGTGTAGAACAAGTCCTTGACGCGCTAGGGAACAGGCTTTAGATTTGAGGTGTTCCGCCCAGTCCTTCTCAACTTGGGACTGATTGAGCCATACTCCGAGATATTTGATAGTTTTAACTTGTGTGAGTTTTTGTTCTTGAAGTAAGAAAGAAAGAATATGAGTTCTTTTTATTTGCATGCTCCTGAGTCATTGGGCCTCATTACACGGTAGGCGGAGGTCCAAGGTGCTAATACCGGCACCGCCTTGGTGGAAAGGGGAATTACCGCGCTATTCCAAGGTTGGCGGGGCGGTAATTCCCCTTTCCCCCATTGCCCTTGCCCATTCCCATTTTTGCCCCATAGGGCTCTATTGGAATGGGGAAGGCGCTAATTACGGTGCCGCAAATTGCGGTACCGTAATTTGCACCCTGGTCCCTTTGTGGGTTGGTTTTTAACGCCTGCAAAAAGCAGGCGTTAAAGTCTCCAACCCGCAAAGGGACCTCGTAGTAAGGCGGTATGAGTTAACCGTCACCGGTACCATTAACGGTGACCGTTAACCCTTACCGCCGTCCGTGTAATGAGGCCCATTGTCATGACTTTGGTTTTTAGGGTGTTTATTTCCAGCTGGTTGGATCCCATGTATTTTTCTAGGTTGTTCAACGCGATTTGAAGGCCTCTAGGTGTTTTTGCCAGCTTCACAATGTCATCTGCATACATCATGCATGGTAATGCAGTTGGGTTCAATTTTGGGGGGTTCATGGTTGGCGTGTATATGTTTTCTTCGAAGTCTGATGTAAACAGGTTAAACAGGGATGCCGCCAGGGGGTAGCCCTGTTTAAGACCATGCCAGGTGTTAATCGAGTTTTAGACATTCTGATTTTGATGTTGGTGTTTGTATATAACAGCTTTATTGGTTCTAGGATCTCCTGGGGGCAGCCCCACTACGTTAGCTTGTCCCATAGAATGTCTCTGTTTACCATATCAAAGGCTAGGTGAAGATCTATAAAAGCTAAATAGACCTGGGGTTTGCTCTTAATTGCCTCTTGTTTCACAAGGTTCAGGAGCAATAGGTTGATATTTGTGCCCACTTGTTTGACAAAGCCTGTTTATCTAGTAGCTTGTCTTTTTTCTTTAACGGCCCATGCATTACGTTTATCTAGCAGCACTGTTGCAAATATCTTCTCTAGTGGGTGTAGCAGGTCTATCGGCCGATAATATTCGGGTTCTTTCGATGATCCTTGTTTAAATATGGGTATTAGAATTGCTAATTGCCATGATCTTGGAATATGATTTGTGTGGTCAATTAGATGAAAAGATTTACAGCATAGGTCCGTCCATATTTCAGGGTTGCATTTGATGATAAAGTTAGAGAGCCCATCGGTTCCGGGGGCCAGCGATACATTCAATTTGTGAATTGCCCTCAAAATGTCTTTGTGCTCCCATGCAAGTGCCCATTTTTCTTTTGGAGCATTTTCTCCCTTTTGCTTGAGCTGGGGCCTTTCGTTGTATAATTCCTTGAAATCGATCATCCAGTGTGCCTCTTGCACGTCCGATATCATCATGTCCTGCTGTAAAGGTTGAGTGTTTAGCAGGTTCCATAGATCCCTGGTATTGTGTATTTTGAGTGCTTTCAGCATCACTTCTGCATCATGTTGGTACAGAGTCATCCTCGTTGTTTTCATCCAGTTTTTGTATCTTTGTTTTTCTAATTTCATCATCAGGTATTTGTCAGGGAATGGTTGTTTTCTTATCTGTATCAAATTCCTCCTGAGTTCCTTCTTTTTTCAGCAATCTGGATGTTGAAAGTGTGCGTGTGTCTGGGGCGAACCACAGTCCTATGGTTTGTAAGTTGTCTGAATGGACAAAGGAGCCATTCATAATTCATTTTCTTGTGGTCGCCAAGCATTGATCTCCAGAAAGTGTCTGGAAGTTTCTCCAATTGTCTTTGAGTTATTCTGAGTCGGTTCAGCCCAGTATTAATTTTCCATGGATGGTAAGTTGATTCTGGTCGTTGGAACACTGTCAGTTGACCAAGACCTTATCATCATGTAATGGTCGCTGTTAGGCGAGTAGATGTTTTCATTTTTTTGTATATTTATTATCTTAGTAGTATATATGCAGTCAATTATTGCAGTTGTTTTGCCACGGGCCCACTTAGGTTTAGGGGATACTGTCCTTTGATTTATGGCATCTAGTCGCTGGAAATTTCTATTTGTTATTTTCTTGTTCCATCTCAGTACGCAATGTTGTAGCATATGATCTATAAGCCCTGCACGATCGAACAGATGAAAGTTTAGATCGCCGCATATTATAAAATCTATCAGGGGATATTTCTCAAAAGTTTGATCCATGGAAGAAAATACGGAATCTATGAATATTTTGTAGTCAATCTTCGCTGGATTCCAGTAGGCGTTCAGTATCCCAAGTTTCTCTGTTTGAGCTGGTGGTTCCACCTCGTTGCTACATCGGTTGGTTACTTGCAGTTTTTGCAGGATTGTTGTTTGGACAGAGGGGTTTATATTGATAGATTCAATTATCTCTAGGTTAGCACCCAACTTGATAAGGGTGAGTGAACCTGAGGATGGACGACCTATGTTCCTTTTTATTGTCGGGTTCATTTATGTGGTAAAGTCATCGCAGAGCAGTAATTGACTCATGGAGACATATTATTTGATAGTTAGCGAAATCGGGTCTTTGTGTGGAGAATAAATGAGAATGCTCACAAGTGTTCCATGAGCAGATCGTGGTAAGCTGGATGCCTGCAGTCATTAGTTGTTGCTGTTGATGTTGGTGATTACTTTTCGTTATTGATGGTGTGTATCCCATGTCTCTCCAGAAGAAGTGCTTTGTTATCGCAGTGCATTGCCTGTTTTGACGATTTTCACTGGCAGAGCAATCTTGATTGTAGGATTGGTATTCAGTTGAATATGTCTGGGAGTAGTCACTATTGCAACTACTTATTATTGAAAGTATTGACAAATTCTCTGTGTGGAGGTGTAGTTCTGTCTTCTCGTCTGGATCAGAGAAATTTCTCTTATCCTCTATTGAAATTGCAAATCCAAGTTGTCGAAGCTGTTTTGTATTGTCTACTAAGAGAGTCAAAATATTCAAAGATGTGCAATCTATCTATGCTCTATCAAGTCTTTGGTCTTCGATGAATTCCACTAAATGTACATCTTTCGATCTTAGTAGTTTGACGTTAGGAATGGCATGGAGGAGGCGTAGAATGTTCATTCTATTTAAGATGAGACCATCTTTTTGGTGTTCGATTCTCTCAAGTTTTATCCTGTTTCGTTTGGGTTGCCTCCATGGGTCAATGAATAGTGGGAGTTTCAGGCGGCCCGCAGCGGGACTCAGGAGAGGTGTCCCTTGTTGTGGTGTGTCTTTCTTGTCCTCTCAGGGTTTGCGTCTTGGGTTTTGGTGTTTCGTTCTCAGTCGTTAAATTATTATTTTGTGTGAGACTGGTGTTATTAAATGCCAGATTAGTGTCTGAAATATCTTCGCAACACTACCTTTTGTCCGTCAGCCCACAGTGTATTTTCCAATTGCTCTACATTTTAGGCACAATGTAACCAATTGCAGTTTCCTTTTTGTCTGCGGCTGCCTTTGAACCACACACAGGGATAAAGGGAGGACAGAGTCCTCCAATCTCAGACCAAGAGTCAACCAGAGAGAGAGGGAAACCTTGCACAGAGGCAAGCCTCCGAAGTGAGTATGTCGGCAAGAGAAGGAGTCGCATTGAACAGCAAAGCAAGCTGTGGCGCGGAGAGAGGCCAAGGCTGAAGTGAGATGTTGCTGTCCCGATACAGAGACATGTGTGGCTTTGGAAGCAAAGGCCGTCTAAAGCAAAGTTGACCTGTATGTGCGACCACAAAGTGGACGTGGTAGGCCCGGTGCCTGCAAACGGATGATGAAACTAGGAACTGAGTCGTCCGCTCCCAATGAGAGAGTAAAAGTGCGTGAGAACTCAGACAAGTGGAACCCGAAAACCGCTCCTACCCAGTCCAGAAGAGTGGCAAGTCATGGAGAACGACACCACTGCCAAAAAAATGCACCCTTACTGTAGCAGACCCTGCAATGCTGAAGGTAAGTGGGTTGCCCAGATGGAAGGGAGTTTGAGAGAGGAACAAGTAAGTGGGGAAGAAGTAACACTTCTCCTTACCATGTACCAGGGTCACAGAGGCCCAGAAGGAAAGACTGAATGAGAAAAGCAGAAGAGTTACCGGAGCCAGAGGAACCCAAAGGCACCAGAAGAGCTGAATAAAAAAAGTAAAGCACAAATACAAGGGGAGCACAGAGGCACCCAATATCTGAACCAAGTGGGAGAGACCCATATAAGTGGTGGTGAGAGATAAGGGAAATATCCCTCCAACTAAAGAAATGTGGACAGTTTGTTTTAGCTGGAAGTTAAGACATTTTGTTGAATCAATTCCTGAGGAACTCTTGAGAGACTGACAAGAACTTGTTTTTCTTTTTAAAAAAACTGTTATTTATGTCTAAACCATTGGCATCAGACCAGAAGGGATTCCTGGGAAAACCAGAAACTCCATTGGGGAGAGCCAAACCATAGACACTTATGGGGAGAAATAAGAGTGGAAAAACTTGCCACCTATATTTGCAGTTACGTTTTGCAAAGTGGTAGGGCCAGTTTAGTAGACAGATTTGGACCAAGGACTACTTTACATTTGGACTTTTGATGAGCACCTTAGTTTAGTTTTGGTTAGGAAGGGAACTTTCCTTTAGCAATAGGGTTAGTGAGGCGTTTTACTTATAAGTTAAATAAAACTGCTTCTAAACATGTCCTGGCTCACCACAAAACACATGGTTCTACTCCCTTCTAAAACAAGTACCACCACTGCTACAAGCTTGGCGAAAACATGAAAATAAGCATCCTGAAGGCTCAGTGGCACCAAGCATTCACCATCCTGAACTTGCTGTCCTCAGGAACGTGGTCTGAGGTTGAGCCCTCTCTGCTTCTGGCTCTTTTCATTTTCTTGTGGCTCTCGAGACCCTTCTCAAGGTTTATGTTGCTCGTGTTTCTCAGGCTCCTGTAACCCTTTTCCTTGTCTCATGCTCTCTCTTGTCTCGGGTCCTTATGATCCCTGAATAGGACTAGCGTACTCCTTTCCTCTTGCCCGCTCGCTCTCTCTTCTCTCCTCCTCCCTCCGACCTGGGCAACCCATCAACCTGCTGTGTTGCGGTGCTTGCTCCAGTGAGGGTCCATCTCATAAGTGACGGCAGCGTTCTTCATGGCTTGCCGTTCTTCTGCTCTGGATGTTGGCGGTCTTTGCATTCCGCTCATCCCGTGTCTCTCTCTTTCTCTCTTGTTGGTTCTCGGTCTGAGAGTGGAGGACCTAGTCCTCTCTTCGTTCCTGGACTTGTCCTCTGCCTCTCAGGCCTTGTGTGTTTCCTTGTCTGAGTCTCGCCTCAGCGTTGGTTTTGTCTCCTCCATTCAAGGGTGGTTGGGCCTTTATTCTTGGTCCGATAGTCAAAAGGAGCGTTTTGTTCAGGACTGGCTGTGAAGCATGTGCAAAGTTCAGCATTACCTTGAGCCAAACACATAGAGGTATTGTCAGTACTTCTTACTCCTATGTAGGCAGATAATACCTTAGGTATAGGGTGTTCCCTATGGGAACGGGAGTCCTTGTCCCTTAAAGGGGAGTCACTCCCAGTGAGGTTCTGCCTTCCCAAACCCCTAAGGAGGGTTTTGCTGAGCGGGCTCACCTGCCTAGCCACAAAGAGGGGTGGCTCTCCCAGGGAAGAAGGGACAAAGTCTCCAGATTCGTCACAATGCATTTGAAAAAGCAGTCTGTTGAACTGCCAGTTCAAATGCCTTCACTTTCTTGAAGGCCTTAAAAGCTTTGGAGCCACATAGGGAGATTCCATCAAATGGCATATCCTTCTGCTTGGACTGTGCATCAGTGGTAAAAACCAAAGGTCTTAGCTACGAGAAACTGCATAACTGTCAGTGACAGGCTTTACCTTTGGTGTTTCCAAAGATGTTAAAGGGAAAAGTTAAGGTCTGTCTCTCCAAGAAGCCACCCCATCATATGTAAGGAACAACAGGAGACGGATTAGCTCCCCCAAGAGTGCAGGTCCAATTGACGGAGGAGACCCAAGATCTGTGAGGAAAACCTCCAAGCAGGAGAGATGGTTCTAATGGAGCTGTAGCTGTCAACAGAGGATCCAAAAACAGAGATAACTACGGACTGTGGTAAGTCTTCAAACATCCAATAAAGGTCAAAGATTTAGTAGTAGGGCCAGTAGGTTGTAAACCAGGTAAGCAGATAGAAAATGGACAGAGACACATCCAAGGTAATAGCTGGAAATACTGGGACGAGTAGGAACTCACATGAAGCAAGAACACGCAAGTAGAATAGAATGGAGGTGAGCAAGCGGTAAATGTGGCTGGAACAAGCAAATAGAATGCCAAATGGCGATCAATAGTAACGACTAATGACACAGGGAAGCGTCACTGCATTGGGAAGAACTAGGGCAGTTGCGACACACCGATTACCTTTGGGAATCTCCTTTTGTAGTAAGCTATTGTGAAGCAAACATCCGGTGATGAACAGCCTCATGGCTTTGTGACGTGATGACGCTTATGCAGCCCCGATGTGAGCACCATCTTTGAATGGGCAATCGGGTCTTTCATCGGTGCCAAAGAAGTAGCCTTGGGCATGTGGCTGGATTCATCTTGATGTTGGAGTTGATAATATTGAAGTGTTTTAAGACTGTGGGGTACACATTCAAAGATCACTAAAATGATACAACACAGGGCTAGCATAGATAGCTCAATTGCATGACAAGGTGTATTGGGAACCTATGTATCAAACAGACACATGCATATAAGTTGACATGTCAGTTTTCTTTTTTCTTTCTGTTTTTGTTTGTTGGTGTTTTAATGTTTGTCTGTACCTTTATCATATGATATAATTTTAAATATGTGCATTTATTTTCATTTATATATGTTATATTGAAATTTGATATGGACCCATATGAATTCATTGGGATGAATTTTGTAATGTGCCCATTTGGGGATGTTGTGTTAGCTAAACTGTAGGAATTTCAAGGCAAAGACAGATTGGGTGGAAACATGTGTTGAAAGAGGCATTTAGGAAATTGAACTCATGAAGTGTTTGATGTCATATTTTGAGTTGTGCTCATTTTCTGTTCATTGTGAGGACTTTGATGATTTAAACTCTTGGATTAAAATTCCTTTTACTTTATCAAAATTGGATAAGCGCCATTTCTCTGGTCTAAGTCCTTCATAATTGTGAATTTGTCATCAAGTGGGGTTTAGCCTGACTAGCCCAGGCACTGCAGCTAACCATAAAATGACACTTACTTGTCTAATATCAGTTATCTAAGCGCACTACCTTGCCTGATTTGAATCCCATTACCCTTACTAAATATATGATGTGGTGTATTTTAACATAAATTATGTTAATAGAAAACATTTTTTTAAGGATTTTGCTTCTTTTACGTGGAGGAGTAGTAACCTCAAACTAAATCTCACAGAATCCGTAAAAAAATTCAACATAGTACATAAGGCCAATTGTTGTATCTGCTCCTCATTGTCTTGGCTTCCCCTTACGGGTTCTGGACTCAAATATATAATGTTGAGGGATGTCAGAGTAATGCATTTCACGTGGAGCATGATTCAAAGTAGACATGAGATCATAAAATAAAGTAAATTGAAGTCAAATAAAGTTTAAAACGTACAGTACATGAAGAATATTAGTGATATAATAACACATACCCAAAAATATTACAATTAATAACATAATACATAAGCACATTAAGAAAAGCAATTAATTTTGTTAGAGAAAGTGCTTAATCAAACGATTTTCTGTTTATATGTCTTTTTTTAATGTATATATTTTCTTGGTGCATGCAACTTGAAGTATGCTATTAAAGTGTCATCCCTGTCTTGGGGCTTTTCTGCAGCTAATTATATGTTATCATTGTTGAAATACACATTTTGATCACCTGGAAGATGAACTTGAAGACTTATTGTTGTATACATAAGGCAATAGCTCCCTCTAGCGGTGATGACAGGTGAAGCAGGCAGGACGGCTTCTGACAAACATACATCTGTCCTTTTATTATATATTATTTTGGGATGAAGTTCTCTACCTGACTTTACTGGTGGATGGTGGGGCCACCTAGGGGGCAGCCTGACGGCCCAAGCCAGGTGATGCTGTGCACAGAGAAGAAATGAGGAGGATCTCTTGGCTGACACCCATGCCAGGTGCAGGAGGCAGAGGCTTGTCACATTGCCGGCCTAGAAGCTCCTGTATCTTTAAGGGAACCAGTTAAGAGGGACAGTCCTGCTGAGCTAGCAGTACCTGCATGCTTGGTTCCCTCCTCATGCATGTGCAAAGATCACATTCAAAACCAGAGGGGTAAGGAGGGGGAGCCAGATTTAAGACATAGAAAATTGAGCCATTAATCAGTCACCTCACAAGTTTTTCACATACATAACCTAAGGCCTGATAAACTAAGGGAGTTCTCCCGGAGAGTGGGCCAGAGTGTGGAAAACAGAGAGGGGACTGCCTATGGGGAGGGATTAACTAACCCTAAGTCACACATCAAAACATGACATCCCCAGGGCCAAAGCCCATCAACCGATAGCCATACTAATTGCACAGGAGATACACCCGAGTTCCTTTTGGCTTGGGAGGCTGGAAGGTGGGACGAGACTGCATAAAAAGGAAGGGTCTGTTGCAGAAGGCTGTGGTAGGCTGGAGGAGGAGCTTATTTGGAGACTGCTGAAGCAGCAAGCAGAAGAAGCAGGAGACTGGAGGTCAGAACAGAAACCCAAATGGAGAATGGAAGAGAGACTGAAGGGGCAGAGGAGAGAAATACCCAGGAGGCTGGGGAGAGACTGAGATATAGTGCGCTCAAAGATTACTAGAAAGTTTACTTAGATGAATTAGTGAACATTACCTTGGGTCGCCGCTAGACAGAACTGTGATTGTTAGCATGTCCCACACCTTAATTGAATTGTGAATACTATCATGTCCCACACTTAGATGGAATCATGACCATTAACCTGCGTCGCATCTAAATAGAATTGTGCATGTTAGCACGTCCCACACCTAGATGGAATTGTGAATGGTAGCATGTGTCACACTTAGATTGAAATGTGAATGGTAGCATGTGCCACACTTAGATGGAATTGTGAATGGTAGCATGTCCCACACTTAGATGGAATTGTGAATGGTAGCATGTGCCACACTTAGATGGAATTGTGAATGGTAGCATGTGCCACACTTAGATGGAAATGTGAATGGTAGCATGTGCCACACTTAGATGGAATTGTGAATGGTAACATGTGCCACACTTAGATGGAATTGTGAATGGTAACATGTGCCTCACTTATATAGAATTGTGAATGGTATCATGTCCCACGCTTAGATGGAATTGCGAATGGTAGCATTTGCCACACTTCGAGATGAAATCGTGAACATTAATTATATATCATGTAGTCAAGATCAATACTGAAAACGGAACTGTGAATGTCGGCATGTCCCACAATTGGGTGGAATTGTGAATATCAGCATGTGCAACACCTAGATGAAATCGCAAACAGCATGAGTCGCATCTAGGTAGAAATGACCATCATAGCCTAAGTCGGTTCTTGATGGAAGTGCGAATGTTAGCATGTCCCACACTTGGGTTGAGTTGTGAACATTAACCTGAATCGCATCTAGATAGAAATGCAAATGTAAATATTATCACGCCCTACATGTGCATCACTCTGTACCCTGCTTTCCTGTTCCCCATGGCTGTTGCTATATATCCTGTTGCTGTAAACCCAGGCCCCTCTCTCTATGTGTCCGTGTGTCGATGTGTTCCCTGCCATCCTGTTCATGTGCCTGGTCTCGGGCGTTTTAAAATAACCATCATATCACATCACTACACTTACTCTCTACTAAACACCATGATACAACTAGAACACAGCTACACCCCTGATTAATTCGGCCTAGCTGGTCACATACAAATATGACCCCATGAACACCTCATCACCCTAATAAAACGCAGTTAGCCAAGCATATTCCAGCCTAGTTGTTCACATATGCGTCCTTCAGGCCTAACGCAGCCATAACCCAGGCTGGGTGTCCACCCACCAGACTGCACACATCCAACTGATATCTGCAGCACCACACCTAATGCTAGAATGCAGCTACCATCCGGTAATTACATCAGCTGCACACATATCTGGTGTACCCATGAACCCTACAACACTATCTCTCTCTCTACTGACTAGAACTATGATTCCCGAGGGCGTTCAACCTAGCAGCGCTTTGATGTCATACCAATGATATATAGAGCGCTATATAAATGTCAAGTAACATACCATATTGGACAGTTTGAGGCAGATATTGTGTGCAGAGGCACTTATAACAGAGTTGTGAACATACTGCAAAAAAAACTGTTCATACCTTCCTTTTGTGGTGATGGGTGCTTATGCAGATGAATGTGCATGTATAACTCCTGCAATGTTTCACTGAACTTTCCACTCGACGTGCTTTCCAATAACAGCACAAGTGCAGGCTGATTTTGCAAAGGTACATATGAAGTCTTGTGGAGAACTGACATTGTAAGGTGCTGAAGTATTGGAGGGCACTGTTGGATGCATGTGTGAGTACTTAGCAATACCTAATAAGGGTGTGGTGGAAAGGGAAGAAGGACTATTCATGATTTACTGGGGTGCGGCCCTTTTGACAGTTTGCACCGCGCACGTGCTACATTCTGTGCTTTTGAACATGCTGGCCATTGGAAATGTGCTTGTTGCAATTGTCCAATCAGGTGGTTAGAGTGTGCATCACAGGAAAGGGTGGCCATATTTAGTTTCATTACTGTGTGTCATGAGGATGGCAGAGATGGCCAGATGTACAGTTTTCATAGTGGGTGATCGCTTTGTGCTAGATTTGCTCCAGTATGCCGTGGAAAGAGGCCTTAATGGCAATTTGAATTTGGACAAAGTGGAGACTTTGTGGTGCGGTGTAGCTGTCGGTACGTTTGACCATTTGCTTGCAGAATGTCGATGAGTGGCCAGTTTAGGTACTGTACACGTTGTGGTAGTGCTTTTTGGAGCATTGCTTTTGGGTTCCATAGCTTGCGCACGTGTGTATCGTCAATTAAAAAAACTGATGAAAGAAGTGCAGCACATTTTTGCCACTGCGAAGGTGATTTTCTCATGTATACCATCAAGTCCAGTATATAACTATCTCAATTAACGTTGTCAGCAGCCAGAGGTGGGAAGGTGTCTTATCAACAGAAGCATGTGTAACTTTGTGTGTGCTGCTGGGATGCACTCCTGTGACAATGACAACATTGGTGATCGATATGTGCATTTACTCAATGGAAATGGCATTTCTTTGTCGACCAGTGGCAATGACATTTGGTTTTCCAATCTACAGGCTGCACTGAAGATGGTATTGTAGGAATGTGAGGCACTGCAGTGCAACAAATAAAAACAATTATAAAAGCGCGAAAAAAGAGTTATTACTGTGGAAGTTGTTTTAAAAAAAAATAAAAAAAAACAGGTTTTTTAAGAACCACCACTACAAAGGACATCCCCTACCCTGGTTGACATTTATTCCCCTATTCCCACATGCACACACCTGGAAATGTCCCCGCAAATCACAATAGTTGCAGAGTTGTACATGTAACATACGCCCCTTTGGCACATGGTCACCTTATATTTGGGACTGTGGAGGACAGAACATTGTGCAATAAGCTTTCTCGCTGTGGAGTGCACGCACAGACTGTGGTATACAGTATATTTGCCGACCCAAAAGCAGAGGGGGAGTTTATGGCTGTGTGTTGTACGAACCACAGCGTATGCTTTGTGGGTGAATTGCACATACATTACTCGACAGTGAATGGAAAAAGAGTCCGGTGAGAGTTATGTGTGGAGTGTATCATGTGGGTTTGTACGCGTATGGAGCAGCTACACTGAAGTGATTGCTTTAGTTTGTCTGTGTGAGACTTTGCTGACGCTCATTCACGATGATATTGTTGTTGACTGTGGCGGGACAAATGAACACCATGTAACACGATTTTCTGTGCCGTTTCTGCTGAGGGAGGCAGTAGGCCAGATAATGCTTCTGTTTCCGATCTCCTGCATAATTATGTATCCCATTATGCAGACACCTATGTATGTGCGTTATTTTTTATTTGGTCCGGAAATTGAGAAAGCGCGGTACATTGTGAAGAGGTGTATTTGTGTCTTTTTACAACTTGTGCCATTGTGGTACTGTACAAATGGGAATCTATTGTTTCACAGCACAAACAGTTTTCCCCACAAATAGCGTTCCTGTTAATAATTCTGCACGATCTACACACATTGCTTTGCTGCCCTTTTTGGAAGTATAGGAATAATGTTTGTGGTTGCTGTTGCGCTCTTCAAAATGCACTGCAACACGCAGAACCATCTGTTTGAACAGCCACACATTTCTACCTGTTTCCACTGCAGTGTTTTCCACAGTACCACGGTTCCTTCCATTTACCATACAATTGTGTGGCGTGTATACGATGCACGTCGCACTACCTCCCTTCATTGGCACTTACATTGGGACACTCTGAAAGGAGCTTTATATCATAATCAGCGACAAAAAATATTGCTAAAGGGACATTATGGTGATGGTGTGGTACTACAAACATAGCATCATTGTTAAATACACTATGCAAAGTAATGTTGATATATTGATATATTGATATTTTATTTCTATCGCTCTCATACACAAGTGTTTCAGAGCGCAACAAGGCAAGGGAAGGGGAACAGGGGAGAAACAAAAACAACGATCTTACTAGGCTCAGTGACATTGAGAACGTGCAAGTGAATGGTAGAGGGGGAGAGGGAGAAGTGCATGGAAGGGGGAACAAAAGGAGAGTGCGGAGCAAGCAGGGAAAAAACCCATAAATAATAATAAATTAATAAATAAAAAGGCAACAAACAAAGGGAGTGGAGCCAGCAAGTGGCAAGTGCTGGGTTTAAGGCAGCAGGCTGGGTAGGTCTGATAAGTGCAGGAAGAAAAAAATAAAAATAAAAAAGGGGTGGGGGCTGTATTCGTTATGTTTATAGTGCCCTCATAAAAATCTATGAAATTCCCGAACAAAAAACATTGTTAAAGGAACGTTATGGTTAAGTTGCACTAGCAAAAACCTATGAAATTCAATGGAAAAACATTGTTACAGCGACGTTATGGTTACAGGTAAAACCGCAAAAAAACAGAAATTCACCAGTTATGGTAAGCTAAGCAACCATAACTCGCGCTACCACTGTGCACTGCAAGGACTAACACCCATGACATCACAAAAAACAAAAGTTTTTCCATTGAATTTCATAGGTTTTTGCTAGTGCAACTTAACCATAACGTCCCTTTAATAATGTTTTTTGTTAGTGAATATATATATATAAATGTATATATTTATATAGATATCTATACCTGTATTTGGAAAATAAATGGTCTATAACGAGCCTTTTATAATCACAGTTATTGGCTGTTATGTGTCTTATTTTTGCCTGTCTGAGTCCAACAGTTAATCGTGCAGGAAAGGCCGGGGACAGGCAAGTCAGAGGTGTTCCCCTACATGGCCAGGTAAAAGCACAACATTTTGGCGCTGTGAGCAGGGTTCTTTTGCTGATTTTGATGCCAAGGAACCTTGCTAAATTGAATTTAAGACTTTTTGGACTCGGAATCGCAATAAATTCTCTTTACATTTATTTTTTAAAAGTGTGTGTGTGTGTTAACATATTGTTTACAAGGGAAGTGAAACATCCATTTGATACAGTGAGTTCCCTATTTAGGAAAAAGGGAAGTTCCCCAGGTCGAAACTGTCCCGAGGTAACTATTCCAGGGTGGACTAAGAGCCCATACGATCAAGTTGCACAAACATGGGCATGTGGTGCAGGGTTGAGTGAGACCTGCGATACCAGTATAGGAGAGGCGAGTCCGGATGAAGTGGTAAAATGCCTATGGCAAGTGCCTTTGGAAAAAGGGAAAGAGTGTTCAGCCCTGGGAAGAAGGGGCTAGATTCTGTTGCATGCTTTTCAGAAAATGCATCAGCAAAATTTAGACCTGCAAGCAGAGATTGATAGATTAGAACAGGAGGTGGTGGCGGCTGAAAAGCAGATTGCGCTGATGCAGCAACTTGTCACAACGCGACCCTGGACACTGTGGAAAAGATGGAGGCTAGTTTAGGCTCCTTGCGGTCCTTACCGTTCTAGTCCTTTTTGGTCCTTTTCCTTTAAAAGGCAGCCACGCCCACAACGCTTTGCGTTGCAACTCGCATTGTCAGCCTTTCGCTAACTTCGCCTGCAGTGCCGCTCCTTGAGCTTGGTCCTTGGATACTTCCTCTCTAGTACTCAGCCCGCTTAGGCTTTCCCTGTTTCTAGGCTCTTTCCTTCTGTACGGGTGCCCGTACATAAGGCTGTCCTTTGCTCCCGCTTCTGTTCGCTCTCTCATTCTCCTCTCTCTCTCTCTCTCGCTCTCCGGTGTTGGCTCTCTCTCTCTCTCTCTCTCTCTCTCTCTCTCTCGCTCTCCGGTGTTCGCTCTCTCATTCTCTCTCTCTCTCTCTCTCTGGCGCTTGTTTGCCCGCCTTTGCTCCTGCACGCTCTCTCCCTTCCTGGCCCGATCCCGCTTCTGTTCGCTCTCCTCTTTCTCTCTCGCTCTCCGGTGTTCGCTCTCTCATTCTCTCTCTCTCTCTCTCTCTCTCGCTCTCCGGTGTTCGCTCTCTCATTCTCTCTCTCTCTCTCTGGCGCTTGTTCGCCCGCCTTTGCTCCCGCACGCTCTCTCCCTTCCTTGCCCGATCCCGCGCCTGTTCGCTTTCTCAGTCTCCACTCTCTCACTCTTACCTGCAGTATAGACTCACCTTCCTTGCTGACAGCTCTTGTGCAGCCTCCGCTTTGCCCTCCTTGGATCGCAGTGGACTCTCGCCCAATCCTTCTCGACACCAGTCTACCTCGTCTGGAAATACTTGGATTCAAGTACGGTTACCGTATACAAGTCACCAGCCTCTTCCACTTCTGACACACTCCCTGCCAGCAAGGGCTTGCCATCTACAGGGATTTTTCTGCCATAACTGGCTTTTTCCCTGGTGTTACGGGACTAGCTCCCCTGGGTCCACCCGACAGCTTGTTCCTACCACTGTCAGGGTGGCCTCAAGCGGAGCTCGTCCCTATCTCTACGAGCGCAAGAAGGAAAAGAAGGAAAGGAAGAGCACTAAGGTGGACGAAGAACCGCAGGAGATCAAGAAGGAGGGGAGAAGAAGACCAAAGACATCAACCCAGGAGGATTCCTCTAAGGAGTCAGGTGAGGAGCATTCGAGGGTGGTAGCTTCCGATTCTGACAGTTTGCAACACCAACAAGTCAACATGGCCTCCCTAGAACAGATCCAGGAGATGGTAGCTGCAATCCAAGGCCTTCAGACTGAAGTACAGAATCTCCGAACCGAAAATGTCAGTCAACGGCAACAGATCGCAGTACGAGATGATACTCGGGGCGACTTGCCTCCACAGTCATTCTCTTTTGGAAAATATGATGGCAATCCGAAGCATTTGAAGGAATTCCTGGATGCTTGCATGGTCTATTTCACTTTTAGACCAAAGGTCTACGAACTAGACAGGTCCAAGGTTGGTTTCCTCGTTGCTAATCTCGTTGGAAACGCCTTGGCTTGGGCCACCCCGTTGATATCCCAATCCGATCCAGCAGTCAACGATTACTCCCTGTTTACCCAGCAGGTGAGAGTCAGATTCGACAGACCTGAGGTCCTGTTTTCCTCTTATGAAGCCCTCTTGGACATTCGTCAAGGGAACCAAGATGTTCAAACTTTTGCTTCTGCTTTCATCAGACTGGCAAAGGATGCAGGATGGCCTGATTCTGCTCAACAAACCCTCTTTCGCCGGGGACTCCATGACGATCTCAAAGACGAACTAGCCAGAGTTGCTCATCCATCCTCCTTCCAAGAACTAGTGACCCTGACTCTTCAGCTGGAATACCGACTTCAAGAGCGAAGACAAGAAAGGAGGAGGTTCCGAAGCCTTCCTTCTGCCAGCAATACTCCGGTTCCTCTTCCAAATCGGCACCAGACTGAAGAACCGCTGCAGATCAGGACTACTAGAGGCCCCCTGACTCCAGAGGAGAGAAAGAGACGTAGAGATCTGGGTCTCTGCATGTACTGTGGATCTTCTAAGCATTTGCTCCGGAATTGCCCCGAAGTACCTCCAAGACGTTCGGGAAATGCTTCTCCTCGGTCTTGAGCAGGGATAAGAACCGAGCATAGACGACCAATCCCTGCAACATTACTTGTCAGAAGGCTACCATATATGACAATAGATTGCTGGTATTCACCATTCATCTCACTTTCGAGCCCAATCCCACCGTAGAGGTCTTGGCTATGTTGGACTGCGGTGCTGCGGGTAATTTCATCGATGTCCAATGGGCTCAAGATCAGGGGGTGCCATTTTTGCAGAAGAGCAGTTCCTTGCCCGTAGAAGGAGTGGATGGAACTCCACTCTCCTCCGGGCCTATTGTACAAGAAACCATACCCGCTACTATGGTTCTTTTTCAACACCAAGAACAGATTGTTTTCGATGTGATAAGAGCTGCACACTTCCCAATAATACTGGGTATATCACGGCTACGTAAGCATAATCCTACTATAGATTGGTCAGCCAACACTATCACCTTTTCATCATTATTCTGCACTTCTTCCTGCCTTCTCCAGACCAATCCGGTTCCTGGTAAGGGAATCCCCACTCCCAAGTCCGCCTCAGTGGTGCAGATGGTGCCGCTCTGCTACCAACGATAGGCTGAACTTTTTGAAGACGAATTACCGCGCTCATTACCTCCTCATCGGCCGGAAGACTGCTCCATTGAATTAAAACCAGGTGCTTCCGTCCCTTTCGGCCGAATGTATCCCATGTCTCTCCCGGAAAGAAGGGCCCTTAAGGAATATCTGGACGCGAATCTTCAGAACGGTCTCATCAGAGAGTCACGCTCCCCTGCCGGAGCATCTATGTTCTTCATACCCAAGAAAGGGACCTCCGAATTGAGACCGTGTATTGATTACCGTGGTTTGAACTGTTTGACAATAAGAGACAGATACACCATGCCTCTTATAAAGGAAGTGTTGGAAGCTGTTGAGGGGGCAAACATTTTTACCAAACTCGACCTTCGAGGTGCCTACCATCTGTTGAGAATCAAGGAGGGAGATGAGTGGAAAACCGCCTTCAGAACTCCTCTGGGACACTTCGAATATCGAGTGATGCCCTTCGGACTGGTAAACGCTCTGGCGGTTTTCCAACGGTTTGTGGACAAGATTTTCTCAGACCTGCTTTATTCTTTTGTAGTAGTCTATCTTGACGACATTCTTGTCTTCTCTTCCTCTCCGGCCGAACATCACAGACACGTGGAGCAGGTGTTAAGAAGACTACAAGAGAATCATCTATTGTTAAAGCCAGAAAAGTGCATCTTCGAATCCTCGTCTGTTCCCTACCTAGGATTTATTCTCTCCAAAGAAGGAGTTCAGATGGATCCCGAGAAGGTGAAGGCGGTACTTCTTTGGCCCACTCCCAGCAGCCCTAAGGATGTACAGAGGTTCTTGGGTCTCTCGAATTTCTACAGACGCTTTATCCCAAATTTCTCAGAGATTGTGCTACCTGTTACCAATTTACTAAAGAAGGGTCAAGAATTTGTATGGGATTCGAAGGCAGAACGAGCCTTTCAAGTACTTAAAGAAGCCTTCACCACTGCGCCCATCCTCGTTCAACCCAATCAGTCCCTTCCCTTTGTGGTCGAAACGGACGCCTCTGGAGGTGCCATAGGGGCAGCCTTATTACAGTCCGGTAAGGATGGTATCGAACACCCGGTGGCGTACTACTCCCGGACTCTCACCCCGAGTGAAAGAAACTACTCTGTGTTGGAACGGGAATTGTTGGCCATCCGCCAGGCTTGTGTTGAGTGGAGGCACCTGTTACAGGGGGCTGCCCATCCGTTTCTGGTGAGAACGGATCATCGGAACCTTAAGGTACTCCAACATATGGAGTGTCGCAATTCCAGACATGCCTGGTGGGCTTATTTCTTCTCCCAGTTTGACTTTGACATCACGTATCTTCCAGGGAAGGAGAACGTGTTGGCAGATGCCTTATCCCGGAGCCTAGGAGAAGAATGCCCAGTAGGCGGAATCAAGTCTGAGGAGATTCTGTCGGGAAAGAAGATATTAGGAGCGGTCAATTCATTTTTACAAGAGGTTGAACGTACAACTGGTTCTACCCAGATACCCAACGACCGTCTGTCTTCATTGGAGAAGAGAGGAACAGTGTACTTTTACAAGGACACCTTGTTCCTTCCGTCTAAAGAGCTTCAAATTCAAGCAATGTCTTGGTGTCACGATCTACCTTCTGCTGGCCACAAGGGGCAAGGAGCCACGACCGATTTGGTATCAAGGTATTTTTGGTGGCCCTCTTTGGCCAAGGATGTAAAGGCTTATGTAGCCACCTGTCCTATTTGCGCCTCCAGTAAGCCCTCTACGCATCGCCCTTTGGGTCTCCTTCAACAAGGACATTTGCCAACATGTCCTTGGGAACACATTTCTACTGATTTTATCGTGGATCTTCCTCTCTCTAGGGGCTCTACCGCCATCATGGTTACCGTAGATTCCCTAAGTAAGATGGCACACTTTTCTCCTCTACCTGGCCTACCATCGGCTCCGGAATTGGCAGAGGTTTTTCTGAGAGATGTAGTTAGGCTTCACGGTCTACCCCAAACTATTGTTTCCGACAGAGGCTCTCAATTCACTTCTCGTTTCTGGTCTACACTGTGCAAGACTCTAGGGATCAGTAGAGCTCTCTCTTCTGGATATCACCCCCAGAGTAACGGACAAACTGAGCGTCTGAACTCCACTTTAGAGCAGTACCTTCGTTGTTTCTGTGGTCAAGAACAGGAGAGTTGGAGGTCATTTCTCTCCACAGCGGAATTCGCCTACAATAACAGTACACTCTTCCTTAGGAACCAGTCCATTCTTTTTCTCCTATGGCTTTCATCCCATGCATATCCCCTTGGTCGGAATACCATCGACTGCTGTCCCTGCGGTTGACCAAAGGCTTAGTGAACTAAGACGTATACAAGGGGAGGCTAAGAAGAACTTGGAGACTAGCAGGGAGCTCCAAAAGAAGTACGCCGACAGGAAGAGATCTCCGAACCCCAAATGGACGATCGGCACTAAGGTGTGGTTGTCCACTAAATTCTTGCCACGCTGGTTACACCCAGGGAAGTTTTCTGCCAGACTCATTGGGCCTTTCCCCATTTCCTCACAGATCAATCCGGTGGCCTTTCGCCTGAAACTTGTTCATAGTATGAAGCGCATCCATCCAGTGTTCCACTCGTCCCTTCTCAAGGCCTATCTATCGGCCCTGCATGGTCGAACAGTGCCACGCTCATCAATTCCAGATAACCCAGAACCTGAGGAATACGAGGTGGAGAGGCTGGTGGATTCTCGCTACAGACATGGTACTATTCAGTACCTGGTACATTGGAAGGGGTATTCCTCTGCAGAGCGTACCTGGGAACCTAGAAGCCACATCCATGCCCCTCGCTTGTTACGTCTTTTTCACCGCCGTCATCCGGGTAAGCCCGGGGGATCCCGGCTGGGAAGGGGGCATACTGTCACAACGCGACCCTGGACACTGTGGAAAAGATGGAGGCTAGTTTAGGCTCCTTGCGGTCCTTACCGTTCTAGTCCTTTTTGGTCCTTTTCCTTTAAAAGGCAGCCACGCCCACAACGCTGTGCGTTGCAACTCGCATTGTCAGCCTTTCGCTAACTTCGCCTGCAGTGCCGCTCCTTGAGCTTTGTCCTTGGATACTTCCTCTCTAGTACTCAGCCCGCTTAGGCTTTCCCTGTTTCTAGGCTCTTTCCTTCTGTACAGGTGCCCGTACATAAGGCTGTCCTTTGCTCCCGCTTCTGTTCGCTCTCTCATTCTCCTCTCTCTCTCTCTCTCTCGCTCTCCGGTGTTGGCTCTCTCTCTCTCTCACTCTCTCTGGCGCTTGTTCGCCCGCCTTTGCTCCCGCACGCTCTCTCCCTTCCTGGCCCGATCCCGCTTCTGTTCGCTCTCCTCTCTCTCTCTCTCTCTCTCTCCGGTGTTCGCTCTCTCATTCTCTCTCTCTCTCTCTCTCGCTCTCCGGTGTTCGCTCTCTCATTCTCTCTCTCTCTCTCTCTCTGGCGCTTGTTCGCCCGCCTTTGCTCCCGCACGCTCTCTCCCTTCCTTGCCCGATCCCGCGCCTGTTCGCTTTCTCAGTCTCCACTCTCTCACTCTTACCTGCAGTATAGACTCACCTTCCTTGCTGACAGCTCTTGTGCAGCCTCCGCTTTGCCCTCCTTGGATCGCAGTGGACTCTCGCCCAATCCTTCTCGACACCAGTCTACCTCGTCTGGAAATACTTGGATTCAAGTACGGTTACCGTATACAAGTCACCAGCCTCTTCCACTTCTGACACACTCCCTGCCAGCAAGGGCTCGCCATCTACAGGGTTTTTTCTGCCATAACTGGCTTTTTCCCTGGTGTTACGGGACTAGCTCCCCTGGGTCCACCCGACACCTTGTTCCTACCACTGTCAGGGTGGCCTCACGCGGAGCTCGTCCCTATCTCTACGAGCGCAAGAAGGAAAAGAAGGAAAGGAAGAGCACTAAGGCAGACGAAGAACCGCAGGAGATCAAGAAGGAGGGGAGAAGAAGACCAAAGACATCAACCCAGGAGGATTCCTCTAAGGAGTCAGGTGAGGAGCATTCGAGGGTGGTAGCTTCCGATTCTGACACAACTTCAAATGAAACTGTACCATGATAAAGCAGATAAATATCAAGCAGTTGCTGAGCAGGCGGCGGTAAGAGTTGCCCGCTATAAATATCAGAAAAGATGAGGGAGGGTGAACACGCTGAATGTGGCAACGTGATTGCTTCTGCAGGAATCGATTGGGACCCAGATAGATGGGATGGAGATGTATTTGACAGCACAAGTACCGATAGTGGTTCCGAGCCAGAGGTTGTTCCCAAACCAGACCCTCGCCGAAAGGAGGTGACTGTTAAACCAGTAGTGTGTAGAAAGATGGGTCGCCATCCGATGGTTCCAATAGGTGGTATGGTAGATCTGACCACGCTTAAGATTATTCACAACAAGAGGTTGGGGAGATTATCACTCGATAAAAACAGAAAGCTGGTGGATCTCTGTTAGCATGGATGGTTCGATTGTTTGATGGAGGGGCAGCAGGTATTCTAGTAGATGAAACTGAATCCCCTAGGTTTTTACCATTAACACAGGCAGTCCAGATACAGGAACCTTTACGTGTAGGCCCTCCACGTGAGGCCAATGGAGATGAGGGGCAAATGTCTTTCCTGCAATTAGCGGCTCAAGGTTGTAATACAAGTATCCGATTACGTCAGATTGGCCAACTGAGGAGAGAAAGTGGTATATATGTTAAAAGAGGCCATTCAGAGGGTAAGGGAACATGCTATGAAAGAAGCAATTCATGTGGAGACTCCAGAACATATGGGGTTAGTAAACCTATCAGTTTCTGCCAGAAATACCCTTATCTGAACTGCCCCCCCCTTCCCCGCATACAAACATATTATGATGACTCTGTTAGTAGGAATGACGGGTAAAGTAATAGATGAGAGTGGACCTAGGTGAATGGGAAAAACCAGAAGTGCAACCAAGGGTGTGAGAGAGGGAGGGGCGCAGCGAAAGGCGCATTCCTGGCAAAAGGTTTGATAGCCGTGACTCTTGCGTAGCCAGAAAAGATATGTTTCTAGCCCTCTCGAAAGATGGAGTACCGAGGGGGGATATAGATGGAATTGAAATGCAGGAAATGTCTCAACTGTATAAAAAAAGGGGTCCAGATGGAAAAGAACATTACAAACAAGTGAAAGGACAGGAAATGCTGAAATCAAAGAAGGAGGAGGATCCATTTGGACCACCTCCACAGAGGGGAAACGAGGAGAGTACTACTGTATCTGCCCCCTCGCAACCAATTTATGCAGACCTAAGAAAAATGGTGAGTGCAATGGTGGAAAGAAAATCCAAATACTTACACTCTAAATATCAATAGGATGAAGGTCAAACTCCGGTAACAACAGCCCATATTAAGGTAGACAGACAACCTCATGTAAAAGTGAAATTATTTTGGCAATCGGGAAACATTCAAGAGGTTCAAGCCTTAATTAATACCCGGGCGGAGGCCTCCTTGATACATGGGAATCCCTCCAGATTCAAAGGAAGAGATTTTATGATTACAGGATTGGGGGCAAGGAGACCCCTTCAGTCCAATGTTTTTGAATTATTTTTTTAAACACTCTTTATTGGTATTTTAATATAACAATTCCTCAACTATCCCTTCACCCTCCCCAATCTCCAAAACCAGTCCCTCCCACAAATTGTCAAAACCTAACCAACAGTACATCCCCTTCCCCCCTCCCCAAATCCCGTAAAAGACCTCCTCCTTAGTCACAGCAGTCCAGCACAAATGTTCACAGTTCGGTGAGATTAGAGTCAATCCATCTGCTACCCCTATTTCCGAGCTCCCCCTCCCTCGCATACGTTACTTCACGGTGGGCACAGGTCATTATCCTTTGCAAGGTCATTCAACAATTGGGACCAGTGGACCGTTACCTCCCCCGCATCTTCCCCCACCTCCAAGTTCTGCAGAACCATCAACTCCGCTAAGCCCCATCTTCGTATGTCCTTCCTCCATAACTGGATTGTTGGGCCCAGGGGGGACTTCCACGCAATCGCCAATCAGCGTTTTGCCAATATAAGTAGAAACCGACCCATTCTGTTCCGTAACTTGTTACGTTTCCCCCCCGGTAGGTTCCCCCACAAACAAATCTCCGGACGCCGCTGCAGGTTGGCTCCCAGTAACTCATTTACTCCCTTAAGCACCTCGTCCCAGTACTCTATTATTGCCCCACACTCCCACATCATATGCCAAAACCCCGCCTCCTCAGTCCAAACCAAGGTTGATATGAAAATAGGTCATTTGAAAAAGGACACTTATCAAGTATTGATTGTTCCCCTTCCTGAATACATTATTGGAATTGATATTTTGGAAGGATTGACCCTAGGATTAGGAGGTAAGCTGTACCAATTTGGTGTAAGTGCTTTCACATGTACACCCGTGATAGTGGGACAGCTAAATATACCCCTGGTACAGGTTCCGATCACCACCAAAAGAGTGTCCATGAAGCAGTACCGAATTCCTTGGGGCTAGAAAGAAATCTTTGAAACCATTAAAGGATATGTGGAAGCCGGTGTGTGGCATCCTGTAACCACGGCTTGCAACAATCCGATTTGGCCTGTCAAAAAATCAGACGGTAGCTATAGAATGACAGTTATGACAGTTGATTATCGCAAATTGAATAAACATACCCCTCCCCTTTTTCACAGTACCCATTGCAGATGAATGCCAAGAACAGTTTGCATTTTCCTGGAATGGAAGGCAGCATACATTTAAACGTCTACCAATGGGCTACATGCATAGATAAAACGATCTGTCACCGGCTGGTGGCAGAGCATTTAAATAAAATTCCATGCAAACCGGATGTACAGATCAAGCATTACATTGACGATATTCTGATTCAAGATAAATATGAGAACAGTGTGCGAGTACACTTGGAACTTATCCGAGATGTTTTACGTGAGGAGGGGTGGGAAATTAATGACGCCAAAACACAAGGTCCGGCAGAGACAGTGATTTTTCTGGGAATACAGTGGCATAATGGACATTGTGAAATGGTGCCAAAAGCCAAGCAAAGGATTCTCGAGTTTACAACTCCGAGAACATAAAAACAGGCACAACTGTTTATTTGATTGTTTGGATTTTGGAGGCAACATATCCAAACATTTGGGGCAGATCTTGGCGCTCCTTTACAGTTACACGGAAGAAATTCAACTTTGAATGTGGTGAAGAGCAAGGAAAGGTGTTCCAACTAGCCATAGATACCATTCAAAAAGTTGGCCCAGTAATTGGGCCAACTGATCAGTCTCAGAACTTTCCATAGCGCCTGGGTGGGAATTTGTAGGAAGGATTCGCGTTCTGTTACGCTCACCTGACTCCCACGGAGCCGCTGGCCTGGTTCGTGCTGCTGTGACCTCTTCTAAGGTGATGCGCAGGGTTCGGAAGACGGACTGGACCGGACCCCCAAATCTGGCTTGCCTGGCTCGCAGAAGTATCCTTCTGTAGGCGAAAATAGGGGATCAACTGTCTGCGGGGTAATGCAATCGGCCTCCCACTTTCCCCTCTCACCCTCCTCGAAACCCTTGTGTGATTTCTCGTAGCGTCTCACCTTAGGGTCTGGAAGGACGAGCTCTCCATCCTGCTTCTGACGCAGGGGCGCGTTGGTATCCAGTTACTTCACTGGATTTTCGGATTGGTGAGAACCAAACTTGCTTGGCTTCCAGGTAAGTTTTTTGATAAGAGGTTCCCCTTGTGTCCATGAATTAATGTACTAATGCTAGTGTCTTTTTCCCCATAGGGGCCGGGGTACGGAATGCCGGGGAACAGGCACCGACCCGAGATGAGAGGTGAAATCCTTGTAGAAATCAGGTAAGTCTTTAATGAGCGTTTTTTGGTAATGTCTTTTCATTCGCTCATTAACGCTGATGTCTCTTCTTCCCCTTAGGGGCCGGGGTCCAGAAATGCCAGGATGCGGCGCGGAACCGAAATGAAGAGGGAATGAATCAACAGGTAAGTCTTAACATGGAGATTTAGCTTTCCTTATTCCCTTCTCTCTGTCACCTTTTGTTCTGGTCTTTTTCTCCCTAGGCGCTGGGGCGTGACTGCGAATCCGGATGATCGCTGCTGAACATGGAGGCGCCCTGTAAAGGTGAGTGGAATGCGGCGCTGCAGCGATCGACGCAATGAGCTTTTAAATTAAAGTCTTCCTTTTCAGGATTGTCGGCGAGAGGTCTCCGGGATGCGGATTTAGCAGGTAAGGACTTTTCCTTCTTCTGTTCTCTTCTTCTCTTCCTTTGCAGGTGATCCAGGATGCTGGCAGGTGTGGCAGAAGTCAGGATGCAGGAGCAGACACGGTGAGCGTCCAGCTGCTAGATGCAGAACAACGCGAAGCACGTGTGGCTGTTCGGGTGGGGTTTAAATAGCCTTGGAAGAAGTTCCAGGTATGTATCCTTCCTCCAATCAGGTATGTATCCTTCCCCGACCACGCCCGGATGGTAAATTAGTCCCACAGGTAAAGTAGTTCCTTTCAGGCCTCAAGGAGGCCGGGATCCTGCAGCATGGTCTGCATCAGGTAAGTGCACCCAAGCACTCCCATAATGAGCCTGGCGCCTATGGCGCCAGGACTAATGTCTTTTATGAGCCTGGCGCCATAGGCGCCAGGACACTGTCCAAAGGGCCCCTATATGGGGTTGCTGGGTCCTTCCCTGGGGACTGGATGTCCGCTTTCGGGGACGCAGGGCTTGAACCGGCTCCCCGGGAGCGGGCATCATGACAATTATTGGATCAAGTGGCTACATATCATGGTATTGCTCTACAAATTGAAAGTGACAATGGATCCCACTTTAAGGGGAAGGTGGTGTTGGACTATTGTCAGGAAAAAGGAATTGAATGGACTTTTCACGTCTCCTACGACCCAGAGGCTTTGGGGTTGATTGACAGAATGAATGGATTGTTGAAAACACAGTTACGCAAAACAGGCGATAGTACTTTGAAGGGATGGCGAGAACGTGTGCAAGAAGCTGTGCAAATTCTGAATAACCGTCCCATTGCGATCAGTGAAACTCTGCTGATGCGCATGTTAACGCTAGCCCTATAAATGAGACCAAATAAAGTAATGGAAACTTTGTTATACTGGGAAATATCTCCTGTTGCATTAGCTCCTTACCGTGCCATTCCTGAGTCTGCTGGGGTGGATTTGCATGCAAGGGAAGAAATTTGGGTACAAATTCCATCTGAACATATGGTATTGATTGCCCCTAGATCGGGATTCACCTTAAAAGGCATTTAGGTATTAGGTGGGATTGTGGATGCAGACTACCAGGGCGTGATTAAGGTTATTCTCATTAACAGAGGTGAAAACATGCTGTCTATACATAAAGGGGATCGAGTGGCACAATTAATATTGGTACCTGTTAAATTACCTATGGTATAGAAAGGAGAGCCACCCACGATATTAACCATCCGTGGGGACAAGGGTTTTGGCTCATCAGATGCAATGATCCCGGGTGCTAAAGTATGGGTTGAAAAGCCTAACGGCCCGCCTTCTCTGGCGGATGTAATTGCAGCTGAAGAGCATCAGGTGGTGCTTGTAATGGAACCAGGCAAGAGAAAATGGTCTCATGTCCCCACTGATAAATGTTATCTGCGTGAATAATGTACCCCACTGATACTCTTCTAGATCCTGAGTATACTGAGTGCAGACTACCAGGGCGTGATTAAGGTTATTCTCATTAACAGAGGTGAAAACATGCTGTCTATACGTAAAGGGGATCGAGTGGCACAATTAATATTGGTACCTGTTAAATTACCTACTGTATAGAAAGGAGAGCCACCCACGATATTAACCATCCGTGGGGACAAGGGTTTTGGCTCATCAGATGCAATGATCCCGGGTGCTAAAGTATGGGTTGAAAAGCCTAACGGCCCGCCTTCTCTGGCGGATGTAATTGCAGCTGAAGAGCATCAGGTGGTGCTTGTAATGGAACCAGGGAAGAGAAAATGGTCTCATGTCCCCACTGATAAATGTTATCTGCGTGAATAATATACCCCACTGATACTCTTCTAGATCCTGAGTATACTGAGTGCCTGTGTGAGGCACGAGGAGTATTTTAGGGAAGGTCCAGGATCATGTCGGAGGATATGGCAGAGGTCTCTATTCTCCTTCTGGATATGGGTATATGGAAGATGCGTCTGTTGCAGCTTACCGAGGTGCATTAAGGAAACGACGGGGGCAGCGACCGAATACTCATCATGGCTATTCGGCCATTGTTAGGCAACCGGAAAATGTTTGGGTGTATTTAACCCGGCAGGTTTTGAATCTCTCACATTTCTGTTTGGCAGACATGGACAGTTCCGCAGATTTGTTTCCGACATGCCCTGTGGCTATTCCAATGCCTGCACCGATTGTGAAAAATGTATTCGGGGTCCTGCATAACGATTCCTTAGTTGAAACTTCAGACATTAGAAGTTCCTTTTCTGTTTATGAATATTGCAAGTTTTCTAAAGGCAATACCCACAAATGGAGAAACATGTCCCGCATTATGATTCATGACATTCGCCTGCGGATGTATGTTATCAAATGACTTGCGATCCCTCCCATATTGGAAAATGTCAACAATTGAGTTTATGCATGGAGGGAAAGCAAGCTGATTTCGAGCAGCGCTTGTGTGCAAGATCCCCGAGTGTTTGTATTGATGTGGCAAATAATATGATATGTAACTTCATAGTTTTAACTGCTGGTAACCTGAATCATGTAAAACCTCTCCCGGGTTGGCTAGTTTCATGTGGTAACTTTACTTACTCATATATTCCTGCTAACATTTCGGGTGGCCCCTCTGCTTTGACCCATCTCGTTTTAATGATGTTTCCTTTGCAACCTATGGTTAGGCGATCTATACATGCTGCCTCCTATACTGCTCTTTCGCCCGATTGTAATTCGGAAGTGCATTTGCTTTCTGAAACTGAAGTGCTGGCATTGGCAATTTATATAATTGGGATCTGGGGAATAGCTTCTAGGGGTTATAAAACTATGATTAAGATAGCATGCCTTGTAGTCAAGAATCTTAATGAAACTTCACAGGCTTTAACTGAGCTGTTACTAGATAATATAAACGTTTGTAAAGCTATTTTTCAAAACAGAGCAGCAATAGATTATTTGTTCTTAAAACATAACTTGGGTTGCGAAACAATGGAAGCATGGGTTGTTTTGATTTGGGGGACGATTCTTGGCCCATTGAAAAGCATATTAAAACACAAAGAATTGGCGATCCGAGCTACACAAAGCAGGGTTGGAAATTGGTTGGAGGAATTATTTATGTGGGTTCCTGAGGCCCTGCAGGCGGCCCTTGCTTGGAGGAGTAAGTATTTGCTGTTGCGCTTCTTGTATTACACACGTATGGAGTATGGTTCGGCGGTTGTGGGTGCCTCCTACTCCTCCTCCGTCGAGTTATGGTAGTTGATTGTCCAAGGGGAGGAGTGTAATGCTTGTACGAAGATCTGAGCTAAAATAACATGGCATCAGACTTCAGGGTTGGCAGGCATGCGGTAAAGAAGCAGCACCTCTGAGCTCCTGAGAAATCCTGCGGATGAATACATAAAACTGGATCCGATTAGCTACAAAAATATAAGAGATGGTGTTGGAAGGTGGCAGGAGCATTTGAGTGAAATCCTGCTACAAACGGAGGTGAGGAGCCAACACAAGGTGTTCCGAAATGAAATTGCACAGACGACGAACCAAGATGGCGGCCGAGAGCCCGCCGGCTTACTGAGGAGGTGCAGGACAGCAGGCGCGTAACGAGCAGCTGCAAGACAGACCGTAGAGAGGAGGTGTAATACGGGGGAGCCCTAAGATAACGCCAAGCAGTGAGCATATCTGGGGCGTGCGGAGGCTCTGCGGCCAGCGACATCACTGAAAGGGGCTGGCACCTAGAAGGAGCAGGAGACAGCGGTGCGGCGCAGCAAATCAGACGGCACCACAGAGGACAGCAGACGCCGGAAGGCAGGTGAGCCCGGGAGGAGAGAGCGGATAGCCGGAAAACAGGCGGAGAGGAAAAGAACGCACAGGACATAAGCAACAACCTCCCTCCACACCTCAGAATCCTTATCACGGTGTGAAAGGGAATGGCAAATAAGAGGGCTCAAGGGCGCACCGTGCCATTGTAACCGAACCCGCAGGGGGTACCGGCTAATGCTTCACTTACGTACAACTAGCAAGGGCGGAGAAGGTCCGTCTACACCTAGAGACGGGCTGCTAGCATCGGAGGACATAACCCACTGAAATTGCGCAATAAAGTAAACAGAGCACGGTGAAGAGGAGCAGACAGCGCATAACCCTGAGAGGGACGGAGCAGAGAGGGCAAAAACCATTCTCAACCAGAATCCCAAACCGCATGTGAGAGATGTGGGATGCTAGCGGCTGATTTCTCCACCTCGCCTGGAGCTGCCCTGTGGTGGCCCGGTTTTGGACCCAGGTTCTCCAAGTTACTGCCACAATCATTGGAGACGAGCCGTCACCCATTCCAGCTGTTGCCCTCCTTGGACTGATGAAGCATCTACCAATGGCTACAAGGAAACTCGCAAGTGTCCTACTCTTGCTCGGAAGTAGGAGAATCGTGTTAGCATGGGGACGTTGGCCAGCCCCCAACCTGGCAGGGTAGGAAAAAGACATACTGTACTGCCAGGAAGTAGAATCAGAATTTATTAAAACCTTGCCCCTACATGCACGACCCCCTGACATATGGGGTCCCTACGTCACATACTTGGTATCTATGCCAACTAACTCTAACCCACAATCACCGGCATAGAGACGACGAGGCAGATAGGCAACGAACATCCTCAACTCAAAATAACTGCATCGCATTGACCACGCTACAACGAAACGACCCAACAACAATGGGGAAGGGAGGCGGGTGGCCCAGGCGAGGGAACCAAGAGGCAAACTGTTATTGTTTACCCACCGTATGTGGGATCTGTATGTTTCTGTTTGGAAAATACCAAAAATTAAGTAAAAAAAAAAAAAATAAACATTCTCAGTCACCTCACTCCTTCAGCTAACCCACAGCAGGGCAAGCAGGCTGCACACACAGCAAGAAGGGCGAGGGGGCAACCCCTGATGCGCAACCAACACTCCACTTAAGCAATGGTGGGAAAAGCATAAGCTGCACAGCACGAAACCTCAGCTGCACCTATGGAGGAGAAGGAAGAGGGTAACTGGACCCACGCAACCAAGATGGCAAGAACAGTAGCTGCACTTCCCTGATACAAAAAAGATATAGGGAGAGGAAGCGAGGTGACACAGTGCGAACTCCCCCCGCTCCCCACACGGGTCACCACCCCAGGGGGAAAGAGAAGCAGAGAGGCAATTAGGAACTGGAGCCAGGGGGTGCAGAGGCCAGAAAAGGCAGGCAAGAAGGTGGAAGGAGGCCTGGGCTTGAGATACAAAACTTGGCAGCGAAGCCCCTTGAACAACAAGGAGACCGCAGAAGGCCCTGAAATAAACATAGTACCCTCCTGCATCTGAGAAACTGGGACAGCAACATGTATGGCCACCACTTGAGGAAGGGCAGCAACGGACAGAGGAAAACAACAACCGTGAGACTAGGACATGCCGGAGAAACAACGTGGGGCAAAGGTAAGCAGACCACCATGGAATCCTACACCCTCAAGAATGATACGATACTAGTCAACACCCCTTGACAAACGCAAGCATGAGCATGGCAGGAGCAGAGCAGCAAATAGGTCGGCAAGAAGATGGCCCATTCTCGAGGCAATAGCAGCACTGAAGACGTCACTAGAGCACAAATTAGATGCGGTTATAGTGGAGGAGGGCCTGCTAAGGCAAGATGTTCGAGTCCTGGCAGACCACAGCAGAGCTACAAGTGCAGAATAACACCACCAACATCACAACCGCCCAATTCCACATGACAGACATGCTTGGTCAAATACAAACTCTCGAGCACAGGGTCGAGGATGCAGATGGGAGGGCTTGAAGAAACACGTATCGTTGGACTGTCGGAGGGGGAAGAAGGCAAGGACCCCACGAATTATGTAGAGAACCTACTACTCCAAGAAGTGGGCGCTGAGGTACTATCGCAGGGCTTTGCAGTAGAAAGGGCCCACAGAGACTAGAAACCCCCCCGTAAGACCCCTCGAGACCCATGATAGCCAAAATTATGAACTTCAAGGACCAAGAAAAGATACTTACATTTTCAAGGGAAGGAGGGGCGATCAAGAGAAACTCCTCCAAAATAACAATCTACCCTAGATTACACTGTACTAGTGCAAAGGCAAAGAGCACGATTTGGACCAACAAAAGAGCGCCTCAGGAATGAAAATCTCCAATATATGCTATTATACCTCGCAAGACTAAAAGTGCTACAAACGGCAGGACCCATCTCTTCGAAACCACGGAGAAAGCCCATGAGTGGATGGATCATCAAGGTATACCTCAACTGAACGCCAGGAAAGCACGCAATGACAGGAACGCATCTCCGTAAGATGCTGGCGGAAGTAACTGGTGGGATCTGAAAGAATGCAGCAGGCGTCAAATATGAAACACAAGACCAGAAGTAATATATAAAAGGTGACAGAGGCGAGCGACCCTAAGGCTGCCTCGATGGATGCCACAACATGTGACCCAACGAAACACAAAAAGTTTGAGATTACAGTTGTAAGGCATCACGCTGTGGCAGGCCAGACTCAGGGAACTGGGACTGCGCTGGAAAGCGGCAGAGCCTGAACAAGGGGAGGGAGGCTGGGCATTTGTTAACAGTTAAAATTTGTTGGTTGAAAGGTGACGTGAGACCGGGAGAATACACCATACTTCAAAAACAATATGGCGGCGCACAAGACAAAGGGACATCTACACGCGAGGAAGAGGAGTACAATGAGACACCAGAGGGACAAGAGAATTCAACAGACCCCACTCTGAGCAAAGTTCGAACAAGAAACAGAAATGGGAGCAATAACAAAACGCAAAAGCAAAACCCCAGGAAAAGAGGGTGAGAAGCACGAACAGGTGAAACATAGGGACCCATGGGAAAAGTCAGGCCAAAGTACGAACCCCCACATGGAGCCATTAAGAAATAAGCATAGCCACATAGAATGTACGCGGACTGAACGATTATGTCAAGAGACTAAGAGTATATGCATGGTTAAACTAATCAAAAGTGAAAGTGGCAATGCTCCAAGAAACCCACCTGACGAGAGAAAAACTGTCCAAGTTAGCAAGAAAGTGGGGAGGGCAAGTGTATGGATTGACCTACTCTAACTATGCCAGAGGTGTACTAATGTGGATAGCCCTCAACCTCCCCTTTCAACTCATAACGCTGGAACAAGACAAGGAGGGCAGGCTGGTTATTGTGCATGGACTGTTAGAAAACAAAGAGGTATGTCTGGTGAATACATATGCCTCAAATCATGATGCAACAGTGTTCTTCAAAATGCTTGCACAGAGACTGGCCCCATATGGGGAGGCGACGTACATCTGGGCAGGGGACTTCAACTGCACACTAAACCCGAAGCTGGACAGATCACACAACAAACAAAGAAAACCGTCACCACTGGCAAAAGCCCTGCAGACGCTCTTAACCCAATTGAGACTAGAAGATATCTAGAGAAAAATGCATAACGAAGCCCGAGGGTATTCTCACTACAGCGCCCCACATGGAACCCATACAAGAATAGATTACATCTTCACTGGTACTGAATCCCTGGGAGAATTCACAGGCTTTAGAGCAAGAACACTTTCAGACCATGCTTGGTGTTCCCCAGGGGTCTAACCTCTCCCCCTGGCTGTTCAACCAATACCTGGCACCTCTTGCCCACCGCATTGCTGCTCTCTGCCCCAACCTTCAGTGCTATGCGGATGACACTCAACTCATTTCCAGGCTCCCTTGTGCCACCTCTTCTCCTTCTCTCATCTCCGACTGTCTGTCCGCCATCCAGGAGTGGTGTGCCGCCAATGATCTCTGCCTTAATACCAGTAAGACTGAGATTCTCCTCAGCGGTACACCTGCTCGCTCCTTTCCTGTCACTCTCTGGCTGGCCTCTCTTGTCCCTCTTCCTGCTCCCACCTGTGAGGCTTAAAACCTCGGGGTCATCTTGGACTCCACACCTTCCTTCTCTCCTCACATTTCTGACAATTCTAAGAAGTCACCCTACCAGCTGCACCTCCTCAGAGGTATTCTTCCTTTCCTCTTCTTCCCCCAGAAGCTCACTGTCTCCAGAGCTCTGGTTCTCTCTAGGCTGGATTACTGCAACAGCCTCTTTCTAAATCTGCCTGCCTTCACTCTCCGCCCTCTGCAACTCATCTAAAACAGGACTGCGAGACTTGTGCTTGGCCTCAAGCCCAGGGATGGTATCTCACCAGGACTGAAATCTCTGCACTGGCTCCCAGTGGCGGCAAGGATTAAGTTCAAAACCCTCTGCATTGTCCACAAGGCCTTATGGGGTCTAGGGACTCAATACCTTCAACTCTCTCTTCCTAAATATCTTCCTTCTCTGGCTCTTTGTTCCTCCGCCTCCAACTCCCTCAGGGTTAGTCGCTTCTCCAAGCAGCGATTTGGTGGTAGATCTCTTTCTTCTGCTGGGGCATACCTCTGGAACAGCGTCCCTGCCTCTCTGAAACTTGAGGAGAACCATCTCCGGTTCCGGAAGCACCTCAAGACCTTCCTCTTTACCTCTGCTTTCTCTCCTCCTCTCCCTTGCGGATCTCTTGGCTGAATCTGAAACTGCACTGGTTACCTGGCTACCTTCTGATCTCGGGCCCAGGTCCCCTCCCCGCCAGCTGCACACCTGCACTGCCCCCTGCCTACAGCCCCTACTAGCACTTGACACCTGATGTCTACACTTACCCTTGCACTTGCCACCTGCTGGCCGCACTTTTATTTATTATTTATTGTCTTATTTATTTTACTGTTATCCTATGTACTGCACTGCTCCCCTCCCTTCCCCCTGCACTTTTCCCCTTCCCCCCCTCCCCTGCACTTGGCCTAGTAGGATCGCTGTCCCTGTCTTCCCTCTGTTTCCCCTACCTTGCCTCTTCGCGCCTTGAAACACTTGTGTATAGGCGCGTTATAAATGCCTTATCATATCATATCATGCCCCGCTATTGGCGACATGGGGATACACACATAGAAAAGCTCCTATAGCAACGTTGTGACTAAAGGCAGAAGCATTGTTAGACAGTGAGTTCCAAGAGCACATGCAGGAAACTATAGAAGACTACTTCCACCACAACACAGGCAGTGAGGACACGTTAGGGACCTTGTGGGATGCCTTCACCGTAGTGGTCAGGGGAGCGACGATAGGGAAGACCGGGGGACTAAAAGGAAGCATCCTAAGAGAGCTCTCAGATGTAGAAAAAGACATACAGCAGGCAGAGAGGCAGGCAGGTCTCATGAGGGAGGAGTCGGCTGAATTAATATCGCTTAGGCTAAAATGCAGTACCATCTGGGAAAGCTAGACTACGAGAAATACATAAAAAAATTACACGTAGAGGGCAATAAGCCGGGCAGATTCCTTGCCTGGTTGACCAAGCAGGAAACAAAAAAAGACCCGATTAATTCAATTAAAAACAAGACTGGGGAAGTAGTGATGGCCCAAGAAGGTATCAATCAGTTATTCTCGCAATTCTACGAAACTCTGTACTCTCATAATCAAGAGGCAGACACTTGGGAAATAAGTGAAGCCCTGACCCAAATAACACTACCAAAATTAACCGAGGAACAGACAGACACAGTAGAAGCTCCGCGGAAGAACTTGAAGCCGTTCTAGATAACCTCCCAACGACCAAGATTCGGGAGCTGATGGGCTGCCGGGGGAGTTCTACACGAAATACAAGCAGGCGGTAACACCTATACTGCTAGAAGTCTATGAAGAGGCACACGCACAAGGCCAGTTACCAGACAGTATGACAGAATCATTAATAATACACATACTGAAACCAGGGAAATCACCCCTAGACTGCGGCTCATACAGACCGTTTTCCATGATAAACCAGGATTGCAAGATCCTGACAGTGGCCCTGGCTTACAGGCTCAAACAGGTCATACACACCCTGGTGCATACGGACCAGACGGGTTACGTCCCGGGATGGAACACCATGTGGAACCTGCAAAGACTGCGCTAAGTTATAGACCAAACTAACCACAAACGGGAAGAGAGCGCAGTGGCATCCCTAGATGCAGTCAAAGCCTTCGACCATGTAAATTGGGACTGGCTATTGCATGCACTTGAACACTTCGGGATGAGGAGGGCTTCCTGAAATGGATTAAGCTGTTATACAAAGACCCAGAGCAAGGGTTAAGACAGGAAGACACATCTCAGCAGCATGGAGGATATATGGAGGCACGAAACAGGGCTGCCCGTTGTTGCCAATGCTCTACATACTAGCCCCAGAATCGTTACCAGCCTTCCTGAGAGCGGAATACAGTGGGGCGGGGTAAACAGACAATGCCATCCATTTAGTCTCACTATAGGCAGATGACATGCTCCTGTATGTTAACGAGCCACAAGATAATTTATTGCACTTGTTAGAGGTAGTAGGAGCATTTGCTAGGCTGTTAGGCATATCCATTAATAAAGAGAAATCCTCCTTACACCCCCTAGCGGGACTTAGACGGCTCAGTACAGTTCGATTGCCAGTTCTGGGTCTGACATGGGCGCTGAGCACCTTCCGTTATCTAGGAATAGATATGACAATGCATTACTTACCTACTGTGCATAGGTCCGACATCCAGTGGTCACTGCGGAGTATTGCATTTTGTTTTTCGTAGTCGAAAAGGGGACGTCGACAAGGCGTGTCTGTAACACTATCCCTATAGTGACGTGCGTTGTACCAACAATCCCTCACGCGTCGAGGTCCCTCTGTTTGTATTTTTTCTGCCCTGAGGGAGCCTTCTATACGTGAGTGAGTACAGAAAAGAGAGAGATGTAGAAAGATGTCTATGTTCCTTCCATCCGAGCGGGGAGGAAGGGTGTGCGCATGTGAATCTAAGCAGATACAACCATCAGAAATGCTTTTACGGTAAGTAATGCATTGTCTTCTGATGTTTGTTAATCTGATTAGAATCACATGCTGTGCATAGACTAGCGAGCAGTACCCGGAGTTGGCGGTGGGTTATGAGAATGAACAGTAGAGAATTGTCTTAATACTGCCTGTCCCACCTGGGAGTCAGATCTAGAGTGTGCATCTAGACAGTAGTGTTTTGTAAAGGTGTGCACAGAACTCCAGGTAGTCGCTTTGCAGATGGACTCAAGGGGAACATTTGCAATGAATGCTATGGATGCCCCAGTGCCTCGAGTAGAATGTGCTCTTGGCTTGAAGGGTAGTTCTCTCTTAACAAGAGTGTAACAGAGAGTGATGCATTGAACAATCCATCTAGATATAGTGGACTTTGAAACTGCATCTCCTTCTCTTCCTGCTGCCACCGAGACAAAGAACTGATTAGTCTTTCTCAGTGGCCTGGTTCTTTCCATGTAGAACCTGACAGCTCTGCGTATGTCCAGTGTATGCAGACTTTTTTCTCCCAAGTTGGAAGGGTTTTGAAAGAACGTTGGTAGTTCTATAGACTGGTTTACATGGAATTTCGAGATGAATTTCGGTGCAAACCTTGGGTGTGTGCGTAGAACCACCTTATCTTTGTGAACTGTTACGAAGGGGTCTAGAACAGAAAGAGCCTGTAGTTCACTTACTCTCCTAATGGAGGTGATAGCTATTAGAAAAGCAGTCTTAAGAGTGAGGTCCTTAAGAGTTGCCTTGTGCATGGGTTCAAATGGCGAGCCCATGAGTCTGGTAAGTACCACATTTAAGTCCCATCCGGGAGCTGGGTTAGCTATCGGAGGGTGTATTCTCTTTACCCCCTCCATGAAGGCATTGATAACTGGGATCTTCTACCACAACACTTTAAGTTGGGAAGTGGTGTATGCAGAAAGTGCCGCCAGGTGGACTTTAATGGAATTGAACACTAGACCTGAATCCAATAAATGGGTCAGGTACAGAACAGTATGTGTGGGAGAGCAGTCAACCGGGTTGATGCTCTTTCCTCTACACCAGATGACAAATCTTCTCCACTTGCTAGAATAGCAGTGGCGAGTATTAGGTTTTCTGGCTTCCCTGAGGATGTCCATACATCTCTGCGGGAGTTGTAGATGTCCAAATTCTATGATCTCAGGAGCCAGGCTGCTAAGTTCATGTTCTGAGGACATGGATGCAGTGTCCTGCCCTTGTCTTGTGACAGCATGTTGTGTGGGCAGGGAAGTTTCACTGGGGGAGATAGAGACATCTCCATCAAGTGAGCGAACCATGGCTGCCGGGCCCACATCGGGGCCACTAGTATCAGTGTAACTTGTTCCTGGTGCATCTTGTGCACAACTTTGTTGAGAAGGGGACTCGGGGGGGAAAAGCGTAAACAAATATCCCTGACCATTGAATCGACAGACCGTTCCCCTTGGACTGGTTCTGGGGGTACCTGGAGGCGTAACTTTGGCATTGTGAGTTCTCCAGAGTTGCGAACAGGTCTATTTCGGGGAATCCCCATTGCGTGAAGACGTCTAAGACGATGTCTTCGTGCAATTGCCATTCATACTCTTCAGGCAGGGGGAAGTCTCTGCTGAGTTCGTCTGCTAGCAGATTGAATTCCCCTGGTACGTGTTGTGACAGTAGGAACATGTTGTGTCTGAGAGCCCACTTCCATATATTCTGGGACAGCTTGGACAGTTCTGGAGAGTGGGTGCCCCCCTGCTTGTTGATGTAGTACATGGCTGTGGTGCTGTCTGTAAGGACCATCACTGTCTTCCCTTGTAGGTGTTCTTGGAAGGCTTTTAGTGCCTTGAACACCGACAGTAGCTCCAGTAGGTTTATGTGCTTGGATGCTACGCTCGGAGTCCACACTCCGTGAGCAGTCTGATGGGATAGTTGAGCCCCCCATCCTGTGAGGGATGTGTCCGTGGTTAGAGTGGCCTCCACCGCGGGTGTGGCAAAAGGTTTCCCTATTATCAGGTTTTCCTTTGTCCACCACCGTAGCGAGAGAACCAAGGCCTGCGAGACCACCACTAGATCGTCCCATTGTCCGCTGGCCTGACACCACTGGCTGTTGGGCCACTCTTGCATTGGGCGCCTGCGCAGGCGCGCGTGAGGTACCAAATAAATACACAACGCCATCATTCCTAACAAGCACATCGCTTTGCGCACCGTCACCTCTCGACCTGCCACATATTGGGGGATCTGAAACAGCATGTTTTGGACCCTCTCGTTGGAGGGGAAGACGAAGCCGTCCTTTGTTCGAATTAGAGCCCCTAGGAATTGTTTGACTTGGGTGGGGTCTAAGCTGGACTTCTTCTCGTTGATGGAGAAGCCCAGCTGGAACAAAAGGTCTACAGTCTTTTGGGTGTTTGAGAAGCATGTCTCGTAAGAGTCCCCTGTTATGAGCCAGTCGTCGAGATAAGGGTATACTGGGATGGATAACCTGCGCAGGTGGGCCGCTGCCACTGCCAGTACCTTCGTGAATACCCTTGGAGCAGATGCTATGCCGAAGGGTAGCACTCTGAACTGGTAGTGTTTGCTCTCTATCATGAACCTGAGGTATCTTTTGTGCGCTGGCAACATTAAAATATGAAAGTATGCATCTTTCATGTCCAGTGTCGCCATGTAATCTCCCTGTGATAGCAGTGGGATCACCTCCTGTAAGGTCACCATACGAAACTTTTGGAGCTGGACAAACTTGTTCGCTGGGCGCAGATCTAATACAGGGCGCATGGTTAGATCCTTTTTGGGTACAAGGAAGTACACTGAATAAATACCTTCCGTTACCTGAGATAGAGGCACGACCTCTATGGCTCCTTTTTCCAGCAGTTGGTCCACTTCTTGGAGAAGGATGGCGAGGTGTTCTGGTGTCATGCGGCGTCCCCTCGGGGGTCTGTATGTTGGGGAACTGTTGAACTCTATACAGTAGCCGCGGGCTACGGTAGAAAGCACCCAGCGGTCTGATGTTATTCCCTCGAATCTTCGCGTCACTTGGAGGTGTTGGTGGCTTGGGAGCCTCTGGGGGTGGAACCCTGGCCTCTCCCTTTGCCATGGCGTTGACCCCTCTGATTGTACTGGCCACTATTTCCTTGGTAGTTGCTGGCAGTATACTGTTGTTGTTGGGTTTGTTGCTGGCGTTGTCCAAGAAAAAAGCGCTTATTACCAAATCCCCGCCTGTTAGGGGGTTTTGAAATTTGGTCTAAGGTCTTTATTGTGTCAAATTCTTTCTTCGCGTTCTCCAGCACGTCATCAACTGCTTTCCCAAAGAGGTAGGAGTAGTCTATGGGCTTATTAATAAGGGACGCTTGTGTTTCTGCCTTAAACCCGGAATTGCGAAGCCAGACGTGACGCTTCAGCAAAATTCCTTGTACCAAAGTGCGGCCAGCCGTCTCTGCTGCATCGAGGGTATTCTTGACGATGCTTTGGTTGACCAGAGAGCCCTTGTTAACTGTAGCCAGCAAACGAGTTCTTAGGGGTTCGGGAGCTTCTTCAACGTCCTGTTTAAGCTTTTCCCATTGAGCATCAGCATAGCTTGCCAATAGTGTGTTATTATTGGCAATTCTGGTAGAGAATGCTGCAGAGGTGGTGATTCTCTTGGCTAGGGCATAAAGCTTCTTCCCCTCTTTATCTGGGGGTGCCTCGCTGGTAGATAGTGGGACTCCGGCCCTTTTCCTGGTGTTGGTCACGACCAAGGAGTCCGGGATTGAGTGACCCTTAATATATAAAGGGTCTGATTGAGAGGGAGAGAACAGTTTCTCAATCCTCGGATTGACCCCTCTCACCAGTGCAGGAGTGGACAGAGAAGGGGTAATACGTCTCTTAACTGAGGCGAGGATGGGGATAGTTTGGCTAGTGGGGGGTTTTTCTGGTATTACCCGAATTGTTCATTTGCAATTGTTCGAATGCACAATTGCACGAATTTAAAGGGTCACAATTGACCTTTTCACAATTGACCGCATATATATATATATATATATCGCTTTGGTAAAATATATATATATATATATATATATATATATATATATAGAAGGGTTTGGGGCGGGTTTGGGTTGGGTGGGGGTTGCGGGGGGTTTCCCCCCGCATATATGTTACAATTGACCTTCACAATTTGGTCAATTGTGAAAAGGTCAATTGTAATTCGAGCAATTTGCAAACGAACAATTCGTATACATCCGTTTTTCTTTGAGAATCCTCTCCACAAATTCGGTGTCTGGGTTGACCTCCCCAGTTTCAAGTTCAAAATGTGCTGCTGCCTTCTTCAGCAGTGCATTGAAGGTGGGTTGATCATCAACAGGCGAAGGGTTCCTGACTGGTGTAGTTTCAGTAGACCTGATGACTATACTGCTACTGCCTGTGTCTGTAGACCTAGCTGGTGACTGCCAGGGGTTTGGGTCACCCTCGCCTGTGTCCTCCTGGAATCCCTCCTCACCTAAGTTAGTGTCCTCGTGAAAACCTTCCTCTTCTTGTTGGTCTTCAACATAGGTGAACTCATCTTCCTCCTGAAAGTGGGTGTCTTCCTCAGTTAGGTCGTAAGAGTATATGTCCTCCTTTATGGGGTTATAAAACTTCTGGTATTTAGCCCTTGGATTCTCGAGGGGTGCCTCCCTTGGTCTCTTGGGTGCCCTGTCTTCTGGGATGGACATGAACCTGTCTAGTTTATCCATACAGGTCTGGAACGTTTCAAAGTTCCACTGAGGTCGTCCGGGAGGGACTGGGAATGAAAAAGGAGTTTCTTCCTCCTGTAGTTGTCTGGTTCTGTCCCATAACGTCGAAGAAAGTGTGCCTTCGCCTTCTGAGAAGCCTTTTCGCTGGCTATGGCCTTCCGTCGGCGGCGGGAACTGGCCTGATCTGTTTTCCGGCGCTTTCGGCGTATCTTTGGCCTTGTGCGCGGTTTTCGGCGTCTCACTCGCCATACGTCTCTGGCCGTCCTTAGATGATATACGCGCGAGGCTTTCGGCGATCATTCTCTCTTCCGAGGGATCGGTCGCCGTCGCGCTATGTAACGTCGAGTCCTTGCTTGTCGAGTCCTTGCTGGCAACGTGAGCGCTCTTACGATGCGCGTCACCGGAGGTTTTGGTGTTAGCGCCCTTATCTTTAGAATGCCCAGTCGCCTGTCGCAGAGGCAGGGAGGGCTGACGACCCTTGGCGCTATGGCTGCCTTCGTCTTCGATGAATGCGTGCCGGGGGGTATGTGCTTTGGTGTTTTACTGTGTGCGTTCTTGTCGCCGGGGTGTTCATCCCCATAAGCTGGGCGTGAGCTGGGCTTGTCGGGGTCGGGGGCGGACGAGGAGGAGCGTGAACGCTCCTTTGAGAGGTCTACAACCTCCGTTACGGGGGCCGTGTAGTCACTGTCCTCGTCACATTCGGTGGCGGCGGCAGCGGGCGAGGAGTCAGGCCTAGACATGGCGTAGGCCGCCCACCTTTTGACCCTGCGGTCTTTTAGAGTTTTGGGCTTTAGTAATTTACAGGCCGCACAGCCGTCCTCCTGGTGATCGAGGGGTAAGCAACGGTTGCACCGTTTGTGCTTATCCTTCCAGGTATATTTACCCTTGCAAAGCGGGCAAAACCTAAATGGCGTCCTCTCCATAGCTGAGGGCAAGAAGTGTGACTACGACCTCGAAAGAGAGGGAGGGGAAAGAGAAAGGCAACCTTAAAGAGAAAGAAAGACCACACAACCCCACTCTCCCTACTGTGTATGGCCGGCGAGGCCAGGCCACGTGTTCGGCAGCGCCGAAGGATCCCCTCCGCTCGTCCTTCCGTCGAAGATCTTGCTCGGCAGAGAAACGGCTCTGCGTCGAGGGAGGGATCTACGTTATTGATATTAATAACAAATGACCAAAGGTTGAAGAAACTATTTGGCAATGTCTCTCGAGGAGCTCCGCATAAAGGCGACCAGTAGCTGGGCGGAAAAAAACAATCTGAGGGACCTCGACGCGTGAGGGATTGTGGGTACAACGCACGTCACTATAGGGATAGTGTTACAGACACGCCTTGTCGACGTCCCCTTTTCGACTACGAAAAACAAAATGCAATACTCCGCAGTGACCACTGGATGTCGGACCCATGCACAGCATGTGATTCTAAGCAGATTAACAAACATCAGAAATACCATGACACTGCGGAGACGCACAAGGCCAATTCACAAGTAGCGCTTGAGAAAATCACAAAGTCCATAACATTCTGGAAGAAGCTGCCACTGGGGATGATAGGGAGGGCAGCCTTGCTGAAGATGATAGTACTCCCCCGCCTCCTGTACTACTTCATAAATATACCTTACAACATACCTGGGAAATTCTTCAGGTGTTTGCACACAATTGCAAGGGAATTCCTATGGGGGGGGAGAATAGACTGGCATTGAGCACACTGCAGAGAGACTCAGGAGTCAGGAGGTATTAAGTTGCCGAACTTTGAACTATACTACCTGGCAGGGCAATTGCAGTTTGTGGCACACTGGGTGGGAGATGAGACCACCATAGACACACTACTACTGCAGCCAGCACTACGGCATTGCTACCTGAGAGAGATAATATGGATGGGAAAGTCCCCAAATCAAACGCTCCCCACCCTCGCCAGATTGGGCCTGACCCTGTGGAAGAAAGCGTGGAAAATCCAAGGCAGCCAGGACCCCCTGGTCCGCGCAGATCCCACTAGCAGGACTTGTAAACGCCCGACCAGAGGCACTTACGGCATACTGACGGCACTGGGAAGCTAAGGGAATAGCACAAGTTTGAGACTTATGGAAGGAGGGGAAATGGGTGGAGTTTCAGAACCTGATTGAAGAATACGACATTGGAAACGAGAAAATGAGTCAGAGCTACCTCTCCTTTCAAGTGCTAAGCAAAGATTGACATGTATCTAGAGTCTAGCATAAAAACTGAACAGGCACATGGAAAAAATGACAGTCTGGTGTACAAAGAATCGTACATTAAAGCATGACATGAAAGCAATAAATAACATTTTTGTGTGAACATGAAGACCAATTCAAAACTTTTCACAGTGCAAAATGCATTTTAGGATGTTTTATGCTAGTATTTCTTAATCAGAATACATTTGCTTTTTCTTATATTTCGTGCCCCACTAGTGTGATCTAATGTTTTCCCACTAGACTCTAGATGCATGTCAATCTCTGCTTAGCGCTTGAAAGGAGAGGTAGCTCTGACTCATTTCCTCGTTTCCACTGTTACACCCTCACGAGTCAGGCCCCCCGTCACCAAAAAAGAGGGTATCATAGCCTTTCTGGTTTTTGACTGATTGAAGAATATGACATACACAAAGGACAGTTTGTGCTACACTGCAGCATGGTGAACGCAATAAAAAAGAGATGGCCAGATCTATCCGAGGGAACCGAAATGGAAGAGACGCTAGACACATGGTATGACGTGGCAGAGGGAGGACAGACAGTGTCCAGACTATATGAACTACTTCTGAAGAGCCACAAAGCCCTAGAACTGCCAGCACATGGGAAATGGGAAGTGGAACTTCAAAGAACATTCACGGATGAAGAATGGCAGGGGTATTAAGATGCATAAAGAAGGTCTCCAGAAACGCGAGATTTAGACAAACACAGCTCTATGTTACGCAGAGAGCATACCTCACACCTAGCAGACTATCCAGAATGGGAAGCAAAACAATGCAAACTTGCTGTAGATGCGCAATGGAAAATGCAGACATGTTCTGGGCCTGCCCAGTAATAACAAACTTCTGGGATGACATCAAGACACAAGCAGCAGAGGGAGGAATTCAAATGCAGGCAGGGGCACCAGAATCCTACATGCTGGGACTGTTTCCGATATAAGGCAAGCCAAAGGCACATCTAGCCAAAATAAAAGACCTGATGAGTATTCTGGCGAATCGCCGCATAGCGATGGCTTGGAAATCAAACACAGGCCCGACAATTGAGGCATGGTGAGCAGACTTGAAAAGAAGGTCACTGGCTGAAACAACAGTATGGACCATGGCACTGCAGAGAGGGGCACGTGAAAGCAGTGACAAGATATTAGCATGGAACTCACTGGTACAGGCACTATTTGCACCCGTGTCAGGGAACAACTCGGAGAGCTCCAGTAAACAAGAGAATGCAGGCAGGAACACGGGAATGGGAGGAGAGCAACATCAAGCTTGGCCTGACCAGAAGGAAATGAACGATCTATAATTCAGGAAACCTCAGGGTGCAGACATCAAGATGCTCATAAGAATCAACAGATCTGAACATTGCAGAACAGGAACGTGCGCCAAAACATTGAAGCTGCAGAAAACCCCCGGCATTGTGTACAGTGTTGAATGTTAAGTTATTTCTTGTATGTTGGTTAAGTGTTGTATAAAAAACCAATAAAAAGTTTTTAAAAAGAACAAACATGGTGCCGGTGCGCAACCATCTTGGACATTCACCACCCATTGCTGTAATAAAACCTATGTTTTTCATAAACTCAGCAAACTCAGCAGAGTAGACATGCAGCTTGGTAGCGAAGGCAAAGCAAGGTCACGTAAATATTGTTGCTGAATGGACTTACTGTGGAGAATAGCTATGGTATTGTCCGCTGAAGGACAAACTGAAAAGGGAGTCCGAGCGCAATGCAGTTGCAGTGATAAGGTGCCCTGGGAATGTATGCAAGGAGAGGAAAGATGGGGTTTTCCACTACTGGCTGGTTTTTTCCACTCTTTGTCACTTTTACTTGTGATCTGCTCTTCGGCCGAGGGCAGCCATAACTGAAAGAGGTGGGGATATGCCCCCATTGAGAGAAGAGGCTTCTAAGCCAGAGAGTCAGTCATAACTTGGATCCCCGGGTAATGTAGTCTCGCAGGTTGGGAGGACGCTCCGCTCCAGACCCTGTTATTGCTCATGATCTCTTTGTCTACCTGCTCTGGGACTAAGCAATTTCGTAGTGGCCAAGATGAAGATGTCTTCTGCAGCAGCATTGACAGTGATGATGTTTCATTTCTATGTTCTTGTATATGGAACTATATGTTTATTTGGAGTTTTTTATTCATATCTATCTATCTATCTATCTATCTATCTATCTATCTATCTATCTATCTATCTATCTATCTATCTATCTATCTATCTAAATATATATAGACACTAACAAAAACATTGTTAAAGGGACGTTATGGTTAAGTTGCACTAGCAAAAACCTATCAAATTCTATGGAAAAACGATGTTAGAGGGACGTTATGGTTACAGATAAAACCGAAAACCCCCTGAAATTCGACAGTTATGGTAAGCTAAGCAACCATAACTCGCGCCACCACCGTCCACTGCTAAGACTAACACCCATAACATCAAAGATGACATCACAGATGTCATTGATGAGATTGGTTTCCTCAAGGCCTTGGCTCTTGAGTGCATTGCCTACGGCCTTCGGCCATACACCCAATAGTCTAGGCCTTGAACACACCCACAGCTCTACCATACTGACAGTATGCAAACACTGTACCCAGAGCCTACACTGTGCGACTTTTCACTGCAGCATCTCCAAACGCAGCGCACCGCAATGGAGGTATGCAGCAACAAATTGCAACAGTTACTAAATGTACAAACAAAACAATCTCTCTGCATCCCTGTGCGCTTTCAATCACATACTATGGGCGTACCCACTTCCATTCACAAAGTATTGTGCCACTTCCAACCTACCCACAATCTGTTTGCAACACTGGCCTATAATGACTGAAATGTGCTGCACAACCATTCCTTACATGTCACCACCCTCTAACTGATGTACATTCCACTCTATATGGAACTCCAGAATAGTGAGGACACATTCGAAAGAATTAATCAGTGTATGGAAGAGCTCAAGGAGTGGATGACTGACAACCACCTACAGCTAAATGCAGCAAAAACAGAAATCATACTATTTGGCCCAAAGATTAAAATACCACAAGAAAGACAACATTTCCCTCCATTGATTCTAGGGGAACAACTGCAGTATGCTAAAAAAAAGTTCAAAACGTAGGTTGTTGGTGGCAGAATAATTTGAGAAGTGAGAGTCAGGTGGGAGCAATGGTAAAAGCAGTACACTTTGCATTGCGGAGTATACTGCCTTATATTCCAACAGAAGACAGAACAGCTGTGGTAGGGGCAGTGACTAACCCCCACCTAGATTACTGTAACAGTCTGCTAGCGGGAATCCCACAAAAACAGATGGACAGACTGCAAAAGGCGCAGAACGCAGCAGTTAGAGTAGTTGGGAACCTCAGAAAACAAGATCATGTATCAACTATGCGGAGATCCATCCACTGATTGAGGGTGGAGGACAGAATCAAGTATAAGACGGCTTGCCTAGTCTTTAAATGTTTGAAAGGACATGCACCCGCGTATTTGGCTGACAAGATCACATTATATCAACCTAAAAAGAACCAACATTCAAAGGAGAAACTCCGGATCTGTACCCCGCAAAATAAATGTGTATCAAGAGGAGGCAGAAGCTTTGGAGCCTTTGGCCCAAAAGTCTGGAATGAACTCCCACCTGAAATTAGAATGTGCGAAACACTGGATATATTTAGGAAGAAATTGAAAACTTTCCTATTCAAATAAGGAGGAAAGTAGTAGAGCTAGAGTTCTACCTCTGCCCGTACTCTGTAGTCTAACATTTCAGTAATAGTTAACATCTGCACCCGAATACGGTTCAGTCTGTCTGGTGCGCTCTAGAAATCTCTCAAAATCAAATCATTCAAAAATACATTACTGCCACGGGTGTCCGCAAGGCCTAGGCTCTTGAGTGCAATGCCTACGGCCTTCGGCCATGCACCCAATAGTCTAGGCCTTGAACACACCCACCCTACTTGAACAAATCTGCACACAGCATAGGCCGTGAACAACCCCACAGCAACGTAATGTCACCATGCATGTCACCATGTCACCCACTACGACCATCCACATACACACCACTGCCACCAGCACTCCTACCCAACCTGCGCACTGCCATGCAGCTATGCAGCAATACATTGCAACAGTGAACATAATGTACAAAGAAAACGCTCTCTCCTGCACCCCTGTGCACTTTCATTCACTTACTATGGGCGTACCCACTTCCATTCACAAAGTACTGTGTCACTGCCAACCTACCCACATTCTGGTCGCAACACTGGCCCTACTGCCACCAATCTGCACATACCACACTATACAAGCACCACCCTTTACCGAATGTAGAATCAAACATGCGTTCCTGCGGTGGGTATGTTGCAGCCCTACGCTCTTGAGTGCATGCCCTACACCCTGCAGCCTTGGCCCATGCACCCACTAGCCTAATCCTTCCAAAGACCCACCGCAGCTTCATTCACCCATGCATGCCACCAAGTGTCCAACTACCGCATTCCATCTGCAGCGCACAGCCACTTGCGCTCCCACCCACCCTATGTCATGTGCAATTCACTCTCCTTCTGCAATTCACCTACCACCACGCACCACAAAAGAGGTTGCTGCAAACAGGTCACGACAGAAACTATCGGGCCGTACAACAGCTACCTCCAATCACCACACACAGTACTCGCCTACATATGTCACATGAACCACTTTTCATTTCCCCACCCGTTTCCCTCCCTTACTGCCGCCAATGCATTCCGTATGGTACATTTTCCAGACCCTACCGCCGCCGCACTGTCCTCCGATACACCATGGCAGCTTTCCCAAAAAATGTTGATGCACACCACGCTTCCCTCCAGCCAACCACCGGCCGCGTCCAAACTTCTCCGACAGCACGCTGTACCGCGAGCCAATGACACGTCTGTCCGCGGAGCGAACAGGGAAATGGGTCCGCGGAGCGGACCCAGATATCACACATTTTTTGGGACGTACATTTCAGTTCTTTGCAACAAAACTACTGGTCAGATTTCCACCAAACACACAAAAGCATGCTTTCTGACCCAAGCCCCCGCTCCTGCCGCAAATTTGGTGAAAATCCATCCAGCTGTTCGGCCTGTAGCCGTGCGCAAACTTTTTCCCCATTCAGTCTATGGAAAATATATTTGGGACCCCCCTATAACTTTGCCCCTCCCCCAACTTGCCGACCATATACTTCAAAATGTTCCTAATCACCAGATAAGGTGAGTTTGTTTCGAGCGAATATCAAGGCAGCCTCTTTTGGCCTAGATGCTATTCCTGGGGTAAAATCCCTGAGGGATCCGGGTGATTAGGAAAATGTTGACGCCAGCATCAAGCGGATATAGACGTATGCTCAGACCCAGATGTGCCAGGTATCGGGTGCATCCATAGTGCTTATCACTATTATCTAAACCGCACATTCACCATCCCACAAGAGACAAGTGACTGCTACGGTTAAAGTACCATCTTTTAGGAGGAAGGCCTTGAAACACATGTCAGCTGTGCACATCAAGAATACATTTGATTTCTGCAATATATTACTTCATTTAAACTAGGTCATTTTTGTTCAATCACCAATGATACTCACTACCTAGAGCGCGAGTCACCCTCTTCAGAGCCATATCTAGGCCTATTCTTATGAGTTCACATCTAATCATAGCTTTGAAGACTTCGCACACCCCCGGAAACCCACCTCGCCGTTATCGTTAATTTGGCAGTGTTCTTTTATACTGGTAAGAAGTTCCTGAGCTACCTCTATCTTTCAAGAAGAAATCATTACATATACACCTTGCCTTGTGTCCCTCCCTCATCCAGTCCCCAATTTCGACTCTCACTAAATCATGGTCTGACCATGGTATCGGCTCCGTTGTTGATTCCTTAACATGCCTTTTCAAGCTACTGTAGGGGAGGCATGGTATCACAAGTAGGACACTGACACAGTGGGTACAATTTGTAAAACCTTTATTGAAATTTTTGGAGTTGGAGAAACTCCTACTTTGCCCTGTAACTAAAATGGGAGTAGTCTCGACCATCAAATAATAAATAACGCAGACCTAGTGGAGTCAGTCAAATCAAAATTGCCTATGCTAACAAAACCTAATGCCTGCCCTGTCTCTTGTACAAAATGTGTAAAGAGAAGGAATGTATGCAATAGGAAAAATCAGTGTTCAAATGAATAAATGTGGTAACCTGCTCTCGTCCCCACGTTAGACCTCAGGAAGTAAGGCGGTTCCTGTGGGCAGGATGGCACACTCTGGCTCGGTTTCCAACACAATAAACCATTCAAAAAGGGGGATTGAGGCCCGCCTGGCCTTCCACAGTAAAGTCTCTTTTCCTGATTTTCAAAATAATGTTTCAACCAAAAAGTTCACAAAGGTCCCCATCTGTCGGGCTAAAACCTCTCACGACAAAGTTCAACACAAGCTTGCAAGGGGGCTCCCTTTCCCAAGCTTATTATACTTCGTTCTCCCTCTGTCGGCCTCGGACCACTTTCGGATGTCGAAGACTTACAAATGTGCGTGGCTTTCTTTGCAGACCACCGCAACACACTTCAACTCAAAGTTTAACTTTCACTCTCCCCTTCTCTAGGAGTTACATTTCTTTATTTCACTTTTGCTGTTCATTCGACTTTATCACTTCAAACTATGTACCTTTCACAGTGATTTTCGAGTGGGCTACTTCCTTTCGCCGGACCCCTCCGTTACTTAGTATCTCTGATTTTGCAGCTGTCTTTTACTTCCAAGTTCATTCACAGGTTTGCCTTTCCTCACGTCTCATCCACGTGTGTACAGCCTTCACTTGCGATATAATGGGGCTACTTCAAACTTTAACACACACTGGTCTCTAAGGTTGCTCATCAGCTGTGTGCATCTTTTTCTTGGTTTTGCGATATCCAATTCGTTAGTCAAGGTTAGTACCACAGGATTGGCCTTGCCTCCCCAACTCTGGCGTTCACTCGGGAGGGTCGCTGGTGTCCTTGAAACACAATGCAGTCTTCACTTGTGGGATCTGGCCTTCTCCACGTGTTTTCTGCAGCCTGTCAGAGACAACGAGCTCCGGTAGGGAACTTTTGGGGTTTTTGACTCGCTGCTCTTGCCCCTTGGTCCGTCGTTCTGTAGGTTTGTCATCATCCCAGAAGTTCTGCTCATACGCTTGTTCCGACTTGCTCAGAGTGTGTCTTTGTGTTCTGCCTTTAATTCGTGTGAGGAGAGCTAATTGGTATCAGGTGTATGCACTTAGAGTCAAGGGTCTGACTTTGCCAGACCCAATTGGCGGGACATGTCCATTACGATGTGTGAAAGTTAATGTTGTTACTCTCAGTCACCCCCTTCCTCAGCCCAGTGTTTGCGTAAAAAGGTGTGGGGGAGGGCTGGGACCTCAGTGAATCCTAAAAATTAGGATGGGTTGGATAAACAAGATAGGGGGGAATACCGCGTCTCACCATCGGTTGCCTCACCCCCACTCTCCGAAGACCCCTCACCCAGGTGATCCTCCCGCACTGGTCCACCCCAGGGTCTGGATCCAAAGGCGATGGTCGTGCCCTGGCCACCTGAGAGAGCGATCCACAGGGACTAGCGGGTGAGACACCCTCTGATTTCTCACATACCCTTCCCCAATGCGATGTAGCTGCATCTGTTTCACAGGGAAACCGGGAAAGGAAATCGATGTTCCCCTGTTCTTTACCTTTTTGATGTTCCACAGGGAAACAGTAGGGTTGCAGGTCTAAGAACCATTGCATGACTCAAGGTTTAGAGTCCTTTCATTGACTTATCCATACTAAAGGTGAGTGGTTACTGACAAGGGTAAACTTCCTCCATAGAAGATAGTACCTTAGATGGATCATTGCCCATTTGATGGCAAGTGCCTCAAATTCCAACACAGAGTAGTTCTTCTCCTGTGGGAAGAGATTACGAGTAATGAAAAGGATGGGGTGTGCTAATACATCGTATATGTGCGATAAAACTGCTCCTAACCCTGTGAGAGAGGCATTAGTTTGTAACACACATTTCTTTGGAAAGTCTACTACTTTTAGGATTGGGTTCTGACACAAGGTTTGTTTTAGGTTGCTGTAATATGCCTCATCCTCATCAGTCCAATGAATCTTCTGGGGTTCAGAATTCCTTAGTTTCTCTGTTAACCTGGTTGTTCTATCTGAGAAATTTGGGATAGACCTACGGTAATAACCAATCAATCCGAGGAATGCCCTGAGGTCTCTCTTGGTCTTGGGGGCATCTAGGAAGGCTTTCACTTTTTCTTGCTGGGGCTGGACACTGCCATTCCCTACAAAGAAGCCTAGGTATTTCACAGCTGATTGAACCAGCTTACATTTGGATGGATTGGCAGTTAAGCAGGCTTCTCTGAGGGTTCTCCTAATAGTAGAAAGATGAAAAAGATGGTATTCCCAAGTTTTACTATAAATGACTATGCCGTCAATATAGGTTCCACAGAAATCTGAGTGGGGATGTAATATCCTCTCCATAAGTCATTGTAAAGTGGCTGGGGCCCAATGGTGGCCAAAAGGGAGGACTATGAACTGGAATAGTCCCAGGGGTGTCAAGAAAGCTGTATTTTCCTTATCAGGTCCATGTACTGGGACCTGCCAATATCCCTTGGTTAAAGCGAAGGTTGATGGCAATGTGGCATTTTCAAGTTTATCTATTAACTCATCAATGCATGGCATAGGATAGGCATCGAAAGCGGAGATGGCGTTGACCTGCCTGAAGTCTGTGCAAAGCCTTCAAGAATGATCGGGTTTAGTTACTTTTTGGAAGGGTGCGACCCCGTCCCACCCCCTAAGCACTTTAGAGTAAGGCAAGCTGCATTCAAAGCACTTTGATGGGGTAGGGGGGACGGTGGTAGGACCCCACCCCAATATAATCAACTCACATAGTGTAGCCCACGACATGAACAAGACTGCCATTTTGTGTAGATGTTAGTGCATTTTTTTGTTAGTAACTGTAGTTAGGAGACAAGACCTGCATGGTTAATGCAGAATTTCATGCACTAGGCCCTAACTGCGAGACAAGGGAAACTTCTGGCCATGCCCTGTCTCCCATGAGGACAACCCACACCCCCAACCACCATAAAGTTCATTCATTGTTCTAACACTGTTGCAAAGATGTTTTTCTATCCGAAAGGAATGTGCCCAACAAGGCCGCAATCACAGTGGTGTGCACGTTATCTCGCACTGGCCACAGTGTGACCTGTCCCACCCCCGCGACCCCAAGTTATAGGTAATAACTGCCTACGCCCCAAGACCCCTCAATTTCATAGCACCAGGTGACCTTCGACCACTAACCCTAAAGTAACAAGTCCTGAATGTTCAAAGAGAACGGACACTGCACGTCTTTGAGCTACAATCATATGATTTGCATTGCGAGGTGCTGGGAGGGATAAATTATAGTTCAAAATGAGGATGGAGACATTGGAGCCAGATGGCGCGAAGGGGAGTGAGTGAAATGTGCGTGGAAGTCAGACTGCCCCAAAACCTCCTTTGTGCCAGTCTTAAAGCCGGCCAGGTGCACACTATAATGATGAAGTAGCATTGTGTTAGGAGTGTAGTTAATTTGTTTTTGAAGATGATTTCTGCAGCACCTACGTGATGGAAGACAGACAAACTGGGCCAGAACTAATGACCTTGCGTGCCTTATGGAGCAAGCGGAACCTGTATAGGTGCACACCAACCAGCCACACAGGTTTTTACTGTATGTATTGTGTCATGATGACGATGTGTCTCCTCTTAAGCCTCTGCTTGTACCCTTTTTCGGCAGAGCGTTCTTAGCAGTAGAGTTCTTTGCTGTTGCTCTCATCTTTGTGTGAGAATAGAACTTGTTATCCTTACAAGATCGACTTGGGCCTTTCTTCCCTATTGGGTCTTATTCTCTCTGGTGTGAGCGTTCAGGCGCGTGCCTTCAATTGGAAGGAGCTGCGCCTACCTACATCGACTTTTCCCGAACAAAAAATGTGTTCCGAGTGGTTTAGCAGGAGCCATCTTAAGAGAAGTCCTCTCTGCTCTTCGAATCGGGGCACATCAGCAGGTCGGTGTTGGAACCCCGTGACGGAGGAGTTTGGGTGAGTATGCACATGTGAGTACACTCTTGTAAGCGATAACAAGGAGGGGATAGATGCATGGGGAAGTGTGAGAGGTGTGAACACGTGGACAGCAAGGTTGTTGATGTGACGTGGGTGAGGTTTGTGTTTGTATTGTAAAGAGATTATTTCGGTAAGGCATTATAAGGGAAGTCAAAGCTAAGGCAGGGAGCCCCTCCTCGGAAGGGGAGGGAAGGTGGTACCACAATAAAATATATTATTTAAAGGAGGAATACGGAAATAAAAGTAGTGGTCTCGTATAAGTAGTAGGCATGGAATAAGTAGCGGTTGTTATTTTAGCTTGTTATTTTAGTTCATTGTATTTGTATTTTATTAGATAAAGAGCAGGCCCTAGGAGTGGCATTAATTGTGTATGTCCCAGCGTGGTGTGGCATTGGAGGGTTGTGTGAAGTAGTGTGTGTGCGTGGGGGAGTGGCACATAAAAGGATGGGGGTTGATTTTCTTATTGTTTTGTTGATTGTCACAAGCAGCGGCAGCGTGCACGGCATGTCATCAGGGCTTTGTGGTGTCTGTAAAACATATACATCACCAGCATGGGGGTAGGAACACCAATAGGGTATATGTACAAGGCCCTGTATCGTGACAGGGTAGAGAAATACCATAAGCAGTTGATCACAGAGACGGGAGGGGGGATGCCCTGCTCGTGGCCAGAGCAGGGTTCCCACAATAATAGCGCCTTCGAACATATGTCCACATTTTTAGTAGCTAAGTATAAGGGGAAACAGCTACAGAAGAGAAAAGAAACTCTAGACCTCTGACAATTGTTTGAGGGCACAGAGGACCAAGGGGACGGAGCAAGTGGACAGATACAGAATGATGGAAAGTGCCGCAGGGGAGAAGGAGAGGGCGGGGCACCAGCGGAGTGCAGGGGATATCCCTTGACAACGTGTCCTGGAGACAGGTACACACATCCAACCTATGTGCTGACTGTGATAGGGACCCCTTCAGCATCAGCAACTACGCAGGCTACCGCTCCCCCACCCCCATATGCACACCCGCCTGAAGCATCAGCGGGTGTCAGGTCAAGAGAGTTCGAAGATAGGGTTGCAGAGTTGCTAGCAGAGCTGAACAGGATGCAGGCATCCTCAAGAGAAGTGAGGGATGTAAGGGTGTCAGGAACAAGGATCAGGAGAATGGAGATCAGGGGACTTCTTGCTCAGCATGGATAATGAAGGAATAAGAAGCGTATGTGTTGAGAAGGAGGGAAAAAAGGTGAGTGGACAATCTGGGGACAGGAGAATAAGCTGGGGGAAACAATGAGAGGGAGGATGACAATGGCACATTTGATGAGGGACAGGGTGAAGAAGAAGGAAGGGGTGAAGAGGCGGCTGAGAGTACCCCCCAAGCAGAAGGCGGAAGTGGGGCGAAGATGCAAATGCCCCTCATTCATAAGGAGGCAGGGAGGACATAGTATTTGCCCTGGCCCTACATGGATGAAAACAACTTGATTAAGGCTCTCCCACAGCAGGGGCGAGTAAGTGGATACATGAGTTTGAAACGCAAACAGCAGGGGTGCCCCTGGCAGTGGGTGATATCAAGAGCTTGATGGTTGCTATAATTGGGGACCAGGCCGGGGATATGTGGGTGAAAGCTGGGTATCTGGGAATAACCCTGGGGGATGATACACACGATGGAGCATCCTTCAACAGAATTAGAGCACAAGTGTGGGATGCGCTACAAAAGGCTTTCCTAGGCACCCGTGATTTACAGTCCCTGGTGCAGTGTACAATGGCCAATTATGTGGACCCAGCTAAATGTATTCTTAAATTACAAGCAAGCAATCTGGAGCTGAAAGGGGAGGACTGTGGGATTGTTTGATAACATTTATTTCATTGTAAAGAGGGGCTTGTCAAGGGAATTGCAGAAAGCGTTAGATAAGATTGTGGGTATCGAAGCAAAAGGATGGCCGGAGATACAGAGTATAATAGTGCACCATTGTAAATGAATCAAGGAGCGGGATAGGGAAAAAGCCCAAAGGTACCAAACTGAGGAAGCAAAACTGGTAGAAAGAAATTGGCAAAAATTGGTATCCAGGCACCTGTGTCGATGCCAGTACAGGTGGAGGGGACAGAGAGCACCAAGCAGGTTGTGAGTGCCACTATTGCTGCACTCTGGGCTGAAGAAGGACAAGGACAGTGGGGCGGGGGGCAACAGTACACCGGCTCACAGTGGCAGCAAGGAGGACAGCAGCGAGGAAGAGGGGGATTCCCAGGAGCAACAGTGGGGGTTTTGGACCCAGAGGCAGTGGGTTCGGACCATCACAATGTTGGAATTGTTTGAGGTGGGGGCATTTTGCAAGGGAATGCAGGAGCAGGTCTACAATGGGGTATAATTACGGGTCACAGCAGCAGGGCCAAGGACCTCAAATGCCAGGGTGTCCACAACAGAGAAAAGGGTATCATAATCAAGGATTTTTATAGGGACAACACCAAACATGACCAGCAGCCTCAAAAATTGGACACACAAGTGCGGCACCCATCACAGCAACAGCACGGCGGTGTTGCCCAGGTCAATTGGGTACCATGCAGGACTAACGCACCCTTTGGAGGAGCAACAGTGATGGGGTAACCCCTTCTCTTTCCCTGAAACGAATACATATTTATTTATTTATTTATTTATTTGCATTTATAAAGCGCACAGAACTGCCCTGGGGCATCGTGGCGCTGTTACAGCAGACTTAGTCATGAACACAAGCATAGGAATGTGTTTACAGATGTAAACCGAGTTACCGAGTACATTTCACATTGGTAATAAACATTGAGCTTAGAGGTTATGCTATGCTGTGGTTACAATGCAAGCATGAGAGTGCATATCCTGATTAGGACAGCCCACAGAGAGCACTTGTGTGTCCAGTCTTGTCAACGACCGTGCACCATGAAGAGGAACACTTGGTGGGGGTGCAGATAGGAAACAAACAGTTCATATTTATGGTGGACTCAGGTGCAACTAAATCGTGCATCATGAAAGGGAATTTCCCATTATTGGGCAAATATCTTGACAAGCAGGGATTTTCTGGGGCTGTTTCCACGGTTCCATTCACTGAGGAGATGGATGTAAAGGTGGAAGGTGGTGCATGCTCCCTTATTATATTCTGAAAGTTGCCCTGTCAATTTGCTAGGCAGGGACCTGCTCTGCAAGTTACATTTACAATATCATATACAGATCGCAGTATAGTTTTCTCCACACATGGGATGTGCACAATAAGGGCAATGCTGATAATACACACAATGACAAGGAAGGCGGTGGTTCGCAGGACTCCCGTAGACCCGGTCATGTTCATTTATGGTATTATTTTGTTGGTGGAGGCGGTGCCTCAGATCGCTAAACAGTGTTGGTGAGTGCCCACAGATTTCGTCTTTCGTCCAGTTGTGTCGCCTGAAGTGCTGGCGGGAACAATATTGTCGCTAGACTCACACGGATTGTTGGTCTCTGACTCAAGTGTTGTCGTGCTAGGAATAGACAAGGATGGGTGCGAGTGGCGTACAGTGCTCTGTATAGATTCAACAGTACAGTTAAACGAAGTGACACATGACGAGCTGTTTGAGAACAATGATAAAAATGGGGAGATAATATTACAGATTTGTATCCCTGCAACATAATGGTACAATACCGAAGGGTGTAGTGCCCCTTGAGGGCAGTACTAACTCCACCTCTACTTCTTGATGAAGACTTACAACACGTGCCTCCGCATTTGTGGACTACAAATCCACACAATGTGGGACTACTGAAATATGTGACATCTGTGCGTATAAAACTGAAGCCAGGTGCAGTGTTACCCAGGGTAAAACAATATCCGTTATCAAGGGAGGCGGAGGAGGGCATGAGAAACACAATACAGGCCCTACTGGACCAGGGGATTATCGTGCTGTCTATGTCTCCATGTAGCACAGCGATATACCCTGTTAAGAAATTATCAGGGGAAATTGGAGAATGATGCAAGACTTGCGTCCCCTCAATGACCGACGCAGCAGCCAAAATGGTCAGCGTATCTGCCAAAAATGCCTGCTGAGTACATCATGATGACTCCACCAGCAAGTGAACATCCAACATTTTACACAGCATTGCCTATCTCCCAGATGATAGAGTTACAGGGTAGGGTATCAGAAAGCAAGAAGGAATTGGGGCTACAAATGGGATGCAAGCAATCCCCAACAGATTTATTGTGGAGACAAGAGAGTTCCAGGAAGACAGTAATGCCTCACGAGCTGCTAGCAGTAGCATTTGAACAGTTACACTATCCATCCCAGAGTTCGAAGCAGCACATTGCAGCAGATATACACGAGGATTGGTTCATACCAAACATCCAGGAGAGCATCACAGAAATGGTCATACATTGCACCACATGTCAAAGTTTTAGTACAGAGATGACATTACGGACGTTACGGGGCACATTGCCATGCCGTACTGGGTCGTTCTGTAAATTACACATAGATTACACTGACATGGATGAGCGTTGTAATGGCTCCAGGTATCTCGTAGTTGTGGTTTCCCCTTTCTCGAGGTGGGTGGAAGCAGGGCCTTGTGCCCATCTAGATGCCAAATGTGCTGCTAGATTTCTGGTATGCAAGGTTCTAAGGTCAGTCAATGGGACACATTTTTTCAATGCACTATTTCAGCACGTCACAGCACTACTTGGCATTAAGCACCAGATGTGTTTGATTTACTACCCACAAGCCAACGGCATTGTGCAGAGGATTGATCTGCTCCTCAAAAGAAAACTGTCCAAACTGTGTACCATATTGAAAAAGAACGGGCTGCACTGTTTTCCCCTGGCGATCTTCAATATACGCACACAGCCCAGCAAATACCACCATTTGTCACCTCAAGAGGTGGTCACTGGTCGGCGTATGCACACCCTCTATCTCCTGTAAGAAGAGCTTCAGAGGCACATAGGGCAGCAGCAGGGATAGGTGAGGAATTCCAAGATTATTTGACCACACTAACACAGGCAATCAAATATGTCCCCCGACAGATTGCACCTTCCAGGATTGTGATGACAGACACACCAGATATAGCAACCACAACGGGGATGACAGATCCGGAGTGCATGACCACACAACCGCTGCTGCCTGGTGACTTTGTGTACATTCACAATTTCATGCGTAGGTGGAACAACCCTCGGTTCCACTGGCCCTACAAGGTGGTGTTTTGCACTCCCCTCGCTGTGAAGGTAAAGTGCTTGCGATATTTGGTCCACCTCTCCTACGTCTGCAGGGCACCTCCAGACAGCATGTTGGGACTTCAGTTATCTTAAAGGAGTGGCATTAGCACCTGCACCCGATCTACCACACAGGCCTGTGTAGGAACAGCAAGTGTGCGGTGTCACAGTCCTCTAAAGGGCCGAAGCTTAGCTGCAAGCTCCATATTTTACTTTTTTCAGGATCTCTCTCTTTCTCTCCCTCTGTAAAGGTATGTCTTGTACGTCTTTCCTTTTTTTGTTCTATGTATTCTGCTTCCATTTAAGGAGAGAACATGATGAACCTCACCAATGTAAATAATTGTTCGTTAAGTAGGGTTCCGAAGTGTAGATGCACAAATGGCAATGTAAGGGCTTATGACTACGACTGTATTGCATGTTTTGTTAAGATATTGATGGTATTATTAGGGCTTTATTGGAGAGAGTATGTTACAGGGGGAGGTCCTATAAAGGGGGGGAATGGGACTTTATATTTTAACGGGGCAGTACATATAAATGTTAATAATATTAGTGGATTTACATATATAAGTAGCAACATGAATGCTAACAATAATGGAAATGAATATAAGAGTAGCAATAGTGCTGATATACGTGTTAATGATGATTATAGCAGGAACAATTCGACAGCAAGAGTACGTGCACAATTGCAAATTAGGGTAACAGTGAAGAGTTTGTTTTCAGCAATTCGAGGATTGTTTGATCATTCAAAGAATATGATGATATTTTCGATGGCACTTCTAAAGTTGACACCCCTGAGAGCGTGTATAGAATAATGAAAAGGGAAGTACAAAAAAGTATGATACTTATCAAGGGCTCGGTTTGGATGCGATTGAGGATATACGTCATCCCGAGTTTACCAACAATTGTATACTGACATGAGTGGCGTGGGAAGAAATGTTGTGAATGGAAGCTGTTATGTGTTCACTCATTCCACACGCGTCAGGGGCTCCCAAAGTGTTAGTATCGCAAGCATTCCCAATTATAGAGGCACAATGCCTAGTTCATCTTGTGCTATGCAGAATAAAAGGAAAGTTGCAGGCACATAGTGTGCAACTGCAAATAGTGGGCCCAGATCTTGTGAAGTGCAACGACAATCCAAAGTACATTAAGTGTGTGGAACTACCCTATTTGATGGTGAAAGGACGTAAATATTTCAATAACAAATGGCAGGACACCACGCTGCCTTGACTGGTAGAAGGACTGGTAACATATGTCAATTAAGCGATAGATAGTGTGGGTGGACAAGTTATGTGCACAAATATGGAGAGATCCTATCACAAAGCTGACGTGGATTGAAACAATGGAAAAGCATGTGCGAGTGCACAGGGAAGAAGTATATGGACTTTGCTTTCGCAGCAAGGGTACGGTCTTTGTCGTCTTGAATGAACGTTGCAATAAGACTCGCCTGATATCAGACATGAAGATGGACCGGCAGCTATAATGTATTACTACTGGGTCTGTGGCCAACAAGCTTACATGCACCTCCTGCCATCACGGAGAGGCTGTTGTTCACTCGCCATGCTTCACTCAGCACTACTAGTAATCACAAAAGAACACCTGAAGGGGGAGCACTGCCTGCAGAGGAACCAACTGCCCTAGTCCCCCGTATTCGAAAAAGAAGAAGAGAACCCATTGTTCACATAAGAGCTCTGAATCCTACCAGGGAAAGGACAGTCCCAACAACTAAAGAGGAAGAAAAGATTGAATTACATATCCAAAGACTCCTCTGCATTGCTTGCCGAATTACCAGAGGATTATCGACTCTTCAGCTCAGCAGAATCCTTTTTTGCATCTCTACTGTTGCCGGGAGTGCAGGCAGTAGCAAACGCTAAATGGCTGCAAATCGTGCGCTGGGAGCTGGTACGGCTCGCAAATGACACAGAGAATGAGTTCAACATGATCAAGGTTGAGTTGTGTGCATTGAGACTCATGAGGATGCAAAACCGCCACGTGCTGGAAATGTTAACAGCAAAGAAAGCTGGGGTTTGCAAAACATTTGGTGATTCCTGTTGCACATTTGTGTCTTCAGAAGATGCACACAACACGTCTTTATCTCACATCATTGCAGCCGTCCATGACCTGGGTGTTCGCATGAAGAAGGAGGGAGGAGTACAGGAGAGTGACTGGTTCACCTTGGCATTTAACTGGGCCCTGTCGTGGCTCGGTACAATCATGAAGATGGTGAAGCCCATTATCATGTTTACCCTAGTTATCTTCTGCACCTGCCAACTGGGCCTCTGATGTTGTGCCAGTGCGTCACCCAATAGAGAAAGAATGATGGTAGCAATTGGGGTTTCAAAAGCACCTCGCGAGACAAAAGATAGTAAAGCACAGACTAATATCCAACAGAATGACCTTAAGTATGAAATGCTCCCCATCCTGTATGGAAATGAAGTTGACCACCTATACATGTAAGGAACTCGTGGTGGCAACAATAAAGACAGACACAAGTGATCACAGTTCAAGGGTGTTTATTGAACTGTATAATGGGTGAGAAAAACGCCTAATTTAAATCTAAGATGAGAGCAAACTATGTTCATCAAATAATAATAAGGCAATCCTAGTGACGTCTTGTCAAATATATAAGGGCCTATACCAAATAAATCTATTGCCAATCCTTACCACTAAGTTGCAAAATAGTGTGGGATAATGTTCACAAGAAAAGAAAGAAGTGTTCACCAATGATAAGTCAGGATGTTATGGCTGGGGTCTCCCTTCCTCACGTTTTTTTAGCACGGGACAAGGCGGGACTCTTGAACACAGCACACTCCTGGGCTTCACCAGCACAATGTTACAGTTCCTTTCAATGATGTCAGGCCCTTCTGGGGCCAAGTCTCTTTTCTGCAAAGTCTCTTGCCTTAGAAGGGCTGCTGGACCATACACAATAAACAAACAAAAGTTCCTTTGGTAATCTTTCACGTTGGGCAATTGCTCTTTGCCCCTTCGATGCCCCTCAACCGGGCTCTGACCCTTCTTGCAATGCTAACCTCCCTCAGTCGGGTTCACTACGGCCTTTCACTCAAAAAATAACATTCAAAAGTCTCAATATCTTTTTAAAGAACTATTCACTGTGGACATCTCTCATCCGGGTTCACACTTGTCGCCACAATGTTCATGGGTATATCACTGTTCACCCCCAATTCGCAGTTCTCTCTCCGTCGGGTTCACATTTGCCAATTTCACCGTTCACTCAGTTTTCTTCAATGTGTCAAAGACTTTCGAGTGTACGAGAGGTTTTGCTCGACCCTCGTAGGACTACTTTGACACTGCTCGACTAAGGCCTCTTGGTTCTCGTAGTTTCAACCACACAACATAAAAAGGCTCCAGTTAGAGTCATTCGAATGAGCGTCCCCGTGGTGCCAGGCCACTCTGCTTCTGGACCTTTTACTAGGGTTTCTTTAAAGTTCAATTACACAAGTTGTTTGTTCAACAATGTTGCCACCTGTAACCTTGGGCCCAGCCCAGTTCAGTTTACTATCAGTCTTCGCCGACTCACCGGCTGTGCTGAACTGTTGGAGCTTCTTGTCTCGGGAGTCAAGGACGGCACCACAGCGGCAAGCGCTTCTCCTCGCTTTAGTTATCAGTGCGGGAGGGCCCTGTGTGCCATTGACACCCATCACATCATATGCCAGCTGGACTTCCTGGTCTTACGATTTCCCTTTCAGAGGCTTCGCGGGTCTGAGTTAAAAAGGGCAAGGGCAATTCCCCTCCTCGTCATCCCACAAGGTCTCAACGCCTTTCTCCTCCGTTTGAACTGCCAGCCGGGATAGCTGTTTCCTCGTGCGTTCCGCCTTGCTCAAAGTGTGCTCTCGTGCTCCGCTTTTTCTCCCTGTGGGGAAAGGAAGGGGCCTTCAGGTGTGTGTAGGTATTGTCAATTGCCTGACCCTTGTGTTGGAACATGTCAAGTAAACGGCTCTGGTGTTAGTCTGTTGTATTTCACTGTGAAAGAAAGTGTTTGTATCGGAAAAGAGGGGGGTAGAACATTTGAATATTCTACGGGGTAGGATGGGGAAAAGGAGTTATAAGGAAGGGGGCACGGCGTCTCACCTGTCTGTGCCCCACTTCCACTCCCAGAGGACCACCCATCCAGGTGATCCTCCCACACTGGTCCGACCCCAGGAACTGGATCCAATAGTGATGGCCGTGTCCCGGCCACCTGGATGACAGATCCCCCGGGGACTAGCAAGATACCTTCAGGTTTCTCACATACCACACCATCATTACTCCACTCCTGGTTCTAGAGAACTACACAGAGGTTTGGGTGGACCTGGCGGGGATGCGTCTATATGACTTGCTCACCTGAAGAATATGTGTGTAGGGGGGAGAGTTTGTGGTGTTCTGTTGGCAGCTTCAACTCAGTATACACCGGGTGCTGAGCTTCGGTGCGAGAATTGGATCGATGCCAGTCCTTGTGTGCTGTTGGTGTTGCTTATGTGTTGTTGCGGTGTTGTGAAGTGCGTGCGGGTTGTTGTGCGAGAGATGGTTGTGTGAGATTTTGAGTGAGATAGGTCTGCAGAAATGCTGAGTTTTTTGCTAGTCGGTTATATGAAGGTTAACAGAAGTTTAGAAATATGTCCGAGTGTGGCACTCGCCAATCCTCCCAATTTCATCGGGGTGGGCAAATGGGCTAAACCTGGCAGGGTTTTGGTTTGTGTGGGGCGCTCCCTGTGTTGTTCTAACGCGCTTTGTAAGTGTTATGATTGCTCCTCGCCGTTCTATTCTAGTCAGCTCTGTAGGTGTTCTAATGCCGATGAATTAATTAATGTGGTTGGGTGTCTTATGGTCTGTCGTGTGGTCGGTTCTTTGGGTTCAGTGTTTGTCCATTTGAGAGTGGCCGTTGTTATTTTAATGGGGTGGGCATTCTAGTGCGTCGCTGTTGTGGTTACGCTATGAAGAGCCATGATTTGAGGAGTTTCCTGAATGCTAGGTGGTTTGTTGTGTTCCGTATATTCTTAGGTAGGTCATTCCAGGTTTTCGGTGCATGGTGAGAGAAAGAGGATCCTGAGAGTTTTCTTCTGTTATAGGGTTTTGGTTCCAGGCGGATGTCGGTGCTTGATCTCAGTGTTCTTGTCGGTTGATGTAGGCGTAGTTTATCGCTTAGGAATTCTGCGCCTTGTTTGTGTATTGCTCTGTGCGTGATGCACATGCACTTGAACTTTTTTCGCTGTTTTAATGGTAGCCAGTGTAGTATTTTTAGCGCCGGTGTGATGTGTTCTCTTCTTGGTACCTTGAGGAGGAGTCTGGCTGCTGCACTTTGTATGTGTTGTAGTTTTTTTAGAAGTCGTTCGGGCATGCCCAGGTATAGGCTATTGGCATAGTCTACTGTGGACATGATCAGAGAGATGATGGTAAGTGTTTTGTTGGCGAACAACAGGAACGGTAGGATCCTTTTTGCTGCTCGCAGGAGGAAGAAACATTTCTTAAGTAGAGAGTTTACTTGTGGATCTAGAGTGAGGTTGTTATCCATCAGGACCCCTAGGTTTTTTACAGTTGGTGATGGCTCTGGTGTGGTGCCAAGCTCTCTTGGCCAGGGGATGTAGCTGATGTCTTCTCCATTTTTTGAAACAATCATTATCTCTGTATTGCCTGGGTTGATTTTGAGGTGGTTGAGGTTCATCCAGTTGAATATCTCACAAAGGCAATTCTCTAGTGCACTGTTTTCTTCTTGGGTGTCTTGTATGTTGAAGATTATTTGTGTATCGTCAGCGTAGTTATAGCATGTGAGGCTGTGTTTTTTGATGAGTTTGATTAATAGGTACATGTAGATGTTGAATAGAAGCGACGAGAAGGATGATCCTTGTGGTACTCGGCATGTGGAGTCTCTAGGTTTGGCTTTAAAAGGTTTCATCCATACGGTTTCTGCTCTGTTTTTTAGGAAGGATTTGATCCATAGTAGGGTGGTGTCTGTTATCCTTAGTCCTTCTAATCTCTTTATGAGGATGTCGTGGTTAACAGTGTCGAAAGCTGCAGACAGATCAAGGAGAATCAGGGCAGTGCTGTTGTCCGAGTCTGCGGTAGTTTTTAGGTCGTCCCATATTGAGAGGAGAGCTGATTCAGTTCCTCTCATTGGTCTGAAGCCAACTTGTGCCTGGTCTAGTAGGCAGTGCTCTTCTATGAATTCCTGGGTTATTTTGTAGACATACGTTTCTAGCAATTTGACTATGTAGGGTATATTGGAGATGGGTCTGTAGTTGGATAAGTCCTCTACGTTTCCTGTTGTGTCTTTGAGAAGCGGCTTGATGTACGCTGCTTTGAAGGCCTGTGGTACTTTACCTGTTGAGATTGAGAGGTTGAGGAGATTCCTGTGGTATTCCATGGGGGTTCCTTATTTGAGAATTGTTTTGTATATGTCCGGGGGGCAAGGGTCTTCAGGAGAGCCTGATTTGTTGCTTTGGTTTACCAGTTTGACGAAAGCCTCAACTGATATTTCTGGGAAGCTTCGTAACTTGTTTGGGTGTTCCTCATCAGTGTCGCTGGGGTTTGAGCTGTGATTGCTTGGTCTGTTTTGTATGGTGTGTTGGATGGAGGTTATTTTGTTTTTGAAGTGGTCTCCCTAGGTCATCGCAAAGTTTCATCGATGGAATTGGCGTGTTGTTGCAGCCCGGTGGGTTTTTTATTTTGTTTATGATTTTGAAGAGTTCTTTTTGTGCGTTTGGTGCTCTGAAGATTCGGTTGTCGTAATGTTTCCCCTTCGCTTTTTGTATTTCCTTTTTATATGAGCGGATCTGTTGCAGGAATTTCAATTTGTTTGCAGTGGTGTTGTTGGTCCTCCATTCAGATTCTAGTTTTCAGTTTTTTCTTTTCATGGCGTTGAGTAGTGAGATGAACCATTTTGCTGTTGTTTACTTACGTGATGGAGTGAAGGGCTTTTCTTTGGCGATGTTGTCTAGAGTTGTTGCGATCCAGGTGTGGAGCAGGGAAACTTTTTTGTCTAGGTCTGCTTCTTCCATGGTTGATGCTTGTGGTTTGCTGAGTTCTAGGAGCTCGGTTAGGTTGGAGTTTTTTATGGTTCTCCAGTTTCTTTTCATCATGATCGGTGGTTTTTCTTGTTGCTTTTTTGTCGGTGCGGCCATTGTGATTATGAATGGAATGATGAGGTTGTCGCTGCAGAGTATTTGAATTGTGGTTGCAATGGTGATGAGATCCTTGTTGGCGAAGATTGCGTCAAGTGTGTGCCCTGCTGAGTGTGTTGCTCCTTTGATTAGTTGTTGTAGGTTCATAGCTGCTAGTTGGGCGGTTAAGGATTTTTGTGTGGTTTTGGTTTCTTTGTCGAACCAGATGTTGAAGTCTCCGAGGATGATCAGATGATTGTACTTGATGGCTAGGATGGTGATTGCTTCCGTGAATGCGTCTATGAAGGTCGCATCGTAGGTTGGTGGTCTGTATATCAGTATGAATTTCAGGTTAGTTTTGGGGTTTACTGGCAGCCGTAGTATTAAGGATTCGCATTTATCAAGGTTTAGTGGATCTTCCAATTTGATGGACAGTTGTTCCTTGTGGATGATCGCTAGTCCCCCCACTTTTGGATTTCCTGTTTGCTTGGATGCAATTGAAGTCTTCAGGCAGGCAGTTGTTGAGGGTGATCTTGTCTTTGTCGTCTAGCCATGTTTCGGTTACAAATAGGATGTCTATGCCTCCTTCTGATAGGAGGTCCTATATCTCTGTTGAATGTTGGGACTTCGACCTTGCGTTTATTAAGTTATAGTGGATTCTCTGGGTGTGATTTTGTTTTGTGGTTATTCGTTGTTCAAGTTTGTAGTTGTCTGGTCGTGGTGTTTCCGCATTGGTGTTGGTAGGATGAAGAACGGCAATGGCTACTTCTTCATTTTATCAGCCCAATAGGTTGATAACAGGGCTGATCAGTCGTGGTGTTTCTGCTGTGATGCTGTTCGGATGAAGATCAGCAATGGCTTCTTCATCGAGTCCGATCGTTGGGTCGGAGGTAGCATTGTTGGTTGTCGGGGCTTCGCCGTATTGTGTGGTATGTTGTGGAAATCGATGGTGCCCCTCTGTTCTGTGATGTAAGGGGTGATGGGGTTGGAGCCCTCCCACTCTCTTGTTGAGTGCTCCCATCCTTTTTCCAGGTGTTTCGGAAATTCTTTGCATGTCTCGAGGTTTCCGTGTTGAGACGTCGGTGTTCCGCGGTTGTCGCGAGGTATGGTGTGAGGCATAAGGATTTTTCTCTTACAGATTTTGTTCCGGTTATGGTTGCATTAGGCGTGTTTCCTTCCAATGGGGCTGCTTCTTCTGGGTTCTGTCAGTGTTGTGTGTTCGCGCCTCTTGTTGCACAGTATTGTTCTCTTTCTCTGCGTCCTTTTCTGGGTCGGGCCATTTTTCAGTTTAAGGTGCAGGCGTAGTCGGGTAGTTGGTCCTCTATGATGTGTTGTGCAGGCCCAGTGATCTTGGTTTTTTCCTTCTCTGGATACGCTGGGTGCTTTCTAGCTCAGTCTGTCGTTTCTGTCGGTGGGTAGGGTGTGTTGCCTAAGGGTGCACTTTCGGGGAGGGTTGGGTATTTAACGGTCTGGTGGAATGGGACTTGATTAAGCTAGGTAGTGATGGGTTTCCGGGATTAATAGAGTAATCAACTAAGCACAGTTGGATTAGGGCCCTGCATAGTGGGAGGAGGGTGACAGAGTTCTGGACCTAACAGAGCTGGATTTGAGGGTCAGCCGAAACAGCGGAGCACGATACTAAGCACAGATAGACTCTAGGGTCCTGCACCGAGAGGCCTATCAATGCAATCTAAACATCATACAATGCAATTTGGAGAGAGAACCCCTGCTAAATTTCAGAGACCTGTATAGTGGGAGAGAGGCCTATCAATGCAATCTAAACGTCATACAATGCAATTTGGAGGCAGAACCCCTGCACAATTTGAGAGACCTGTATAGTGGGAGAGAGGCCTATCAATGCAGTCTAAATATCGCACAATGCAATTTGGGCACTGGGGCCCTGCTAAATTTGTGAGTCCTGTAAAGTGGGAGAGAGGCCTATCATTGCAATCCAAATGTCACCCAATGCAAGTGGTCAGGTTTCAAGGGTAGAGCTGAAGCTCTCCCCCGACTCAAGCCACTCCTACCTTACTGGTCTTTGTAGTTGCTGGTTGACGGCAGGCCACTGGCTTCTCGTGCTGACACCTCCAGGAGCTGCCTCTGTTGGTGCATCCTTTGGCCTTGGGGCCCTTATCCGCAGGGGGCTGCCGGAAAGAGGGCTGCCTTGGGGGACCAGTGATGAATGCCGAGAGGACAAATGAGAGCGACGATGGGCTGATCGGGAGGGGGGAGGGGGGAGAGAGAGGGTGCGGAGTGGGAGAGGGACGCTTCTGGGGCCTGGGGATCTAGTTTTGGTCACGGAACAAACACCAAGTGCCCAGAGATGGGCAAGGCTCACTTTACGCCGGCTTCCTCACTGTGGATGGAGGAGCCGGTGTGAGCTGGGACACTAGACCCTGGTAGCCAAGGGGTCGAGGCCTAATGAGAGCGCGGATGGGCGGGTCGGGAGGGGAGAGAGGGACAGGAAGAGGGTGCGGGAAGGGACACTTCTGGGGCCTGGGGGCATAGTTTTGGGGCTCCGCGGGTGGGGAGGGATTGAGAGGGAGAGGAAGGTGTCGGGGGAATGCGAGCAGCGCGGGCCGTGGGTTTACTATGGAGGCCCAAAGTTAGGAAGCTGGCCGGGGGGGTCCCAGGCCACGGCACTCACCTGCAGCCGCTCTGGATAGAGTGAGAGCGTGCAGGGAGCCGCTGGCGAGGAGGACCAGGAAGCTCGAGGGGCACTGCCCAATCAGGCTCCGGGGCCGGGGAGGGAGGCAGGAGGAGGGAGGGAGAGGGAGAGGAAGGTGCCGGGGGGAATGCGATCGGAGCGGCCCGCAGGATTACTATGGAGGCCCAAAGTTAGGATGCTGGCCGGGGGGGTCACAAGCCACGGCACTCACCTGCAGCCGGTCTGGATGCAGTGAGAGCGCGCAGGGGGCCGCTGGCGAGGAGGACCAGGAAGCTCGAGGGGCACTGCCCAATCAGGCTGCGGGGGCGGGGAGGGAGGCGGGAGGTGGGAGGGAGAGGAAGGTGCCGGGGGCAATGCGAGCAGCACGGGCCGCGGGATTACTATGGAGACCCAAAGTTAGGAAGCTGGCCGGGGGGGTCACAGGCCACGGCACTCACCTGCAGCCGCTCTGGATGGAGTGAGAGCGCGCAGGGGGCCGCTGGCGAGGAGGACCAGGAAGCTCGAGGGGCACTGCCCAATCAGGCTCTGGGGGCGGGGAGGGAGGGAGAGGGAGAGGAAGGTGCCGGGGGGAATGCGAGCGGCGCGGGGCGCGGGATTACTATGGAGGCCCAAAGTTAGGAAGTTGGCCGGGGGGGTCACAGGCCACGGCACTCACCTGCAGCCGCTCTGGATGGAGTGAGAGCGCGCAGGGGGACGCTGGCGAGGAGGACCAGGAAGCTCGAGGGGCACTGCGCAATCAGGCTCTGGGGGCCGGGAGGGAGGCGTGAGGAGGGAGGGAGAGGAAGGTGCGTGGGGGAATGTGAGCGGCGCGGGCCGCAGGATTACTATGGAGGCCCAAAGTTAGGAAGCTGGCCGGGGGGGTCACAGGCCATGGCACTCACCTGCAGCCGCTCTGGATGGAAGGAGTTTGTTACTGTAGAAGTAACAAAAGGAGGGAATGTTGGTAAGGGGGCGACTCCGTCCCACCCCCCCTAAGCACTTTAGAGTAAGACGATCTGCATTTGAAGCACTATTATGGGTCAGGGTTAAGAGGGGACGGTGGTAGGACCTCACCCCAATATAATCAACTCACATAGTGTAGCCGAGGACACAAGCAAGACTGCCATTTTGTGTAGATGTTAGTGCATTTTGCCTAGATGTTAGTAACTATAGTTAGGAGACAAGGTCTGCAGGGCGAATGTGGCATTTCATGCACTAGGCCCTAATTGCGAGACGAGGGAAACTTCCGGCCATGCCCGAGCTCCCATGAGGACAACCCAAACCCCCAACCGCCATAAAGTTAATTAATTGCTCTAACAGTGTTGCAAAGATGTTTTTCTATCCAAAAGGAATGTGACCTACAAGGCTTCGATCATAGACCAGTGCCTGGTGTGCAGGTTATCTCACACTGGCCAAAGTCTGACGTGGCCCAACCCCAGGCGACCACGAGTTATAGCCCATATAACTGCCTAAGCCCCAAGACCCCTGAATTTCATACCACCAGGTGACCTTTGACTACTAACCCTAAAGTAACAAGTCCTGAATGTTCAAAGAGAACAGACACTGCACATCTTTGAGCTACAATCATATGATCGGTATTGCAAGGTGCTGGGAGGGATAAATTATAGTTCAAAACGAGGGTGGAGACCTTGGAGCTGGATGGCCTGAAGGGGAGTGAGTGAAATGTGTGTGGGGAGGTCAGAGTGCCCCAAAACCTCCTTTGTGCCAGTCTTAAAGCCTGCCAGGTGCACAGCATAATGATGAAGTAGCATTGTGTTAAGAGTGATGGAAGATGGGAGGACTGGGCTGGAACTAATGACCTTGCATCCCTTATGGAGCAGGCGGACTCTGTATAGGCGCACAACAACCAGCCGAGCAGGTTTTTACTGTATGAATTGCATCACAATGATGATGTATCTCCTCTTAAGCCTCTGCCTGTACCCTTTTTTGGCAGAACATTCTTAGCAGCAGAGTTCTTTGCTGCTGCTCTCATCTTTGTGTGAGATTAAAACTTGTAATCCTTACAAGATCGACTTGGGCCTTTCTTCCCTAGCAGGTTGTATTCTCTCTCGTGTGAGCATTCAGGGGCGTGTCTTCATTACCAAGACAATAGGGGAGGACCATGGACTTGAAGAGGGCTCGATAATATTTGCCTTCAGCATTTGTTTCACTTCCTCAACCATTATTTGTTTTTCGTGCTTCTGGGAGTCTCAAATGGACCACTTTTCCCTTTGGAGTTCTGATATAATGGTAAGTACCATGTACTCTCCCTGGTTTCTCGCAGAATACATCAGGGAATGCCATAATAGGGTTGCTTCTGTCTAGATAGTTCTTGGGGATTAAGCTCAGAGTTGTCTCTCTCCTATGGTACCAAACAAGACAATATCGAGGAGGTGGCAGCGGAACAATTTTCTTTCCACTCCTTTAGGAGATTTACATGGTAAAGGTGGGTCTTTTGCTTTCTATCAGGTTGGGCTATTTTATAGGTACAGGTCCCTGTTTGCTCTAGCACCTCATACGGCCCATGCCACTTTGAGACAAGTTTATTTTCAGAGGTAGGTAAGAGGACTAATACCTTCCATCGTACTGAAAAATATCTTAAATTCACCTTGTGTCATAGGTTGACTTCTGTTGGGCCTGAGCTTTCTCCATGTGAGTGTGGACTAGACACCGGCTGAGTTTCATGTGCTCTCGCAATCGGGTAGCTGTTTGTGAGAGGGGAATAGGTGCCTCTTCTCTCTCTTCCCAGGTCTCCCGAAGCAGGTCTAAGACATCTCTTTGTTCTCTAACGGAAAGCAACTCAAAAGGAGAGAATTCGGTGGATGCCTGAGGGGTCTTTCTTACTGCAAATAGGGCCCATGGGATCATGCGATCCCAGTCCTTCCCATTCTCATCTACCAGTTTTCTCAAAATCATTTAAAGGGTTTTATTAAATCTCTCTACCAATCCATCCATTTGGGAGTGGTAAACCGAGGTTCTCTAGGTGGTGATGTGTAGTAATTCCTTGACCTCACGCATAGGTTTACTCATGAAACTGGATCCCTGTTCTGTTAGAATTTCCTTGGGGAAACCAATCCTAGAAAAGTATGGTAGAAGGTGTTTTAAAATTTGCTAGGTTGTGTTGTTCCGCATGGGGAAAGCCTCTGGGTACCGGGTAGTGTAATCAACAATTACGAGAATATATTTATTACCCAGTCTAGAGGTTTCCAATGGTCCAATGATATATCATCGCAATTATCGGTAAGGGTTTAGGGGGGCAGGTAAAGGAATATGTGCGCTTGTTTTATGGCATATTTCACATGTTTTAATGAAGTTCTTTATTTCAGCATGGATACCTGGCCAGTAGAATTTCCCACTGATGTGAGATTGGGTTTTAGATTGTCCTAAATGTTCCCCTGGCAAATGAGAATGTGCAATCTCTAGCACGATCTTGCCATGGGTTTTGGGTATCACTGAGTTTTACTTAGGCCTTCTCTGGAGGTTTCCTTTATATATAGTAATCCCTGTTTTAGGAAGAAAAAGTGGCTCCCCTTTTCTTGTCCTTCTCCCTCAGGAACCACTTGTAAGAAAACCTCTGCGAGTGCTGGATCATTTCGTGGGCGAAGGCTAGATAGGGAAGAATGGTAGGTTCTTCTTCCCTCGTTGCCTCATGATATGTGTTTCATCAGCCTCTCCAAAGCCTAAGTTACCTCTTGTTTCCCCTAGTTCACTTTCTTCTTTAAAACAGGGAAATAGTGCCTTCTCAAGAATTCCCAGTGTCATTTTGGTCCCCACAATGTATTTCAAATGGAGTTGAGCCATAGTTCTGTAGGAGAACCTTTATGTCTCCCCGAAAGTCTGGATCTATGATGCCTGCTAAGACATCTAGACCAAACTTCCAGGTCAGGACAGATTTTGGGGCAAATTTTATATAACAACCCTCAGGGGGTATTAGGACTACATCTGTGGGAATCATCCCTCTTTTCCCAGGAGGGATAGTGGCTTTTCTGCTGCTGCAAATATCAAAGCCTATGAATTTGTAAAACCTTTATTGAAATTGTTGGGGTTGGAGAAACTCCTACTTTGCCCTATAACTAAGATGGGAGTAGTCTCGGCCATCAAATAATAAATAACGCAGTCCTAGTGGAGTCAGTCAAATCAAAACGGCCTATGCTAACAAAACCTAATGCTTGCCTTATCTCTTGTACAAAACGTGTAAAAAGGAGAAATGTATACAAAAGGAAAAATCAGTGTTCAAATGAATAAATGTGTTTGAACCAGCTCTCCTCCCCACGTAGACCTCACAGAGTAAGGCAGTTCCTGTAGGCAGGATGACACACCCTGGCTCGGTTTGCAACACAACAAACAATTCAAAACGTGGATCGAGGCCCGTCTGGCCTTCCACGTTAAAGTCTCTTTTCCTGATTCCAACCAAGAAGTTCACAAAGGTGCCCCTCTGTTGGGCTCAGACCTTTCACCATACAGTTCACTTTGGTCCCCCCCTGTCGGGTTCAGACCTCTCACGACAAAGTTCAACACAAACTTGCAAGGCAGCTCCCTTTCCCAAGCTTATTATACTTCGGTGTCCCTCTGTCGGGTCCAGACCACTTATGGATTTTGAAGACCTTTGAATGTGCATGGCTTTCTTTACAGACCACTCCAGGACCACTTTGACTCAAAGTTTACAGTTTATCTTTCAGTCTCCCCTTCTCTAGGAGTTAAACTTCTTTATTTCACTGCTGTTCATTCGCTTTATCGCTTCAAACAATGTACCTTTCACAGAGACTTTTGAATGGGCTACATCCTTTTGCCTGACCACTCCATTACTTAGTATCGCTGATTTCGCAGCTGTCTTTTACTTCCAAGTTCATTCACAGGTCTGCCTTTGCTCACGTCTCATCCAAAGGCGAGCAGTCTTCACTTGCGATTTAATGTTGCTACTTCAAACTTTAGCACATACCGGTCTCTTAGGTTGCTTGCCAACTCACTGGTTGTGTGCATCTTTCTTGGTTTTGCGATATCCAATTTCCGAGTCAAGGTTAGAACCACAAGCTTGGGCTTGCTTCCCCAACTCTGCTGTTCACTCGGGAGGGTTGCAGGTATCCTTGATAAACAATGTTGTCTTCTTTTGTGGGATCTGGCCTTCTCCACATGTTTTCCACGGCCTGTCGGAGGTAACAACCTCCGGTAGGGAACTCTTGGTGTTTTCGGCCCGTTGCTGTTGCCCCTTGGTCAGTCACTCTGCTCCAGTAGGTTTGCCTTCATCCCGGAAGTTCTGCTCGTACTCGTGTTCTGCCTTGCTCAGAGTATGTCTTTGGGTTCTACCTTTTATTCGTGTGAGGAGAGCTAATTGATATCAGGTGTATGCACTTAGAGTCAAGTGCCTGACTTTGCCTGATCCGATTAGTGGTACATGTCCACTACAATGTGTAAATGTTAATGTTGTTATTCTCGGTCACCCTCTTCCTTACATATAGCAAGACTCTGTTTAAGGTTCAGGAAAGCTAGCTGCATCTCAGGACACTCTGGAAAGATAGGACAGGGGTCTGGTCACTCCATTCTCAATGATGGCCTCTTGCTCTCCACCATAGGAGCCAGTCAGCTTTGAGGCCTTCCTAGAGATAGACAGCTCCACCCAGATGCACTCTCATCAATCTCCTCTGGTGTCTCCTTACAGCTGTCAGATGGTAAGTTTCAGCAGCCTTTCCGATTGTTCTTTCTCTTTTCTCTGTCCTCCTGTCTTTCTCCTTTTTCTGTCCTTTGTCCTAGTGCAGTCCCCCTTATATAGCAGCGATAACACCACCAATTTTACAATCCTGGGGAGGTACCCTGCAATAATTCCTCTCACTAAGATTGGACAGTTACCCTTCTCTCTCCTCCCAAACCCAGCCTCCATGTCACGATTGGTTTAGGGATCAGGAGCAACATATGGCAATTGTCGTTTGTCATCATACTTTGTTCTCCTTTCAACTTTTTGACAAAAACTAGTTCTGTATCACAACTTCATAATGTTACTAGCAACTGCCAGACTAAACATATTTTCTGTTTCAGCTAATCATGGGAATTAGATAAGCTGACCCCCAAATCTGTATCATGTGGCACGGATCTGCGTGATTTTTCTGTCGCAGAAAAGTCAGCGATGGAAAAGTTTGCATGAGAAATGTGCGAACCACAAAAGGTTTGCACATTTCCCATGCGAACACGCAAGCAAAACCCCTACATACCCACACCCCCACCAACCCCATACCCACAACACTCCCCCACCCACACCCTCAACACACCCACACCCCCAACATAAACAAACCCTACTTACCTTTACTTACACACTGAATCTCTGCAGCGCCAGTTCCCTTTCACTTCTGTGATCGGGAACTGGTGCCGCAGGGTCCTTTTCTTTTTTTCTTTGGGAGCTGCAGGAGTGTCCCACAGTATAGTGAGCGGGATGTTGCGGGGGACAACCCTGCAGCCCCCGCAGTCTTTTTTTTAATTTTATACTTTCCTACAATGCTACCACCAAAGGTTCGAACTTTTGGTGTTCGAACCTTTGGTGGTAGCATTTTTCGGACTTTTTGTACGGTCAGACCTTTTTTTCGGTCCGATCATACAATTCAGTGTGGCACGGCCATGTGGCACCTTTCTGCCATTTCCATAAAAAGCACAACAGTTATGAATATGTAAGTTAATAGGCATATGCCTAATTTAGGGGAGTGGCTAAATGGCAGCGTGAGAGGACGCATTTGTGTGGAGCTCCCGCAGATCCGACATCGATCTGCAGGAAAAAACGAAGTTTCCAGTGGACAATGCACGCCAGCAGCATTTCCACGGGTGCATGAATATTGGGTGCATAATCCGAGCGCTGAGAGGGCCCGAGCAGTAGCAGAAATGGGAAGTTACGGCCACAGATAAGAAGACGGGTGCCCACCACTGAGACACTGGCAAGATGGCGGATGGAGAACAAAGGGCCAGCAACTGACCACAGTGCCGTACCAAGAACATAGGCTGGTGCGGCCGTGATAAAGGCTGCTGCGGTCGTAAAGAACGAGCAATGCCCAGCCCGAGAGCCGACTTGCAGACCCGACCGGAGGGGGGGCCTGCTGGAACAAGGGGCAGACACCGAAGCCCGCAACGAGCACAGGAGGGATAGGGGATCCCTGCCAACTTGGACCGCAGGACGCTGTGCGGGGCTGGAGCAGAACGCCCCCGGATGCGCTGATGCCATTGAGCGCGGGGGGCGAAACAGCTGGTGCTGTGCGCCCGGAGCCCTGCTGCTAGATCCGAGGGCTCCTGGAGGAGCGGAGGCCCCAGATGTGTCTGAGCCCGGGGGGGACTGGACGCGACAGCAGATGCCGACCTGCATGGAGATCCGGATCACCATCGGGAAGGTGCCGGAGCCTTCCCCGCACTGCCGCGAAGGGATCTACGGCAGATGGATTAAACAAGAGCCAAGATTAGCGGTGTGAAGACTCAGTACACCTGGGAGCCGGACAGTGGAAGTGCAGGAGGGCTTGGAGGGGAGATCTCCCCGTGATCTTTCGAAACAACAGGGGTGCCCTGAGGGCGGCACCCAGCTGGCCCTCAGCAGAGCACCCAGTAAAAGCGCAGGAACGCGTACCCGATCCTGGACACACGGGTGGGCACAACCCCCCAACCAGACAACACCTGTAACAACTGAGCGGTTACCGACCCAGGGCGCAGGCTGGGGAGAGGACGCCTGGGTGCCCAGGCCTGGGGACGGACGTGAGGTGTACTGGGCCGGTGGAGCCGTGCGCATAACGCCGGGTGGCACCTGAAGGCTCAGCCCACTAAGACCTGCCAGACACAACCACCTGGTGCCAGAACCCCAATGAAAAACAGCCACAATAAGAGACAGATCAGTGGGCCACCACGACTGGGTTCCGGTAAGGAGAGAAAACTTGTGGTGGCACCTTAAGGACGCACGTAATGGCAGCACATAAGCCCATAGAGCCACACTAACACCAGGCAGAATGCCTTGAGATCCGGATGGACTAGGGCAGGAGCTTGAGACCCGTGAGGGAAAATTGAAGCCACATGGTTACGTGGGAGGACACAGCCCACTCCGGAAATAAGATAAGTAGCCGGAGGACACCCATGATACGATCGGGCTGGGCCCTGACACTTTGGGCATCCTAGCACGCTCGAAAAGAGGGCCGCACCTGGTGGAGCTGGCTCACTTGTCCCTGACGCTCCAAGATGTCCAATAAACCCATCAGACAGAAAAGCAAGCAGCCCACACTGGATGATTTTGCCAAAACATCACCAGGCGCTGAAGGTGCCAGGAAGAAAGACAAGACCCCCGATGGGTGCCCAGACACTATGAGCAACCGGGAGATACTTGCGGCGACTGCAGACCTAAAAGTGGCCTGGGAGACTAAACTGGGTCTGGCAGTGGATGAACTGAAAGCTACACTTGAGCTCAAAGTCGGGGCAGTGCAGGAAGATGTAAACCTTCTCCTGCAAGATGTAAGGTCATTAGCAGAGCGCATGGAGGACCTGGAAAAAGAGGTGGCCCCGAACACGGCGGCTTGCGCGGCCCATAAATCGGGACTTCACGTCCTAATGCAACGCGTGGGCAACCTGGAGAACAGGGCGGAGGAGGCAGAGGGATGCGCCCGAAGAAACAATATTCGCATTATCGGATTGCCAGAAGGTGCAGAGGGAACTAACCCCACGGAATACATCGAGTCCATGCTATTGCAGGGGATACCTGGGGGAGCCGTATCCCAGGGGTTCGCTATAGAGAGGGCGCATGTGGCCCTGATGAGGAAGCCGCCGCCGGTAAACCCCCCCAGGCCGGTGATCGCGAAGATCCGAAACTACCGAGACCGGGAAAAAATCCTCGAACACTTTCGGAAGGGAGGTATGATACAAAGGGGGGCAGCGAACATAACAGCATATCCGGACTACAACATGCAGGTACAGCACAACCGCATGAACTTTGGGTCTGTGAAAAGAAGATTGCAGGAAGCGGGTTACAAGTACATGTTGCTCTACCCAGCGAAACTGAAGGTGTTCCACAAGAGCAGAACCTTGTTTTTTGACACCCCAGAGGACGCCATGGGATGGTTAGACGCACAGAGCTGCCCCCAAGAACCGGACATCCAGGAAAACGAAGGCAGAGATAAGTAATATGCGTTTGGAGCACCCGAGGTGCGGTAGCCTATGGCAATGGGACTTGAATATAGTATTACATATAACCGGCGAGGGAGTATGTTTAGAGCTACAATTACAAGTATGATTCGGTGACACTGGAAACGAGGAGGGTAGTTAGGTCACTGGTAGCCTGGTGACACCCTGCTGGGCTCTGGGCCTGGGCTTCCTAGGGCAGAGCCAAACACGGGGGGCCTGAGATCCAGGGATGGAGCTGGGCATCTGTTGGGGTTGGGGTCGAGGCTGGGTTGGGTGGGGAAGGGGGAGGGCGAGGGGTTTGTGGAGTTTGAAATTGGGGAATGGGGTGTTGGGAAGTGGGCGGGGGGAAGTTTGTTGGGGAGGAATGGGTAATGAGCCAAAATGAGAAACTTGACAGGTGGGATAGAAGGCGGAGTAGGAGGGCGAGATACTGTAATTATGGCGCCAGGGTGCCTTAGAGTGGTCACCTGGAACGTCAGGGGCCTCAATAGTTATCTGAAACGTAACAAGATGATGATGTATCTGAAAAGGATGAGGATTGATATAGCATTATTACAAGAGACCCACCTCACCAGAGATAAATTGGAGGTGATCAAGAAGAAATGGAGGGGGTGCCTGGTGGGAGCTACATATTCGGCCTACGCTAGAGGAGTTATCATCTGGGTGGCACGGCATGTACCATTTCAGCTGCTTCAGGTCACGGGAGACCCAGAAGGCAGACTGATCGCTATGAAGGGGATATTAGAAAACCGGGAAGTGTGTATTGTCAATCTGTACGCCCCTAACCAGGATACAGTGGCTTATTGTAGGACGCTGTATGGTAAAATCAGCCCCTTGCTGGGTGGCGGGATCCTGTGGGGCGGGGACTTCAACTGCTTACTTAATCCCAAGGTTGACAGATCTGACGGTAAGTTAGACAAACCTACCCCAGCAGCAAAGGTGTTAAAGACCCTCCTGAGAGACTTCGACCTAGTTGACGTCTGGAGACAGCTGCATCCTGTAGATAGGCAATACTCGCATTATACGGCACCACACGACCTTTACACTAGACTGAACTACGTGTTCGCTACCAGGGAGTTGGTAGAAGAGATGGAAGGTGCGGAATATAAAGCCAGGCTGCTCTTGGACCACTCCCCCCTGGTTCTGGAGTGGCGACACCAACCTCCCAGGTCGCGGATTCCCACTTGGAAGCTCAGAGACAAGGCTTCCGGGAGGACTTAAGAGAGGGGATCACGGAGTACTTTGAGATCAATACTGGCAGCGTTAGCTCCATGGAAACCGTGTGGGAGGCGTTTAAGGTGGTTTTGCGGGGGGTTGCCATATCGAAATCTAGGGGGCTCCAGGGGGGCATAGAGCAGGAGCTGAAGGGAATTGAGGAGAAGCTGGAGGAAATGATGCGAAGTGGAGGCACCTCTAATGAGACCACGAAATCCAGGAAACGCTGGAGGATATGGGCCTACCCACCCTAGATGATGTAGAACGCGCAGACCTGGATGCCCCTAGTACAATGGAAGAACTCGAGCTAGTGGTTCAGCACCTGCCCACCTGTAAGGCCCCTGGGTCTGATGGGCTTCCGAGTGAAGTCTATAAAACTTATAAACAGGAGTTGCTTCCCCAGCTGCTGGCCATGCTCAACGAGTCCTACGAGCAGGGCAGGCTACCAGAGTCCCAACGGGAGGCGGTGATTATTCCGCTGTTAAAGCCAGGCAAGCCTAGCACGGACTGTGGGTCGTACAGACCCTTATCGATGCTTCATCAGGATAGTAAAATCCACACCGCTGTGTTGGCTAATAGGCTCAAGGCCATCATTGGTAAACTGATACACACCGACCAAACGGGCTACGTCCCGGGTAGGAACATAACGGATAACATCAGAAGATTGCACCATATCATTGACCAAACCAAAGAAGACCCAGGTGAATTGGCAATAGTTTCACTAGACGCGGTCAAGGCCTTCGATTCAGTAAGATGGCCCTGGCTGATCGCGACCTTAGAGGGCTATGGAATGGGGCCGGGATACCTCAGGTGGGTGAAAATGTTATACAGCTCCCCGATTGCTAGGGTTAAAAGGGTGCTATTATATCGGATAAATGGCAACTAAGCAGGGGCACTAGACAGGGCTGCCTGTGGTCGCCCATGTTCTACATACTAGCGCTAGAACCATTGGCCATCTGTCTAAGACAGCAATACGAGGAGATAGGTATCCGTACAGTGGGCGGTATGCATCTTGTCTCTCTGTATGCTGACGACATACTGTTGTATCTGCGCTACCCAGAAGAGAACATGCAGTACATTCGGGATGTGATGGAGCAATTTGCTGCCCTTTCCGGCATAGCGGTCAACCCCAAGAAGTCTAGTGTGTTCCCCCTGGGGAGATACAGGCTTGTCCTGCCCGTGAGCTTGCCAATATTACCAATACCCTGGCGTACCAAGTCGTTCCGATACCTCGAAAAAATGACATATACCATACGGCAGGAGAAGAACATACACACAACACGGTAAAGGCAATAGAAGGAATTAAAAATAGCATGGGATTTTGGTCCAGGCTACCCCTGGCTATGATGGGGAGAGCGGATTTGCTTAAAATGGTAGTCTTGCCCAGACTGTTGCATTTCTTTGTTAATATCGCGCATGTGATCCCAAGGCGCTTTTTCGCTAGTCTCCACAGCTTGTGCAGGGGCTTCACTTGGAACAACTCCAGGAACAGGGTGGCCCTTTGGAAACTACAGAACTCGTGTGACAGGGGAGGGATAAACCTGCCGATTTTTGAGCTATACTATTTGGCCGAACAGCCGTAGTATGTAGCGAGATGGCTGTCTGATGAGGAGATGGCAGAATCCAGACTGCTAAGCGGCAAACCGGCTCCCTTCATCCTAAGAGAAGTGGTGTGGCTGTCCAAGCCAAGGGCCCTAGGGATGGCGGGGCTGCTGGCACTGGGCTGGGAGATGTGGCATAGAGCCTGGCAGATAGCGGGATACCCGGTTCCGTACTCTATGCAGGTGCCGCTAGTAGCACTATGTGGAGAGGATCCCCAGCTGATACAAGGGGTCCGTAGGTACTGTGAACCAGTGGGCCTGGCCACCCTGGGAGACATATGGCAAGAAGGGGAGGCATTGGAGTTCCAGAAACTGATAGAAGACATTGGGGTGCATAAGGGGCAGTATATAACTTACACCAGAATTGTTAAAAGAGTGCGAGCGAAATGGCCAACAGCGCTGCTCACTGAACCACTGAATGCCACCATGGAGGCAATATATGATATTTCAGAGGGTGGGCATGAGATTTCCCGCATATATGAGCTGTTGGAGTCTAAGATGGGGAAGGAATTGACCCTATTGAGACAACTGTGGGAAGAAGAGGTGGGTGAGCCCATGTCGGATGGGCTGTGGGAAAGAGCCCAAAGATACCATAAAAAAGTGTCCCGGAACGCTCGGCTCCAGCAAATCCAATTGTATGTCACACACAGAGCATACCTCACCCCCAGTAAGATCGCCAGGTTTGGCGGCCAGGCTACTCAGAAATGCCCCAGGTGTGGGGAGGAGGAGGCGGTGCTGCTACACATGTTCTGGGCCTGCCCGAAGGTGGGAAAGTTTTGGTCAGAAGTGAGGACACGCTTAGCAGAAAACGGTATCACACTGGAGGTGGAGTCGGCCTGGGCATGCATGCTGGGGGGTTTCCCCAGGTCACGCAACTTATGGCATATAAGCAAAATGAAAGACCTAGCATACATCCTGGCCAAACGAAGGATAGCAATGTGCTCGAAAGCAGACCAGAGACCAAGGACAGAGTTATGGTGGGCTGACCTTTTGAAATGGGCAGATGCAGAAACAGGTGTTTGGTTTGATACGGTTTGTAGGGGAGGGGGGAGGAAGTAGGACCCTTAATTGAATGGAGGCAGCTGGTGGCTACTATGAGTGGTCCCCTCCAGTCCGACCAGAGTGATGCTGAGACCGATAACGAGTTGACGATAAACCCGCCTAAAGGTTCACAGGCTGATGACAAGGACCGATTGTCTCGAGTAGGGGTAGTGGGGGGTCGCAGGACTGAAGAACGCTGTTTGTAACGTTATGATGTTGAATCGAATATAGAAGTCCCGAGCATTGTAATGTTTGGTGTGTTGTTATATAAAAAAATAAAAACTGTTTAAAAAAAAAACATATCCCTAATTTCATTTTCCACCCGCTCACCAACTCTCACATTTGGAATATGTTCAGATAAGCCAGAAACCTAGTTTTCTTTTCTTTTTTTTTATTGAAACATCAGTACAACAAACTTTGGTTGGAATCAACCAAGAGAGTTAAACTTTTGTTACAAAATACCTAAACAATGGAAAGTAGAAGACAGAACAAAAAGAAAGTCCTCCAATATTTCCTAGTGAAAAAAGTCAGCAAAACATAAAAAAAAACGATTAGGCCTGAATTTATCATTAGACTACCCATCAAGTAGGAAAGAATAGGAAGAAAAAGAAAGAGAGAGAGAAAAAGAAAAAAGGGAAAGAAAAAAAATGAAAAAACGGAGTGAGAGCAGAGAGAATCCAACATTTTCTGCAAGTTTCCATCAGTTTGAGGTTGTCCTTCAACTTTAACGAGTCCATGTAGTCGACAACAGCACAGCTTAGTTTGACATTATGGCCAGAAGATGCATAGGCCCACCAATCTTTCATATTGTTATCTGCAGGTGCAAAGCGTCCGAGATGACAGGAACGCAATGCCGTGGTAGGCGTAAAAGCTATTAATAAATGTTGTATTGATTCAGGGACCAACTTACAGTAGCAGCAAAGATTGTCTTTGATTTCGTTGTCGTGACGAAGCCAAAGCATGTCTTTGGTGTTCAGCGCATTTAGCCATAGTCTCAGAAATTGCTCACGATGGTGACGTGATGGACAATTTGTCAGATAGCAACACTGAACGTTAAGTTTGTGGGCACCTATACCCGACTCCAATGTCGAGGGCATTTTTTGACGTTGGTCTTGGTTCATAATCCAGCACCAGGCCTCAAATTTCCTTTTCACAAGTTGCGGGTAGTAATCAGGTCAGATGATGTTTGGTCGGCATTTGACAGGATGTCGTCCAGGAGCTTCTGCCAAGTATCCAGTAGACTTGATCTTCCACCTCATTGGTTGTCTCGGAAGATATAATATGCCAAACTTGGGGGATCAAGACTCATCTTACGTCTTTCCATCAAAGATTTCCACATAACGTGTGCAGCGAATTCAGAGACAATTCATACCACATTGCTGTCATCGAAATGTCATCGAAATGTACGAGGGTAGTTTTAATATTCGCCGCTAGAATTGACCTTTAGTTTTTGCCAGAATTGGCCATCGATATTCCAGCTGGCTTTGGCACCAAAGGTAATGGCCGGGGCTACTTTTTGTGAGTAGAATATGAGGACCGGTGCTAGTGTGAATTTCCCAAAGTTCTTGTTTATCATGGCACCCTGTAAACTGAATTGCGTCATGCGGTTGACGAGATCCTGCTTCCAATGATGTTCATTTAGGGAGATGTTAAACATGATGCCAAGATATCTGATGGAAGTAACAGGATTTATTGGTTTGTTGTCAATTGTCCACCTGAAGTCTTTCAGCTTTTCTGTACCGGATTCCCCAATAGTCATTATGTTTGTCTTTTCGATGTTTATTTCCAAGTCGTTCAGATTTAAATAATCATAGAGTTTAGATAGTCGCTGTAAACCGATCTGCGTTTGGTCCATTAACACAAGATCGTCCGCATAAGTTATGCAACTGATCGGGGTGTTGTTTAATTTTGGAGGGAAGCATCGCACTTCCTCAGGATGGTTCGGCAGATCAGAAATGAATTGCTTAAACAGATCGGCGGCAAGGGGGCAGCCCTGTTTAACCCCTTTTTTAGTAGGTATTTTCTTTTTTATGGCTCGCCCTGGTTGTTCAGGCAAACCTAGTTTAACTGGCCATTACAGTTCCCAGAGTCACAGGAAGATGAATTTTATATCCCCAAAATTCGCCTGGGAATTACATAAAATATGGTACACAGATGAAATCCATCCGCCTTATGATGGCTGAGAAAAAGGCCGAAATGATAATAGGCCTTTTAAATAAATTGTGAATCTTCATGTGGGACGAAGGGTCCTGCTTCTGCTACCGGCCATTTGTTTTCACTGGGTCAGTCTGTGCCCACAGTTTTTTTTCAATCTCCTTCTTGTTGGAAGCTTGCTCTTTGAAGTGAATGCCCCCATTTTCACACATAATAGTCATGCTCCAGCCAAGGGTAACATTTGCCTTCAGAGCCAGCAGGTCTGGAGAACACTGAATTTTGACGCCTTTAGCAGCACATTTTTATTGCAGTTGGTCATTAGATGGGAGATGTGACACCCAGGCCGGCAGTGGGAGTTTTCCTTGTGAAGTTTTGCCCACAGCCAGTAAAAGGGTCTGCCTTGGGCTGACATTTTCTTCATGAAGACAACGTGGCTCTTCAAATGTCACTGGAATTTTGTGGGTGAAACATAATATACATTGCTCTTTGTCAACCCACACATCCTTTTTCTGTGAGCAGCTTTACTTTTTCAAACTGTTATTTGCACACACATGTACAGGCCGTTTTTGTTTTCAATATTTAAAAATGCTGTTTTCCATGTGACAGGGATCTTTGATTCCTCCTTCATTTGTAAATTAAAATGCTGCTCATCGATTGTTAATGATAGATAGACCTCTTTCCACATGGCTCTTTAATTTTACTTGAAAAACAAAAACAAAGTCAGGCAGTTTTTGTTTCAGTGTTTACAATGAATGCCATTCATGTGAAAGGGACTTCTGTTTGTATTTGTATTTATTACATTTTATATAGCGCTCTACGCCAAAGCACTTTACATTACAACAACAAGAATACATTAGAATAGATTAGAAGTGACCACACGGTCGCCCTGGGGGAAGCCCAACGCTCGATCAGATCCCTACAGGACAAATGTGAAATCTTGGAGATTCAACAGGAAGACCTTGAAAACAGGGCCCGATGCAATAACCTGCTCATCCGAGGGATCCCAACCTTGGTTCCAGACAAATCCCTGCCGGAATATGTGGGGGACCTCTTCCAGTCCCTGCTTCCTCAGCTGGATAAATCCCAGCTCCCAGGACCACATGCACAGGCTGCACCCGCACTGAGGGGTGGAATCAGATTCCCCCCCTGATGTCATAACTAGGGTGCACTTTTTCACCACAAAGGAAGCCATCTCAGCAATCAGCCGCTGGCGGGATGAATTATCCTTCCAAGGCTCTCCCCTCCAGATCTATCAGGACCTCTCTCCTTATGCCCTCCAGCCTCTAACTCTCTTTCTTCAGGACTACCAGATCCGCTATAGATGGCTCCTTCCAACAGCCCTACAGTTCTCCTATAAAGGCACCTTACGGAAAATCAGCCACCTCGAAGATGCAGAAAAGATCATGCATCCAGCCTCGCCTGGGGGATCCACACCTCCAGCCTCAGAAAGTGCTGCTGACAGGGGGTCTACCTCCCCTGTGAAGGCTAGGCAGACCCCATGGTCAAGAGTCCCAAGATACGGAAAGAAAAGATAAACCATCACAGAAGGGACACTTGGGCAGGAGCGCCACGCCGATCATGTGAAAGCAGATGAACCTCTACAGTCGTTGCATCGCCCCCTCCTCCCCACGGCCCATGCCCATTTCCAAGGTACGATCCATCTATGATTCCTTGGAATGATGAACAGTTCTTGTACCTGGCTCCAGCCATGTTGGCTGAGAGCAGTCATTTGGCCCAGTTGGCTAGGGGCGACACCGGACCCATAACACGGCCCTCCCCTGTGGTTAAAGCTCAGCCTTCCCGTTGGAGGCCTGGGTTAAAATTCCAAGAGCAGGATGGTAAGCAGCTATGGACTCTTCAAAATGATGGCTGACTCACACTCATTCCACCCCCCCACTCCCCATCCAGATCCAGCGGCAACCTCACTTCCCGCCCGGGAACATCATTCCCTGAGATTCGTCTCCCTCAACGTCAGAGGACTAAACTCTCCCGCCAAACGCAAATCGATTTTGCAGAAGCTGCAAAATGAGGATACAGCTGTGGTCCTGCTCCAAGAGACCCATCTATTGCCAGGAGACTTTCCACTTCAATTTCTCGCCTCAGGCGGCACTAAGAAAGGAGGAACTGCAGTTCTCTTTGTGAAGGGACTAAACCCCCAGATTCTGGAAACAAAACTATGCCCAGACGGCCGATTCGTGGCTGTGAAATGCTTATTGCAGGGACAGTTATACACCTTCATCTTGGTGTATGCCCCTAATGTGGGGCAGGTCGCCTTCTATGATTCCCTGGGCTCCACCCGCTCCCCCTTCTCAGAAGGCCAAACAGTAATCGGGGGAGATTTTAACAGAGTCCCGGATCCCACGAAAGACAGATCGCATCCTCCCTCCCCGGGGGACTTCACTCTAGCGCTTGGACTTCTACGCCTATTTAGGGCCCTGGAGGTGGTTGACTCGTGGCAGGTGCTTCACCCCTCAGAGAAAGACTTTTCTTTTTATTCTTATGCCCATAGAACTTTTTCAAGAATCAACCTCCTCTTGACGTCCCGCAAGTACTTGCCTATGCCAACGATGTATCTATAGGGTCGAGGATCTTATCCGACCACGCACCGATAACGTTAGAGATCCTAGTGCATGGGCCAACTCCCAACACCCAACGCAGGTGGACTCTATACGACCCGATGCTCAACGAGATGCCACTCAGAGATGCAATAGCGACGTCAATTAAGAACTACTTCAAAGAAAATCCTAGCGAAGATACCTCCCCGGCAAATACCTGGGAAGCTATGAAATCGGTTATCCGGGGAGAGTTGATAGCGCATGCAGTGGTATTCCACAGGAATAGGCGACACATGCCCGTCTGATCCTTGAAGAAGAACTCCAGAAAGCAGAAGAAATCCATAAGGAAAAAGGCTGGTCCCCAAGAACACAACGAGCCATCTGCACTGCACGGAAAAAGATCGAGGCCCACTACACCGAGCACACAGCGCAACTGCTGGCTAAACCCAAGCAATGCTATTACGTAAAAAACAACAAGGTGAACAAATTGCTGGTGGCCAAACTCGCTAAAAGGAAGAGGAGCAATACAATTATCGGGCTATGAGATCCGCAGGGCGTAATACAGTACGCCGAACAGAAAAGCAATGGTTGGTGGCAAGCCGCCTGGCACACGTGATGACCGCACCACCATAAGACCAGAGGGAGCAGAGAGAATACCTGCAGAAATCGGCAGTCCCCCGATTGCAAGACGCAACCCGAGAGAAACTGGACGCTCAGGTGAGGAGGTTGAGGAAGCCATAAAATCCCTCAAATCCCGAGCCCCTGGCCCGATGGATATTCCACCAGATTTTAAAGATCTTTAGGCCAAAACCGATTACTCCTTTGGTAGCACTCTTTAACTACTTTAGGGAATCGGGCTTTGTAACCCCCTCCATGCAAGAGTCAATCACTGTCCTCCTACCCAAACCTGGGGAAGACCCTAGGAACCCTGCTTCTTACAGGCCAATCGCCCTGCTGAACATAGATGCCAACATCTATTCCAAGATTCTGGCTACTCGCCCATCACACACCTTGCCCAACATAATTCATCCTGAGCAGACCGGATTTATTAAGAACAGATCCGCAGGCGATAACATCCGCAGAGCTTTAGACCTGGTGGATCTTGCTTCTCAGGACTCCCACGGATTAGTACTCATGGCCCTGGATGCTATCAAAGCGTTTGATAGGGTGGACTGGACCTTTATGGAGCTCACATTGGAAGCTTTCGGGTTTGGGCCGGCATTTCAAACCATGGTCCTGGCCAACTATAAATCACCAAAAACCCTCCTCAGGATCAATGGCACCCTTTCCAACCCAATCTCCCTGACCTGCGGAACCAGGCAAGGATGCCCGCTATCCCCGCTCCTATTTGCGCTTATCATGGAACCTTTCACCCAAAAAAAAATCAGGTTGAATAACCATATCAAGGGCCTCCAGGTCAGCCCCTCACAACATAAAATTGCCCTGTATGTGGACGATGTCCTGCTTACCATCACAGAGCCTTGTTCCTCGTTTACGCACGCCCTCTCCGAAATTAACATCTATGGAAGAGTCACCGGCTTTTCCATTAATTTCGACAAGTCCGTGGCGCTAGGAATAGGAATATCCCCAGACAAACGGGAATCCTTGATTCCGATATGTCCTATCCAATGGAAGACAAAGGCAATCCCCTATTTAGGAATCCAAGTTCCTGCAAACCAGAGGGAAACTTATCATGTAAAGTTTCCCCCGCTCTTTAAAGAACTGGAACACGACCTAAAGCGCTGGGCATCCCAAGAAATATCACTGATGGGATGTATAACCGCCTGTAAAATGAACTTCCTCCCCAGATTCTTGTATGCTTGCTCATCCCTGCATGTTACGATCCTGCCGCCCACCCTCCGCGATTTGCAGAGGAAAATGCTTTGATTCATCTGGAGGGGGGAAAAGGCCAGGATTCCCCAAAAAACAATGCCAGGTAATGCAAGGTTGGGTGGTCTGGGCATCCCTGATCTACAGGGATATCAGGTGGCAGCACAACTGCCGCACACTCAAGCATGGAAAATATCCACTAGTTGCCCCAAATGGATGGAACTGGAACAATCACGTCTATCTCTCCCCCTGCGCTTCCTCCCACATGTCCCGCCTCCTTTGCGGTGACAATGGGAGGGACTAATATTATGCACCAAACATACCATAGACACTTGGGACAAGGCCCTGAAGCAGAAAGGGATCCCTACAGGACTGAGTCCCTCATCCCCAGTGTTTCTTAATCAGAGCAAATCCCCAGAACTTCAAAACTTGGATTGCAGGGGGCATTGAGACTCTGGGTCAGTTGTTTGAGGGAGGACTGCCCCGCACCTTTGCACAATGTAAAGAGGCCTTCCGGCTCCAGGAAAGTGACAGATTCTCCTATATTCAGCTTCGTCATTGGTGCTCTCATCCTCAAACCCTTCAAGCAGCAACTCACGGCCCTCAAACTGTCTCTTAAGACGCTTCCAGGGAGACTTCCTCACCCCAAAAACCCAATATATTGCACAATGGGAGGCAGACATAGGCCACCCTGTGGAGGACCAGACTTGGGTGGACATCTGGACCCGCACCCATGCATCAACTACATGTGTTACCAACAGGGAATGTGCTTACAAAGTCCTACTGCGTTGGTACTACCCTCCCCTTCGGCTTCACCATATGAACCGGGCACTCGACCCGGCTTTCTGGAGACGGTGCGGGCACCCGGGCTCTTTCTTCCACATGTGGTGGACATGCCCAAAGGCCCAACAATTTTGGAAACAAAATGTCTAGCCACCATCGAAGGGATCACCCAGACGGCACTCCCACTAGAACCCAAACCCATTCTCCTGAGCGCCCCGATCCCAGGCATCTACCCACGGTCCGGGAGTAAAGCCAAGCTGCTGACCCAGTGTCTTCTGGCAGGAAGAATAGTGGTTGCCCGCTCCTGGAAATCCGCAGACGGCCCTCCCATGTCCCTTTGGTGGGTAAAGATATGGGACATACTAATTGCAGAGAAAGTAACAGCGGCCAAAGCAGGTCTCCTCCACCGTTTCCAGAACATTTGGGCCCCACTACTAGAATACGACCAGAAATTCCCAGCTTTGACCTATAAGCCTCAACTGGTCGGGAGGGTCCTGGATGCTGGGGGCACGCTTCAGGAGGGAGGGGGGACGAAACAGGAGCAGAAAACTCAAACCTCTGAAACTCTGGCACTGGTCGGCAACCACAAGGGGGAGGAGAGGGAGGGAAGAGATGGGATTTCGATATGATGTATAATATGCTTTGATAAAAAATTGCATTGCTGCCACCCTGCCTTGGTTTAAAATAAACATATTTGAAAAAAAAGAATAGATTAGAAGCATCATTACCAAACATGAGACAAACCATTGAGAACAGTATGTAGAACAATTTGCCTAGGACTATGGAAGTAAAGAGGGTTATCAGGATGGAGGATGAAGAAGATGAGATTTCAAGGAGGAGTAAGAGGAGATGGAGCGGATAGGGAAAGGTAGAGAGTTCTAGTGTAGAGGGGCAAGGAGCTGAAAGGATCAGAAACGGGAAGAGGCACAAGGAGACAGACGAACAGTGAGTCGGAAGTGATCAGCAGTGCGGTGGGGGCGCGAGGGAGCTTAGAAGGAGAGGAGAGAGGAAAGGTAGAGAGGGGCAAGATCATGAAGAGATTTAAAAATGAGACAGAGGAAGTTAAATTTAAGTTGAGAATGAAAGGGAAGCCAGCCAAGAGAAGAAAACGAAGAGGAAATGGAATCATGAGGAGAGAAAAGGCAAAGAGTATGGATAGCAGAGTGATAGAGGGATCTGAGGCGGGCGCGATGAGAAGCAGGGAGGCAAAAGAGGAGAGCAGAGCAGTAGAATAGACGAGAGAAGATAAGGGAAGAGATTAAGAGTTTAGTGGCATGGAAGGTGAGGGAAGAATGGATTTTACGAACATTGAAGAGGTGATAGCGACAGGCGTGGGAGGTAAGAGAAATGTGGGGGGGGTAAAGGAGAGGTTGGAGTCGAAGTGGAGGCCTAGATTGCAGGCAGTGGCTGAAATTGGAAGATTAGTAGGGGGAAAGAAAATAAAAGGAGGGGGAGAGGGAGCGACAGTGTGTTGGAAGGAAAGAAAAAGACTTCAGCCTTGTCAGTGTTGAGGGAGAGAAAGTGGGATGACATCCAGTTTGTGATAGCAGTGAGACAGGAAGAAAGTTTAAGGTGGATATCAGGAGTGAAAGAAGTGAAAGAGAGGAAAAGCTGGGTGTCATAAGCATAGCAATGGTGAGAGATACCGAAGGAAGAGATGATAGGGGCAAGAAGAGAAGTGTATAGTGAGAAAAGGAAAGGGCCAAACACAGAGCCTTGGGGAACACTGATGTCCAGGGGGAGAATAGGGAAGGTACGGCCGCCCCAAGAGATGGCAAAAGATTGGTTGGAGAGGTAGGAGGAGAACCAGCTGAGAACAGAGCCTTTGAGACCAAAGGAATAGAGAGTGTTGTGGAGTAAGGGTGAACAGTGTCAAAGGCAGCAGAGAGGTCTAGGAGGATGAGGACAGAGGATTGCTTAGAGTAGCGAGCGGTAAGGAGGGAGTTGAGAACGGAGGTGAGAGCAGTTTCAGTGGAGTGTTTAGGGCGGAATCCAGATTGAGAAGGGGGAGAAGGGAGAGATTAGATACAAAAGCTGAGAGTTGAGAGTAGACTAGGTGTTCTAGAAGCTTAGAAAGGAATGGTAGAAGAGAGATAGGAGGAAAGTTTGAAGCAAGGAGGGGGTTAGCAGAGGGTTTTTTCAATATAGGAATGATAGTAGCGTGTTTGAAGGCCGAAGGGAAGATGGCGGAGGAGAGACAGATGTTGAAGAAGTAGATGAGGTAAGGAATGAGAAGAGGGTAGATTTTAGCAATCAAGGGGGTGGGGAGGGGATCAGAGGGGGCAGCAGTAGGGCGAGATTTGGACAGGAGATGGGAAACATCAGAAGGAGTAACAGGGGTGAAGTTAGACATGTGAGAGGCAAGGGTGGTGAGAGAGGTGGAGGAGGGGAGTAAGAAGGGGAGCATAGAATGTTTTGGCATAGAGTGAGTATCTTGGATGAGAAAAAGTCAGCAAAGTCGGAAGGGGAGAGGGAAGAAGTAGATGAGTGATCAGGAGTAGGCGGGGAGAGAAGACGAGATAGAGTCTGAAAGATACGATGAGGATGGGAGGATTGGGAATGGAGGAGGTTAGAGTAGTAGGATCGCTTAGCTAAGCTAAAGCAGGAGTCATATAGAGTGGTAAGAGAAATAGGAGGCTTGGTTAGCAGGCGAGCAGAGCTTGAGCCAGCGTTATTCAAGGCGACAGAGAAAGCGGCGCATAGACAGAAGTTGAGGGGAAAGCCAGGGTTGTGAGGGTTTGTGGGTAGGGCGGAAAGAGGAGAGAGGGTGAAGTTGATTGAGACTAGAGGAGCTAGAGGAGGAAAGAGAGGATAAAGCTTTATTAGCCGAGAGAGAGGAGAAATCAGGAAGAGGGGGGAGGGAGGAAGAGCAGGTATCGAAGAGAGAGGGGCTATAGTTACAGAGATCCCGTAGAGAGAAGGAAATTGGGGAAGAGGGGGGTGTGGACAGAAGGGGAGGTGGAGTGAGGGAGGAAGAGTAAGGCATGGTCAGAGAGATAGTTGGGAATGGTAGAGACTGGGGAGGAGGAGAAGGTAGAGACAAAGATAAGATCGAGAGTGGAGCCAAAAGAGTGAGTGGGAGAAATAGGGAGGGGAGTGAGAAGGTAAGAGTTGAGAATGGAAAGACGAGGGGATGGTTGATGGGAAGAGGGGATGTGAAGGTTGAAGTCTCTGAGTGCTGTAAGGGGAGAGGGGGTGGCTGAGATGAGGGAAAGAAGGTGGTCAAGGTCATCATAGAAGGAGGAGAGGAGGCCAGGTGGTCTGTAGATAATTAGAAAGGAAATAGCGTGAGGAGAAGTAAAGGATTTGTACAGATATTCAAAGGAAGGGAAGACAGGAAGAGGCGTGGGAGAGGGGGAAGAATGGCATTTAGGGTGATAGAGAACACCAATGCCACCTCCGCGGCGAGATGGGTGGGAGACATGAGAAAAGGAGGAGGAGGAGATGGTAAGGGAAGCAGGTACAGCAGAGTTGAAGAAGGGGATCCAAGTTCCAATTATACAGAGGAATTGAAGGTTGAGTCGCAGAAACATGTTTGGGGCCTTTAAATGTACCCCACAAGATTGACAATAACCAAACATGAGACAGTATCCTATGGACGTGTATAATTACTACAATCACTGAGTCAGTACAATATCAACCCCAATGGGTTCTTATTTATTTATTCATTTATTTTGTATTTGTTGCAGTGCACTGAACCCACAGGGTTGACTGTTTGGTGTCTGTTTATTGTTTTCTTAGTGTTTATGTTTGCGATATGTTTCTATTGCACATTGCATTAATCATGTATTTCAAAATAATGAAAACTAATACACTTTAAATAAAAGGCTTCATATTTACTATCAACTACTAGTATGAGATATTAATGATCATTAGCCAATTAATGAATCATGATCGATTGCCTGATGTTTCACATATGCTGTGACCAGCAATACACTTACAAACCTCTGTAAAACAATTTCCAATAGGAACAACCCTGTGTATGACAAACAGCCAGTATAGGCCTGCCTCTTTGTTTCTCCAAACAAAGAAAGGAATATCCAAGAAACAAAATGGCAGAGAGAAGGTCTTAAAAGACACACAAGTATCCCAATGGCTACTACTAGGCTTCTTATACAGACTACTAATGCAGTAAATCGTCTTGCACCCCTGATGAATCAAAAACGAAATCACTGCTGCCACCAGCTTGTGCCCCAAAACCAATTTATGTTGATAAAAATAACCTTGGACAAAACGGAATGCGCAAAAAGCACCCCTGTCCTATGGGCTACTAAGGACCACATATTAAACAGGCATTGGCAATGCCAATAGTTTGGACTTTTGTGTATGCATGGGAAAGGCACTGCCATAGTGGTATTAACAGGCCATTGGTACAAGTACATGGCCATCTAATAGTAATGCCTGGCAAATGCCTACTACCTATACACAAGCCAAAACTGTTGGCTTGGCCAGTGCTTGTTTTTAACAGGACTTCAGTGAATGATATGCACAGTGCTTATAAACTGAGAGGCTGAAGGCAGACCTGGTTAATGCATTTTTATTACACCTTAGCGCGTTTACAGCTCCAATTAAGTAATTAACTCTCAGAAGACTGATTGACAAAACATTGGCAGTGCAAGGTTTCATGGCAAGGCTTGGTTAAGGCAAGCTCAAAGAATTCCCATGAGGAGGTAGTTTGGGCGAGAAGTGGCAGGAACTGGGTGGGAACGGCCATAGGGATTTGCATGGCCATGGGCAGTCAATGGGTGGGCAATGGGTGGTCAAATAACCAAACAACACCTACAAGCTATGTGTCCATCCTCATAGGTAATTTCTCCCTATCTGTACTCTAATGCAATAGTTATGGCTTATAGGTGGCGCAAGTACCACCTAATAGCCCAATTTAAAAAGATGTTGTAGGGGGACTTCAGTAGACGCCCATCTGTCCACAAAAAACAGTCAGAGATACTTTAAAAAAAAGAGGGAACAAGTAAAAAGTTTAGGGGTCCCTGAAAATAGACTGCAGAATCTCCAAAATCGAAATTCCACTGTGACTGCTTTGTGGATGCATTTCCTCCTGTCTAGGAATCCTATTTGACACCATTATTACCCAAGAGAATCATGCTTTCCTTGGGGTTTTGTCATGGAGGTCTCCAGGTCTCTAGTACACTTTCAAGGGAAAGGTCCGGCCACAGGACACTACTGTCAATGGGCACTTCCGATTTGTGACACCCTTGCCCCTAGGTAGAGCTGAGCTAGAAACGCAGTCTGGGATTTGGAAACTTACCGGTTTGCACCTAGAACTCTAAACACTCTGGACTTGTCTGTGATTTCTTGCGTCACCTGAAATGCACATTGGCGGAGGGAGGAAAAGAGGCGACAAAGACACAAAGATGGAATGGAACATGGAGGCGAGAAGGGGAGAAATAAAGAGCATGTTATTCTTCAAGCGTTCTTAATTTACAAAGAAACAAATCATAGGAGGCAGCTGCTCCTGCTAGTGTAGCCATTTATGCAGAATGCAGCCTGTGAAGTAAAGCACCTCTTAGAGCTAGGGCTACATACCTCATTAGTTTGGATGCTTCGTCCCTGCATCCCATGTTTCCAGAAGGCAAGTACACTGTCCTGCAGGCAAACTGGTAACAAAGAGGAACAACAGATACAACAGATACATCATCATTAGCACCTCATATTGGTCTGGTCAGAGAGAAGGAAAAGACTGCATATGTCGAAAAGACTTTTGACCTGCTCCCCATCCAACCCCTTGCCCTGAACATGCTTGGAGATGCGGGAGAACCTCCACCGTCCACTCTTTGCAATAAAATAATGGGGATCTCTATCTGACATAAGAATAAGTTAATTCACCATGGCCTGACAAAGCAAGCACAATCCTCTACAAGAGCTTGGCAAAACCATGAGATTCACTACAAGAGCCGGACAAAAGCATGAGATGCTCTATAGGAGCTTGATAAACAAAAAAATGCTCAACCCACAGCCTTACCAAAGCCTAAATGCTTGACAAGGTAAGGCAGCAGGGGAGTAAGTTGGAGTGTTCAATGCTGCAGTACTACAGAAGGATTGCCAGAAAAAGAGAGTGCAAGCGCTGCATGTCCACTCACCAATAGTCTCGATGTAGAAGCTGAAGGTAAGTTCAGGTGCCAGTTTGCCTTTAGGGGCTCCGTGAAGGTTCACCATTTTCACACATTCTAAAGGGAAGAAAGGAAGCTGGTGAGTGATTGTCCAGAGAAGAGTTGACGCATGAATCACAGACCTGAGGTGAGTGGATGGATGGAGGAGAATCACTTACGATCAAAGGATACCAGGACGGTGTCTCTGTCCACCTGAATCACCTGCTGGGCAATGCTTGGGCCAGTATCTGCAATAGTGGAAATAACAGGCATGTCAGGGGAGAGAGGAAGTAGCCAAGTGTGCTCATCAAGAGAGAGCAAGAAAACACACAGGCAAGAGTGAACAAGGGTAGTGAAGGACACATACAAAACCTGTAGCATAAGAAAGAAGAGACAATCTTTTATTAGGGAAAATGTTACAAGCAAGACCAACGTAAGTAAAAACAGGGCCTTCTGAAGCAAAACAAAGACCAGGATGGATGACTCTAGACAGCATCAGTAGCTTTACCCTCAGAGACCTCCCTTTGTCCAATGGCTCTTCTGTTTGTGTGTTCAAAGGCCTTCCCGGGCTCTGGCTAAGTTTGTACAGTTCAATAGGGGTTGCCTCACCCCTTCCGACCAAAACCCTTCATATCAGTCTAACCTAGAGACAGGCTTTCTGGGGTCCTGTACCCCAAGATCCACTTTGCTGTAATGTCTCATACATAGGTGGGCCAGTGGACCCTTGGTGCGTTCCCATGGCGGTGCCCCCCTCTGTTTTCACTTTCCCCACTTCTCTGATCTCACAACAACCTCCCTGTCTCATTCACCTTCCACTATCTGGTGCTGCCTCTGACTGGCGAGGCCCGCCAGAGCCTACCTGATCTGGCTATCTAAGAGTTGGTTCTCTATCTACCCAGGTCCTTCCTTGATATTCTTATCTCTGCTTCCACTTTTTGGGATGCTGCCATCTGGTCTGCTCTGGTCTCTTTGCCCACTGTTGCTACTGACTCCTCTCCTACATGCAGTGGTTGAAGTAGGCAGGAGCAGTTGGGAGTGGTGCACCTCTACCTTTTCACTGTTCCTATACTTTTATTTTATAAAGAAACCGTTCCAGAATGGTTTACTTTTAAAATAAAAGTGTAGAAAGAAGTTTAAACTTGCACTTCAGCGCACTGCACTGAACATTTCCTTAAACACCAGGTGTGTTTGTTTGGGGGTTTGCTTTGGGCATGGTGATGGGGTTTGTAAGGAGCAGGGCAGGCCCGCAGGGAACATAGTTCTACTAGTTCTTTTCGTACACTTCGACCACTACCTACATGGTATTTCCCATTGATGTCCCACTTCCAACCTACTTCTGCACTACCTTCACTACCACCCACACCTTGAGTGTTCCATCTTCCACATACTCCAGACCAAACCCCCCTCCCCGATGTTACCTCCTGGGTCATTTCCGGCCTGTGATTGTATCCCTTCCTCTTTCCCCTTGGACTTATCCACCTCCTCATGCACTCAGATTCTCACCACCTCCTCTTGACTTCCACTTCCCTATCCTGATGTTATTGTCTCCTTCTGCAACTGCCATCCTTTTGGTGCTACCACCTCCTCTTTTAGTCATTGAGCTCTCACCACTTCCTCCTGTTTTCTCCTTCCCTCGACTGTTAGCACCTTCTCCTTCAAGTTAAACACTCACCACCTTCTCCTGTTTAGTCTTAACATCTGATGTTACCACCTTCTCCTAGACCTGCTTAGCTTTCAATACCATCTCTTAATCTCCACTGCTGCCAGCTCTCCACTCTACTACATCTCACCAGATTCTACTCCTACAACCGCTCCCCATTTCCCAGCTATCTCCAAACATGAACCTCGTCTCCCTGTAACCCACTCTGAGCAACTGGACTTAGTATTTTTAGACTGTGTTCACCCTGCACCAGGTTGGGACTTAAAGTGCAGGCCTGCACCTGGGTCTGGTAATAGGGTGTGAGCTGGTCTTGGTGGTTGTCCCCGAGAGTACCTATCTGGGGCTAGTTTGGGCTCAAAGGGCTGGTGCAAGCATATACATGGCCTATTCGCCAGCCTGAGTACTAGTGCTCCTCCCTGGACCTTCCCTGATTCTGCCTGTGCTGAGGCTCTTTGATTTCCAGTATGTGAATTAAGTGCCGTAAATACATCGGGTGACCCTGGAAAACACTGTATTTCTGATTTTCCTTTGTATGCTCAGTGAAATGGAAACATTGTACCCCTGGCATGAGAATCTCTTGCCAGGCAACAATGCTTCTGTAACTTTGCTTTTCGCAATCAATTGTCAGTGCTCCGGAAGTCGCAGATATGTAACATTGTACCGCCTAGCAGTGACGTTCACCATGAATCCAGTAAACCTAGTGAAATAGCTTCTTTGATATATCCTCTGAGGCTGGAACTGTATCTAAACACAAGCTATCATTGCCGACTGAAGGGAAATATGTTCACTTAACCTTTTAACTGCCATGGGTTCCCCCCCCCCCATGCCAAGGCCTTTTTTGGTGATTTTGGTATTTCACCATTCAAAGCCTTCTAACATTTTCTCCTTCATTAACCCCTTAAGTGCCAAGGACGAGCTATCTTGTCCTTGGCACTGGGGAGGTAATCCCAAGGACGAGTTATCTCGTCCTTGGCAAGGAAGAATCCGTTTATTTCCACGTTGGAGCTTAAAGTCTGCTGAGAGGGAGCGTTAGCCTCCCTCACGTTTGGAGGGGTTACATATTGTCCTGCAAGATCTCACAAGAGGTGGGGTCAAGTTTACGCTTTGAGGGCTGTCCTGCCTTATGAGGCTAATACAGTAGGGAAGAGTCAAGGCCTGCAAGAGTGGCGCGTGGGGAGGCACTATGATTGTCCCCTGCCCAGAGATCCTCTCCAGAACACAACAGGACCAATTTCCAATGGCTCAAAGTGGTATGGAGTCCCAACTCACCATCTTGGCGATCCCCAAAATCAGTCATGGGAATTTATCACACTTCATTTTAGACTTAAAAGCAATGCTTCATTTGTGGGGGTGTTTGCCAGGGCTCAGCCCCGGACTTATTTCTGAGCCCCGGCACTTATTTGATTTATGATGATGTGTTTTGGCAACATTATTATTAAAACTCATTCAGCAGTTGTCACAAAACAAGCAACAACAGTGTGCACTGGCCGCATTCTTTTCATCCTGTGTCAGCGCATCGTTATTCATGAACTTGATGACCCACGTAGACAGCAGAGAGGTAGTTATCCATTTTCATGGATAACGATGAGTTGGAAGGTGACATTGCTGGGCGCTTGTGCTGGCCACGGCCAAACACACCTCTCCAGTCCTCCTGCATAACATTGGAGCTCCTCCACTTCTGCAATCTGCAGCAACACTACAACGTTAGCGTGGGTTGGCAACAAAAGGACAGTCACCAGCCAGCAGCACCAACACAGGAGAAAGTCCGGTGAAAAAGCCACTGCCTAAGAGGAGTGCCTTTCACGAATGTAAACCTATATACAAAAGTTTTACTGCAGTATTTCACAGAAATGTTTAACAGTTCAGTGATCATTTTGTCTATCAATTAAACTTAGTAGCAAAGCAGGTTTGCTCATTTTTTCTGTGAATAAAGGTTCACCATTTTCCAACTGCCGCCTATATAATCTGAGCAAAATGTTAACAATGATGATGTGTTTAAAGAAGCACTTAAACATTTGCCTTAAACAAGTATGTTATTTTATTTTATGTTGTTTGGCATCTGGCAAATTGAACATCCGTTCTGGCTAGTGCATCCATCACCCAAAATAGCCAGTGGCTAGGCACTACAAAATAGCCAGTGGGAGTTGCAGCGTCAACCCTTAATATGCAGGCACTGTGGAGAAACAATCATGGGTGTTGGCAGCAGTGGGCCGGGAGTAGCCCGCCTAATGTTTCCCAAGTGCTCTAGAAAGTATTTGGGCCCTGGCACTTATTTCTTTTACAAATTAAGCACGGTTTAAAAGTCTTGGCGATTAGTTAGTTGGATTCCTAAGAACTAATGGCCTCTACAGACCCCAACTCACCCATCGCCTTACCATTCCAAGCTGACTCTGGATCATTTAAGAAATACTCAAAACAACTTGCAACTTAACCACAACTCAGCAACATCCAAACTCCTCGCTTTTTCCCAAATATTTAAACGGTGTCGACCCCAATGAACGAATGCGATACCCATTCCTTTCCAACTTTCCTGTATATTTCTTCCTGATCCAACGGACGTCCAGCGTGGCCCAGTCTTTCCTTAATTGGCAATCTAGGCCGGCCTTTTTGTTTTACTTACTTGTTCGCTTTAGGATACCACCACTCTGCTGTTGACTCCTTTCTCTGTTGCATCACACCCCATGTCCATTCTCTCTCAACTCCCCAGCCACCTTTCAATTGATAACTGTGGAGCAAAGAGTCTGTGACTGCCTCCTTTCACAACACTAGATACATCAGCTGATCATAGCCTCGTAATTCCTGCACTGCAGTCTATACCCATAGAGAAGAAACTTTGAGACCAAGCATCCAAACCCATCATGCAAGTTAGGAGGGGCTGCCACCATTACCCCAGGTGGGGGATGGGGGCCCAAGGCAAGATGAAGCACTGGAAGAAATGCACCGCCCACCAGATATCACACACTAAGTGTTGTAAGGTAAGTAAAATGCACTCCATGTGGTATACAAAGAGTCTGGAAGGACAAGCGGTGCAGAGGCAACAGTATGGCCTTCTCAGCACCATTTCCACCGAATTTGATATTGATTCCCTAGGTGACTATGTGACACCACTGTGTCAGCACTTCCAGATCCTGGGCCTGCAACATTTCACAGGTTTGCCTAGTGCTGCGAAATCTGTGATATGGAAAACTGCAAACAACAACAAACATGAGGGGGAAATAACAACAGAAGGAGCATTCTGCTCATTTCCTAATAAGTAATCACTGACCCACAGGACATTTATACAATATGACACTGGTGGTTCATTCATGGTACCTCTCAGGGCCCTTGTGGTTAAACCAAGTCCATCACAAACCTTCTTCAAACAAAGGATGGCTGTCTACTCCTGTGGAGGCAGATGGCACCTTGTGACACCCTTTCACTGGTAAATGAGCATCATTTATATTGAATACATATGATTTATGAGAGGCAGATGGTAGAAGTAAATGTTTCTAAACCAACCTGCCCTTTCTTTTACAGCTCTCCTCCAAGAGTGTTATGTTCTCGCTTCTTGCCCCAGCTGAGAATTGCAGTTGTCCTAATCCCTTCCAGATCTTCCCTATGGTTGCATTGTCACACTCTAGCATGTTGCACTTCTGGCCAGGAACACTAAGAACTTGACACAGATAATGATCACTCTTTGTTTTCGTTTAATTTAATTGCAATCCTGCATTTAAAAAGCTCCCCTGTTCTCGCAAGACAGAGATTAACCAAAATTCTGAACAGGCTGGTTCCTTCCATTTAGCCATTCCTTTGTTTATGGAAAAGGTCTGACATTTAGGTAGGCTGTACCATTAGGGATGATGACTCATCGTATTCTTAGATGGGCTCTCTAAGCGTAAAATGGGATGTTTAGTGGAAGTAACTAAGCAGGACAATTGGTGTAGATCAACTTAATTGTTGCTTCCATTTGATGCTACTTTTCCAGCATTTCTATCCACTTTTTTCCGGGAAGGGTGCATGTTGATGGAAGACTAACTGTTAATCATCAGATAAGGGTAATTAAAGGGCTCTGTTATAAGTTGCACTGCCACTGAGTTGTGTTGGGAAGGAGCTAGCACCTTCCTTCATTCCCAAGCGCTTTAGAATTAGGCATGACTTATTTTGAGTGTTTGTAGGCACTACAAAGAGACCAGGGGGGAAGAGGTGCAAAGAGGAAGCTTTTTCATGCAAATATAATCATATATACACAGACATGGGCGGACACTTAAAGAAGGCAGTTATTTCAATATAAGGTACAAATAACTATTAGCTGAATAAATGTGTAAAATCCGATTTAGTTTTTCTCAAAGCACGATAGAAACAGGCTCTCTGCCAAAAGGAATGTGGCCTGCGGTAAAAATGGATCGCAAAGCTCATGCAGTGTTGTGTCACTGAGGCCAGCTCTAGCAATGTGGCTCACCAGTTGTCTGCTGTCTGTCAAAAGCCCATACATGCTAAAATGGGATTTAAATATACTCATGCACAACATACGTAATTATGAAACTAGGGTTAACAGAAATTACAGGACCAGATATAAATATGAGGATGGTGAATGAGGAATGGAGAGAATGATTGGAAAATGTTTTTGTACATTAAATAGTCATAGGTAGCCAAATGAAGCTACAGTGTATTTTTGCATAGACTAGCAATATGTAAAGTAGCATGTCCTAAAACAGACATCGCCGGCCATGAAGGAAGGAAGACTGGAGTATCCCTTGTATGGTAGCAGGACAAGTTGGGATAAAGCCACGCCCATATCCAGAGATGCCACTACAACAAGTTAAGAGTATATAAGATCCTGTCTGGCTCCAGTTTGCAGGAGATAGGAACTGTTGAGGGACAGACCATTCATGCAGCAGAGTTCTTTGCTCCTACCCTCAACTCTGTAAAGAATACATTTGTTATCCTTGCAAGATAGACACTTGGCCTTACTTCCCTAGAGGGGCGTACTTTACTCTGCTGTGAGCGTGATTAGGGGTACCTGTATAATTGAGGGGTAACCCTGTAATTAGGGCATACCTTGGGCGTGACCTTAGTTTTGCCCACTGTACTTTGCAAAGCCCAGGCCAGTAACCAGGAGTAACGGCCATCTACATAGACCTGTCCCCCAAATCAAAAAAACACGTGTATCCTGAGCGGTTTTAGTAGAAGCCTTTTTTAAAAGAAATCCTCTCAGCTCACTGAAACAGGGCGTGCCTCCAGAGAGAAAGACAGGCCAGCTTCGTAACGGAGGAAACTCGAGTGAACAACACGCTTGTGAGTATACTCTTGCAAGTGATAACAACATGTGAACATGTATGTATGAATGTATTATAGTATGGTGATGTGGATGTACGAGATCAATGGAATAGATGGTGAATACATCACTTTTGGTGATTGTGACAATGAGACAGCCAGGCGGCTTGATGGAAATTAAAATGGGTCTTTATTCAGACTATTTCAAAAAGGATAAAAAGAAAAATAAGCTTTAATCAAAATTTGCTGTAATGTCCTTTCTCTGTGCTTAGGCTTCTTCTCTGATCCTTGCAGGGAATGTGGTAAGGACTTCTGGCAAGGCTTCTCCTCCTAGTCCTCATACGCCCACCAGCCTTCAGCAGCTCCTTATGTCCTGTCTGGTTCGATCTGCAACAAAACCAAGAATTAACACACTCTCGCCTTCCAGCGTTGTCTTTATATAGGTGGAGTTTAACAGGCCAATCAGTGTTCACTTCCTCCTCCAGTCTATATAAACTCTCCCAAGCCCCGCCCCCTTTTCCCTTAAGGCATTGCAAGCTGTCTTCGACCTCGACCTCCACCCGCTCCCTGTCCCAGTCATCTCTGACCAGGTAAGTTCTTAGTTCATTCCTGGAAGAGTTTTTGTGGGTCTCTGGGAGTCTCGTGTTTTTGTCCTGCCCTATTATGTTGTTACCACGCTGATTTTCATAATCCGCGGCTCCGCGGTTCTCATGTGGGTTACAACTGCCGAGCACCCGCAGGTTCCTCATGCCGCAGCAGCCCCGTCTCTCCCTGCTCACGGTTCCTTGACTTCTCTGTCGGCTGTCAGAGTCGAACGTCGGCTTCTCTTCTAATTCGCATGAGTGTGACGTTCTGACTCTCGTGTGTCCACCCGGAGGTTCCTTGTCTTTCAGACAGCCGCAAGAGTCGAACATCGGCGTCTCTGCTACTTCGCAGAAAGGCTGCGTTCCGACTCTTTTGTGTCCGTCCTGGAGTTCCATATTACCTTTCCCAGTCTGTGCGTCACCTGGATTAGATATCTCCTGACCCCACCATTCCCCAACCAAGTGGGTCTCTGGGTCTCGGGCCCCTCCGTGGTATAACTGACCCTCTTGACTGTTACATACACCCCCCGAAGCCTCCAGCCGATCGGGCTGTTCAGAATTTCTGGATAGGTAATCCAGAACTAATTGGAAAGCCGCTGGTTGGTGCACTGTTTCAAAACAAAATTCCTGTAGGGTCAAGAACCATCTCAATACTCGTTGGTTTGAGTCCTTGTGCGTGGCCAACCATTGGAGGGGAGCATGATCTGTAAAAACTGTAAACTTTCTTCCAGCGAGGTAATATATGAGTGTCTCAATGGCCCATTTGATAGCTACACACTCTTTCTCAATGGTCGAATATACCACCTCATGTGGTAAAAGCTTACGACTAATAAAGGCCACTGGCCGTAGATCAGTTTCACTACCTTGTGATAATACAGCCCCTATTCCTATTCCTGATGCATCTGATTGCACAAAAAACCTTTCTTGGAAATTGGGACACCGTAGAACAGGTTGTGTTGATATTATCGGTTTTGGCTCTGTAAAGGCTTTACAGGCTTCTTCATCTTTAAGCAGGTTGCCTTTGTAGGATGATTTGAGAGCATCCGTCAATGGGCTGGCAATGGAAGAAAACAAAGGGATGAAGCGCCGATAATATCCAATAAAGCCTAAAAAGGCTCTGACCTGTTTCTTATTGCTGGGCATAGGCAGTTTCCCTATTGCTTCAATTTTGTCCAACTGGGGTCGTATAACCCCGTCCCCGACCAGATATCCCAGGTATCGAGTCTGATTGGTGGCCAGTAGAGTTTTCTTTGGGTTTATGTTAAGACCTGCTGATTGCAATGATTTTATTATGGATGATAGTTGACTCAGATGATCCTTCCAGTTTTTACTGTATACAACTATGTCATCCAGGTAGGCTGCACTGTATCCTTTATGAGGAGCGAGAACCTGATTCATCAGTGATTGAAAAGTTGCAGGGGCTCCATGTAAACCAAATGGTAGTACAGTAAATTGATATAGACCGGAAAGGGTAGAAAAAGCGGTTTTGATTTTATCTTCAGTCCTTAACGGAATCTGCCAATAGCCCTTTGTCAGATCAATGGTACTAATGTATTTAGCAGTGCCTAACTGTTCAATAAATTCGTCAATATGGGGCATGAGGTAGGCTTGGTATGTAGAGATGGAATTCAATTGTCTGTAGTCCATACAAAAGCGTATAATCCAATCCGGTTTTGGGACCAGAATAATAGGGGATGACCAGTGGCTACATGATGGTTCAATTACCCCCAGCCTCAGCATCTCCTCCACTTCTGCTTGCACTGCACTCCTTTTTGACTCAGGCAATCGGTAAGGACGGATCCTTATGGTCTGTCCTGGTTCTGTTTCAATTTTGTGTTCTGCCATGTGTGTTCTTCCTGGGTAGAAGGAAAACACATTACTTAAAGGCTCAAGGTTTTCCTTTAATTCTCTTTTCTCTTCTGTTTTGAGCTGTTTTCCCCACTGAACTGAATTGAATGCAGGTTCCTGGGTCATTCTTGTGACTACCTGTATGGCTTTGTCCGTGGTCTTCCATTCCTTCAGCAAGTTTACGTGGTAATTCTGTGTTTTTTCCTTTCGATCGGGTTGATCCACCAAGTAATTTACTGGACCTAATATTGCCTTTATTTTATATGGCCCCCTCCATTGGGCCAACATTTTGTTCTGGCTTTTGGGCAATAATACTAACACCTGGTCACCTATTTTAAACTGTCGAACTCTGGTTTTCCGATTGTAATATTTTTCTTGGGTCAACTGGGATCTTCCCAGGTTGGTTTGTGCCAGCTCCCTCATCCTAGTTAAATTATCCTGTAGTTCGATCACATAGTCTGTTAGGGTGGCAGGATCCTCTTGACCTTCCCACTCTTGTTTGGCAATATCCAGTATTGTTTTCGGTTGATGTCCAAACAATAATTCAAAGGGTGAAAAACATGTTGAAGATTGTGGAGTATCCCTTAATACCATTAGGACCCAGGGTACTGCCCTGTCCCAATTCTTTCCGGTGGGTGCCGTTACCTTCTTAAGCATTAGCTTAATGGTCTTGTATTAACGCTCTACTAAACCATCGGTTTAGGATGGTAGACAGACGTACGGATTTGCTTTATTTGAAGCTGTTGACATATTCTTCTCATCACTCCTGATACACAATTTCGACCTTGATCCGTTACTATTTCTGATGGTATTCCTACCCTGGCAAAGAACGGAATCAATTGGTTGCATACTTGGATGGTACTTGTTCCTCTCATAGGAAAAGCTTCTGGATATCTTGTAGCATAGTCCACCACTACTAATAGATATTGGTATCCATGACTACTGGGTTTCAGTGGACCTACTACATCCATGCCAATCCTAAAAAATGGTTCTTTGATTAATGGCATAGGTACTAATGGGGCACGACTTGGTTTGTTTGGGTTTGATATTTGGCATGTGGGGCATTCATCACAGTACTTTGCCACTTCCCTATAAACCCCTGGCCAGTAAAACCGCTTCAAGATTTTCTCTAGGGTTTTCTCTCTGGCCATGTGACCGCCCGTCTGGTGATCATGAGCCATCCCCAGTATAGCCTTTCTGAAACTCAGGTGTACCAGAAGTTGCTCCATCTCCTGTTCATCAGGCTTTTTGGTAACCCGGTATAGAAGTCCTCGCTGTACTTTAAACCTCGGATAACTGCTTGTACTTTCTGGGTCTTTTATTGCTGGCTCGAGGTCGTGCCTTAAAGTTGGGTCAGTTAGTGTTTCGCTTCTAAAAGAGACTCTTTTATCTTCAGGAATCCAATCTACGAGTCCACTGAAACTCTCCACCCATCTCCGTTTCTCTTCCCTCACCTCTCTTCTGGTTTTCCTTGGTATTCTCTCACTATTCCCTTCAATATCAGTTTCTGAGAAAGGAGCTCTTCTTAACCATTCCTTTTCTCTAACACAGTCGTCAAAGTTGGGCAGGTCAGTCCCTATTAACACAGGAGCAGGTATATGAGGCATGATGGCTACCTCCATTGGTGTGTGAACCCTGTTAACCTCTGTTTACTTCTTTGGAAGGGTAGGACTTTACATCCCCATGCAGACATTTCACCGAAATATTTTGCTTCCCTTTTTTTCCCAAGACACTTACTTCTGGTCTGATGGCGGTTTGCTCGCTTCCACTGTCGACCAGGCCTTGTCGTGGTACACCGTCCACTCGAACTTACACTGTATAGGGCTCTCTTCTCCTTCTAAACTCCCGGTTCTGTATACAACCAATCTCCATAGGTTCTGTTTTGTTCTTCCTTGGGCAAAACCGGGCGATATGTCCCCACTCCCCACAATCATAACACTGGGATTGCCTGCTGGTGATGGGCCATGTCGAACCTCTGGGATCTACCTTGGTTGGCTTTACATCTCCCAAATTCGTGGGTCTAGGAAGTAATAGTTTGTTTCCTCCTTCCACAGGATTTATCCTGGCTCCACCTGCTTTTTGGAATATTGTGGCAATGTCTATGGCTTTAGTGAGAGTGGGTCGATGGTGTTGTCGGACCCATCGTTGCATATTGCTTGGAAGTGCATCCACAAACTGCTCCAACTTCACTTTGTCCATGATTTCAGGTATAGTGCAATTGGCTGGTTTTAACCATTTTTCGGTTAAATTGTGTACCCGATAGTACAGTTGCCTCAGAGTTTCCCCACTGCGGAGTTTGGTTTCCTGTAGTTTCTGACGATATGTCTCCTCATCCACCCCCATCCTTTCTAGGATGGTTCTTTTTATGTCCGCGTAACTTGTGTCTCTGTTAGGGTTTTCCGCCTGGTAAGCCCCTTGCATTGAGCCTGTTAGCAAAGGAGCTATGAAGTGCCCCCATTTCTCCACCGGCCACTGTGAGTTTCTAGCCACCCGTTCGAAATTTGTAAAGAAATAACCTGGATCCTCGCCGGCCTGGAATTTCTGTAGAATGTTGGAAGGGGCCGGCATCATGCCTCTATGAGCGACCACAGATTCTGTCACTTTCTTCAGGGCATCCTGGGAGGCAGCTTGCAACTGTAGGGCTTGTTGTATGGCTTGTCGATCCGCCTGGGCTTGATGTCCCTGCACCTGCACCAGTTGCTGAAGCTGTTGCTGTCCTTCTGCTAAGGCCTTGGTGATATTCTCCATACCGTGTTTCAGGATCCCACCGCTGCCACCAAATTTGTGACAATGAGACAGCCAAGCGGCTTGATGGAAATTAAAATGGGTCTTTATTCAGACTATTTCAAAAAGGATAAAAAGAAAAATAAGCTTTAATCAAAATTTGCTGTAATGTCCTTTCTCTGTGCTTAGGCTTCTTCTCTGATCCTTGCAGGGAAAGTGGTAAGGACTTCTGGCAAGACTTCTCCTCCTAGTCCTCATACGCCCACCAGCCTTCAGCAGCTCCTGATGTCCTGTCTGGTTCGATCTGCAACAAAACCAAGAATGAACACACTCTCGCCTTCCAGCGTTGTCTTTATATAGGTGGAGTTTAACAGGCCAATCAGTGTTCACTTCCTCCTCCAGTCTATATAAACTCTCCCAAGCACCGCCCCCTTTTCCCTTGAGGCATTGCAAGCTGTCTTCGACCTCGACCTCCACCTGCTCCCTGTCCCAGTCATCTCTGACCAGGTAAGTTCTTAGTTCATTCCTGGAAGGGTTTTTGTGGGTCTCTGGGAGTCTTGTGTTTTTGTCCTGCCCTATTATGTTGTTACCACACTGACTTTCATAATCCGCGGCTCCGCGGTTCTCATGTGGGTTACAACTGCCGAGCACCCGCAGGTTCCTCATGCCGCAGCAGCCCCGCCTCTCCCTGCTCACGGTTCCTTGACTTCTCTGTCGGCTGTCAGAGTCGAACGTCAGCTTCTCTTCTAATTCGCACGAGTGTGGCGTTCTGACTCTCGTGTGTCCACCCGGAGGTTCCATGTCTTTCAGACAGCTGCCAGAGTCGAACATCGGCGTCTCTGCTACTTCGCAGAAAGGCTGCGTTCCGACTCTTTTGTGTCCATCCTGGAGTTCCATATTACCTTTCCCAGTCTGTGCGTCGCCTGGATTAGATATCGCCTGACCCCACCATTCCCCAACCAAGTGGGTCTCTGGGTCTCGGGCCCCTCCGTGGTATAACTGACCCTCTTGACTGTTACAGTGATGTATTATGGAATAGGATTTTTCGTGAAGTGTTAAGGAATAGATTGGATAGGATTTCATGTGATGCGTTAAGGAATAGATTGGGTAGGATTTCAGGAGTAGATTGGATAGGAGGCGGGTTATGTATTGAAATTGTCGCTTATTTCTGTTTTTCTACTTTTTATAATGGAAAAAGGGAGCCCCAGCGTATAAGGACTGAGAAGTAAGGGATCCTCAGCCATAATAGGTTGAGAAGGAAGTACCATGCATTATTCTTTTATGACGATAAAAGCAATGGGATCCTCAGCATATAAAAAAAAGCTGGGAAGGTGGCATTGCAAAGTATATAAGGAAAAAAAGTAGTGGCTCGGTATAAGGAATGGGCCTGGATTTTAGTCAATTATTTTTATATATTTTCTCTTGCTGTCTTTTGTGGTAAAAAGGGAAGGATGGTGGATGAGTCGTGGTGTGTGTGTGTTTGAAAACAAAGTGGAAAAGAACAAAGGGGGTGGGGAAAAAGTGGGTTGATCTGTATTTTTGTGTAATAAGCAGTAGCGTGCACAGCATAGCACTAGGGTCTAAGTGAAGCATTAGGGACGCACGCAACATTATGGGGGAAGAAACCCCAATAAAACACATGCATAGGGTCCTGCCACTGTATTGTGACAGAATAAATATCACAAACAATGGATTGTAGCAACAAAGGAAGGGGGGATGTCCTGTTCCTGGCTAGAGCAGAGCTCCCATAACAGAAACATGCACAAAAAGTCCATATTTTTAGCAACAAAATTTAAAGGGACAAAACTCCCCAAAAGAAAAGAGATTCTAGATCTCTGGTGATTATCTGAGGATATAGAAGATCAGGAAGGTGAAAAAAAGATCCAATGCAAGGGGATATACCCTGTAACGCCTAAACCTGCAGTAGGGTATACAAACCCAGTTTATAAGCCTCCAGTGGTAGAGAGAGTGTCAACAGGATTATCAGGATTATCAGGATTAGCAACTATGGCGGGGGGACTCAAGAGCTTTTGCACCTCCACCCTTATATAACCTATCCACAAGAGCCTTCATGCCCATAGCATCTGTTCACCCAGAGGGTCCACAAGTAGATATAGACAACGAGTTAAGAGAGTTGCAGGGAAAGTTGGTCAGGTTACAAGAACCTGAAGATGTATCACCAGAAATAAGGGTACTGGTGCAGAAAATAGGGGATTGGAATTCAGGAGATTTATTTTTTTAGATTCAACCCTGGGGCAATAAGAAATGTTTGTGTAGAACAAGCAAGGGGAAATTTATGGGAAGATCAAGGTGGCGGAAATAATGAAGAGGCAGAGCAAGAAGGAGATCAAGGAGAGGAGGCAGCGAGAAACCCGTCCCCGCCGCAGGAGGCAGTGAGGACGGATAGACCAAGAAATAGACCAGATTTAATGGTGGTAGTACAGGTTCAGAAGTAAAAATGGGGTAGAAGACAAAATAGATATGCAGATGCCTCCTATACATAAATATGGATAATGCAGTATGTGCCATGGATTCAAATGGACAAAAGAAATTTGATTAAAGCTCTCCCCCAGTTTAGAGCCGGAGCTAGTAAATGGATCTATGAATTTGAAAAACAAACAGCAGGGGTAGCCTTAGCACTAGGAGACCTTAAGAGTGTACTGGTCGACATAGTTGGGGACCCTTCTGGGGACATATGGACAAGGGTTGGGTGCTCTGGGGTAAGTCTTGCAATGATGGAGCAGCCTTTAATGAGCTAAGGGCAAGGGTATGAGATGCATTATGAAAAATTTACCCAGATACCCCTGACTTACATTCTTTAATGTAGTGCACAATGGGTGATGATGAGAACCCAGTTAGGTTTATTCTTAAATTACAGGAAATGTGAAGAGTTGAGAAAGTAGGGCAATGGGACCATTTGATAACATTTTTCTATTTTATCGTAAAGAAGGGGTTACCAAAAGAGGTCCAGAAGGCCCTAGATAAAATTGTGGGAATTGAAGCCAGAGGGTGGGCAGAGAGACAAAGTATAATAGTCCACCAATGTAAGAGAATCAAGGACCGGGATAGGGAGACAACCCAGAAGCAGCAAACAGACGAGGCAAAACTAGTGGGAAAAAAAATGAAATAAGGTTGTCATTCAAGCACCAGTGACGGCACTGGTTCAGGGGGAAAGGACAGGAGACACTCAACAAATTGTGAAGGCCACAATTACGGCACTATAGGATGAAGGAGAACAGAGACAATGGGGTGTGGGGGTACAGTACCCCAACCCGCAGTGGCAGTATGAAGGGGCACCAAGGGGTAGAGGAAGATTTCGAGGAGCAAGAGCAGGAGGCTTGGGGGGGATAGGGCCTCAGGGAGGAGGACTGGGAACATCACAGTGCTGGTATTGCAGGAGATGGGGCATTTCGCAAGGGAATGCAGGAACAGGCCAGGGATGGGATTTTATTATGGGTCATCACCTCCATGGCAGGGATTCCAAGGGCCTCAAGGAATGGGACAACAGCATTTTGGGCGATGGGGGTCAAAATCAGTTTTCTTATTGGGCTGACAGGCAATGGCAACATGGACAACAACTACAGCAGGGTGAGGGAACACAGTTTAACAGGATGGCAGGGAGAACAAACAGGCGTCCCTTTCCAAGGAGTTACAATGGCAGGGGCGGCCCTTTTTCATTCCCCGGGACAAATACATATTCTGATTAGGACAGCCCACGGAGGGCACTCGCGTGTCCAATCCTATTGACAACCGCACACCCTGAAGAGAAGCCCTTGGTGGAGGTGAAAATAGGAAACAAGCAATTTATATTTATCGTAGATTCAGGGGCAACTAAATTATGCATTATGGAGGGGACCTTTCCATTATCAGGTAAAACTCTTTACATGCAGGGATTCTCTGGGGGCTATTTCTACGGTTCCATACACTGAGGAGCTGGATATAAAAGCAGGAGGGAGGGTAGTGCGAGCCCCCTTGTTATATTCAGAGAGTTCCCCTATGAACTTGTTGGTTAGGGATCTGCTCAGTAAACTAAATATAACTTTTTCATTCACAGATCAAAGGGTAGTGTGTTCCACTCCAGCGTTGTGTGTAGCTCACGCAATGGTAATAATCAATGCAATGGCAAGGGAGTCAGTAGTCCATGGGGTTCCTGTGGTCCCGGAAATCTTTTTCGATGGTATTAAGGTATTAGTAAAAGCAGTGACTCAAATTGCGACAAAATGGTGGCGAGTGCCCACAGATTTTATTTTCCGACCAATGGTGCCATCCGAGATGATGGCAGGGACAATATTGTCATTAGATTTGTAAGGACTAGTAGTGTCAGACAAAAGAGTAGTCCTGATTGGAACAGACCAGGACAGGTGCGAATGGCCCACAGTATTATGCATAGATCCAACAATACAATTAAAGGAAATGACTGATGAGGAGTTATTTGAGGACTGTGAGCAAAATGGGGAGATCATTTCGGAAATCTGCATCCTTGTGATATCATGGTGCAGTATAGGAAGGTACAGTGCCCCCCGATGGCAGTGGTGACCCCGTCTTTATTTTATGAGGAGGACATGCGATATGTGCCAGCCCAATTATGAACTATTAATTATTATTGCGAATAGGAAAAAACTATTGCCAGATAGGGCGGCGGCAGTACGCGCCCCCTCCTAGGCCCAGTAATGTCAAAAAAATGCAGCTGTTTTTGGGCTTATGTCAAAAAAATGCAGCTGTTTTTGGGCTTATGTAATTATTATAGGGCATGGATCGTAGTCTACGCAGCCTACACAAGGCCGCTGTTACAAAGTCTCAGAGAAGCACAGAAGACAAAAAATGGGAAATTGGAATGGACTGACGAAATGAGTAGACTATTTGAGGACTCAAAAGAAGCTATTTGCATGGCCCCTGTTTTAGCAACTCCGGATTATACACAGGAGAATTATTTTTTCCCACTCTGATGAACGGCTCATGCATTGACGGAAGGAGACATACTATATGTTGATGGGTCATCAATAATTGACCAGGAGACGGGACAGAGGCACACACGAGCAGTAGTGGCGCGCAGTAAAGGGGGGAAGAAATAGTGACCACCCCTGTAGGAAGTGAGACTACAGTTCCATACACAGCATTGCCCATATTATAACTGGACCATTATTACCTGGGTATCTGATCAGCCCCAGGTTTGAAGGTCCAAATGGGATGGTGTTCTGTACTCCCCTCGCCATCCGTGTAAAGGAGTTAAGATGTCTGAAGAGCACCTGAGACAAGGCAAAGCTCAATCAACAGAGTAAGATAAAGGATCCATGCCAGTGTGGTGTGCAGTGGCACACGCCCAATTTTTTCTTTTTTCTCTCTTTTTTCATTTTTTTATTGTTCTTTTATTTTGTATCTTTTTTCAAATTTTGGATTTTTAGATTTTATGAAGGTCTAGAACCCGGTCAGCCGTGGTGGAAAAAGGGTCTCTCCTTCTCCCTCGCTCTCACACACCTCCCTCTCCCTTTTTCTCCATCTCCCTTTTTCTCCCTCTTCCTCTCTCTTTCCCTCTCCCTGTTTCTCCTTCTCCCTCTCCCTCACCTTCTCTTTTCCCTCTGCCTCTTTTACTCTCTCTCTCTCTTGATAAACTTGTTTCACCTCTCCAGGAATAAGCAAGGATGCAGGACCCACGTGTACATACCTCTCTGTTATGTAGCGATAATGATAATAAGGATATCATTTTTTCTAGGAATTATATATTATGCTTTTTAAGTATTATATTGTTTTGTATGACACTTGCGTGGTTGTTGGAATGGATGAAGGTATGTATTTTATAGGTGGTGGCCATATAAGAGGGGGATGGACAGTTGGAAATAATACTAGTATGAATATGTCTATGAAACAAAATTACAATCAAAGAATGTCTCACTTTTTGCCGGCCACCCTCACAAGTTTTCTTAGACGAATGAAACGGGAAGTATGAATGACGTATGCTCTATATAAGGGGTTGGGCTTTAACCCCATTTCTGATATCGAGTACCCAGAATTCTCCAATAACTGGTACTCCGATATGCGCACTCCATGAAGGAATGTGATAAATGAAAGCTGTTATGTGTGTGCACTTATCTCAGACGCATCAGGGGCTCCTAAGGTTTTAGTTCCACATCCAGTCCCAATTACAGAAGCCCAATGCCTGGTACATCTTGCACTATGTAGAATAAAGGACATATTCCAGGCACACAGCGTGCAGTTGAGGAGAATTGGTCTAGACCCAGCGTTATGTAATGGCAACACGAAATACTGCAAGTGTCTACAAGTACCATGTTTTTTCTTGGGCGTTTACTCAAATGTCAACAACAAATGGCAAGGTACCACAGTGACTGCCCGGCAGATGGACTGATCGAATACAGCAGCGAAGCAATAGCCCAAGTAGAGACTATGGGCCTCATCACGAGTCTGGCGGTAACCCTTAAATACGTCGGTAGCGCTATTAACGCTGCATTTAAGGGTCCGCCAGATGATGGCTTTGGCGGATTTCCCCCCAGCTCCGAGCTGGGGAGAAATCCACAGCAAAATTGCCGATTTTCAGCCCGATTATCGCCGGCGGGAAATCTGCCGGCGGTAATAGCGCAAATTTTCCCCATTGGGCCCAATGGGGAATGAGGAATTCCCGAATGGGCCCAATGGGGAATGGGCAATAACCCTTCTGCCAAGCCCGTGATCCAGAGCTAATAGCGCCGGGGGGTTTGGCTATTACCGCCCGACTCGTGATGAGGCCCTATGTGTGCACAAATATGGTCCCAATACATCACAAGGCTGACATGGACTGCAACAATGGAGAAGCCAGTGCGAATATATAGAGACACATACTATGGACTTTGTTTTAGCAATGAAGGAACAGTTCCTGTTGGCGCAAACACACAGATCAACCCCACTCTTGTGATCCCTGATATAACGAAATGTACAATAAAAAACACAGGGAAATCTTTGGGGGGCGGGGGGTTTCCTCCAATCTAGGGTACTTTGTCCTTTCTGTTATCACACTATATTTTTAACACACAAAACAGAAATCGGAAATACAGCTGCTCTTGAGCGAATTGCTTCTTAAGCCATTAATGCCTGGCCCTTCCACTCTCCTTAGTTGGAAAAATCATCCTGTCCCTTCATGGTGCTGCTAGCCCTAGAAAGCGCTGTCGCACCGACTATCTGAAATAGATAGATGAAGAGAAACTCAACCTATTCCTACATTCAATGAAGTGACTTTCAGGCAAAGTATTTATGAAATATTTGTATTATTCAAAAAACACTGATTTTCACACAAAGTAGTTAAAAAATGCAGTTTAGGACTTCATATTCCCTACCTGCACGCTTTGGTCAATCCGACCGTTCACATGGGACTAGACGTCACAATTTGGACAATTTATTTGCCCTTTGTGAAGTATGTCTGGTTGCTCCAAGTGTAATGTACTAAAACATTTAAGAATATAAATAACACTCTCAACATGTTGTTGTACTCCCACACATAATCTCTTCCTTTGGAGTACACACAATGTTTGATTATTTTGAGAGAACGTAGTTTTCACATAAAACAATTAGAATGTTCACATCAATAATTCAACCAATTCAAGTTTCCAATATTGCTCAAGTCCACTATGTGTCACTCTTAATCAGGTGCCATCTAAAAGATCTGGTCGACCGGTTTCAATGATTTGCTTTCGTGTATCATCTTCCTCAGGACCAATTGCTTCTTGTTGAGACCCAATCTGTGCACCCCTCAGAAAAATCACTTCGACATATTCTGTGGGGCATTCATGCATTCCGGCTTGCTGTGTGCGTTCGAGTCCGCTGTGCATGCTCCAGTTCGCCGTGCGTACTCCAGTCATGGTGGGTTATACGCTCTTTCAAGCATTCTCTGCATTCCAAACCATACTATATACGTCACGCAATTCTATGCGCTCTGTCCGTTCCATGCCCTCCTATTTACTCTTGTCTGCCCCCCACGTGCATTCTTGTCTGCCCCAGGCATGCATTCTTGTCTGCCTTACGCATGCACTCCTCTCTCTCTCATGCATGCACACCTGTCTGCATCACGTATGCGCTCCTGTATGCTCCACGCATGTGAACCTGGCTGGCCCATGCTCTACGCATTCGGCGGCTCTATGTATTCATCCGTTCTACGCGCTCATCAATATTGGATGCAATCTGCGCTTGTTCGTTCTACGTACTCGGCCGCTCAACACAACACGTCCGTTCACTCTGGGCACTCGTTCGCTCTAGGCACTCGTTTGCTCTGGCATTCATCCGCTTTATGCCCTCACATATATTAAGCATTCACCTGTTTTACTCACTCACCCCCTCTACGCACTCACCCCCTCTATGCACTCGCTCCCTCTACGCACTCACCCCCTCTATGCACTCGCCCCCTCTATGCACTCACCCCCTCTACGCACACACCCCCATGCGCTCATCTCATCCCCTCTACATGCTCATCTCCTTTACGCACTCACCCCTTGACGCAGCTCTCCCCTCTACGCACTCATCCCCTCCACGCACTCCTCCCCTCTACGCACTCACCCCCTTTAAGCACTCACCCCCTCTACGCACTCACCCCCTCTACGCACTCACCCCCTTTACGCACTCACCCCCTCTACGCACTCACCCCCTCTACGCACTCATCCCCTCTACGCACTCATCCCCTCTACGCACTCATCCCCTCTATGCACTCATCCCCTCTACGCACCCACCTCCTCTACGCACTCACCCCCTCTACGCACTCACCCCCTCTACGCACTCACCCCCTCTCCTCTACGCACTCATCCCCTCTACGCACTCATCCCCTCTACGCATTCACCCGCTCTATGCACTCACCTGCTCTACGCACTCACCCCCTCTACGCACTCACCCCCTCTATGCACTCACCCCCTCTACGCATTCACCCCCTCTACGCATTCACCCCCTCTACGCACTCACCCCCTCTACGCACTCATCCCCTCTACGCACTCACCCCCTCTACACACTCATATTTTATACACACTCATCTACGCATTCACCCCCTCTACGCACTCACTCCCTCGACGCACTCACCCCCTCTATGCACTCATCCCCTCTACGCACTCACCCCCTCTACGCACTGACGCTTTATACACACCCCTCCCTTCTACGCACTTCTCCCTTCTACGCACTCACCCCCTCTACGCACTCAACACCTCTATGCACTCACCCCCTCTATGCACTCACCCCCTCTACGCACTCACGCTTTATACGCACCACTCCCTTCTACGCACTCACCCCTTTTATGCACTCACCCCCTCTACACACTCACCCCCTCTACACACTCACATATTATACACACTCATCTCCTCTACGCACCCACCCTCTCTACACATTCACCCCCTCTACGCACTCACCCCCTCTATGCACTCACCCCCTCTACGCACTCACCCCCTCTACGCACTCATCCCATCTATGCACTCATCCCCTCTACGCACTCATCTCCTCTACGCACTCATCTCCACTACGCACTCTTCCCCTCAACACAATCATCCTCACTACAGACTCTACGCACTCATCTGCTCCCCGTACTCATCTGCTCCCCGCACTCATCTGCTCCCCACAATTGTCTGCTCCCCGCACTCGTCTGCTCGGCGCACCCATCTGCTTTAAGCACTCGTGCTTTCACGGATTCAACAGCAATATCCTGTTCTATATATTCATCTCTGCACTCATCTGTTCTATACTTTCATCCGTTCTGTACACTCATTCTCTCTGTACACTTATCCGCTGTATTCCTTCATCCGCTTTATCCACTCATCCGTTCTATCCACTCATCCACTCTATCCGCTCATCCGTTCTATCTACTCATCCACTCATCCGTTCAATCCACTCATCCGTTTTTATCTACTCATCCACTCTATCCACTCATCTGGTCTATCCACTCATCCGGTCTATCCACTCATCTGGTATATCTACTCATCCGCTCTATACACTCATCCGCTCTATACACTCATCTGCTCTATACACTCATTCGCTCTATACGCTCATCCGTTCTATGCGCTCCTCCGCTCTATACATTCCTTCGCTATATACACTGCTCCGCTCTATACACTTATCCGTTCTGTACATTCGCTAGGTCTACACACACTCTGCACTTCCATATTCATGCGTTATCCAAACTGATGTGCTCTACATACTGATCTGGTCCACATACTCGTTTGTTCTACACACTTATCCCGTTTACGCTCATCCGTTCTGGACATTCATCTCTTTTATGCATTCTTGGGTTCTACTAGTTTTTCTGTATTACGCACTCATCCGCGCTACATGCTCGTCCGTTCTATACATCCAGCCGCTCTACACACTCATCCACACAACATGTTCATCTATTCTATACACTCATCTGATCTACATATTCATTTGATTCCAACATTCATTTGGACTATATAGTTATCTGTTCTAAGTAATTGATTGACACCATTCATTTTGTTCACTCTGGAAGCATTCTGCCCATTTCGCGAGTTTAAATCTCTTTACTGTTTTCGTATGATTTACTCTTATTAACTCTTTCACTGCTTTGATCTACTTTATTCGTTCAATTCTGTTTGTCCTTCTAATTTATATTAGGGGTTGTAAGGTGTTAGTTTCTCGCATCAGGTGGTTTGATGGATTGGTGTCCTTGAGTTGCTGTTGGGTTGTTAGGGTTAGTTTGGTACAGGTTGGTTTTAGGGGAAGAGCCAGGTTTTCAGCAGTTTGCGGAAAGACATTAAACCCTCAGTTAGGCAGAGGTGGGGTGGGAGTGAGTTCCACAGCGTGGGGGGCCAAGGCTGAGAATGATGATCCGCCTAACCTGCTTGAGTTTGTCTTCGGTATGACTAGGAGGCCGGCTGAGCTTGATCTTAAGGTGCGTGGGGGTGGTAGGGTTTTAGCTTGTCTTGAAGATATTGAGGTCCGGTTTTATGCAGTGCTCGATGGGAGATGCACAAGGTTTTGAACGTTACCCTTCGAACTACCGGGAGCCAGTGCAGGGTCTTAAGGGCTGGGGAGATGTGGTCTCTTGGGCCAAGTGCAAGAAGCAATTTGGATGCCGCATTTTGTGCCCTTTGGAGTTTATTCAGTTGGTACGCATGGACTCCAAGGTATAGGGGGTTTGCGTAGTCCAGTCTTGATATAACGATTGATTGGACTGAGGAGAGTCTGTTGGGAAAGGAGAGATATGGAAAGATGCGCCTAAGGGTTTTAAGGTGGCAGTGGCAGGACTGAGACGTTGTTGACTTGGCGCGAGAGTGTTAGGTCTGAGTCAAGGGTGCATCCAAGATTTTTCACTGATTTGGAGGGAGTCGGTGAATTGCCCATAGCGGATGGCCAGGGTAGTGGTTGTGGAAGAAGTTCCAGGTTGCCACATACCATGATTTCTGTTTTGTAGGGGTTTAACAGGAGGTGGCTTTGGGTCATCCGAGTTCTATGTCAAGGAGGCAGGAGGCCAGGTCAGGTCGGCAGTTGGGATTTCAGTTCTGGAGTTTTAGAATTAGTTGAGTGTCGGCATTGTTGTAGCACAGGATGTTGTGTAAACGAACTATTGGTGGGAGGGTGATCAAGTAGAGATTGAACAGGAGGGCGAATAGGCATGCTCCTTGTGGGACTCCCGTGTCGACTGGTCGGGTTTGGGAGGTATAGTTGGAGAGTATCGTTATTTGGTATCGATATTTGAGGAATGAAGCTATCCATTTTAGAGCGGTTCCACGAATTCCTAGGGAGTGGAGGCGGTCTAGGAGGATTGGGTGATTGATTGTGTCGAAGGCGGCGGATAGGTCAAGAAGTATTAGTGCCGCTCATCCCGCGGAATCTGCCGTCATTTTAAGGTCATCCCAAATTGAGTTTAGGGTTGTTTCAGTTCCGTGTCGGGCTCTGAAACCTGATTGAGCGGGGTCTAGGAGATTGTTGGCTTCGACAAAGGCATTTAGTTGGGAGTAAGCAGTTTCGTCAATGAGTTTGGCAAGGAATCTGGTGTTTGAGATGGGGCGGTAGTTTTTGGGCTCGAGAGGTGTTAGGGAGAATTCTCTGTAAAGGCTAATTTCCCAAACCTAGTGAGTCCCCCAGCAGCTTTGCTGGATTTTTGGGGTTTATTTTTTCTCTCCTGCTAAGAGTGAGACTCTTTTACTCCCACTCTTGGATATGATTGGAGGTGTTCCTTTGACTTTGAATGTGTTTTATGGGCTATTGTCATGATGCATACCCCCGGGCATTCAGGCCACGTCCATCAGCCCCGGGAGCAGGCATCATGTTGCCTTGAGAAAACCCAGCAACCCTGGGTTCAGTCCTGGCGCCATAGGCGCCAGGCTCATATGGGACATCAGTCCTGGCGCCATAGGTGCCAGGCTCAAAGACGCACACTTACCTAATGCAGACCATGCTGCAAGAAGATCCAAGCCCATGTGAGGCCTGGAAGGGACTACTTTACCTTTGGGACTATTTTGTTACTCGGGTGTGGTCGGGGAGGAATATCTACCTGGGACTACTTTGGAGGCTATTTAAAGCACGCCTGAAGAGCAGCACACGCTTCGCGTTATTCTGCATCCAGCAGCGTAACGTTCACCGTGCCAGCAGCAGCATCCAGCCTTTTGCCACGCCTGCCTCGAACCTGGAGCACCTAGAAAGAAGGAAAGAAGCAAAGGTTAGAACAAGAGTATTACCTGATTTCTTACCTGATTCCGGATTCATCGCATCTTCAAACTAGAGGAAAGACTTTGTTTTAAACGCGTTGCATCGCCAGCAGCAGCGCCGCGCCATACTCACCGTTCCACGCAGCATCTCTTCAATCCGGCGCTGTCTCCATCTTAACATCGCCGAATCCCGGCACCTTAGGGGGACAAGAAACAACAAGGTGAGCAAAGAGAACAGACAGAGAAAATCTCTTTAGCCGCCATATCCTTACCTGATTTTACCGCCGGAGGTATTATTCATCAGCACGCCACATCTTCTCATGCCGCACCTGTAAAATGAGGAGAAAGCAGTAAGTTTAACCCTTGGCATTATTTACCGGACAGTGTTGGGTAGCACAGACTTTTACCGGAGCGCTTTCAGCTGTCAATCTTCTTATTGGGTCAAAGCTGCAAGATAAAAAGAGGAATTGGACACTAGTGAATTCCAGACATTTTGAACTCTTACAAACTATATACTTACGGCTCTTCGCCAGGACCTTTTGGAGTCAGGATTCGTCTACAACTCTTCCAATATCTTCATGCCAGTGAAGTAACTGGTCATCAACGCGCCCCTGTGTGCTTCGCAGGATGGAGGGCTCATCCTTCAAGAATATAAGGTGAGATTGCTGAGAGGGCGCTTCAGAGGTGACTAGTGGGGAAGACAGTGGGGGTGCTATCACTTGAATCCACAAGTGGCTAAATCCATCTCTCCACTTGTAGGAGAATATTTCTACGGGTCAAGCAGACAAGATTAGGAGGGCAGATCCAGTCAGTCATCGCTGCACTATGCATCACGTGGGTGGAGGCCGCAGCAGTCCGGGTCCGACCGACGCCCCTGTGGGAGCCAGGTGAGCGTAACAGCTATGGGGTCCTTTACCCCATAGGGCTTCATGTGTTTTTGGTATGTGGGTTACACAGCCCCCTCCGTGCCGTAACCCAGGGGGGTCGTAGCGACCCCCAAACATAGACTCCATACCCTGGGACGGACTACTGTCTCCCATGGCATGTAAAGTCACCATTGGCTTTACTAGTCTCAAATTGTGAACAGAACCAGTACAAACCATCCTATTGTGGACATACTGGTCGGGGCAATTCGATTGCCCCGGGGTCTGTTGTTCGAGGGGGCACTGTCCAGTCCCCCCCCGACCGAGTTTTGGCTGGTGGCAGTGGATACTACTTTTTATATTCGACCGCAAATATATTCCTATGGGATTTTTCCCATTGTTCGAGGCTACCATTTTTTAAAATAGCCTCGAACATACCGCCGGCTTATTAAATTAATATGAATTCACTGGTTGGTAATTTTTGCCGAAACTTGGTTCCAAAATGGCGTTTGTGTTCGCTTCTATGACTCCAACCCAAGTCGAGCCCTTTGTTCCACTTTTTAGCGGGCTTCTCCACAGAAGTGTTCTGACTTGAGTGTCGTGTAGACCGTTGAGACCTCCGTCCCCAAGTGACGCACAGGGAAACCAAAAGAAACCCGCTGTGCGACCTTTGGGGCCACAGGTGGGAGATGTTACTTCCCGGATCCACTGAACCTCTGGAACACCGATGCTGCTGCAAAAAGAACGAGGTTAAGTACCAGGCAATTACAATATATGACAAGAATCAAAGGATCTGAATAGTCTTACCTATCCAGTGTTTGGAAAACCCAGGAAACCTAGGAGGGAGGTTCGAGACTCAGATGAGGCGGTCCCTAGAACAAGAGGAACGCAGGCAAGCGTGGATACAGGATAAGCCACCTGTATAGCTGAAGGCGTAACTTGAATCCCAAAAGGGAAATAGCGTAGAAGTTCAACAAAGTACCAAGGGATGATCAGAAGACAAGTGAGGGTCGTGTCGAAATCCAGCAACAGGTAAGCAGTTCCAAGCAAAGGTACAAAAGGATAATCCGAAGGAGTCCAAGTGAGAGTTCCAAGATCAAGGTAAACCAATAGTGTTTATCAAACGTAGCGCCAAACAGGGTCTGAAGACAGCTGAGAAGCGATGAGTGCTCCGTGCATCAGGCTTTATATACTGTGCGTTTCGGGGTCATGTGACGTCCACCCAGGTCAAGTGGGAAACGCCGCTCTGAATCACGTGAGCAAGTGAACGATCGGCGTGGAGGTGTTCCGCCGCCCCTTCTGCTGTATGTTCTCCATGGCAACTGCCAATGCAGGTAGGGCTGCAACCGAGCCTGTAAATTGTACCTGGTACGGAACTTTCGGTCCTTTGGGTAAACCGAATCACATGAGCCTCGAACCCTGGAGGGAGTCGTGTGGGAACCCGAGGAAGGTGTTGGGGAGATGTGAGCAGTGTTCTGGTGTGCAGAGGATCGTCTAACAAGAAGCCTCCAAAAGTGGTGCCACTCTGTCTGGGTACCACAGGGAGTGTGGGAAGGGGTTTAGGCACCCTGGACTGAGTTGCCTCGGCAACTCAAGTTGCACTCTTGTATGATTGGCCCAAGTGGTGAGCCGCCCGGCTCACCACTTAGCATGTTTGATTGACAGCTAGGCTGAATGAATGGGGGTTTTCTGCATAAAAGCAGGGTTTTGGGGACTGGAACTTCAGAAGTCGCCACAGGACCTAAAGAATCCGAGGAGGGAGAAGCCGAGCCGACCTGCAACGACGACACCACCGGTGGAGCCCTGTGGACCCGTCTCACCACTTTTTCTGACGACAGAGGAGATCTCCAGCCCGGAGAGTCTTCTTCCTTTGACTGCTGAGGATAACCAGTTTGCCCGTCTTTCGTCTTCCTGGACCATCTCGTGGCCGCCTTGCCCGTGCCAAGCCCCCCGGCAACCGGAATACCCCAGATCACCACCACCGCGAAGAACAGGGTGGTACCTCGTAATCGGGAAACTCTGCGGCTGGTTTCTTCCCTGGCAGCGCAACGACCTTCAGCTTTCCTCCACGTCGAGACCTCCTCTTCCTCTGGACGAAACTCCGACTTGCACCCGCTGCCAGGAACAACTGCCCCCGCTGGAGTGTTCTTCCCACTTTCAGGTACTGTGTCCCGCCTGGCTTCCCTTGCGACAGATCGTTCGGGGTGACAGTAAATCCTTGACTTTCTAACCTGGGCTAGCCTGGGGCCTGTTAACTAACTTTTCCTGACTTGATTTCAATCTTTTGCGAACTTTCTACAAAGACTCTTTAGGCATAACCCCACTGTGTGATCCTGGACACATTTCGCTTGCTCTCTCTAAGAGTGGGCCTGGCATTTGAACTTCCTTGTTCCCCAGTAGACCTTGCCTAACCTGCCTCACTGTGGTTCTTTGAAAAGTATTGAAATTTGTGTGCTTTCATAACTCTGCCTTTTTCCCTCCCTTTTTTAACAATTTATTAGAGTGCCATCTTATGTTAAGCGCTCACCCCTGTCTGAAAATAAGTGGTGTTTCTCACTAAGACTTGTCTAATAAGTAATTAGGGTTGTATATATATATAATAGTGACTGTGTGTTGAATTATTTACCTCTCTTTGTGCTAGTGTAATTTACAAGTGTGTCTTTAAATAAATAATTATATACTTTTACACCAAAGCTCTGGTCAGTGTTTGCTTGTGCTACTGTGTCTCTGTACCTATTGTGTATACTCTATATGCTGCCTAACTCATCTTGAGAGAAGTCTGACTGCTCAGCCACAGCTACCAGGTAAATCTGGGTGGTACAGACTGCTACCAATTGGGTTTACTACCAACCACCTGTAGTCCTAAATCTTTTGCAGTGGTCCCTAAGGGAACTGCAGAGGTTTCTGCCTAACAAGAGGGTCGAGCAAAGGTTTTTTAATTAGTTGTTTGACATGAACCGTTTTGAATGCGTCGGGAAAGATACCTGAGGAAAGGGAGGTATTTATGATGGATCTTGCGTGTTCACCTGCGCAGGTGGAAGCGAAGATTTCTTTGAGGGTTGTGGCTGGGCAAGGGTCTAGAGGTGAGCCAGATGGTTTGCGGGCAGATAGAAGTTTGAGAAATTGCTCTGGTGATATTGGACTAAAGAATTCAAACGTTGGTTGCGTAGTGGTAGCAGCTGGTGGGGCGGCCGGTATGGGGGGAGAATTGCTTGGAGGATGTAAAAGAGCTAGTTTGGTGGCTAGAGTATTTGTTCTTTCGAGAGCCGTGGTGAAAAAGTAGAGGGAAAGTGAGTCGCACAGTGGTTGTGAGTGAGTCGGGACGGTCGTGTTGCAAGCCGGATGGGTGAATTCGGAGATGATTTTGTGGAGTTCTTTGCTTGGGTGTTTGCAGTTTAGGATTCGGGAGTTGTAGTGGGCTTTCTTTGCTTTCCGGATTTCTGCCTTGTACTGATAAAGGTGTCGGGCCAAGGTGGCCATGTTCTCCTGGGTTTTGTCTTTCTGCCATTTGCGTTCTAGGTATTTAAATAGTTGTTTAGTGATCTTCAACTCGGGAGTGAACCATCTGGGGAAGAGGCCACGGCGGGTTGATGGTTTGCAAGGGGGTGTAAGCTGCATCAGGGATGTGTTGAGCCATGAGTCAAAGGCGTCAGGGGTTAGTTGTTTGTTGAGTAGGCAGGTAGGTGGTGGACACTGGAGGAGTGCGTCGGCTAGGTCCGGGATGATTATTAGTTTTTTCCAGCATTTGCATAGATTCGGAGGTTCAGATTCGAGTACGGGAAGGGGGTCGGGTGAGTGGATGGTGAACAAGAGAATGAAATGATCGGACCAGAGGATAGGGGTGGGGGGCTTTAAATGAATCAGGGTGTTAGAGCTAAAGATGGCATCAAGAGTGTGTCCTTTATGGTGAGTCGGGCCGTTTATGTGGGGTTGGAGGTTAATTGCGTCCAACCCGTCAACCAGAGAGTGTGTCATAGGGTTGGTGGGGATGTCGAGCCATATGTTGAAGTCTCCATGGTAAATTTTAATCATCTTTTAGAGCAGAGAGGAGACATTGCATGAGTTTCATCTATGGCTTAATAACCAAAGTCTGTCTCTAAAATTTACCATCGACTATAGTAGAACAGAAACACACTTTCTGGACCTGCATGTTGTGGCAGCAGACAGAGGGTTGATCTCAAAGATTTATAAGAAATCCAATGATCGAAATGCATTATTGAATTATGGCAGCTACCATCCACGCGCCTTACGCGATAATTTGCTATTTGAGCTATTTTTGCGCTACAGGCGAACATGCACGAAGGTCTTAGATTACCAACATCAGTCTGGAGAACTTAAACGTCAACTACTAAAGGGAGGATATCCAAGAAAAATTGTGCAGGATACCCAGAAGCGTGCAAGAAATGTACCACGTGCGACAACTCTGCAACAGCATGTTAAGACGACCCAGGGAGACACCATCACAGCAGTACTGAGCTACTCTCCCATTTTTAACATCCTAAAGAGAGAGATTAAGAAACTTTGGCCAATTTTAAATACTGGCATAACTGAACTAGCTCATCCACTATTTGCCATGAAACGGAGAACGAACATCCGGGATAGACTAGTACACACATTGGTGGAGCCAAAGGAGAACGCAAATCAGAATACCCTCTGGGATACCACCAGCCCAGCTGGACACACTCCATGAGGGGCATGTGTTATGTGCAAGCAGACAACAAGAAGTAGATCCATCGATATAGGGTGGAAGACACCGTGGATACAGAGCCACCTGACGAACTGCAGCAGTAAAGGGGTCATATATCTCATCACTTGCCCGTGCAATCTGCGATATATTGGGATGACAGCACGTCCATTAAAAACACGACTGATTGAACACAAGTCCTGCCTGAGGACAAGAAAAATGACTGCACCGTTAGTGAGCCATTTTGTAGCACACCACCACACGGGGGAAGACTTTAAGTGGACTATACTTGAAAAAGTATACCTACCCCGGAGGGGTGGTAATTTCCATGATATTCTTCTCAAGAAGGAGCAGCAGTGGATTTTTCGTTTAGACACAGTTAAGCATGGTCTAAATGAAGAGATCCAATGGAACTCTTAATAAAAATGACTCACGAGACATGGATGTGCTCAGTCCTAGAACTGGCTAATCCCGTAGACTAAGGCGCACGGTATACTGCATAGGTCCGGGCCTTGAAATAAAGGAGGTAAGAGCATTGAGGTTCGTACTTCCTTAGCAGGAGTTCACCTACATGTGAGGAAATTAAGTATGCCAGTATGGAACCATAATTCTACTTATATATATTACAGATTAGAGTGAACACTTCGAGTTCATCTTATAGATCTTAAAAATCGGTTTGGGGTGGCACCAACAACATCTAAGATGTACGCTCTCTCATACAAAATCGGTACATTGGTACATATGCAATTCCATATAGTAGGTGCCGACAGGAACAACCAAATGGCTTTAGATCATGGGTCTGAGAGTAAAGGGGCAAAATGCAGGTTGGTACCCCGGAATCGATTGATGTATCCGTGTGTTAGACACTTTTGGGTATGATGAGGCAGACTCATCCTCTCTGCCTATACAAACATGGCGATTAATGGAGGACAATCTAACCCATCTAAGACGGCCGCTGCGTCTGCATGAAACATCGTGGTTTGGCCGTGAATGAGGCAGATTCAGCTTTTCTGCCCATTTAAACATGGCGGCCGGCAGATGACAATCGAACCACCACAAGATTGCCACCATCCTATCTCACACGGCATCCATTTCAACATGGCTGCCGAGACGCTGCGTAAAGAAAATATACATATGAGCATGTCTTGCGCACATTAGTATAATTCGAATGTGGAGAGGATGGAGTGAAGCCCGCGCAAGTTGCTGAGTGTTTCAATCGAACACGAATGAATTAAGTAAGTGGAAGGCAGTACTGTGTGCTGAGTGTTGGCTGTATGTTTAAATCTCATTACTTAAACGTGGCCACACAAACGTCTTATAATAGATAGATCTCTGAGTAGAGCTAAGTCCCTATAAGAATGGGGACACCCTAGACCTGAGATAATAGCACAGATACTGCACGAGGGACATCACTTAAGAGGAATGACTGTAGTTTGTTCACGGGGGTGTGGTAGCTAACACGTTCTGCTGATGTAACAACAGATAGTCTGCACAGATAGCTACAGCACCCACTTGAACAAGCTGCAGTCTAACACGATCTGTTGATGTAACAACGGATAGCCTGTATAATTGGGTTACCTTCACAAATTGGGTTCCCCACTGTTACAGGATCATTCCAGATAGAACTACAACAAAGCACGAACCCTATACCACTGACTCTACCAACCAGATTCCAGCTAGGTAATTAAGAGATAATATCTACCCCAAGGGGAGTTGCTGATTGTTAGGCAGAAACCTGTGCAGTTCCCTTTGGGACCACTGCAAAAGGTTTAAGACTACAGGTGTTTGGCAGTAAACCCACTTGGTAGCAGTCTGCACCACACAGATTCATTTGGTAGCTGTGGCTGAGCAGTCAGACTTCCCTCAAGAAGAGTTAGGCAGTATAGAGTATTCACAATAGGTCAAAAGAACACCATAGAACAAGTAAACACTGACCAGGGCATGGTGTAAAAGAGATATAATTATTTATTTAAAACCACATCTAGAAAAACACACAGGCACTAATAGTAAGCAATTCAAAAACACGGTCACTAAAAGATATACACTCCCTTAGAAGAATATTAGACAAGTCTTAAGTAAAGCCCCACTTATTTTCAGACAGCGGTGAGCGCTTAACGCAGATGGCACTCTAATAATTTGTTTTAAAAGGCAGAGAAAAAGCAGAGAATAAATTGAAACAGGTCCCAACACTTTTACAAGAACACAACAAGAGAGGAAGGCAAAGTAAAACCGTGAAGTTAGAGTTCAGTAGGCCGGATCCACTTTAAGGGGATCAAAACGAAATGTGTCTAAGGTCACACGGATGCAGTGCACAAAAGTCTTGTAACACGGTACCTTAAAGTGGTGAGAATACTCCAGCGGGGGCAGTTTTTCCTGGCAGCGGATGCAAGTCGGTGCTTCGTCCGGGGGAAGAGAGGATCTTGTCGGGGAGGAAGACAAGAGCCTGTTGCACTGCCAGGGAACAAACCAGCCATGGAGTTCTCAGTTAAAAGGAACGGTCCTTTAGTTCACAGTCCAGTGGTAAGAGGCTATCCGGTTGCAGGGGTGCTTGGCACGGGCAATTCGACCACAAGCTGGTCTGGGTGCGAAGAGAAGAAGGTAAACTGGTTGTGCCCACCAGTCAGGGGAAGAAGCCTCTCCAGCCGGGAGATCTTGTCTGTCGTCGGGAAGTGGTGAGTCGGTTCCGCAGGGCTCCACCGGTGGTGTCGTCGTGGTAGGTCGGCTCAGCTTCTCCCTCGTCGGATTCTCAGGTCCTGTGGCGACTTCTGACGTTCCAGGCCCCAAAGCCCTGCTTTTATGCAGCACACCCCCATTCACTCAGCCTAGCTGTCAATCAAACATGCTAAGTGGTGAGCCGGCCGGCTCACCACTTGGGCCAATCACACAAGAGTGCGACTTAAGTTACCAAGTTACCCCCTCCCAGACCCCCTGTGGTACCCAGACAGAGTGGCACAACTTTTGGAGGCTTCTGTGGAGAAGCCCGCCAAAAAGTGGAACAAAGGGCTCGACTTGGGTTGGAGTCACAGAAGAGAACACAAACGCCATTTTAGAATCGAGTCCTGGCAAAAAATACCAACCGGCGACTTAATATTAAATAAATAAACCTGCGGTATGTTCGAGGATATGAGAATTAAATAATTAAAGTTGGTAGCCTCGAACAATGGGAAAATCCCATAGGAATATATTTGCGGTCGAATATAAAAAGTAGTATCCACTGCCACCAGCCAAAACTCGATCAGGGGGGACGGAGACGTGCCCCCTCGACTAACAGACCCCGGGGCAATCGAATTGCCCCGACCAGTACGTCCACAATATGATGGTTTTTACTGGTTTCTGTTAATGATTTGGGACTAGTAAAGCCAATGGTGACTTTACATGCCCTGGGAGACAGTAGTCAGTCCCAGGGTATGGAGTTTATGGTGGGGTGTCACTATGAAACCCCTGTGTTACTGCACGGAGGGTGCTGTGTAACACACATAGAAAAAAACACATGAGACCCTATGGAGTAAAGGACCCCATAGCCCATAAAACACATTAGCAGTCAAAGGAACACCATAAATCATGTCCAAGAGTGGGAGAAAAAGAGTCTCACTCTTGGCAGGAGAAAAAAACAAACTCCAGAAATCCAGCAAAGCTGCTGGGGGACTCACTAGGTTAGGAAATTCAGCCTAAAGAGAGAATTCTCCCTAACAGTGATAGAACAACCAAAAGTGTATAGCACACAAATGGAGAGTAAAACACCTGATCTTCTGTTGCAGATCAAGCATTGGTGTAGGCGCAAGGATCTGACTAATAGAACAGCCCCAAATCTCTATGTTGAGTGTGCACTATTTTTGCACATACAACAAGGAAACCAGGTACGATCATCTGTATCCTGAAATACTCAAAATGATGTCGTATACCCTATGGGGTTGGAGAGAGGGAAATAGCCTGTTTATAATGTCATTTAAATGACTTTCATTAACTGATTATCCTGTTTCAAAATAACTGCGTAATATGCCAAAAGTTATAAATGCCATACACTCTGTTTTTGAGACATGGGAGAAGTCACCTTGACTTTTTCTCTGCCTGCCACACAGAATATGTCGAAGTGATTTTTCTGAGGGGCGCACAGATTGGGTCTAAACAAGAAGCAATTGGTCCTGAGGAAGATGATACACGAAAGCAAATCATTGAAACCGGTCGATCAGATCTTTTAGATGTCACCTGATTAAGAGTGACACATAGTGGACTTGAGCAATATTGGAAACTTGAATTATTGATGTTGACATTCTTATTGTTTTTATGTGAAAATTACGTTCTCTAAAAATAATCAAACATTGTGTGTACTCCAAAGGAAGAGATTATGTGTGGGAGTACAACAACATGTTGAAAGTGTTATTTATATTCTTAAATGTTTTAGTACATTACACTTGGAGCAACCAGACATACTTCACGAAGGGCAATAAATTGTCCAAATTGTGATGTCTAGTCCCACGTGAACTGTCTGATTGACCAAAGTGTGCAGGTAGGGAATATGAAGTCCTAAACTGCAATTTTTAACTATTTATTGTGAAAATCAATGTTTTTGTAATAATACAATTATTTGTTAAATACTTTGCCTGAAAGTCACTTCATTGAATGTAGGAATAGGGTGAGTTTCTCTTCATCTATCTCTTTCAGATAGTCCGTGCTACTGCGCTTTCTAGGGCTAAGCAGCACCATGAAGGGACAGGATGATTTTTCCAACTAAGAAGTGGAAGGGCCAGGCATTAATGGCTTAAGAAGCAATTAGCTCAAGAGAAGCTGTATTTCTGATTTCTGTTATGTGTGTTAAAAACAACGAAAGGTACGGCAGCAGTGATGGATTACTACTGGGTTTGTGGGTGACGAGCCTACTTGCACCTCCCACCCTCATGCAGGGGCAAGTGCTCATTGGCCATACTGCACTCAGTGCTACTAGTAATCCCGGAAGAAGACCTGAAGTGAGAAGAAATGCCTGTCAAGGTGCCAACAGCCACTCCAGTGCTTAAAGAAGCAGAAAGAAATGTGCAGATCACGCAAGAATTTGGTATGCTGCCAGAAAAGGGACGATTTCAACAGCACGGAAGAAATAAGAGGTCGGACTATGTCTCAAACGACTCTTCCGCACTGCTCAGAGGAATATCTGATGAGTATCGACTTTTTAGCTCAGCAGAGACTTTCATTTCATCTTTTTTGGCTCCTGGGGTACAAGCGGCAGCTAACGCCAAGTGGGTTCAGATCATCCGATGGGAGCTACTCCAGCTGGCCAATGACACAGAAAATGGGTTCAATACCATCAAAAATAGAGCTTCGTGCATTGAGACTCATGACAATGCAGAACTGCTACATGCTGGATTTGCTAACAGCCATAGAAGGTGGTGTATGTAAAAAGTTGAGAAGCAGCTGCTGCACTTTTATACCCCCAGAGGATGCTGACAATGGGTCACTATCCCATGTCATCGAGGCAGTGCACAATTTAGATGTTCAACTGAAGAAAGAAGGTGGAGTTCAGAACACGGATTGGCTATCGCTTGCCTTTGATTAGGTCCCGCCATGGGTGGGGGCAGCAGTAAAAATACTGGTGCCTGTTATCGTATTCTTCTTGGTCCTCTTCTGCACGTGCCAATTGGGTACCTGATGTTGTGTTGATATAGTCCCTAATAGTGCAAAGATGATGGTATCAATTGGGGGATCTAAAACAACTTGCCATACAATAAACAGCGAAACGCAAACTAATATTTCGGGGGTTGTAGATATGTCGGGTGGGGATGAGTTAGTTACTGTAGATGTAACGAAAGCGAGGAATGCTGGGAAGGAGCTAGCACCTTCCTTCATTCCAAAGCACTTTAGAATTAGGCAAGACTTCTTTTGACTGTTTCTAGGCACTTCAAAGAAACCAGGGGGGAGGTGGTGCACTGAGGAAGCTTTTTCATGCAAATATAATCATACATACACAGACATGGGTGGGTACTAAAAGAAGGCAGTTATTTAAATATAAGGTGCGAATAACTATTAGCTGAATAAATGTGTAAAATCCTATTTAGTTTTTCTCAAAGCACGATAGAAACAGGATCTCTGCCAAAAGGAATGTGGCCTGTGATAAAAATGGATCGCAGAGCTCATGCAGTGTTGTGTCACTGAGGCCAGCTCTAGCAGACCACACAAAGTGGCTCACCAGTTGTCTGCGGTCTGTCAAAAGCCCATGCATGCTAAAATGGGATTTTAATATACTCATGCACAACATACTGAATTATGAAACTAGGGTTAACAGAAATAACAGGGCCAGATACAAATATAAGGAGAGTGAATGAGGTATGGAGAGAATGATTGTAAAATGTTTTTGTACATTAAATAGTCATAGGTAGCAAAGTTAAGCTACAGCATATTTTTGCATAGCAATATGTAAAGTAGCATGTCCTAAAACAGACATCGCTGGCCATGAAGGAAGGAAGACTGGAGCATCCCTTGTATGAAAGCAGGACAAGTTGGGATAAAGCCATGCCCATATTCAGAGATGCCACTACAGCAAGTTAAGAGTATATAATCTCCTGACTGGCTCCAGTTTTCAGAAGAATGGAGTGGTTGAGGGACAGCGACCGTTCAGGCAGCAGAGTTCTTAGCTCCTATCCTTATCGCTGTAAAGAATACATTTGTTATCCTTGCAAGATAGACTATTGGTCTTACTTCTTTAGAGGGGTGTACTTTACTCTGGTGTGAGCGTGATTAGGGGTACCCGTATAATTGAGGCGTACCCCTGTAAATTAGGAAACGAGGTTATGGCAGATGTAGTCACAGGTCCACAGGGCTTGTATAACAATTAAAGAGCTCAACCAAGGCTGCAGGTGTCTGGGTTGTGTGGGTATACTGCCAGTATAAATCCACGAGGTAAGTTATGAAGAACAAAGGAGGTCCCTGAAGGCTTTTCACCTTTAATAAATTCCAATTCCTTGGCGCAGAGAGACTGGGACCTCCTTTGTTCCCTGTAAATTAGGGCCTATTTTACAGTTGCAAGAATAGGAGCGCTACAAATATACGACGCCCACTGTTTAAAGTTTCAACCGTCTGTCGCGTGCATTTGTGGGGCAGGCATATTAGCAATGGATGGTGATGCAAATGGCATCACAATGCCATATGTCATACGCAACATCCCTCCCCACTGAACTTAGTGCCAAAAATGGTATTAACATTGAACTCCTTGACAGGGTTGTACCATGTTACCTTACACACGTATTAATCACTTTGTGGATGTTCCTTCTCACTTGGACTATAAAGTCTTAAGATTAGAGTAGGATGGGCAGAGGTTCTCGAGGATATAAATTGCTAGCCATTCTAGATCCCCTGGGTCACATCTTCATCTTCTGCACTTCAACTGGGTACGGTGGTAACTGTCCCGGTAAAACCGGCAGGTAGCCGCCGGACCCGTAATGAATTACCAGCGCCTGACTTCCCGGTGCCACCGGGCTATTCAGAGTCCGATGGCCGGGAAATTAGGCGGCAGTAATTTTGTTAGTCCCCATTCCCATGGAGTCCCATAGGCTTACCGGCATCATTGTTTCTGGACCGGCACAGTTGCAATGAGGCATGTTCTACTGACATATCCTCCACTTTGCTGTCCCCCCCATCTTTGCCTTGATCAGGCGGGACACAAGGGATCTACCTCCGACGTACAGAGAAACAGGGCAGGTGACTTTGTAGCACACCTCTACTCTTCTTCCCATCAGAATGTCAGCGGGAGCCACCCCTGTCTACAAGTGAGGCATGGTGCTGTGTTTGCTCACTAAATATGTGACAGGCAGGTAGAACAACACCCTGTCACTGTGTTCCCAGAACTGGAACCAAGAGACAAAGGGCCTCATTACGAGGTTGGGGGTAGCCATGGCGCTATTAGCACCATGGCTGCCTCCAAACCCGTTCCGACTCCGCCCTGGTGAATGGAGCAATTACCTGTCCATTCCAAGGTTGGCGAGACCGGTAATTCTCCATTCACCAGGGCCATTCCCCATTCCCATTGAGCCCATATAGGGCTCAATGGGAATTGGGAAGGCGCTAATAACGGTACCGCAAATTGCGGTACCGTTATTAGTTCTAGAGTCCCTTTGCGGGTCCGTCCTTAACGCCTGAAAAAACCAGGCATTAAGGAAGGACCCGCAAAGGGAACTTGTAGTAGGGCGGTAAGGGATTACCAGCACCGGTGCCCTTACCGGTGCCGGTAATCCCTTACCGCCCACCTCGTAATGAGGCCCAACGTATGTTTTAAGGGTCTTAACTAATCTTTTTATAGAAACTAAATTGGATGTGTCAGGATGTGTCAAACTCAATACCAAGGTACCAGGATGATGGTGTCTACAAGTGTCAGGGTACAATGTGAGGGAAGAGCCAGTCTCTTGAAACAATGGGCCAACAGAAGAGATTTTCCCTACACTTGCTCCAAAGAAGGTTTGTCATGGAAATATTCAGTCTCGACACGTTCAGGATATCAAACCAAAACAATCCAAGGCAGGCCATACATTGTGTCAATAGTTCCTCCAAGTCCAACATAAGATAAGTCCCACTGTAGTACTGATGAGTCATCCAATCCTCTGACACTTGCCTCAGGGCATAGCTTTTTCTCTGTCGTGAACACACGGCTCTCGGGCAGCCAAATGATTTCAGGGCACCTCCTGTTCCCTGCATCCTAGAAATTATTTTAGGGGCACTCTCCTGGTGGGCTAGCAAAAATGTCCTGCCAGGTTGGGCCCAAGGTTGATGTTTCTGGGTGGGTTTAGTATGCTCTGGTGGCAGTTGGCAGTATGTGGTCCTACTCTCACCTAACATCCACAGTTCCTCCTGTCACTTTTCCACCCAGGCTACAATTGGGTTTTCCTTTCTGTGCCCAGTGAAGCTGTGCCATTTTGTTTCTCCACCCATCTCTGTACTGTCTTCTGGATTAACATGGTCCTGGAACATCCCTATACTTGCTAACTAAGGGGGTGGTTTTTTATTCCTTCTCCTACCTATGATGGTCCGGCTCAATCCCTATTTCGAGCTTTTCAGTCACTTCTTCCCTCTCCTGATTGTATCCCTTTTATTACTCCTGCAAACAACACTCCCTCCTCTATGGTCACCTCTCCTTCTCATTGTAATCTTCTCTAGCCTCCAGGGTTTTCCCTTTCATCTCTCCACAACAAGCCTCTCCGCCTGGCTCTTGACTCTTCTCATGCTCCCCATGACAAATCTCTAATGTTGCCCGCTCCACTGTCACCTTACAAACAACATTTCTCTCTTGCAAAATATTCTTCTCCTTCAAGGTGGCCCCCTCCCATTTCTCACCAAGGTAGTACCCCTCTATTTCTGTTCCAGAGCAATTCCTCTAACAACCCAGGCCTCCCTTCAGTAGCAACTATTACCCCTCTCTTATACTATAAGCTCTAGCTTCAACCCAATCACTTGCCCATTTCTATACTACGCTCCTGTCTCCTTAACTCACACCAGCATCTACTCATTCCTGTTCTCTGCCATCACATTCTCCAAGTATGCAGTCTCCCAACACTGACAAGGCTGTGTGATGAATCCTACGAAATCCTCACAGAATCCCCACCTAAAGTCTCCTCCCAGGTGGCCAGGGGAAGGCAGCCACTACCTGAAACTAACCCTGGGGGTGATTTTAGCCAGGTTGATCACATGGGAAGAGTAGGCCACCAAGGGAATAGGATGACTACGTTAGGAGAGACGCAGTATTCACCTTACCCTGAGGGTGAGGTTTCCATACTACCAGAATACATAATGGTGTGTTGTCATAGTAAGGCTTCCCTTCCCAGAATTACCCAAATTGTCAGGGGTGAAAACCCTTATGGTCACCCTGGGAATGATATATGTAAGGATCAGAGAATCAATACCATTACATCTGCTAGTTATAATTCCATCTTAGGTTGGAATTCTAAAACTAAGAGCCAACCATTAATTCCTTTGATGACCTCCCCTAGAGGTACATTCTGTAAATCATTGAAACAGAGTGAATTCGATAAAGTTAAAATGAATCAGAAAATTAGGGACTTTAAGTCCCATAATGTTCTAGGTACTGAGACGAGGAAGAGGGGCTCAGAGGTGCAGAATTGTAGTGTGCAGTCTATTGGTTCTAATGACCCACACCAGAGTGGGACTTTTAAATATTTAAAGCGCATTCGGGTGCAGGCCATTGGCAAGCTGCAGTGGGAGCAGCAGAAGCAGAAGGAAGAAGACGACAGAGGTGCCACTGTTTCCAGCAGGACGCGGTGCCCAGAGAGTCGTAGGAGTTGGCAATCCGAAAGACAGATTGCGCAGCGGGAAACAAAGCTGAGACTAGCTGTCCCGTAGTTGAGACAAGCTCTCCTAAGTCTATGTCCTACTCCGGTGGTTGACGTTCACCGGAGTGTGCAAGGAGCACAGCAGACTCCGTCTGCAGAAGGCGCGAGTAATGGGAGTGCGACCAGAGCTGTCAGATGCCCAGGACTCGATGAGGCCCATTGTAACCACCATTGCCAAATTAAAGAGGGAACAATATTTGAACAAAATGAATTTAATCTACACAAAGGGAGATTACTTAAAAGAGAAGATGATACCTAGCAATGCCTTAGCCAAAGAAAGGCAATTTAAAAAAAAGGGGCTACAACTTTCCTAAAGAGGGAAACTTGAAAAAGAAAACTTCTTCTTCTTCTAAATTATCGAAAGCATGGGCGGACCCACGCAGGCGCTTCCCCATCCTAAAGGATGATGTGCAAAACCTACCTACAGCTAACTGGTGTTGTAGAGAGAACCCAAAGGTGGCAGGGTACAAGCCCTCCCTGCAGACATCATCAGGGGAAGAGGAATACAGCCTGCATTGCATGTGGCAAACAAATAAGTGGAACAAACAGTGTCAATGTGTATTGTACCCTATTGAAAGAGGTTGTGAACCCCAATGTTGTTGTTGAAAGTAAAAGACTTTTCTAAAGTTTCAAGCAAGCCTCACCACAGAGTACTTGTAATAGATATGAGTTTTATCCTGGCAAGCGAGCATACCAGTAAAGGGACGGTTAGTGGTAAATCCTGGTAGGTAAGTGGAACAGGAAGAAGATAATTAAAGTACAGCAGTGTGCTAGAAGGTTGTCTTGAAAAGAAAGTGGCAGGTTCACTAATTTGTTACGTTGAACTGTGCTAAAACCATCCTGACAAAACATTGTTGTTTATGAAGAAGAAATGTGAAAGTGTGGCGACAAAGGGCCTCATTCCGAGTAGGGCGCAAAGGGATACCGGGCACCGTTAAGGACATCGGTGCCGGTAATCCCTTTGCACCCTACTACGAGTTCACTTAGCGGGTCCCTTCCTTAACGCCTGATTTGACCAGGCGTTAAGGAAGGGACCCGTTATTAGCTACTTCCCCCTTCCCATTGAGCCCTATGGGGGCTCAAATGGGAATGGGGAATGGTTTGGTGAATGGGGACTTACCGGTCCCGCCAAGGTCAGACTGAACCGGTAAGTCCCCATCTCACCAAACCGGACACGGTACCGGTATGGGAGGTAGTCATGGCGCAAATAGCGCCATAACTACCTCCATACTCGGAATGGGGCCCAAAGTATTTTTGGTTTATCAAATTTCAAAGAGCAAACGTTATATTGAATGCTGACAAAGTGTGAAGACAAAGTCTTTTCGGTTTATCAAAGAGTCTGGGGAAACTTAGACAAACTTTTTGAAGAGTGACAAATCCTGTTTAGCAATAAAACAATCCAAGTGCCAAGTGGAGGACTTATGGAGTGAAAATAACTTTGTATTATATTTGGAGAAGAACTTGGCTACTGAAAATAACTTTCTTGATTTTAACTTTGATTTGGAAAATCCTAAATTAATCCTGGGGAAAGGGATCCGACCCTAGTTACAAGGATATTTGGTTACAAAGTTTATGTTTAAATATAACTTATATTTTGTTGAGTTTGAACAGCTGTACGATTTTGTTGTATGTGCAAGTGCGAGGACAGGATACCTTTTAATATTAGAGGGTTTTCCTTTAGTCTTAGTTGGACAGGTCAGGAAATCCTCATTAGTCTAGGGCCAGGGAGTTGTTTATCTCACCCGTATTATTTAATAAAATGGCTTCTTGTGAGAAAACTCTATTTGCTTGTCCGTCTCGCATTCTGACCCCTCACAGCTGGCTACCTTTTCAAGACTGATCTCTCCTCATGGGCGAAGCTTAATGATATGGGTTGCACTTTCGTTAAGTGGACTGGGCTGTGATTGCACCATGTCTCTGTGGTCATCAGTAGGATCTGGACTTGGGACATGTTGTTCAGCGACCTAATTATGGTCTCTCAAGAGTTTTCCTCCCTCAAATCCATAGATGGCCCTCGTAGATCTAGTACAGGTTTTTTCTCTAATAAAAACTGGAATTCTGGGAGTTGCAGTTCTTGTTCCTTGGATTTTTTCCAACTGATCCAGATGATTTTGGGGTTCCCCTGAGGTGCCCAGTCAAGGTTAGTAGGCCGGCTCTGCGCAAACCGGAAGACTTTATTCAGAGTCCTCATGAATTGTTCTACATCTCTCTTTGTTCTGGGCCAATTTACTGTGATACAGAGATGCTGGATTACTAACAATTTTAGAAAACTCAGGAACTCCTCACCTTGGATGAGTGGGCCATTATGGGTGTGAATTGATTTACTAAGTCCACGAGTGGCAAATATATTCATGAGGGTGCGAATGGCTGCAGTAGCTGCAACGGATATATGAACTTTCCCTCTGGATATCTGGTCAATCCGTCCATCATGACCATCTGTCCTACAAGATAGTTTCTAAATCCATGCTTACATGGTGTAGAGGAGAGTGCAGAGGAGCATAGTTTTTCTGGTTGCATCATTATTCTCTCTGACATCTACAAAGTACATCTACAACCTCCCAACGCATAGCAATGACCTTGATTTTACAATGCATCAGTGACATCAAATTCATTAATTGGGGAGATGATGCAGGCTTGACATCTGGATAGTCATAGGCTTTCCTCACACTAAGGAAATTGAGTAATCAGGCTAGTCATCATCCCCGTCACTCATGAGACAACCAATTCAGCAGATCATACAGGGATTGCCACAGTTTTGCTTGGATGTATCTCCAGTGGGGCACCTGCCTGTAGTTGTGTCCTTTTGCTAGAGTGCTAAAATCAGTGACAGAAGAAAACGTGGGTGCAACCCAAAATGTCTACCAGAGAGAATATGACTGCTACTTGTCAATGGCCACTGCGGCACTGAGCAGCATGGGAATGGTCATCCAAATGCAATTCCTGTGGTGTGTATTGCTCCTTACACACCTACAGGAGCATATCACTGTCACCATGCCTCCAAGATCACAGGTGCATTTCCGCATTGAAACATCAGGCACAAGCAGGTCCACAAAGCAGGAGCACATGGGCAGAAAGCAGTGCACAGGAATGACCACACCCCTTGTTACCAACATTATAATGTGCCAGAGCTACTGCCTCTCCTCCTGAGTCCAGGCATTGGAAGCTCATAGGACACTAAATAATTTATGGCCCACACTGGTGGTGAGTTTACCCATCTACCCTGCGCATGTGTGGGGCAGAATCATTTTTGGCAATGCGTGGTGATGCAAACGGCATTACCACACCACACGTCCTATGTCAAAACGTATGAGACTCTGTTGCAAGTGACATAGACTTGCCATAGGTTAACAGATAATAGAATGCAGGGTTCATCTTAGATACTTGCGACAGATGGCCTCAAGAATATACCAGCTCCCAGATATAGTTCAAGGGTTGTTATTTTGATTTTAAAAAAAGTGATAATGGCCATCCCTCTCCCTCTAACCTCAACCCCAGGCTGGTACAAGAGATAGTGAACCCCCCTGCTAGCTAAAATCTAGCTACCTTCTCGTGATGTCTTTAGGGAAAACACCTCAACTATCATCATCTATCTATCATGATCTATCTAGAGTTCCTCTAGGAACAATCTAGGTAACACTTAGGCCCTGGTTGGAGTCACTCTGGCACTCGCCTGATCTTCCATGCCTTTCTTTTCCTGTTCTTGATCTACTCACTCTCTCTTTCTCTCTCTCTCTTTCTCTCTCTCTCTCCCTTCCTCGATACTGTGGCGGTCTGGGAATGAGAGTCTGGCCAAACAGAGACATGGGGCCTCATTACGAGGAAGGAGGTAGCCAAGCCGCTTTTTGAGGCATGGCTACCCCCATTCCGGGTACCGGGTCCGGGTTCCCTGAATGGGAAAATACCAGGTCATTCCGACCTTTGAGGCCCGGTATTTCCCCATTCAGGGAACCCAGACCCGGTCCATCCCCATTCCCATTTGAGCCCACATAGGCCAAATGGGAGTGCTACGGGTAGTACAGCTCAATGACAATGCGCTCGTCTTGGAAACACGTAGACGTAGAGCAACAAAGCAGGATACAGTAATACAGAATGACAAGGGACAGGTGTCGGAGAGCTCTCCCGTGTGTTCGGTCAGAGCTCATCTTATATAGCCTGGCAAGTTTCCATGGCGTTTGTAGATATTTAGTAACTCTAGGAAGCAGACATTTGTGAAGAAACCTGGCAGTTATATACATGGTACACTGGTCACAAGATAGTATGCAACTTTTGCATAAATACCGCAATCCTCCTTATAAGGTGGTATTTGTACACAGCTAGTGAAAGGAACGGGGAGCTGGTGTCTCGTGGGTCTTGAGGGCAGCATTAGGGTGTGGCCTGCTGAGCCAAGGCAGGGTGTGGGCATGCCAGGAGAGCCGAGTGTATCAAGAGGCCTCAGGCTAAACCATGGTGAAGGATCTGGGGCCTTGCAGGGCAGGGTGATTGCTAGGAGGTATAGAATCAGGGCAATCCTGCCACATCAGGTGTTATCCTCAAAGGAGGGTAGGATAAGTGGGTTCTCTTCAGTCTAACTGCATGAACAGCATGGGATCCCCTCATTTAAGGATGTTAGAGAGGAAGAAAGACTTTCATCCACTTTTCTTATAGTGGTTACATCAGACTCACTATCTTCAGGGTTATCTTTCCCTTGCGAGCCATTGAGGGGTGGTCTTGAGGAATAGGATAATTGTTCTCTGTGAACAGAAGGGTAGCATCTGGCAGAGACTTCATGAGGGACTTAGCCTATCTCCTGTGGAACTTGATGGCGACAGGGCTAGTAGGTCCTCACAGGGTTAGCAGTGATATTATCGAGAGTGGTAACAAAGAGGAACAATAGATAGAGCATCATTAGCACCTCGTATTGGTCTGGTCAGAGAGAAGGAAAAGACTGGATATGTCGAAAACACTTTTGACCTGCTCGCCATCCAACCCCCAGGTAGCATACTGCTTTCCCTCCAAGATGTTTCTTGTGTAGTCGCCTTCGCGGCTCCACGGTAGGCCAGTGCTAGAGGTTTCGGTGCCATTCTCGAACCGCATGGTGCACCCTTCATGGGTCGCGCCACCACCTCCCTTTCTTCGCTCCACTGATATCAGCTCTTGCTTGATTATCAAGATATTCTCTGGGGGCCCCACACTCAGTCTTTTCCACTTCACTTGAACTCTTCTCAATATGTTCAACTTCGTCTTGGCGGGTCTCCCTCTTCCGGGCTGTTACGGTGTTGGACCGGTTTAATCTCACCTTGGTCTCTCGCTCGCCCTCCGGTTTCCACTTCCTTCTTCTGCTACTACTGCAAACATCCCGCCGACTTGCAAGATACCTGCTCCACTTTCTACTGCCACTACTGTCGACTTTCCCAACGTGTTTGTGTCTTCGGAAGAACAATACTCTGTACGCTGTTCTTCTCGAGACTCTCTCATCCCCTTCCTCGGGTTCTCCTTTGAGATGTCACTCTGGATTCAGAACTGCCTCTCCTTCTGCCTTCAGAACAGAAACCGAATAAAAACCAAGTCCTTCTTTACTGTTGGGTTTAATTAGCAGGAATGGCCTCAGCGTAACAACCGTTCAATTGACAACAGCTGGTTGAGCACTCTTTCTACTTGATGGCAGCTTGCTTGTGATCTTCTTTACCCTTGTCCTCATCACAGTGAGATTGTCTGATAGTTTACAATAACACATGGTTTCAGACTGTACCATAGGTAGAGAAGGTTTGGGTGCTGTTGCTATCCCGTGGGATCAGGAGTTAAAGGGTCCTAGACTCAAGTCCTTTTCCACAGGAGAGGAGTACCTCCCCACGAGATCCTACTGAATGTTACCACCCCTGGTGGACTATTGGTTAGCGGCTGCACCTCCATAGCCTCATGGAAAGGGGCTCTCCTCTGAGAAGTGATGTCATCCGAAGGATCGTCACAATGCTCTACTCCCTTCCCTTCCTAACTGCCCTTCTGATGGTATCTCTCTTTCTCCCTTCCTACCATTTGTCCCTCTCTACTCAGCTACTACGTGTCCCTCTATACACTGTACTCTCCCCTCTTCATGCCGCTAATACTCCCACCTCCACAATAGTACTAATATTCCCAACTGCACACTCCTGGTACTAATACTGCACCCTCCTTCCCCCTACTACTTCCTCCATACTACTGCTACTCCTCAGTCCCTCTTTCTCTCTCTCTCTCTCTCTCTCTCTCTCTCTCTCTCTCTCTCTCTCTCTCTCTCTCTCTCTCTCTCTCTCTCTCTCTCTCTCTCTCTCTCTCTCTCTCTCTCTCTCTCTCTCTCTCTCTCTCTCTCTCTCTCTCTCTCTCTCTCTCTCTCTCTCTCTCTCTCTCCTCTCTCTCTCTCTCTCTCTCTCTCTCTCTCTCTCTCTCTCTCTCTCTCTCTCTCTCTCTCTCTCTCTCTCTCTCTCTCTCTCTCTCTCTCTCTCTCTCTCTCTCTCTCTCTCTCTCTCTCTCTCTCTCTCTCTCTCTCCTATAACCAATCTCACTCACACAACTGGCAACCACACTGTGACGAATCTGAGGGTGTTGTCCCTTCTCCCATAGGGGAGACCTTTCCCATGGCAACAGGGCGGTGGACCCACAGTACAATAATCCCCCTGAGGGTGGTGTACCGAGGGAGGGATCACATGGGGAAGGAAGCCCACTGTATGATTGGGGACAACTATTCTCAGGAGAAACTGCATGCCCTTGCTGTAGTACCATCAACCCCTTCCCAAGTAGTAAGTCCTCCTCTCCCCTCTTAGCCAGAGCTAATATGTTCTATTGCCAAAGAAGTCAGAATAATACACTTAACAGGACTTCATTACCAACTAAGTACTTTGCATCACAGTTTGAAAGAAGTACTGTGACGAAGAAGATGAAAGAGTCTCGCTTTGAGGGATCAACGTGAGCGGTCTAACTTCTCTCGGCTTGTCATTGACTGGACCAAAAGCAAAAGACCAGCGCAGGAGTTCAAAATGAACTCAGCTGGGACGCAGGAGGAAAATGATTCTCCTGGGAGGAACTGCAGGAGCCGTGCTTTGGGTGAGAGGACGAGAGTCAAAACGGAAAGGAAAAGGAGAACGCGCACCAGATCCATGCTGGAAGGACTGTTTGTGCTGCTGGAAAAATAAAGCTATGGGTACTCAGGCCCCAGTGAAGCATCTACAAGGAGGGGCGCACCACTGAGCAGTGTCAATGAGCCACTGCAGACCCTGCTGCTCACCAGAACGCCTCCGTAGCCTCAAGGAACAACGCAGCTGATGGTACCTTCAACCAAGAAGTTAACAGGTACGCGGGTTTCACGAGAGGCGTTGGAGGTCTGGGGAGTGAAGGGGTGAAGTGAGAAATTGGAACAAGAGGGTCTGGAACAATCCGTAGCATCAGAAAATATATTTTATTTCTCCAAAATATAAACATGCAGTATGAAAGACACAAAACGGTCAACAAAGGACCATCACCAAGTCACAACCCAATAGAAGATGCACAACAACCGTCAACTTTCTGAGGGGAGATGATCAAACTGCGGGAGAAGAATCCATAGAAAGAACATTACAGTAAGTAATTTCTCCTTCAATGGATTGATTTTCTCCCACAGATTCTTCATCTGATAGACTCCCAAAGCAGTAGGGCATAGGAGCTGGGCAGAAAGTTAAACAAAGAGATTTTGCAGCACCACCCTGCCAAAACGCGTTGCCACAACATGGCAAAATCCAGACTATAATGTCTAATATAATTATGAAGAGAGGGCTCCCTTTTGTAAGGCAATTCCACCGTCCTTGTGACGTAAAAGCTTAGGGCCCTTTTGGGATCCAGCCGATGGAATCGCTCCTCCTCCTTAGAAGGTTGCGATGGCGGGTAGAAGACAGGAAGGTCTATGGACTGTGACAGATGGAATTCAGAGACCACTTTTGGGAGAAATCCAGGTGTTACCTTGAGCGAGACTTTCTCCTGAAAAAAATGCAGGAAAGGCAGTTTGCAACAAGGGCTTGCAATTCACTAACCCTACCGGATGTTATTACCACTAGAAAGGCTGTTTTTTGAGAGAGGAGCCGCAAAGAGCAATTGTGCATATGCTCATAAGGAGCCACCATCAGAAATGTCAACACAAGATTCAGGTCCCAATCCGGGACAACAAAGGGAGTTGGCGGAAACTTATTTACAAGGCACTTCAGGAATTGTGCCATCACCGGGATCATAAAATAAGAACCTTGATCCAGGGACCTCTTAAACACAGACAAGGCTGCCAAATATCCTTGGACTAAAGGCCTGCTGAGGCCAGTGACAGAAGGAACTCCATCACTGTAGTCGTGGGGCAAGAGATAGGATCAATTTTGCATTCCCTGAACCACGCCTAAAGTCTTCTCCACCTGCACGTGTGCAAACATCTGGTAGATGGTCTGCGTGCAGCCAGCAACACCTTGAGCACCTCCTCCGAGAGGTCTCAGTCATCATATCTCATCCTCTCATGAGCCACGCATGTAGATTGAGGGACTCTGGGCTTGGGTGACGCACCCAGCCTTCCGACGGGGTTAGGCGATCCAGCCACCGAGACAACCAAAGAGGTGGGCGGCAGATGGTTAGATTCAGTGGGTTTGCGTACTATGTCCTCCTCGCCTAGTCCAGGGCGATCAGGATCATGGTTGCCCAAAACCGCTTCAGCTTCCTGAGAACCCAAGGGATTACGTGAATGGGAGGGAAGGTGTAGTGGAGAGGGAAGTTTCATCCACCAGAAACACGTCCCCTAGTGCGCCCTTCGCTGGGGATTCACACGAGCAAAACTGTCTGCACTTCCTGTTTGACTCCTTGGCAAACAGGTCCACCGTTGGATTACCCCAGCAAGAGAAAACCTCCTCTAGGGCTTTGTGGCACACTTCCCACTCATGTGAGACCGTGCTCAGCCTGCTCAGAGCATCTGCCAAACTGTTGTCTGTCCCTGCCAGATGAACTGCCAAGACTGAGATCCGGTTCTTCAATAACCAGAACCACAGCTGCATCGCCTCTGTGCAGAGGCGGAGGGAGTGCACGCCACCTCGCTTGTTTAGGTAGTGCATGGCCACTGTGCTGTCCATCAGAATCAGGACATGCTTCCCCTCGAGAGATGGAGATGGAGAGGGAACAAAAGTCATCAGGTTCGCAGCTCCATCCTGTTGATGTGCCACCTGGCTTCCATTGCTGACCAAAGATTTCCCCAACCCTTCAGAGACACACCCATGACCACTCAGGCCTGAGGCCAGAAGGGTTCCCCCGCCATGATATTGCTGTGGTCTGTCCAACAGCTGAGGCCCCTAACCACACGTCTGGACACCTGGAGGGCATCAGAGAGAGCTCTGAGGTGCTGTGACCACTGGCCTCTTAGGAGCCACTGCAGGGATCTTATGCACAGTCTTGCCTCTGGCACAAGAAAAATACAGGAGGCCATGAGACCTAAGAGGAGGAGGAAGGAACCCACTGGTAGAGTGGTGTGGTTCCGGAACAAGCCGACCATCTGTGCCATGCTGTTGGCTCTCTCCTCAGGGGTGCAGGTGGAGCGAGGCCTTTCCTACCCGGGTAGGACTGCTCCGATGAACTTGTGCCTTTGGACTGATGTCATATGGGACTTCTTCAAGTTCAGGGAGAAACTCAGCCTGTGCAGTATCAGACAGGTGTCCTTAAGATGGGACAAATCCTGTCCTGCCGACTTGGCTTGGATCAGACAGTCATCCAGGTGGAGCTCAGATCTCCTGTGGTGAGCGCGACTACCGACATGAGCTTGGTGAAAACCCTTGGAGCGAAGGTCAGCCCAAAGGGAAGCACTTTGAACTGATATTGCTTGTCCGCTATGAGGAACCTCAGGAACTTCTTGTGCTTTTGATGAATCAGCACATGGAAATAATCGTCCTGCAGATCTATAGACACTAGCCAGCCCTGAAGCTCGAGAGCGTGAAGAATTTCTCTCAACATCACCATCCTGCACTTGTCCTTCCTCAGGAAATTGTTCAAGGCCCTGAGGTCCAGAATGGGACGGAGACCTCCTCCCTTCTTGGGTACCAGGAAATACTGGGAATACCAACCCGATCCTCTCTTCTCAGGAGGTACCTCCTCAACAGCACCCTTCAACAGAAGGGCTTGCAGCTCTTCCTAGAACTCCTGTCCCGGTTGGATAGAAGGTAGCAGGGGTCTGTCCGGGTGTTTTCTTAAGAAGGGCAGATAATAGCCCCACCGAATGAGCTGTAGGGCCCAGGCATTGGAAGTAATTTCCTTCCACTGGGGCCAATGCTCCATCAACCGTCTGACAACTAGTAAGCTGTGGCAAGGGAAATCGGCCCACTGCTGTTGCTGTTTGTTGGCCCTTAGAAGCCCCCCTACCCCTTCCAGAGCACAAGATATCTTTCTGCCCTTGCCTGGTCGGTGGGAGCTTTGCTTTCCTGGCATGAGGTGTATTTCACCTGTAGCCTCTGGCCCTAGGTGAAGGCAGGCCTGCGCAACTAGGCCCAGTGATCTTGCAGCAAGTTTTGATTCCTTAAATTTCTCTAAGGATTCATCAGCCTTTTGACCAAACAGGAATTCGCCCTCGTAGGGCATGTCCAATAACCTGCTTTGGACACTAGGCGAAAAGCATGAAGACTTTAAATAGGCCTGCCCCTCAGCGCTATAGCCGATGCTACTGAATGGCACATGCAGTTGGCGACGTCCAAGACCGTTCACAGCGACTGCCTATCGACCTCTTTCCCATCCTCCACCAGCTGCAAGTAGCCCCTGCACATTTCCCCCTCAGGGATGTACTGCGCAGCATTCTCCACTGCCGTCCAGGGACCAAAGGAACATTTTCCAAAACTGCTAGCCACATTTGCGGCCTTGAATGCCATGCTGCCTGATGCAAAAACCTTCTTGGCAATGCATCAATTTTCATTGTTCCTCTGTCAAGCGGTAGATTTGAAGTTGAAGAAGCTGATCTGGTGGCGACTGTAGCAGCTTGTGCAATGAGCCCTTACGGAGTAGGGTGGAAGGAGAGGCATTAAGGGTCCCCTCTAGCCGGCTCATACTTCCCAGTCATGATGGAGCTGACCGGGGAATGCAACAGGAATGCGGCCACAGAGAGGTCACAGGATCGGCAATCACTGGTTTTGGAGGTATCTTGTGTTCCGTAACCGGTCCTTCGTCCAGCATATCTGTGAGGTCGCACCCTTGTACTGGCACTGCTGAGGACTGCAAACCCAAGGAGTCAATGACTCTTTCCACCAATGCCCTGACCTTGGCATTGTTATGGGTCAGGGCTGACTTTGTTGGAATTCTATGCCTGGAGAAGTATCCAAACCACTGGCCTTGTGGAGACCCTGTGCTAGTTCTAGAAGTTGGGCCTGGCCATCAAAATGAAAATGGGGTCGATCTCCCCCTGATCCTCGGTTTCATCAGTGTCGAAAATCATCGACATAGTGTCAAATATAATCAGAGCAGGGGCGAACGATTTCTCGCCGAGCGTCAGCGCCGAGGGCTTGTCCTTCAGCGCCGAAAGCGTGGCTGTCGGTGTCAACCAAGGTTGTGACACCGAAGCACTGGCACCTTGAAAACCGGGGAAGGACCTGACATCGAGGGCCTTGATGTCTCCTTCAATGTCGAAGGTTTATCGACGTTGATGGCATCGACCCTGGGGCTTGTGAGGGTTCGGTAACACCGAGCGTGGCTCTTGCCTCCAAGGCCTGCTGTGCTAGGGGGCCACCGGCACCTGCAGCGGCATACTTTTTAAACATTTTGAGCATGGCTGTTTTGAAATCCTGCTACTCTTGCTGAGTAGTAGGCCCAGCCAACGGCTTCCCTCCTTCCGTCGATGAATCAGAGTCCCGACGATGGTGGTGGCGCCTCTTCTTCTTGCTGGATGAGGAAGAATGGCTCCTCGTGTGGGACCATTTCTTCTTTCACCGATGTTCTTTTTCGGGGGTGTGCCCCTCAGTCTCAGCATCAGATTTTGAGGGTGGTAGGCCTACAGCGAGCTTTGCAGCTTGATCAGCTGAATTTTGGCATACAACGCACACCCCTTTCTATCATGACACATGCCGAGGCACCAAAGGCATAACTCATGCGTGTTGCTAACGGAAATCTTGGTGTGACAGTCGGTACACCGGTTAAATCCCGTAAACCCGGGCAATGGACATCTCACGTCGAGGATAAGAAAAATCGTATGATTTCTGACGAACAACATCAAATAAGTCGTAGACTTGACCATGTTACCAAGCAACATGACAAACGTGTGGAAAAGGGGAACTGAGGTATGGGGCGCAGTGACAGAGTTTATATAAGACGCCTGATGTCACGTCCGGAGCCAACGATGGAGCACCGAGCACGATGGATCAACGGCCGAGTTGAGATCCACTACGCTCCCTGTCGAAAAACTTTCGAAAGCAGCAAAGCTGGACGGGATATTTATCAGATGAGGAATCTGCGGGAGAAAGGCATTCCATTGAAACATTCTTTAGTCCAAGTCAAGAGAAGACTGGAAGAAGAGAGAAATATCCTTCGGGAAAAGTCAAGAGAAGACCAGAGGAGGAAAGATATATCCTCTGGTAAAAATCCAGATATCATTGGGACTGTTGAAAGAGAGCATGGAAGAGGCTTGGGAAAAGGAGACATTTTTCCCATCTTGGTGGAGCTTTTAAGAGTTGCCTGAGAAGGCCTGCAGAAGGGAGACCTCCCCCATCTGTGTGAAACTATATAGAAAGGTCTAGTGACAGCCAGAGGAAGGAGGATATTACCCCATACTTTATGAACTGCCTAAAACAACCTTTCTGGAGTTAGGGTGAAACCTGTTATATAGTTTGTTTTTTAAGTGTAAGGGACGGAAATAGGTTTGAGAAATAGGACAGTGGGCTATTTAATTTTGACGGATGTTCTGACATCCTCCTTAGTTTTGTTTGAGGCAGGGAAATTCCTCTTAGTTATAGGATCAGGTAGGTTAGAGTTGGACAGTGGACGGTTCTTCATTTCAGATATTCACTGACTGATGAGCACCTTTGTTAGTTTTGTTAGGTAGGGAAGCCTTGTAGAATAGGAAAAGAAAGGCCTTATCCATATTTTTCAATGTAATCATGAGTAGACTGTTTAGGGGGGCGCCGTTGCGTGGCACGCAAGATGGCCGCAGCCTGAAAGCGCTCCATCAGAGGCATTAATATATGGCCCAGATTTTGCTTTCTGGAGCAGCTGCTAGCTGAAAATTTGAGGTCGCTCCTATGCTGAATCCCTGCAGCACCCAGGGGTGCCGCCGCGGTCTCGCAGGACCCCGCCGATCCTGAGATACTCATAATACCTCTAGGGATACTGCGTGGCGGGGCGCGATGCGGCTGGAAGTCCATCCCCCAGTGGCTGCCACCTCGCAATTGGACTGGCCGAAGCCCGCTCGGTGACTGGGGCACACCTATCCAGCTCTCAACATCCTCCATAACGTTCCCCTCAACGGGAGGGACCCAGACGCTGCTGGACCACCATTGCCCCTTCTGGGGAGGGTCGTGGACGACTAGGTGGCCTTGACCTCCGTGCTGCCCCTTGGAAGTGGTTCACCCCTCGCCTGGACAGAGAAATACATGGCGAGCCGTGCCCTACTCCTACCCGCGGCCCTACGCGGAGTGCCCCGAGGAGCTGTACCGGATCCCGCCGTAGGCCTGGAGGCACGTCCCTGCGACACAAGACCCCAAGTCCCTCCACGCAGGGCAACCGGGACACAACCAGGTCTAGGAAGTGACTAAACCCCGAGCCCGGAAGCAGATGCGGGTGCCCGTTCCCGACGCGGGCAACACCAGATCCAGCCTTGTGATCCAGGCGGAGGACCAACCCATCCCTCTTCCCCCCTGCCGGGCTGAGTCTGAGTCCGGCCGAGAAGCGCCTCCTGCGAGACATGATGGGGGCCAGCCTGGAGCAGCGTTGAGGACACTGTAACCCCCAGGAGATGTAGCGAGTTAGGGCACGGGAGAGAGGGGAACACCCACTTAGGCCTCCTTCTGGCCTCCCCCGGGCTCTCCACCCTCCCCGGGTCCTGGGGCGAAGTTCCATACCATTGTGAGTCCCCAAGCATAGATCGGCATCTGCGCACGTGTGCTTTGGAGAGCCCGGCCCGGCCTGCTGGTAGAAGGCCTATATATATATATATATATATATAATATATATATATATATATAAGCCCAGCGAGAAGATTCTGCCCGGGGCTGAACTGGAGCAAGCTCACACGGGTCCTAACCTTACCCACTTCATCTAGTGCCGACTGCGTACAGCCATCCCTCAATGCTGTGGACTCCCCCTAATACATTTGAGGGAGCCCTGCCAGACAGCAGACCCTCAAGTACTCCCCAGGGGACCCCGCTGTGATCATCCTTCTGCGCAGCCGGTTGCATCAACCCGGGTACCACACCCATTCTAGAGGGAATACTATAAGCCAGAGGCCCTCAACACCACCCGGCCTTGAACTTCTCCTCCCAACCAATCGGGGCTCTCACCAGTCCCCCTCCAGGAGAGACTGGCTGGCTGGTCCTGAGCATCCAACAAACTTCCCTCCATGGCTGGTTAGGGAGTTCACAGATATGGCTCACCTCACACATCCCACTCCTGGGGTGTAGCGATTTACATACACCGCACCATGGAATTCAAACTACATTCTCAGAAGACCGACACGGAGAGCAGATTTGTCCTTGTGGCTGGGGAGATTTCAGGGTGGTCCATCCTCTTCATTAATATTTACGGTCCCAATTACAATCGCCCTGACTTCTTCCAGGCGTGCTCTGAACATCTGCGCTCCTTCCCGGGCTACGAGGTGGTATGGGCGGGAGATTACAATTTAGCACTTTCATTACATCTAGATAGGGCCTCCTCCGCACAGGCCTCCCTCTCAAAGGCAGCACATAAAAGGAAATCTATTTCGGAACACTATGCCCTCATCGATGTGTGGCGTCTCCATCACCCTATTAGTCGCAAATACACCTTCTATTCAAGTGTCCACAGGAGCTCGACCAGGACAGATATATTCATATGTCTCCTGAGTTGGCCCGGGTAACTTGTGAAGCGATGCTACTACCCCAGACTTTATCCGATCACTCCCATGTTCTTGTGCGCTTCACGGGCCTGGCATCCCCTCCTAAACATCTCCAATGGAGTTTCAGAGCCCGTGCACTGGAGGACATAGCATTTTGTGAAGATACACGTAAATCCATCTCTGAGTTCTTCCAAACAAATGTTGATTCAGTCCCTGACCCCAGGATAGTATGGAAAACCTTCAAGGTTTATATTCAAGAATGGTGCATGTCACAAGAGGGTGGGGTACTGAAATCTATCCTCAGTTCTATCTCCTCTAGAGAGCTAGAATTAAAAGACCTAGAGATCCGACAGACCCAACAAGACTCCCCGGAGCTCCGAACTGAGCTGGAACTCAAGAAGGAAGAGATCCGTGCATTGATGACCAGCGAGGAGCAGTTCCTGGGCGACCCAATAGTAACCACCAGATATGGGGAGGGAGACCACCCTAGTAAGACTCTCGCGTGGGCTATTAGGCAGGAGCGCCAGGTCGACCCCATATTAGAAATCGAGAGGCCCGACTGTGAACTCACAAGGGAGTAGGGGGAAATAAATTACATATTCCGGGAATATTAGGGGAGACTCTGCTCCACGCAATCTTCGGACGGCCATGACGACATTGTGCAATACTTAGTCAGGGTCGCCCTGGGGAGGGTGGACCCGGAACACGGCTCTTTATTAAATAACCCCCCATCGGACGAAGAATTCCTCAAAGTTATTCGATCCCTCCCAAATGGCAAAGCCCCTGGGACGGATGGCATCACTGACGAACTATATAAAACCTTCCCTGCCCCCCTCATCCCTCACTTACGGGCCATGTTCGAAACGTCCAGTTTGTCGGGCGTCCTCCCGGAGTCCACTCATACGGCTCTGGTAACCGTCCTGCCTAACCTGGGCAAGGACCCCAGTAAATGCTCCTCCTACAGGCCCCTCTCCTTGGTGAATACCGACAATAAAATCATAGCGAAACTACTAGCAGACATACTTTTGTCCCACATGCCGGCCTGGTCCGTTCAAACCGGGCCGCTCAAACCAGAACAATTTGCAGAGACTATTTACCCTGATGCATAATGTGAATAAAACTGTACATTTAGCAGTTCCCGCTTTGGATGCCGAAAAAGCATTTGATTCGTAGAGTGGCTGTTTTAATTCGAGGTTCTCCGTCGCTCATACCTGGGCACAACATTCTTGCACTGGGTGCGAATGCTCTACACGGCCCCCAGAGCCTTAGTGTATACTAACTGCAAACAATCAGAACCTATCCTCCGACCCCACAGCACGAGGCAGGGCTGCCCTTTCTCTCCTATCCTTTTCGCTTTGGCAATCAAGCCAGTCGCTTGCACCTTGAGAGAATATCATGCGCATAGAGGGATAACCCTTTCTTCATGCACCTCCGTCGTCTCACTATATGCGGACGATATGTTGATATATGTAAAACAACCACGAACCAATTTACAACCAATAGTAGAGGAAATTACCAGATTCTGAGCCCTGTCCGGACTACGGATCAATGTGTCCAAGTCGGAAGTCCTTGCACTCACCCCGTGCATGGCCTCGCAAGATGTAGGCAGCGACTTCACATGGTGCTCGCAAGGGATTCGCTACCTTGGTATTCGGGTGTTCACGTCCCCACCAGGCTTTACGAGGAGAACTATATAATGGCTCCCCAAATCTTGGAACACAAAGTGGACACATGGGTCCGACTCCCCATCTCCCAGGCCGCTAGCATCTCTCTCCTGAAAATGGTAACCTTACCGAAGCTACTATACGTTTTCAACAATGTCCCGATTTGGCCCCCTGCAAACTATTGGGACAAACTGAGGAGCATGATGAATATATTGATATGGGCCGGCAGACGCTCTCGTCTCTCGTTAGATATGATGTGCCGCACGTTCTCCCATGGGGGACTGGAAGTCCCGACCTGTTTCTGTACTTCCTGATAGCCCAGGCCCCATAACGCTGTCTGGTGATGGAACTCCACATCTGATTTACCCCATACGATCCTAGGGAGAGCTCTCGCTCGAATGGATGATATGAGGGGCCTTCTGGGGGGCACGTGGAAACATGTTGATAAGACTGAGGTACAGCCAGTGATAGTTACCCTTAAGGCCTGGACTGACTGGCTAACCTGACTGGACTGGAACAATGGTACTCCCCCGCCATGGCCACCTATCATGTACGAGGCATACCACTCACACACACAAGACTATACTCATTCAACACTTCTTCTCACTTTTACAAATCGAGACGGTGGGAAATATCACACCGTAGGGCTGATTCACCTGCTGGGAAGACCTTAAAGTGAGGGGCGCTTGGAACCCGGTAACACTATTCCTTCCCGGCTGCGGGAAGTATTACGCGCACATTGGTGCGAATTCCCAAACGCAACCCCCACCTCTACAATATTGACCTACATCACCACGCCAGTAACCAATGGGAAATTGGTGTATACCCTATACCGCCTAGCAAGGAATCTCAACCCCCCCCCCCCCCGAGCGACCCTATACAGAGAGAAATGGGAAGGCAATTTGGGACACTCACTGACAGAAGAGCAATGGAACTTCATATGCACACAGTCCAAATCCATATCCATCAATAATAGATTCAGCCTGATAGATTTCAAATGCTTGCACCAAGTATACTATTCCCCTCTCCGGATGAACAAGATTTATCCACTCAGGCGCTCAGCTTGTAAAAGATGCAACCAACTAGAAGCAGATTTTCTCCATGTAACTTGCTTGTGCTTGCTGATACAGCCCCTGTGGACAGGGATAGCTGAAGTCATGTCCAAAATAGTGGACATACACATACCACTAACTCCTGAGACCTGGTTGCTCGCCCTAGTGGACGGGGGAGCTAGCAATGGGAAACGGCTAGTGGGCATGGCTTCCGTGGTAGCTAGATTGCTTATTGCACAAGCATGGGGAGCCAACAGACCCCCCACATTTCAACACTGACTCAATGTCATGTCAAGCTGTGAACAAAGGGAGACGCTGTACAATCTAACGGTTCCACTGCACAGCAGGTTTAAGGACTATTGGGCTGCCTTCAAGGGTCAAATGACAGATGCCCTCGCGAAGAACTAAAAACTTGTGTGGCTCTGGGCACGTACTGGGCAAACCGAAATAAGGGTCTTAGAACGGGAATATACTTTGTTTAATTAATTTGGTGCATGATCGACTGAAAGCATGTGGGGGTGGGAGTTTTAAAAAACAAATTATTTTAGAGGCTCTGCGCTCCGGTTGGAGCATTGAGTTTTGATTTTACTGTTGGAAGTTATATCACAATAATTAAACAGTTTTACCTGGACGATATACTGAATCTGGGTCAGTGCGCAGCCTTGTTACGAGACCAAGCAGCCTGGGTAGGGAGCCTAGTATCATCCCTGGGTTTTATTATAAACACAGAGAAATCAGACCTGGTGCCCGCACTAAGAGTAGAGTCTCTGGATTTCGTGATCGATACCAAGAAGGCGTCGCTGGAACTTCCAGCTCTGAACCTACGAGCTATAAGAAAAGAGCTCAGAGTAGTAATAGCGAAGAAAGTGATTTCGCTGTGCAATCTAGCGCATATTGTAGGCCTCCTCGCGGCTTCGATCCAAGCGATATTTCCAGGGTCTCTACATTACAGAGCCCTTCAGAGATTGAAGATCAGACACCTCAGAGGAGGACTAGGCTACCACCAGTTGATTAATCTAGATCAGGAGGTGATAAAAGAGCTCAAATGGTGGTTAGAAAATATGGAAGCCTGCAACAGCAAAGCGATTTTCGGCGATACCCCAGACCTAGTGACAGAATCAGATGCCAGCAGAGCGGGCTTGGGAGCACGAAGCGGAACTATAGAGACAGGAGGGAAATTGTCTCAGGAAGAGTTACGCCTCCATATAAATTGTCTGGAACTTCTGGCGGGGTCCTTTGCTATGAAGGCGTTCACCAAGGATCGAGCCAACAGCTGTGTCCTGCTAAAGATGGACAACATTTCGGCCGTCCGGTACATAAACAAGCTGGGCGGCACGTCCTCCAAAATGTTGGCAGAATTGGCAAAGGATTTCTGGCATCATTGTCTGCAGCAGCACATGTCAGTTTCTGCAGAGTATTTGCAGGGAGTACAGAACACAATAGCGGATTGGAATTCACGATCTGGTAGACTACAGCGATTGGAGGCTACATCCGAGCAGCTTTGCCCAGATTTACCACCTTTGGGGGCCCATAGAAATAGATATATTTGCTACCAGACTGAATGCACAAGTTCCAAAGTTTTACAGTTGGAGGATAGACCCCGAAGCAGCAGGTACAGATGCATTCCTGCAACGGTGGGAGGGATTAGTACTTTACGCCTTCCCTCCGTTCATCATGCTGACGAGAGTGTTAGCGAAGGTGAGAAGGGAGCAAGCAGAACTAGTGCTCATTGTTCCAATGTGGAAATCTCAGCAGTGGTTTCGAGTAGTGATGGAACTTTCTACAGATTTCCCCGAGGATACTCCCTCTCAGGGGAGACATTCTCCAGGATCCGAACAGTCAAGTTCATCCACTCATAGCAAAGAGGACGTTACGCCTGTTAGCTTGCAGGGTTTAAGGAAACGCTGTCAACTGCTGGGCATTTCACGAATCGCTGCAGACTGTATCAGAGACTCTGGGCGTCTTCCACAATCAGGAGCTATGGTGCAGCTTGGAAGCGTTGGTCCTCATTCTGCACAGACCTCAGTGTTGATCCCGTTTCAGCCCCTCTAGCACATATGCTAAATTTCTTAGCCCAAAGATTTGAAGAGGGTTGTGCGTACAGGACGATAGGTGTCTACAGGTCAGCAATATCAGCAGGTCACGACAGAGTAGAAGGACACCCGATAGGAGAGCACCCAGCTGTGCTCCGGCTTTTGATCGGAGTGAAGTTGCGTAAGCCGCCCAAGCCCAAGTATTCAGTGCTCTGGGACGTTCGAGTAGTATTTCAACTATTCCTAGCCTGGCCAGAGAATAGAGAGCTATCTCGATCCCAATTGTCAGGGAAGTTAGCCATGCTTTTATGTCTCATAGCTTGCAGAAGAGTATCAGATGTAAAAGCGTTGGAGGTCGACAGAAAGATATTTTACCCAGAGGGAGTAGCCTTTAATGTAGCAAACAGGACAAAATCAGACTCTGCTGTTATTTCATATCCATACTTTCCAGAGAATACTAAACTATGCATAGCCCAATGCACTAAGGATTATGAAGCAGCCACAGCTGCATTGAGACCCAGAGGAGTGACTCAACTGTTGATTGCACGTAGGAAACCTTTCCATGCAGTAGCTTCAGCCACCATCGCTAGATGGGTTAGGGAGGTGATGCACTGGGCAGGAATTGATTTATCTCAGTTTGGGGCACACTCAGCGCCTCTAGAGCTTTCGGAGCAGGCGTCTCATTGCAAGATATCATGAAATCTGCTGACTGGTCTAATGAGAGTACATTCAAGACCTTTTACTTTAAGCCTGTTTCGCAGATAGCGAATAGAGTGATTAATAGCTTTGAACAAGCATAATGCTCGCCTTCTGTCTCGCCATAGAATGAAGATTGTCCACGCCTAAAGCGCAGGCCAGTCCTGATTCTATTAAAGACAAGGAGGCGAGCATTATATCCCGCCCTAGTGGGTCATGAACATGTGATGCTTATGTAGTGAAATATGAAATCAAACAATGAACATGTGATATCTATGTACCAAAGTATGAAATGAAGCAGATATTGTATACATATGTAGCTTGATAACACCATGTTAATGACAGACGCACCCTCATAATTTATTTTCTCTTCTCCTTAGGAGAAGACCAGAAAATGACCTGATTATGCGCAAAAGGACGTGGGAGTTGTTCGTTTGAATAAGGAGAGTTCTTAGCCTTGCAGAACCGATGTTACAACAAGTTAATATATGGAAACCCACGCCAGTTGGTTAAAGTTGACTTTAGAATTTGTTCACTTATATTGGTTGACGATCAAAGAAAGAGGAAGAGGACTAGAGAGGAGACACAGTTATACAGAGGGCCTGAACCTGATTGGAGGAGAAGGAGACAGACAGGACTACATTGGCCCAGAGGAGCATGGGGATTTGTAGTTTTTTGGGACTTTTTTGTTCTATGTCAAAAACTTTACTACCCTATTTCGTTTTTTTCAAACCCCAGGTCACCTAGGGGAAAACAAAACGTGTTATCAAAGTTTTATGAAAAAAGAAAAAAAGTGCTAGAGTTAAATTAAAGAAGAAAAGCATAATGCTCGCCTCCTTGTCTTTAATAGAATCAAGACTGGCCTGCGCTTTAGGCTTGGACAATCTTCATTCCTATTTGCATCTGTCAGTTTAAACCTCAACTGGTTTCATTAGTGTGAGCAATACCTTTTCCCAGAAGTCTACCTGTTATGTGCTTCTGTCATTGTAACTGAAAACCGATTTTCATATTGTAATTTACCCCTTTCCCAGAGCCTACCTGTCATTATAAGCCTCAGTGTAAACGAATTTCCATTTTCCACTGTATTTTCCCTTTGCATTTGCTCTCTCCCAAAAAACGATTTTCCTACTTCATTTCTATTTTCCCTGGTGTGCTGATTAGTATTCTCTAAAAAAATGGGCCTGCCTCCTAAGTGTAAGCAATACAAATGTTCTTCTATGCTGTCCCTTAGCAGTTGTGAGAAATAGTCAAAAACCCATTCTTCCATTTTGCTCCAAAAATGGGGTTTCCCTTTCTTTGCTGGCTTCCCATTTTGTGGTGGTGGGCTCACCTCAAAACCGATTTGCCCCCTATCTTCCTACTCCTTGCCACTGCCTTCCATCCAAAGGAATCAAGTCCAAATTGATGTTTGGGTGTGAGTGTTGCAGGCGGTAGTGCTTAACCGTAGTGCTATCATTGTGGTAAATTGTCCTTTTTCTGTTCTGCCATTAAAGAAACGGAATTAACTGTAATAGCATATCTTAACCTGGTTGTTTTGTAGAGATTATTGCATTTTGTGTTGTCACAACATTGGTGGCTGTGTAATTGGTTGATTTTCCTTTTTCATTAAATAGTAAATTAATAAATATCTTATTGATACACACCGGCCTGTTTCCTAGTCCATAAAAAAAAAATCTGTAGTATACCAAAAATAAAAAGAGTTTTATTGTGCGCCACAATCACTGTAGGGGAAGAAGTTCCCTGGCTGGCATGTGCCGTGTAATAAACAGTGACATGGTCCACCTCCAGCGACCTCACCCACACAACCCACACCTTCCTGTTTCCAGTGCCCTCTTTTATACTTTAGAACAACACTAGAATATTTCTCCAGCACTCAAAAAGTCGAGCCCTAAAAAGGATTGGGGCCTAGTGCCCCAAGTCATCAGTTCCAAAGTTACATTTTTCAGGTAGCTTTACTATGTGATTGGACGATGCCAGTGGTTGTGAATAAGAGTTCCAAAAAGTTAAGGAAAGTTCAAGTAGGTAGCTCTCTCAATCCCAAACATTAGGGTAGCCCCAGCAGTGGATCCTTCTCCAGATCACCACCCATATAGGTCAGGAAAGAGAGATCTAGGGACAGGACTTTACGCTCATGTAACCTGATGGAGTTTAAAGGGTGAAGGAACAGGTTAATTTACTTTGATTTCTCCAGATATCACTGCTGAGAGTCTGGAGTCCATTGGGGACACGTTCTTCTGTGCCTGGTCTGGTCAAGGGAGGCCTAGGGTTCGCAGGTGCACAGGTCAGTTTCAGATGCAGGATTTTGTTTTGGTCAGTTGCAGTGCTTGAATCTCGGCTGCAGTCACATTCCAGTGGAACACCCTTGGAACTAAATAAAGAAGACTTCTGCGGAGCAGGTCACCTCAGGACACATCCGAGAGCAAAGACGATGATTGCAAAGGGAGACACCATGATCAGGCGATGACAGTCAAGCTTTTATAGGCAAACAAGGGAGCAGTCTCTGCACGACCTCCAGTCGGATTAGAAACCTGAAAACGTATTAGGGATCTATGTGATCACTGCATCACCCATAATGTCGACTTTCATTATGGCGCAGCGCAGTGATCACATAGATCACTTTGGCCCACATGCCTTACCTACCTCTCCCTTACCTTCCTACTTACCTTTCGGTGGTACACTTCTGTGTGTGCCGCCAACTTATCTCTGTCCCTGCAGCATCAGTGCCGTTCCACTAACGTGGCTCAGAACTGGTGCTGCACAGTCCCTTTTTTCATTATTTACTTTATCATCCCCCGCATCCCGTGACTCCCATTACACTGAACAAGGGGAGCGGGGATACCCCCGCAACCCATGCTCCCCTTATTCGGTGTAATGGGATTATTTTTGTTTGCATGGATCCCGCTTTTGAAGTCGCAGTCAGAATTTTGGTAAGGGGTAAAAGCGCGGTAACTGTACTGGTCGGCAATTTAGAGTCACCACCCAGTAGGAGCAGGAGCCTTGCAGCACACGTTGAAGATCCTCTAAGTTCCAAGGATGCACTTTGTGATGCTGGAAATGAATTGGAGGGACATGGCCTCCCTGTCCTTGTCCTGTAGTCCTTTTTCATTTGTGTTCTGTATTGTTTTCTGCCCAGGAGTCCATATGGGACTCCTGGCAGTGCAGCTCTTCCAGTTTTTGGTTTGGTGTACAGACCCATAGGATACCCTTATGGCACCCATGGGTGGGGGTGCAACCCTGTGCCCCATGTGTATGTTTTTGGGCACCTGCGTGTGGCCCACAGAGCAGGGTATGGGCTGGTGGCAGCTCCATGCTGAATTTGACAGGTGCTGTGAGTATCCTCCAGTTTGGGATATCCAGGCCCTGCCATTGGAATCAGTTGATTCCTGATAGGAAACAAGATGGCCCCTGTGGCCTCTTGCTTTCTATTGCCTGTTACCTTGTTTTCCCAAAGTCCTGGGAAGCCCTGACTCTGTCCCTTCCACCTGACTGGCTGTTGGGTGGAAGTTCCATATATGGTGTTGTTGTGAAGTCCAGGCCAGACTGGCTGGTGCCTTCCCAGTCACTGTATGTTGTGGGTACACCCTGTGGGTGACACCTGGGTTAATGGAGTGTGTGACCAATATGCACTTCTTGTTGTGGATGTCTGGATTCTGGTGTATGACACAATGACTGAGACAGCCCTGCCCGAAACTGGTATGAATGCAGTGTGTAGTGTTAAATGGCTCGGTACCTGTCCCAATACACATTCCTTGTTGTGAGTGTCTGAGAGGGAGGAGTATGGCCTGAATGCACTGTATGCCTGTTTGGCTGACTGACTGCATGAATGCCCTTTTGTATGATTGGCTGCTGAGTGTCACCCAGCAGTGTGGATGAGAGACAGAATAGTATATCTCGGGACCTCTCACCACTGGAAATTGTTCAGAAGCTGAGTTGACACTTGAAGAGTAACTGGAACTGCTTATCCTTGACGCCCATCTGGAAGAAGAACTGCTGCTGCATTTGTTTCGACCTGATCCGAAAGCTGTCGAGTTCATCAAGGACTGATCCGAGAGAGGACCTCGTTAGGCGCCCTCTTCCCATGCTCCGAGGGACCATCGAGCACTGCTAACCTTCACCGAAGCTCCCTGGAAGTCAGAACCTCGAAAGGCTGCCGACCGGAGACGGGGACCGCCGAGGATAACGAAGTAAAGCACCCGGACATCGATGCCGTGGAAGTCCATTGCCGTCGGCCAGGGTTTGGAGTATCGCCGTAACCGCTGGAGGCTGTCAAGGCCGGGTTCCCCAGAAGAGGGGACCGCTTGACGCCGTGCCACCGACGACCGGAGCCGCATGCTCCTTTGCCTAAGACTTTTGATTCACGGGCGCACTCGTCCGCACCGCCGTCTGCCTTATCCCGTCGGAGAAGGCCAGGCCGTCGACACGCCGAGGAGCATCTACCGGTGGGTTTCCTGCCATCCGAAGACCGCAAAGATTTCGACGACTCGACGCCCTTTTCGGGCCATAATTCTTCAGAAACTCTTTGCTGTCCTGAACAATCAAACACCGAGGTGCCCCGCACACCTCATCCTCGCAGGACGTCGATGACGAGCACCGCCTGGATTGATGCCGTGGTCTCGCACCATCAAACTTTTCATTGACGCCGTCGACGCCAAGTTCACCTTCTTCGATGCCTCTTAACGATCCGTGGCTGCTGCTTTAAAGGGAGTCACTCAAGAAGGATCCATCGACGCCTCATCGAAGAACTCTGCTCTACCAGGTACATGGGGAGGGTAGAAACCTTTATAGAAGGAAATAAGAATTATAAAACAATATATGGACTGGGCTTGTGATATATCTTTAATTTAAAGGTTGCCCAGGTGGGGGGATCTCCACACAGAATTGTGCCTAGTTGGTAGGGGTCAATATTCTGCCCATTGTTCTAACCAACTGCTTTGCTCCTATATTTATTGTTGGTTACTTTTATTCCTTGATCTGTGTGACATTTGACCAGAGTATAGTTGATGCACTTTAATGAGATCTGATAATAATTGTGGTACCACTTTAGAACTGTATATATTTGCCATTGTGGATTTTCTGAGCACAAAGTGAGTTATTGTGCTAGTGTACATAACCTTGAATATTAATTATATAAAGACTGTGTTTTAACTAATACAGTGTGTGGACATTCCTTTGTGGGGGCTTGGGGACTACACTGTACTTCAGAACCAGCCTGCATCACCTCCTGAGAAGCTAGTACTTGATTGCTCGACTAGCGCTACCCTATAGAGAATCTTGGCTGGGTCCTCTGTGCCTCTCCTCTGCCATATAGAGAGCAGGAGTACAGACACCCCCCTCCATTCTTTACACACTTGAAACGGCAATGGCTGCAGCACGGTAGCCCAGGAGAGAGCTGATCAGTCAACTGGTTAGTACACGGACACGTTCAAAGGCGCAGAATGCACAGATCCTTGAGCAGGGGTCGAGACTGCTTGTACCCACCCATCCAAGGGTCGAAGCACCGACAAGGGTCTTGGGGAGATCAGGACAGAGGAGCAGGGCTTCACCAGGACTTTACTGGAGTTGATGCTGGTTGGCTGCAAAGGTCATCTGGGGGGCATCAGCGGCTGCACTTCTTTGTAGGGGTTTGGCTTTAACGATGATCTGTCGAATGGTGGCAGGCATCCTCCTTTCATCCAAGATTTGGACTGGAGGCACACCTGGATCCACCAATCATAAGGATCTGCACCATTCAAACAGGCAGTGTTTATCCAATCATGGCTAGTCACTGGCCACACAATCTGCCCAGCAACAGACATTCAGGTACCTGGATGTGGGCGTGGACCAGACAGTCCCAGCCCCCACACACACAGACCATGACTTAGGTGGGAAAGCAACAGCTTTCCGCAACGAGGCAGGAAGAACGCCAAAGAAAAATATGGCCACAGAACAGGTAAAATACTCATTGCACAGCCATTTTAGAGTGTCCGTCACTTTCAGTAGCCTTTGGGGGTAATTACAAAAGTGCGAGTAAAATGTTCAAAACACAGAGGAAAAATAACCGCTGCCACAAGCTCATCCTGGACATATTGCAATTGCAACCAAAAATCCACAAAACAAAAAGTTATAAGGATACAAAGTATTCTAACCACACTTCACTTTAGGGTGATGTGTGCAGTTGTAAATATACAAAAAGACAGGGAAATCAATAGACTGGGACAGGTGAAAATCTGAAACCACCTTAGGAAGGAGCCCGAGCCTGACTTTGAGAGAGACGTTCTCATGAAAGAACTTGAGAAAAGGAGCACAAAGCTTGCAGCTCGCTAACTCTCCTGGCAGATGTGATTGCAACCAAGAAGGCTGTCTTAAGGGATAACAGCTATAAAGAACATGAGTGCATAGGCTCAAATGGAGGCGCCACAAGTTGGTCAAAACCAGATTAAGATCCCAATCTGGGAAGACAAAAGGGGTTTGCAGAAACTTATTGAGAAGGCCCTTCAAGAATTGGGCCATGACCGGAATAGTAAAGAAGGAACCTTGCTCTGGGGACCTCTTGAACACAGACTGGGCAGCCAAATACCCTTTGACTGTGGTAACTGACTGTGACAGAAGGAACTCCATCACTGTGGTGGTGGGGCAAGAGATAGGTTCAATCTCGCGTTCCCAGTACCATGCCTCAAATCTTCTCCACCTGCACGCGTACAGAGATCTTGTAGAAGGTAGCCGTGCAGCCAGCAACACCTCAAGTACCTCCTCTGAGAGGTCCCAGTCATTTTACCCCCTCCTCTCAATAGCCACGCGTGTAGGTGGAGGGAATCCGGGGTTGTGTGGAGCACTCAACCCTCTGACTGGGTCAGGAGATCTGGATGCCGAGGCAACCGGTGAAGCGGACAGATGGTCAGATCCAAGAGAGCTGAGTACCACAACCTGCTCGCCCAATCCGGTGCGATCAAGATCATGGTCAATCGAAATCTCTTCAACCTCCTGAGAAACCAAGGGATGACTGGAATCTGGAGGAAGGCATAATGGAGAGGGAAGGTTCAATCCGCCAGAAACGCGTCCCCCAGTGCATCATTTGCTGGGATTTCCCTCGAGCAAAACTGTTCGCAATTCTTCTAGGACTTCCTGGCACACTTCCCACTCGTGTGAGACCATCCTCTGCATGCTCAGAGCATCTCCAAAGGTGTTCTCCATCCCTGCCAGATGAACTGCTGAAACCGAGATGTGGTACTCCCACAACCAGAACCACAGCTGTATCGCCTCTGTGCAGAAGGGGCGGGAGTGCACACCACCCTGCTTGTTGAGGTAGTGCATGGCCACTGTGTTGTCTGTCAGGATAAGGACATGCTTCCCTCAGAGACGGGGCAAAAGCCCTCAGGCCTAACCTGATGGCCTGCAACTCCAGCCTGTTGATGTGCCACCTGGCTTCTGATGGAGACCAGAGGCAGCTCACCTGCAAATCCTCGCAGTGGGCGCCCCAACCCTTCAGAGATGCATCAGTGACCACTAGGGCCTGAGGCCAAGGAGGCCAGAAGGGTTCCCCTGCCATGAGATTGCTGTGCGTGGTCCACCAGCCGAGTTCGTGGACTACTTGGCTGGGCACTGAGAAGTGATCCGTGAGTGCTCCCAGATACTGAGACCACTGGTCCCACAGGAGCCACGGAAGGGATCTCTGCAGTGATCAAAGTGTAAGAAAAGAAGTAGTGGAACTATGTTCCTTGCTCCCTGCACCCACTTCCCAAAAACCCCATCACCATGCCCCCCCCCCCCCGCCCAAACAATAGCACCGACTGTTTAAGGAAACGTTCAGTGCAGTGCACTGAAAGTGCAAGTTTCAACTTCTTCCTACACTTATTTTAAAACGAAACCATTCCGGAACTGTTTCTTTTTAAAATAAAAGTATAGGAGCTGTAAAAGGTCGTTTAAAAAAGTAGAGGAGCACCGCCCCCGACCGCTGCCGCTCACTTCGACCACTGGATCTCTGGCAGTAGAAAAATACAGGAGGCCATGAGACCCAAAAGGCAGAGGAAGGAAGCCGCTGGAAGGGTGGCGTGGTTCTAAAAAAAATGCACCAGCTTGCCTATGTTGCAGACTCTTTCTTCGGCAGGAAAAGCCTTCCCTATCTGAGTGTCTAGGACTGCTCTGAGGAACTGGAGCCGCTAAACTGGTGTCAAATGGGACTTCCTCAAGTTGAGGGAGAAGCCCAGCCTCTGCAGTAGTAGGCAGGTGTCTTCTAGATGAGACAAAACTTGCCCTGCCGACTTCCCCCAGATAAGCCAGTCGTGGAGGTACAGGAATAGATGGACCCCGGAACTCCTGAATTGAGCTGCTACTACCGCCATGAGCTTGGTGAAGACCCTTGGAGCGGAGGTCAACCAAAAGGGTAGCACCTTGAACTGATAGTTCTTGTCCCTTATGAGGCACCTTAGGAATTTCCTGTGCTTTTGATGTATTTGCACATGGAAATAAGTGTCCTGCTGGTCTATTGACACCAGCCAGTCCTGAAATCCGAGAGCATAGAGAATTTCTCTCAACATCACCAACCTGAATTTGTCTTTCCTCAGGAACTTGTTTAGAGCCCTGCGGTCCAGAATGGGACGGAGACCTCCTACCTTCTTGGGTACCAGGAAATACCGGGACTACCAGCCTGATCCTCTCTGTTCGGGAGGTACCTCTTCGACGGCACCCTTTGACAAAAGGGCTCTCGGTTCTTCCTGGAGCTCCTGTCCCTGTTGGATTGGAGGTGGAGGTGGAGGGGGTTTGACAGTGGGCTTTTTAGAAAGGGCAAATAATAACCCCACTGAATCAACTGCAGGGCCCAAGCGTCAGGGGTTATATCCTACAACTGGGGCCAATGCCCTACCAACCCCCATCGCCGTGGAGTAGGTAGGAGCCCCCCACCACCAACCAGGACATCGCCACAGGCACCGACCAGCACTTCCAGCAGCGGAGTCATCACCAGCACCGGAGTCCTGCGGATATACGCGGCGGCATTTGATCCCTCCACTGGATCAGGGAGCAGAGTCCTATCCTTGCTCATGCCTGCATGCCGGCATAGGGCCTTCTTAAGCTCTACTAACTGTGCCCTGCCCCATACTACAACCCTGTACCAGGTGGCACAAACATGTCTCATCTATGTACCTCTCCTCTAACTACCTACGCTGATTGTCCTATGGCGCTGCAAGGTCCAAGTGGCTCCCTACCAGCACTCTGTCCACTCCTTGATTGATGCATTTAGCCTATTTTGCCCAATATTTGATTGCTGCATTTAGCCTATTTTGCCCTATAACTGATTGCACCATTTAACCTATTTTTGCCCAATATTTGATTGCTGTATTTAGCCTATTTTGCCCAATATTTGATTGCTGCATTTAGCCTATTTTGCCCAATATTTGATTGCTGCATTTAGACTATGTTGCCCAATATTTGATTGCTGCATTTAGCCTATTTTGTCCAGTCCCTGATTTCCGCATTTAGCCTACGCTGCCCAATACTTAGCCTACTCTGCCTAATATCTAGCCATATGCTGTCTAATATTTGATCGATACATGCAATAGCAGGCTCTAGTTCGACTAGCCATAACACTATGTACTCTTACTTGCCAACCCCAGTCCATCGAGCATCATCCACTAACCTGATAGCTCTATTTATTACTACTGTCTATATCACCATGCCCTCCATACTGCCCCCAGAGGGCATAGGAGCCTCTCATATACAACTTATCTCTAAATCCCCTTGTAGCACAGCACAGAGAAAGCTCAGACTCCGGGCACGACTACCCAAAATATTCAAACCTGTTAACAAATATAACATTAACTTGGATCACCTTCGACCGAAACTACTCCCACCTTTGGAGACCACCATTCTTCCTAGCCGCAAACCCCTCCCTAAAAGAAATAAGAGCACCACGAACCGACTTGCCACCGCTAACCGGAGTCCTACACTACAGCTAGAACCCAACCTGAAAGGTGCATTAATCAATGCTAGCTCTTTAGTCGCTCATGCTACAGACATAGCAGACACTATCCTGGAAAATGACCTTGACTTCATCGCCATTACTGAATCCTGGCTCCACGGGGCAGCAGGTCCAGCACTAACGCTAGCAGTTCCAGACAACTACAATATCCTTAGAGCTGATAGACTAGATGCACGAGGTGGAGGAATAGCGATCATTGCCAAAACCAATCTCTCCATGAGAATCACCTCTATACCCAACCTTAAATCCTGCGAGTCTCTCTCCATTAAACTACCCACTGCCAACTCTCAAACATTAAATATCCATCTCCTCTATAGACCCCCAGGCCTAATCAGCACCTTCAATGAAGATATTACCACTGTTATCTCTGAGAAGCTAAAAAACTACTCACAAACCTTAGTGCTAGGAGATTTTAACCTAGGGTACAATGATATCAATGATCACCAGGCCACCGCCGTAGCCAACATCCTGACAGAACTAGGCTTCACGCAGAAAGTGAACATGTCCACCCATACCAAAGGGAGAACTCTTGACTGGATTGACAGTCACAACTGCAATCTCTCCATTACATCCATCGGCCCCCAAATATGGACTGACCACCACTTAATCTCCTTTACTCTCAATACTAAAAGACCCACTGCTATAACACCCCACCTCGCCACACCTACATTAACTAGAAACAAGAAAAATATCACAGCAGACAATATCTTACCCCATATCCTACTGAATCTTAACTCCTTACCAAACCATACTGACCCAGGCCTTCTAGTGGAGAAATTCAATAATGCTATGACCTCGGCTCTCGACAGCATTGCTCCATTTAAACTTAGGAACAGTAAACCAAAAAAGCATCTTAACTCTTGGTGTACACCCCACCTAAAAAACCTAAGATTACAGAATAGAAAATGCGAAACGGTATGGCCCCTACATCCTACTGCAGAAAATAAAACAAATCTAATAAATGTCTCAACGCAATACAAAAGGACATCATCCTGGCCAAATAAGAAACGTATAACAATAGGATTACCCAAGCCAACTCCAGTATGAAGGAGCTCTTCTCTATTCTAAAAGAATTGGAAACCCCTATTGCAGTAGAGGATGACTCCATTAAAGATAAAACCTGGTGCACAGACATACAGTTGGCACTAACCAACAAAGTAGTCAACCTCCAAACAAAAATTGCTTTAAAGAAAGCCTCATTATCATCCCAAACCCAAATTCCCCTGAACAAAACACCAATACCTAAACCCAAAGAACTCACCCAATTCAACTTCTCTAAGGTCTCAGTGATTGTGGTAGAGAAAACCATGCTTGGACTTAAACCATCCAATTGCAAAGGCGACCAATGTCCTTCACAATTGATCAAGGACGCTGCTAGAGATCTAGCTCCCTTCATCACCAAACTTATTAATGCCTCCTTTACTACTGGCACCATCCCGCGCAACCGAAAGGAATCCTGGGTACTCCCCCTTCTGAATAAACAATCACTGGACCCCAACATTCCCACAAACTACAGGCCCATCACCACAGTGCCATTCTTACTAAAAATACTAGATAAGGTAGCATACACCCTCAACATGGCACAGAGACTGCCCTTATCAATTTAAAGGCCCAAATAGACTCACTCAGAGACAAGGGTAAATTAGCACTCCTCCTCCTACTAGACCTCTCAGCCGCCTTTGTCCTGGTGGACCATAGAGTCCTGTGCAATCACCTGGACTCTGCGGCCCACTTTTCAGGGGAGGTTATAGTCTGGATACAGTCATTCCTCAGTGACAGGACCATGAGGGTGTTCTCCCCCTCAGCGGCAGCAGGCCCGATACCCATTACTTGTTGAGTGCCCCAGGGATCTTGTGTCTCGCCTACACTCTACAATATCTTCACCAAGCCACTCTTTGACGATCTTGACAATCTGGGTATCACCTATACCAATTACGCAGACGATACCCAGATTCTCCTACCACTTACCGGGGATTATGAGGAAGATCTGGCTTTGGTGAACAGAGTTTATAGCATCGTTCAGGCATGGATGGCCAACCATGGCCTATGCCTGAACGATGACAAAACTGAGCTCATCATCATGGGCACCGCAACTCGCATTTCTAAACTCAACCCAAATTACTCACCATTCATCATCGATGGGAACACTATCAAGGTCGCCAGAGAAGTAAAAACACTAGGTTTCTACCTCGACTCGACCCTATCCCACACCAAACAGGTAAACTCACTGGCCTCATCCACGGCCCATTCATGTAAATTAATACAAGCCGGGAAACAATTCCTATCAGATGACAGTTGCCTAATCCTATCCAGAGCCCTTATCCTATCTAAATTAGATTATTGTAACTCCCTCTACATAGGGGCAACTAAAAAAACCATCAACAGAATACAAGTGCTCCAAAATAATGCACTTAGAGCGGCCCTAAGTATTCCTAGAAGAGTACATATTTCTGAAATAAGACAGAAACACAATGGCTCTCTACCCAGGAAAAGAATCAACCTCAAATCTGCCTCCCTCATCCACAAATGCTTAAATAACTAAGACCCTTGTTACCTAACAGAACGTTTTACTAGAAAAAACTCCACTTGACCAAAAAGAACAGTTAGTCCCAACTGCCTGCTAGTGCCCAGATTTAAACTGACCACTATTGGATGGTCCAGCTTCCCAGTCAGGGCAGCTCGATTGTGGAACTCCCTACCTCACGCTCTTAGATCTGACCAAACGTTCAACAAATTCAGAAAGAACACAATAAAATGGCTCACTGAGAATGCTATGTAACCCATATTCTCCCCACGCACCTACCGCATGTACTGTACCTGATATAGATTTGCTATTATGTAAACGTCAGCTATATGATGACTTGCTGTCTGCATACCGTTTGTATATGTACTTTAATGCCCTACCTTCACCCTGTGGAGCCAAGAATATTGTTTTTACCATGCTCCGTATATTTGTAACTTCTGCAACCAAGCTGTAAGCCCTCTTGTCACATGCGCCCTGCTACCTCAGGGTCCGGTGCGCACAATAAATAAACAAACAAACAAACAAACAAACAAACAAACCGTCCAACAAAAGGTGCATCATGGGAGGGGTAAGCAAAGTAGCTTAATGGGTGCCGGCGCCCCCACCTCGGTTGCTGCTTGTTGGCCTCTAGAAGTCCCTCTCCCCCTTCTGGGATGCGAGAAGCACCTCTGCCCCTGCCTGGCTTGCAGGAGCTGCGCCTTCCTGCTATAGGGTACATAACGCCTATAACCCCTGCCTCTGCAGGCAAACCTGAAGGCAGGTAAGGCCGGCTGCGGGGCTAGGCTCAGTGATTTACAGCCAACTTGGATTCTTTAAGCTTCTTCAAAGATTTGTCAGCTTTCTGACTGAAAAGCATGTCTCCCTAAAAGGGCATGTCTAGAAGCCTGTTCTGAACGGGGAGAAGCCAGAAGTTTTCAGGAAGGCCTGCCACCTCATTACCACTGTTGAACTCATTGATCGGCAACGCAGTCCGCTACGGCCAGGCATGTTTGCAATGACTGCTTGGCTACCTCCTTCCTATCCTCCACCAGCAGTGAAAATCCGTCCCACATGGCACCCTTAGGGACGTAGTCAGTAGTATGTTTCACAGCTTTCCACAAACCGAAGGAGTATTTTGTGAATCTGCAGGCTATGTTTGTGGTTTTGAGCACCCATGCTGAGTCACTACCTGTCATGTACTATTGCTGGCTAGTTAGATGTAGCTCCCCACGACAAGAGGCGAGTATTCTTATGTTGTCATGCCATCACTTATCCTGTTTCTGTATGTCCTTTAGATGTGCTCACCGCAACAAGAGGCAAGTATTCCTATGTTGTTCATGCCACCACTTAACTTGTCGTTTTATGTACTCTTGATATAGCTCCCTGCAACAAGAGGCGAGCCTTTTCGTAGATTGTATATGTCACTACCTATCATGCACTATAAATTCAACCAAGTTGTAGCCCTCCAAAACAAGAGGCGAGCGTTCCTACATTGTATATTGTTAGGGAGAATTATCTGTTTAGGTTGAATTTCCTAACCTAGTGAGTCCCCCAGCAGCTTTGCTGGATTTTTGGGGTTTATTTTTTTCTCCTGCCAAGAGTGAGACTCTTTTACCCTCACTCTTGGACATGATTTGAGTGTGTTCCTTTGACTCTAGATGTGTTTTATGGGCTATGGGGTCTTTTACTCCATAGGGCTTCATGTGTTTTGGTGATGTGTGTTACACAGCACCATCAGTGCAGTAACACAGGGGTGTCATAGTGACCCCCCAGTATAGACTTCATACCCTGGGACTGACTACTGTCTCCCAGGGCATGTAAAGTCACCATTGACTTTACTAGTCTTGAATTCTGAACAGAACCACTACAAACCATCATATTGTGGACGTACTGGCTGGGGCAATTCGATTGCCCCGGGGTCTGTTAGTCGAGGGGGCACGTCTCCGTCCCCCCTGATCGAGTTTTGGCTGGTGGCAGTGGATACTACTTTTTATATTCAACCGCGAATATTTCTCTATGGGATTTTCCCATTGTTCGAGGCTACTATCTTTATTTATTTAATTACGATAGCCTTGAACATACCGCCGGTTTATTTATTTATTATTAATTCTCCGGTTATTATGTTTTGCCAAAACTCGGTTCTAAAATGGCGTTTGTGTTCTCTTCTGTGACTCCAACCCAAGTCGAGCCCTTTGTTCCACTTTTTTGGCGGGCTTCTACACAGAAGCCCTCCAAAGTGGTGCCACTCTGTCTGGGGTACTTAGGAGGGGTGGAGGGGGATTTAGGCACCCTGGACTGAGTTGCCTAGGCAACTCAAGTCGCACTCCGTCCTGATTGGCCAAAGTGGTGAGCCGGCCGGCTCACCACTTAGCATGTTTGAGTGACAGCTAGGCTGAGTGAATGGGGGTTTTCTGCATAAAAGCAGGGCTTTGGGGACTGGAACTTCAGAAGTCGCCACAGGACCTAAGAATCCGACGAGGGAGAAGCTGAGCCGACCTGCTACGACGACACCACCGGTGGAGCCCTGCTGGACCGTCTCACCACGTTTCCCAACGACAGAGGAGATCTCCCGCCGGAGAGTCTTCTTCCTTTGACTGGTGGGGATAACCAGTTTCACCGTCTTTTCGCCTTCCCGACGCATCTCGTGGCCGCCTTGCCTGTGCCAAGCACCCCGGCAACCGGAATACCACGTTTTACCACGACCACAAAATAAAGGGTAATACCTTTAACCGGAAAACTCTGCGGCTGGTTTCTTCCCTGGCAGTGCAACGACCTTCATCTTTCCTCCAAGTCGAGATCTTCTCTTCCCCTGGACGATGCAGAGACTTGCACCCGCTGCCAGGAACAACTGCCACCGCTGGAGGATCCTTCCCACTTAAGGTACCGTGTTCCGCCTGGCTTCCCTTGCCACCGACTGTACGGGGTAGATTTAGCCCCCGGCTTTCGAACCTAGGTTAGCCTGGGACACCCTGGCTAAACTTTTCTGAGCCTCTCTAAACTCTTTTCGAACTCTCTGCAAGACATTCAAAGCCTAGTGTAACTTTGTGCTCTGCTCTCTCTAAGAGTGGGCCCAGCCTATGGACTTTGGCTCACAAGTGACTTTTGCTCTTCTGCCTTGCTAAAAGTGTTGTAGTGGTGTATCTTCACATATTCTGCCTTTTTCCCTCCCTTTTTCATGAACTTATTGGAGTGCCATCTATAGTTAAGCACTCACCTCTGTCTGGAAATAAGTGGTGTTAACTAAGACTTGTCTGATAAGGAATAAGGGTTGTATATATTATAATAGTAACTATGTTTAGAGTGTTTTACAAATAAGAGTGCTGGAGTGTTTCAAACAGTGTGTGTTTAAATAAATAATTATATACTTTGATACCAAAGCTCTGGTCAGTGTTTGCTTGTGCTATTGTGTCGGAGTGCCTATTGTGTATACTTTGCATACTGCCTAACTCTTCTTGAGGGAAGTCTGACTGCTCAGCCACAGCTACCAGGTAAATCTGGATGGTACAGACTGCTACCAAGTGGGTTTACTGCTAACACCTGTAGTCCTAAATCTTTTGCAGTGTTCCCAAAGGGAACTGCACAGGTTTCGGCCTACCATATATGCCTTCACTTAATAAATCTTATTTATGTACTCTAGATGTAGCTCCCTGCAACAAGAGGCAAGCTTTTCTAGTTTGTACACTTCACTACCTAGTATGTCTCATGTATGCAATTTTAGATATAGTTCCCAGCAATATAGGCAAGCCTTTTTCCTAGATTGTATATGTCACTACCTATCATGCCCTTTATATGTAACTTAGTTGTAGCTCTCCGAAACAAGAGGTGAGCGTTCCTACGTTGTATATGCCATTACTTAACATGTCTTATGTATGTATGCTAGATGTAGCTCCCCGCAACAAGAGGCAAGCGTTCCTAGATTGTACACTCCACCACCTAGTATGTCTCTTGTATGCAATTTAGATATAGCTATCAGCAATATAGGCAAGTCTTTTTCCTAGATTGTATATGTCACTACCTATCAGGCCCTATATAAGCACCTTAGTTGTAGCTCCCCATAACAAGCATCCTATGCTGTTTATGCCACCACTTAACATATCTTAAGTATGTAATTAGATGTAGCTTACATAAGGTTAGCTTTTCCTAGACTGTATGTACTTAGATGATTTGCCAGACCTGTAACCTGTGAATGCTCTAGTACTTACTCTGTAACCATATTCTTAAGTTAAAGCGCCTAGATACCTCTGGGTATTGTGCGCTATATAAATATCAAAATAAAATAAAATAAATGCTGCCAGAGGTGAACACCTTTCTGGCTAATGCATCCGACTTCTTTCTCTCTCTGTCCGGAGACAGATTGGAAGTGGATGCCGCAGTTCTAGTGGAAATGTGGCAGCCTGTATAACCACCCCTTCTGGAGAAGGGTGTGCGACGAGGAAAGAAGTGTCTCCTCTTGCCGGCCTATATACTTCCCTGTAAAATTGGTGTGTACAGGGGAAATAGTGCATAGGTGCTGCCATAAGGAGGATAAAGGGTCTGCAATGGCTGGGTTAAAGGGCATGTTATGCTCAACTGTGGGACCCTCGTCCAAGATATCGGTGAGTTCATCCTCTTGAAGAGGTGTGGTAGACCACTTCAACCCAAGGGTGTCAACAACCCTGTCAACCAGAGCCGTGAACTTGGAATAAGCATGAGTATAGGGCTGGTTTTGCTGCGACGCTCAGACGACCGTTGGTTGCCTTCCGTTGATTTATGCCTAGTAGGCATCACGCCCGGAGGTGTTTTCGACGTTGATGGCGTCGACGGAGTGGCTCGCTTGGGGTCAGGAGCACTGAGAGCCGCCAAAGCTCACTGGTCGAGGGACGGGGGTCAGAGCTGCCCCTAAAGCATCTTGCTGTCTAAACATTTCAAGCATATAAGTTTTAAAACATTACCATTCTTACCTCGTTCCGACGTGTTGTACTCACGCCGATGATGGTTGTGCTGATTCCTCTTCCGCGAAGAAGACAATGAGGAATGGCTCCTGGAATGGGACCGTTTCTTGGTCTTTTTGCAATGTTTTTCTTTCTGCTTCTTAGGCGTGGGATCCTCAGTCTCAGCCTCGGAAGACCAGATAAGAGACTGTGCTGGAGACCCAAGGCCAGTTTCCCAGCCCTCTCACGTGGGGATTTCGACTGCATTTTCAAGCACGGTACGCTGGCCTCCATGTCGTGACCAACACCTAGACACCACAGACGCACGTAATGGGAGTCTGTTACGCATATTTTGGCTTCGCAATTGTGGCATTGCCTGAAGTCCAAAACCCGGTGAGCTGACGTCGCATTGAGGTTTTCTGAGGAAAACAACAATTTATTTTAAAAAAACATTGAGAAAACTCGAACTTGTATTCCCGATGTAGCGTGCAAGCGCACAGAAAAAAGGAACTGAAGCATGGGGCGTTGTGACGTGCTATATATACAACACCTGATGTCAATTCCAATGCCGAAGATCGAAAGCCGGGCAAAACGGATTGACAATCAACAGCCGAGTTGAGGTCCACTACGCCTACCTGGCGAAAGTTTTCTGAGCAGCAAAGCTGGATGATGGATATCTATCAAGATGAGGAATCTGCAGCAGAAAGGCAATCCATTGAACAGTGTTTTGTCTCACAGGTTGTCAGGGAGGACTCCCTTCCTCTACTTGTATTCTTCTTCTGGATGCGGCAGGAGAATGTCTCCCTGCTCCTGACGTCCGGTCTCACATAGCCCGGGGGAAGGACTCCCTAACCCAGGCTTTTGGACCTTACTTCCGGTCCGGTTAACCAAGAGAATGACTCCCTTCTCTTGTAATCTTGTTGTCAGTTCCTTACAACCGTGGGGAATTACTCCCTTACCCAGGTCTTCTTTTCATTTGGCTTCACACCTACAATACCCAATTCTAAGTGTTAGGAGGGTCCACAACCCTGGCTTCTCTTCTTCTTTTATTTGGCTCTCTTGGTCCACTACTTTGCCAAGTACTGCGACAAGAAAGAGGACTTGTATCACTTTCTTATTTTGGCAATCTTTGAGGGGTCAGCAATGAGAGACAGACAAAAAGTTGTAGTTTTCTCAATGTTTTTCATTTTTATTAAAAGTAAAGAGCAGTAAGATAACCACCCATCTATCCTATCCTAAGGAGAATGTCCCTGCCTAACTAAAACTAAAGAAAGATGACCTTGTTTCTAAATATATCTGACCCTCACACTAACATATACAATCAAAAGTGCATAAGGTAAATGTATCTCTTTTCAGTCAACAAAAATGTGCAAAGATTCAAACTTATAATTCTCACATAAAGCACTCCTTGTGAGCACTCTGTCATTCCCTTCCACTGAATAAATTCAGGAAGACTTTTTAAAGAGTTCTGTTTCAATGAAATTCTGTCGCCGGAATATTTTTTTTTCCGGTGCCCGGGAAAGGGCAATTACTGGGGCATTACGGCCACGGCGGACCCGGTAATTGCCCATTCCTGGGCGCCGGAAAATATTGCGCCCCATTCCCATATGAGTCCCATTGAACTCAATGGGAATAGGGAGGCCGGATGCACCGGCACCATTTGTTAAAGGTGCCGGTGCATCCGACATGGTCTGTTCACGGGTGCCGGTATGACCGCCAGGTCAGATCTGGCAGGCGGAAAGGCACCCTCGAGCAGACCGGTACCATTGTTATCGGACCGACAGGCTTATAATGAGGCCCCAGTCTTTCAAAATGGGAAAGTAAATGTTTCTTTCACAAAACACTTATTAAAAACCAAAGCAACTGTTTCTTCCACAAAGTATTCTTCCCAAGAAGAACATCACAATTATTCTTTCTGTATAATACTCTTGTCAGAATAGCATAGCAAAGGTCTCTTGTTATATAACAGTTTGTCAGGATGATAAAGTCAATAGTTTCTTTCACAACACTTTTTACCACAACCACGTTTCTTCAAAGCAAAACATGTATCTCCTGTTTACTCTATGAGCAGCAATCCTTGTTCCAAGTTTCTCCACACCAAAATCCCTTTTGCGGAGATTTGTACAATATTTGACTGACATTATAGTTTCTTCACTTTTGGCAAGTTGGGTTACAGATTTCCCCAAACTGATATTTCGGGAAAGGGGACTTGCGCCCTAGTTGCCCTTTTCTCTCTTCTTTATATTCTTTTGGCTGTTGGCAATGCGGGTTACAAATATCCCCAAAATATTGCACATCCAGCGAGTGCTCCTAGAGTGCTGTTTGCCATCGTTTGGCTACAGCAGATTGCAGTCATTGATGATGCATGCTGTTTCCACATCGTACAAATAACGGAAAGGTATAAAAGGACAATTGGACATTTGCGAGTGAACCCTACCGAAGCACCAGTAATGCTTCTCCTACTTTACGTCTATGAAAGACTTGAAAGCAATACCTTTTGCAAGATTAACAACGGACGATTGGCCACGCAGACCACCACTCCCCTGGCCCGAACCAGTAACAGCACAAAAGGAGCGGGTGCACGCACATGCACGCGTGCATCCTGCGAGTGCTCGGCAAGTGCTGTGTGGCGGTTTCGGGGTGAGGATTAAGGCATGGCCACTTTATATGCTGAGTTGTGATATTTACTTGCATTTATTTTGCACTCATTGGCCTAATATTGTGGTAACTCTTTACTCTTTGCTAACATGAGGAAAAAACAAAGGCAATGGCAGAGATACTAATGGCAGCATTATTTTTTTCAAATCGCAGAAATAGCCTATCGAGAGCGATGGCAATGCCGCTCCCCCACCCCGGTTAGAATTACAGCCATGAATGAGTCCGATGAGGGTTCTGGGGTCTTGGCGGAGGGAGAGGTTGTGGGGAGGATAGACCCAGTGGATGAAAACCTGGTGTTACAGTTACCAAGGTGGATCTTACTTGAAGAACCCCCGTCCCAATATTTGGAACAGCAGAAATCCCATTACTAGGTATGTCTACTCATCCTTCAGATAATCAGGAGGAGGGTAATAGCATTTCTGGAGCACTGACGTAGAGTTCACCTGTGTTAATAGATGAAGATCCAAATGTTGTGGTGGTGGCTATTGCAAACAAGGGATCGTATATCTGTGGGAATGAAAGATGAAACGCTCGTTTTGAATTAAATGAACAGCCATGTCTCTGCACTGGTTTAATTGATTAAAAAAAGCTCCAGGGGCTCAGGAGGTTGGGCGCAGCCCTACACCAAATTTGAAAGTGGTGAAGGGTCACCTACCAGTAAATGACGCAAGGAAGGGGTGCAATTCCACCATATTAGTAATCATATCAGAGAGAGTAAGAGGCAGTAAAAAAAGGGGCAAAACGGGGTCTGAGTTTAAACAGTACTCAATCTAAAAAATTAAAAAAAGGGGGCAAAACATAATTATCTAAAAAAGCCCTGAATAAATCATCCCGAAAATGAATGTGCAACATTGCACAGCCGGACTCTAATGACTGTGTGGAGCAGATTGACTATTTCGGGAGATGAGTGGATAGCAGACCAGGAAGGTAGCCTACATATGAAAAACAAAAGTAAGCCTGGTAAGGAACAGGAAGGAAGGCTTCTAGAGGAGTTGTTGGAGGAGGAACTTGAAGAGAATGGGAAATATGAGACTGCAAGTCTTAGGCTGGTTGACGCTCTGAAACGTAAGGGTTTTACCAAATTAAATGAGGAAGAAAGTGCCCAGAGGGCCCCACCTAAAACGGCAACGTTTAAATTATTTAATGAGGACATAAAAGGTGGTATAGGGCCGAAAAAAGGGGTTCAGTGGAAGAAGTGCCCATGAATGGCTTACCTATAGGGTCTCTGCAGCTAGAGAACAAGGGTAAAAGCACTTACCTTTAACAAGAATATCTATGATGGAGAAAGAGATTAGAGATCTGATAAAACTCATTAAGTCCCAGGAAGTTCAAAAAGTTGCAAACAAGGATGGTACGATCCTTAGGAATCCAGGTGTATCTTTACTACCCACTAAAGGGCTCCAGATGGCCCATTCTGGGGTGAACGAGGGAGACCTTGTGAACAATGGGACGGAAGGTATGAGGTGTCCTCAATGTCTGTTAACGCATATGAGCTCAATTCGAACAAAGTCCAAATTGGACGAGTGATGTCGGCAAAGAGTACTTTTAATTATCAGGAGGATAAGTCCTGGGTGAAGAAGCTTTCCCCATTGGGTGGGTTCAATTATATGAATTCAGGGATAATATATAGGGAACCTTGTTTTAGGTGAATGAAATGAGTTTTACTCTTAACTATATGTTCGATAAAGGAGGACCGGATTATTTGAACAGGAGCACATTTCTTGTAATCTTCAGTGAAATTCCAACACTAAGATTGATCACAACAAATGATATTAAATTTGTTGACTTTATACACTGGGGGAGGGATGACTATGTAGATTGATTATCCCTTTAAGAATGGTCTATGATATTATGTTGAAAGAACCTGAGAACTTTTATAAATTGGGATATGAGCTTTGCTCTTTTGAGACACCTTCGAGAGATGATCAGGAAATCAAAGGTCAAGAGACGATTCCGCGAAAGAATAGGGAGGAAGACAGTGAAGGGTTGGGGGAAGAGTATCCAATGAAACTAATAGGGGAAGCAAAGATCAGAATTGGAGGAGGTTGGCTCTGACACTTAGATAAGCTATCGATCAATTAAAAGAGCTGCGAGCACCCCTTTAGCGCGAAGTTGAACTTCTCAGTGGTGTCCTGGAATGTACAGGGTTTTCATGAACTGTGCTCAAACTCAAATCTCTGCGGATTTTTGTGCTCCTTCTCCTTAATCTGTCTACAGGAAACTTGGTTGATGGGAACACCCTCATTGCTAGGTTATGACATACAAAATGAGCCAGCCAATAAGGGCCCTCGGGGCAGACCGATTGTGGCTGATTGTCAAGGACGTGGTTTATCAATTCTAGATCATTACACTGTGTGCAAGGGGGTACTGGCAGTTGTCTTACAATTAGAAGAAGGAAATCTCATTCGTAAAAATATTGCTGGTCAACATATACTGGAAGGGGGGTGGGAATTTAGAAAAAACTCTTGCAATCCTAAACCAAGAAATTGAAGCCTGGCACCTAGACTGCCTGGAGGTCAGGTGATGGTGCGGGGGGAATTTAATGTGGACTGTATGTGTGCTACAGTAAAAGATTTTGACTAAATGGTAAAAACCATACAGGTAGCACAGAAGGGAGGTGGAGCTAGACCTTAAAAGACAAAGGGCCTAAAATTGAGGTCCAACATGGAAGATTGGGGTTTATACCTACTACGACCAACTTCAGAGGGGCGAGAGGCGACCGAAAAGTGGACACTTGGTTTGGGCAAGAATACCTCATCTTGTATTGATTACATGTTTGTCTCAAAAGCATTATTCAATCAGAGCAGATCATTTGAAATATTGCGCACATACTATACCGACCATAGCCTACTTTTGGCAAGCTTTGAATTATTAAATACTAGTGGGAATACGTATGTAGTGTATAGTACGGACGTAGAGATAAACCAACCTGGCAATAGATTGAGATGGAATGATAAAAGGGTCCAACGATTAAATATGGTCATTTTAAAAGATTTTGGAGGTCTTTCGAGTATGGTGGTAGCCATGGAGCTATTAGTTCTATGGCTGCCTCCCATACCAGTACCGACTCCGGTTTGGTTCAATGGGCACTTACCGGTCCATTCGGACCCTGGAGGGACCGGTAAGTCCCCATTGACCAAACCATTCCCCATTCCCATTGAGCCCCCATCGGGCTCAATGGGAATGGGCAGGGCGCAAATAACAGGCTCGCGAATGGCAAGCCCGTTATTTGCGCCCTGGACCCCTAACAGGACCCGTAAGGAACGTTTGGCCCAACCAAACATACCTTACGGGTCCCTTTAGGGGACCTCAGAATCGGGCGGTAGGGGATTACCAGCACTGGTCTCCTTACTGGTGCCCGGTATCCCCTACCACCCGACTCGGAATGAGGCCCTTTGTGTTCTCCCCATTAGCGATAGGGCACAACATGTTCCTTGTTGTCATTTAATAACATGAACAAAGAATGAGTCAAGGCTACCTCTCCCTTTAACGCTAGGTAGATGTTGACACAACTACATATAAATTATGGGTTTACCCATTAACATTATTTGATCACATTGATCTCACACGGAGGCAGTTAAATCAAAATGTTTACAGCTACCTTCCTGAGAGACCGGACACGCTGTGGTGTCGACAGTTTGAAATGTGCCATGTATTTGTTTGTAGCACATAAACACCTTACTAACCTCACACATCCAGCATAGCATGAATTCTAAATTGACTAGATCCGCCACATGCAGATGTCCTTATGATCTTGTTTTTATTTCAATGTAAACATTTTAGAATAAATGATGTTTTAACTGCCTCTGTGTGAGATTAATGTGATGAAATACTGTTAATGGATAAACCCATCATTTATATGTAGTTGTGTCAACATCTACCTAGCATTAAAGGGAGAGGTAGCATTGACTCATTCTTCGTTCATGTATACATAGACTGTACCCTCAAGAGTCAGGCCCCCCGAAACAAAAAAAGAGGGTATCTGCCCATTTTTCTATGACTGTCATTTAAGAACTACAAAATGAAAGTCCTCCTCAAATTAGGGAAAGGGAAACTAAGATGATAATAACTAAAAACACATTCCCATAAATTTGATTTCAGAATTTGAGAAAGCAAGAGACTCATCAGGATAGAACTAAGACGAATAAAAAAAAAGAGTGAAATAGGAATTGAGGGAAAAGCTGCCTTGTGAAAAAGAACTAAAAAGAAATGGAAACATTGGATGAAAACGTATAAGGTTAAGATGTAAAATGACAGCAAGGCAATGTTGGGCTCTTTGAGGGGTGGCAATGCCAGCAGATTTTGGAGTCTGATCAATGACCTCAAAAGGACTCAGCAGTCTATCCTAACTAATTTGATAAGCAAGGAGGTATGAGATGAACCTTTTAGGGAACTTTACAAAGGTGGCATGGAGATCAGTGCTAATCATAATGCAATAAAGAATGCTCACTGGTCTTTGAGATTTACTTTAGAAAAAATAGCTGAAAATATAAGAAAGGCTAGTTCTTCAAAAGTAGGTGGTCCTTTACTAACATATGTAATTTTAAAGAGAATGTGGACCTGTGCGCTGATATATTGTATACATTATTCTCTAACATTATAAACATTCAAAGATGTCCAACTACGTGGTGTGTTTTTTTTCTAATCACAATTTATCAAAAAGGGGACAGCATGTCTCCTGGTAATTACAGACAGATCACATTGCTGGATGCAGACTCCAAAATGTTTGCTTCCATAGTTATTGGGCGCATAGGAGACTAGTGTAAGGAAAATGCCATATTGGATGTTTTTCAGAAAACACGGGAACTGATGGGGGCGTTGTATTCAACAAGCGGCGTGGAGGGGTTACTCAAGTGCTGTTTATGTAGCTTCTATGGATCTTGCCAGGGCTTTTAATATGGTGGATCGACAGATACTTTGGTCTAAGCTACATAAACTTGGAATGCCATCTGGTCTCTTCAGCATAGTGATACACCTGCATGAGAAGTCTTCCACGCAAGTGAGGCTAAAGAATGAGGGGTTAATGCCACATCCAATTCCAACTTTAAATGACCTCAGACAAGTGTGCAGACTGGCCCTTGCACTGTTCAACATTTATCTATCGGACATGGGAGATTTTCTCACTGGGCAAGCTTTTGCACCGCCTTAAATGGGAAAGCTAAAGATAGTTTGGGCAGTTTATGACAACGACTTTATATTAATGGATCTAATTCATATTGGACTACAAAGAACTATGCAAAGATTTAATGACTACATGGAGGGAAATAACTTGATAAACAATCCATCCAAAACGGTTATAATAAAAATGAGTAGATTTCATAAGAATCTCGTGGTATATCAATAAAACCAAAATTCAAGTGAAAGACAGTCTGGTTTATTTAGGATTTCTGATCATTTTCCACCCAAATAAAAGTTTATATAGGCAGTATTGAAGGGTTAAAGCAATAGTTCTAGCAAGTCAAATATGTAAGGTGGATAACACATTTGGAAACTACTCCCTTCTATCTGTAGTTAGGTTCTACAATGCCAAAGCCATTCCAAGATTGATTTATGGGCTAGAATTTGCCCCAGAGTGGTTAATCATGCAGATGGATGTCTATGAAGCTATCATATAGAGGAAGGTCTTATATCACTTACCCAAATCTGTCTCATATCTTGAAATTCAATACGAGCTACGATTGCAATCTTTGATTAGTAGGATTCAGTGGCAACAGCTGACCCTAGCCCGTAAAATGCTATCTAGATCTGGGCAGGATGTATATACTATTCTGGGGAACGAGGATATAGAGTGTCCATCTCAGGAGGGCTTCAACATAGCTTTCTATAATCAATGTACTAACATCTTGGGAAAAATAGGAACCGCAAAGAAGGTGGTAATAGAAAATCCGAACCAGGTAATGCGGTAGAACCGCTAATTTGACTGGTCTATGGCAATGGATGACGTAGTAAGATCCAAACTATACTGTCAGATTGTTTCTTAATGGCAAATTATTAGGAGTACCGGAATCTTATCTGAGCATTCTTCCAAGTAAAAAATAAAGGAATAATTATAAGCGGTTCAGATTTAATGTTCTCTTAACTAAGGAAATCTTATGTATAAGAAACGGCTCAGTAGGTAACATGGCTTATTGTAGATTTTGTGAGGATAAAACCGAGAATGAATCTCTGCCTCACTCATTCGTTAGTATACAGTAGAGACTTGAGAGAGCCACGAATCAGATATTTTGGGGAATATGTATCCAATTTGAGTAGGGTACATTTGGATTATTTATGGCTGGAAATGATGCATGGGGAAAAAAAACAACACTGAAGTTAAATGTGGTCAGGTTTTTAAGGAATGTGTGTAAATTATTAAAGCAACCACATTAGCTAAGAGGCATTGGCCATTAAGGTACTGTTCATGAATATTGAGGTTGTACTGTTAAACATATCATGGCAATCAAATAATTCCCTTACATTTTTTAAGAGGGTCCACAAATATCAAAGTTGAATCATTATGAATTGTATGAATTTATGGCACTATACATGTGATGTTGAACATGTGATCAAAGCTGTTTTACACATTTGGCCTCATTACGGGGCCGGCCGTAACCCTGCTGGTGCTACCGGTGGGTTGCCACCAAACCCGTAACAAATTACCGGCGCCTGACCTCCCGGTGCCACCGGCTCAGTATGAATCCGCCGGCATTTGGCGGTATATTTGTTAATCCCCATTCCCACAGAGTCCTATCGGACTCTTTGGGAGTGGGGGCACGGAAGCACTGGCACTGTTGCTAATGGCGCCGATGCATCTGTGAAGGGTTTGCCTACAATGACCGCTGCACCCGGCAGATTCAGACCTGTTGGGCACAGCGGCCACGGCAGGCAAACACATCGTTTGACAGTCTGGCAACAAGGGTGCCAGTGAGTTTACCAGCACTCTTGTTTCCAGACCGGCAACATTGTAATGAGGCCCATTGTATTTAGATATTTGGTATGTATCTAATTGTAGGTGAGGAAAAAGCATCCCTGTTCTGTTTTTAGAAAAAATATTTTACAAAATATTTTAGATTTTTTAGCAAAAGAGCTGATAGATTAGCAGATTACAAGTTTGTAACGTATATGAAAAGTAAATATTTATGAATTTTGTATTTTTGAAAGTTTTAATTTCGTAAAGGTTTTGTTGAACCCAATACAAATAAATAATAACAAAAAATAAATATATCCCCAAACTGAGATTTCATGAAAGGAGAGTTGAGCCCTTTCTGCCCTGTTTTTCTATTTGTTTGGTAGTCAAAATTGTCCTTTAGTAACAATTGCTCTGCTTGGAGTGCCCCAGGGTTACTTTTCTCTCCAGGCCAACTCGCTGGATTTCTTTGGCCTCTCTGTGTCACTCTCTGGTGTTGCGCTGTAGTACTGGAACAAGCAGGATAGCTCTCATGTGACCGCCCACACAGTCCTTCTCTGGAGCTCCACGGGCTCCTTTGAGTCTCTGCGTCCTCCAGAACACCTGAACAACTCTCCTCAGGTCGAGAGCACCTCTCCCGTACGGCTGGTCTCTTTCTCTGCTGCCGTCTTCCCAGACTCTGCTTCCTGCTGCGCGCACTCTGCAAAACCACACGCCTTCTTTTCCCACATAGGCTTCTGCTAGCATTGTCAGTTCTGCTTCTGCTTCAACTCCTTTCCAGCTCTCAGTGGCATCTTTGACTCCATCAGCTTCTCGCCTGACAACCTCTGGTTCTGCTACTCCCTCCTCCACCTGTGCATGATTCCCACATTTAAATGTCCCACTCAGGTGATTTGTATTAAAACAACTAGACTGCACAATTTTCTTAGTAGCACCATTGATCATCATTGACTCTCTGTTCCTCTTCCTCGTCCCAGTACCATTAGCATTATGGGTCTTGAAGTCTATAATGGTTTTAGGTCTTCCATGATTATTTAGTTTCAATTGAGTATTGAACTGAAAGTTATCAGAGCCACCCATGAGATGTTATGTAAATGGTATGTGCTTTTACATTTGGGGTCTATATTCTACCTAAGACAGAATCATGATAATTAGAGGATGTCACTTTTGATTCATGATTTCCCAAGGTATAAAACGAATCCTGTTTAGGTGATTTTTCATAGAATGTTCTTTGGGTTTTCTCATGGGAGGGACTGATACAGTGACAGCGTGCCATTAGATATTTGGGAATTAAAGAATCCTCATAAGTTAGTCACCATTTGACCCGACAGCCATCTCCTCCCATGTGATGCCACCCCCAAGGTTAGTATCAGATAGCGGCTGTCTTTCCCAGGCCACATGGGAGAGACTTTAAGCTGGGGATCAGTGATGACTCCACATCATCACAGTCCCAGGCCCTGGTTTGTCTTCTTCTTTGAAGTGGCCCACTTGGTTCACTTCCCTGACAAGTAATGCCACAAGAAAGATGACTTGTATCACTTTCTTGTTTTGGGTCCCAGGCCCTGATTTCTCCTCTTCTTTGAACTGGCCCACTCCCCTGCTAAACATGACCATAGGGAAGATGAACCGTACTTTGCTTAGGGTCCCTGTCCCTCCTTTGGTTATCAGTGGGCTTATCTCTGCCACTGTCGTGAGGGAATTTCCCACTCAAGTTCTGTTTATGGTGTTTGTGGTCCTCAACCCTTCCCTGGTGGTCAATTTGCTTCATCCCACCACTGTGATGCGAAGGTTTGTAGGCTTTCTGCCCCTGCTGTGCCACCCAAGCATTATGATTGCAAACGGACCTAGGGTCAACTGCATGCTCCCTCTTGGTGAGCCACCCTGCATCCCCTCCAGGACTCCTGTGCCAACCTTTACCTTGTTAGGGTCTTCAGCGCGCCGCCAGGGCTCCCTGGGATGGTGGTGTTCGGTTTCTCCAGCGTCTTGCTTTCCCTGCACTTGTGCAATGGCGTTCCCTGCTGCCATCTGCGTTCCTTCCTCCTCTTGTTAATGCTGTGCACAGGTCTGCTCTCGCTGACCTTCCGGTCATCAGACGCGGCTGACTGCCAGCATCCTTGTAGCTCTCTCCTTTTGGATCAGCAACGCAGGTTTAAATCTCTCATATTCAGTGCGCAGCACACCTGCAGTCTCCCGCGGCTGCCCGAAACCAAGTGTTTAGTTCATTGTCGATCTTTATACCACGGGGCCAACTTGTCCCAGTATACCTAGGTTCCCATTGTTCTTCATCTCAGTACTTTCAAGAACCTTGAGATACTGTGCCTTATAAAAGTACATAGGTCTACTGTCTACAAAGAGGTTAGCAGATGAAGGAGGGGGTAGAGTATGTGAGGAGGGTGATGTTCTCATAAGGTCTGTACCCTAGATGGTTATCCTTCTCCCCATAGGGGGATAAGGATAGAAAAATATTTATTGCATCATAATATAATACACGGTTATTACAATCTAAAACATACTCATTATCATTTTCATTATTATGCAAATATTGTCATATTGTCAGCCATATTGTTCTCTGGTATGCTTGGGTGAAAGCTTCTGTAGTGCAAAAGTGCGTTCTTGTCTGTCGACTTATGAAAAGGTTTGACATATAAGGTTTTATTGTGCTAGCTAATAATAAGCTTCAAAATGGGCAATTAATATCCCTATTTTGTGTGTTTTTGTATTGTAGACCCTAAAAGTAGAAAATGAAGTGAGAGATGGAAGCCAGCAAAAGAGCTGTGTGAAATAAGACATATTGATACCTAAAGAAAGGATACGAAACAAAGCTTACCTCTCAGCAGAATTTTGATTCTAAGTTCATAGTTCTAGCATAAAGAAAGTGGAAGAAAAGTGGAATTGAGTAATAGTGTACCCCTGATGATTTCAGGCACATTGTTCTTAATTAGAGAGCGTGAAGGAGCGAAACATGTTGGGTAATGTATGATGAATAGGAGTGAATGTGAGCATTTAAAGTAGAATGTGATTTTTAGTAATATTAATCAAAAGTAATCAGTGGTAGTAGAAAACTGGTGCTACCCGCTGTAAGAACACTATGACTGCCTTTTCCACAATAATGAAAATGAGGAGTATGTTTTAGATTGTAATAACCCTGTATTACATTATGATGCAATACATATTTTTCTATGTTTATAACAAGCAGTGTATGAAGGTTTAATGATAGACATACACAGTGGACCAGATGTAGTTTAAGTCTGAACACAAACACTCATTTACCTACCGACTGGGCCTACAATATCTAACCTTAGCCTATGGAATACTTGTGTTTTCTGGTCTTAGGAGTGTACGGGGGACTATTCTCATAGGATGTAAAACTCCCCCCCGGTCTCTATTTAAGCAGTCCGTTTTCCCTTTCCATGGCGGCCATCGGGAGCGGACGCGCTGGGAACACAAGTGTTCCCAGCGCGTCCGCTCCCGAAAAAGGATCAAAAAGAAGGTAAGTGGGGTTGGGAGGGCGGGAGTGGGATGGGGGTGAAGAAAACAAAAAAAATACCTACCTGCGTCCCCGGCGAGGGAAGCCTCCAGCTGTGTGGAGGTGCAGAGCGGGGGTGGCCCCACTCCGAGTCTCCACATGGCTGGAGGCTTCCCTCGTCCCCCGCCAGGGACGTAGGAACAAGAAGGTAAGTTGGGGGGGGGCGTGGGAGGGAAGGGAATTAAAAAAAAGACTTACCCGAGTCCCCGGCGGGGGGCGAAGGCAGCCTCTCAGCCGCGGGGAGGCTCGGAGCGGGATGGCCCCAAGCATTACGATTGCAAAGGGACCTAGGGTCATCTGCATGCTCCCTTTTGTTGAGCCACCCTGCATCCACTCCAGGACTCCTGTGCCAACCTTTACCTTGTTAGGGTCTTCGGTGCGCGGCCAGGGCTCCCTGGGATGGCGGTGTTCGTTTTCTCCAGCGTCTTGCTTTCCCTGCACTTGTGCAATGGCGTTCCCTGCCGCCATCTGCGTTCCTTCCTCCTCTTGATAATGCTGTGCACAGGTCTGCTCTTGCTGACCTTCCGGTCATCAGACGCGGCTGACTGCCAGCATCCTTGTAGCTCTCTCCTTTTGGATCAGCAACGCAGGTTTAAATCTCTCACATTCAGTGCGCAGCACACCTGCAGTCTCCCGCGGCTGCCCGAAACCAAGTGTTTACTTCATTGTCGATCTTTATACCACAGGGCCAACTTGTCCCAGTACTTGGAATACCTAGGTTCCCATTGTTCTTCATCTCAGTACTTTCAAGAACCTTGAGATACTGTGCCTTATAAAAGTACATAGGTCTACTGTCTACAAAGAGGTTAGCAGATGAAGGAGGGGGTAGAGTATGTGAGGAGGGTGATGTTCTCATAAGGGCTGTACCCTAGATGGTTATCCTTCTCCCCATAGGGGGATAAGGATAGAAAAATATTTATTGCATCATAATATAATACACGGTTATTACAATCTAAAACATACTCATTATCATTTTCATTATTGTGAAAATATTGTCATATTGTCAGTCATATTGTTCTCTGGTATGCTTGGGTGAAAGCTTCTGTAGTGCAAAAGTGCGTTCTTGTCTGTCGACTTATGAAAAGGTTTGACATATAAGGTTTTATTGTGCTAGCTAATAATAAGCTTCAAATAGGGCAATTAATATCCCTATTTTGTGTGTTTTTGTATTGTAGACCCTAAAAGTAGAAAATTAAGTGAGAGATGGAAGCCAGCAAAAGAGCTGTGTGGAATAAGACATATTGATACCTAAAGAAAGGATACGAAACAAAGCTTACCTCTCAGCAGAATTTTGATTATAAGTTCATAGTTCTAGCATAAAGAAAGTGGAAAGAAAGTGGAATTGAGTAATAGTGTACCCCTGATGATTTCAGAAACATTGTTCTTAATTAGAGAGCGTGAAGGAGCGAAACATGTTGGGTAATGTATGATGAATAGGAGTGAATGTGAGCATTTAAAGTAGAATGTGATTTTTAGTAATATTAATCAAAAGTAATCAGTGGTAGTAGAAAACTGGTGCTACCCGCTGTAAGAACACTATGACTGCCTTTTCCACAATAATGAAAATGATGAGTATGTTTTAGATTGTAATAACCGTGTATTACATTATGATGCAATACATATTTTTCAATGTTTATAACAAGCAGTGTATGAAGGTTTAATGATAGACATACACAGTGGACCAGATGTGGTAAAAGTCTGAACACAAACACACATTTACCTACCGACTGGGCCTACAATATCTAACCTTAGCCTATGGAATACTTGTGTTTTCTGGTTTTAGGAGTGTACGGGGGACTATTCTCATAGGATGCAAAACTCCCCTCCGGTCTCTATTTAAGCAGTCTGTTTTCCCTTTCCATGGCGGCCATCGGGAGCGGACGCGCTGGGAACACAAGTGTTCCCAGCGCGTCCGCTCCCGAAAAAGGTTCAAAAAGAAGGTAAGTGGGGTTGGGAGGGCGGGAGTGGGATGGGGTGGAGAAAACAAAAAATAAACCTACCTGCGTCCCCGGCGAGGGAAGCCTCCAGCTGTGTGGAGGTGCGGAGCGGGGGTGGCCCCACTCCGAGTCTCCACACGGCTGGAGGCTTCCCTCGTCCCCCGCCAGGGACGTAGGAACAAGAAGGTAAGTTGGGGGGGGCGTGGGAGGGAAGGGAATAAAAAAAAAGACTTACCCGAGTCCCCGGCGGGGGGTGAAGGCAGCCTCTCAGCCGCGGGGAGGCTCGGAGCGGGGATGGCCCCACTTCGAGCCTCCTCATTGGCTGAGGGGCTGCCACGCCCCCCGCCGGGGACAAAGGCTGTGGAATCCCGACAGAGGGATTCTCGGCCGGGTAAGGACCCGGCGAGAGCCAATCAGAATGCGTGTTGCATTCTGCTTCGCTCTCGCCGGGTACTAATACGTAATAATACCCTCTAACATTCACCTCCCATGTGGACCACCATTTTATTGAATAATTTTAATACTATAACAGGGTCGGGCATACTCCTGGCATCGTGGAAAAAAATATATATTATCCAGATTTATAAAAAGGGCAATCGCCTCTTACCAGAAAACTATCACCCGATTGCCCTGTTAAACATTGCTGGGAAATTCTTCACCTCACTCCTCCTGTTCCAGTTGAATATTGGTCCATTGACTCTCGAAGATTTGATTTTAAACCAGCGGGTTTTCGCAAAATACTGGGTACCTCACTCAATGGGATGGTGGTGAATGTCTTGCAGGGAGAGGTAAGAGTGCAAAATAGGTCTGTATACGCTTGATTTATTGACCTGATGCCCACATTCGATAGAGTGAATTGAACCAGGCTGTGGTGTAAGTTACTAAAGCGGGACTAATAGGAGGGATCTTAGGGCCCCTGATTGAACTTCACTCTAATACCTTGCTGAAAGTGCAGCTGAATAATGAGGGTTTACTGTCAATTACCATTGAAACTTTTACGGGCCTGCGCCAGGGTCTGGTAGGGGTTTGGGCCTTTCCTCCTAAATTGGGGCAATCAAAGGTTCACTGGTGCCTATATGCAGATGACCTGGCCATCTTCGACTATACCCAGATGGGTCTACAGAGATTCCTTACAGCTATTAATGCCTACATGCCTGAGAATTATCTATTAATCGGTAAAAAGAAAACTTAGATCATGACCTTTGGGAGCTCCGCCAAATATATACATTTAATTGGTAGTTGGATAATATTAGGCTGGAAAAAAATCCATCTGTTGGAATACCTGGGTTATGCTCTTAGCGGCAGACCGTCCAATGAGGACCTTTATACCGTAACCAGAGTAAATGCTCTTGCATTTGCGAACCAACAAATTAGATTAAACAAGAGACCGTACGATACTACAAACAGACAGACCTTCCTGGTTTACTGTATGCAGCTGAGATTTATAGATTTAATAATGTATTAATGTGGGATCACATTGAGGGTTAGATTTGGAGGAAAGGGCTGGGGTTACCAATTTGTGTGCCGATTGCAGTGATAAGATGGAAATTGGGCCAGTTGGCAATCCAAGCCCATGTGCAATGGAAACTACTGTCACTTTATGCCAACATTTTGGCTATGCCTGAAAATTCCCCCTTTATAGACTTCAATCATGCAACTGTGGATCATTTGTTGGTAGTTCTGAATTCCTGGTTGAAGAAGTACGAAGGTTTGTTGCTCCGTTGATACTTATCTATGGAGCACATGTATACCTATTCCGCCATGTTAAAACAGAAATTCTGGCACGAAGTCTAGATGAACACAAAATCAGAGATCACTTGTATAAACTGTATACATATTTCATTATTGAGGAAAAGTGATTGCGACAGTTAACTTGTTGTTTGCTTACATTTCCTCATCCTTTTTGGAGGAGGCAATTTATGAGAGTGCATTGTTACCTCTTTCATTCCCTGGAAGTTGTAGGCCCTTGCCTGGAATTAGATCAAGAAAAATGATCTATAGACTGTGTGGCTTTGACCAACTTGAAAGCTTAAAACAACTGGTGACTTCATGTCCCGGCCTTGTGGATGGTGAGGTGTGAATATTTTTCCAAATTTGTATATAGTCCAGATGTAATTTCAGTGTAGCTTTCTGAGTAAGGATTCTTAATGGTACACAGATTTCACTGATTTTAGCGGTAGTTTTTTTTCTCCAGTTTTTATTTCCTAACAATGAAATAAGAAATATGATGCAATGTCTTGAGGGGCCTATATCGGCTAACATGTAATGTTCTATTTATTTATGTAAAATATAATTGTATTTTAGTGTCCATTTCTCATTCCTATTCGGTGTGTTCTATTATGTTTATTTTTATCTTTATGGTTGTGGATGTTGACTAGTCATGTGCAAGGTTTGTTTTAAATATGTGCACAGTAAATAAATAAATAAATACCCCTCCCTTCAAACTCCTCCTCCCCCTATTACTGCTCCCTTTAAACTCCTCCTACATCTTACTACTTACTGCTTCCTCCTACCCTTCTTTCACTTAGTCGGATCCGCTTCACAACCACTACATACACTACTCTTTCTAAACACATTCACCACACAAGCAGCCACATAGGGCAGTACCACTTCCAAGCCATTACCTCACCTTCTACACAAATCATTTTCACAGTCCACCGCTTCTTCCTCCCTCCTGTTGGTCTATGGGGTTAGGGGCCTTGTGGATAGTTGAGCAGGCTTTCCCGTATCTTCCTGTGAGGTTCTGTATATGGACACAGTTTTTCCCGCAGCTCTCTCTCTCCGCCACAAATCTCTGAAGCTTGCAGTACACGTCTGTATGGATATCACGGCTTCAATCCTTCTCTGTGTATCCCTTTCTATGCAGCTGATCCCTGCTTCAGTTCCGCGATGATTCAGTTTTCTCCTCATAACTGTACAGTGTAAGAACGTTATCAGGTAATATTATCCCCACCAATAATATCACCATATAAATGGGCGTCGGGAAGGGATATAGGCAATATTATTAGTGGGATAATTTTTGGGGTAAATGGGAGCAGGGGTTGTGGGGGTGTCCCCCGCTCCCTTTAAAATAATATGGGGTTTGCAGGAGTGTCCCCCACAGGTTTAATGGGTTATTATTGCCGCAAAAATATGGCGCCATTCTTGTATGGCGATATGTTTGCGGGGATATTAACACATGGAACCGTTAGAACTAGGTTCACGCTCCAATGCTTCTTTGTGGGTTCACAAGGGGGTGAATGGTCTTCATAAGTAACAGAGGGACACTGGCAAGTATCTTTCATTGGAGGCAGAGCAAGAGCTATGGGTGGTCTGTACAGAGCATACTGGCACTAGAAGACAAGGTGGGGATATGGGTCTTCTCAGCTACCCCCAACCCCAGAATTAGGACTGGCTATGTTCTCCCAACACCGGTTGAGAGGGTCCACTGTCACCTCTTGACAAGGTGAGGGTACTGGCCTGGTCACAGGAATCTGGGGATAATAGCTGACAGGATATTGGAGAAGAGCCCCTGAATCCTGGGAAAATCAGGAGGCAGGAGGAGAGACCCGGATGGCTGAGGCAAGGAGACAAGTGTCTGCAGGAAGGGCCCAGGAGGCAGGGTAAAGACAGGTACTGTAGTTGAGGCAATCAAGAGAACTTCTGGGCTGAAATGAGCAAGACCCAGAGAGCTGGGGAGGAAAACCTCAAGGAGATTGGGGGGCGATTGACCCAGACAGCCAGGAGGAGGAAGTCCCGGAGAAGTGGAGGAAAGAAGGGACTGAAAGCCATGAAGAAGGTACCCAAAGAGGTGAAGAAGAAGAGAGCAATAGCAGCATATTAGAAATCTTGAATTGTTCTACGGAAGGTGCCCAAGGGGGTGAAAGAAGTGCCCAAAGGGATGAAAGTGGGGAGGAGAATAGACAGCTGGTGCGAGAATAAACAGGGATGAGAGATCAGCAAAGAAAGAACAAGGAATAGAGGAAAGTGAAGCAGAGTGGGAAGAGGAGGAGTTGAATGAGGTAGAGGAGTGGGGACATTTTCAAGAGCTGAATGGGTTGTCAGAAAGAAGTGAGAAGGGTATCCTACAGGAAAAAGTAGAAGGAATTAAAGAGGTAGACACAAAGACCAGTAAAGGCCTAGGGGAGGAGGTGGTACAGAGAGGTGTTGTTGGGAAGGGAAAATGATCTTCCTGCACCCCCAGGCGCTTTAGAATAAGGCAAAAGCCGTCATTCGTAATTTAAGAAACCAGGGAGAGGGGGGTGCTCTTACAGTCTTCTACACAATCATATTACGGCATGTTTTGTAGGTGTAGTGCACATACGGGAACAGAAGCCATCTTAGATATTAGCAACCATATTGTGGCACAAAGCTTAAACGTAGCGCGGCAGTCAACAGACCAGGCCTAGGCCGCAAACATGATCACGGGAATAGGTTGTATCCCACACACCGATGAGAAAGGCCAGAGCTGCACTGCCCCATAAAACCCTTTATTGTCCTAAAATGTTGCCAACCTTCGAGCCCTGGGAATAATGTGACCGAGTGTCTGTGAACAGTGCAATCCCATGAGAAGGAGGGCAAAAGCCTTCAAACCCCACCAGTCCCAATCCTAAATTATAACACCCCAATGCCTTGGGCTTTAAGATCCCTGAATTCCAATGTATTAGATAACCCCAGACCACTGACCATAAACCTGTTGGATCCCCGATCGATCAGAAAGATCAGAAAGCAGGGCATTCCTGCCTTCACTCTCAGGTCACGTGATTTGTGCTGCGAGATGCAGGCAGCAATGAAATTATAGCCCAAAACGAGGGTGGGAGAACCTTGGAAGAATGCCGGCCTGTCTGGGAGCCAGTGAAGTGAGTGAGTTAGTGTGACCTCGGCTTTCCCCCTGAGCACCTGTCTGTTCGTACCAGGTGCACTGTTACATAGAAATAAATAATTTTTTTCTTAGTTAGCAATATAATTGTAATTTGTCCGCTGATTGATGATGACTGCAAGATTGCCCATGTGGAGTAAGATGGACGGACGGGCTGAGACCAACGGCCTGGCATCCCCTATGGAGCACGTGACCTATGCTTAGGGTCTAACCAACCAGCAGTGCTAGCTTGCACATTATATAATTTACATCACTGATGACGCTGTATGCCTTCATAAAGTATTGTCCGTATCCTTTTGGATGAGAATAAAACTTCTTATCCCTGCAAGAGGTGCATTGGGCCTTTTTCCCTATTGGGTATTTTTTCTGGTGTGAGCATCTGGGGGGCTTTGCTACAGTGCAGAGGGGAATTTTGGTGAAGAGAAGGTAAGAAACCCAAAGACAAAAAGGGCTTCGCCTAGAAATGTAGCTAACCTAAGAAAAAGCTTTGCAGGAGCGAGACTTGGGGCGGGGTGCCGGGGAAGAGAGGGATTGGAACAGCTAGATGGAGGAGCAGAACCCTGACAGAGAGGAATGAAGTGAGGAACCTAGTGGGAACCCTGTCCCAGTATTAGGACAGCCTCCTGTTATCTTCTCGCTCCAAGCCATCCTAGATGGCCCCCCTCTCACAACCCCGCTTACAGCGCACACCCACAGGCTACAATAATGGCAACAGGAACCAAGGAGAAAATATCTTGAGAACTGAGGGCGAGAGAATCCTTAAACCCAAGACTAATAACACAAGAAAAGAGACCCCAAGAAATGTGGAAAATAGGGCGCGGGAATCCCATATACCCGAGAACTTTGAGCGCTTGCGTATTGTGTGTGGATTTGCCAGGGGACATCCAGCAACCAGACCTACAGAACATAGGCATAACATTTATTGGCACACTTTACATTTACAAAAAAAGACAATATCTTTGGATACGTTTTAACCAGAACCATACCTCACAGAGGGAAAAGTAATCTAGTCAACTTTTGGGTTAAATTGGACACTATTTGTTTATTTTGGCCCGTATACCAATTCAGTGATTAAACCTATTCTGGCCTGTTTGTCGGTCTATGTCTGCTATGTCACACTTGGCAGTCAATCTAGTTTTTTTCCACATTTTACCAAAGAGGTCGGCCCATCAAAGAGCATGTCCAAAAGCTTTACTTGTACATCCTGGAATGATGCCTGATCACCACACCAGTAGCCATGGAGCTGTCTACGTAGTCCGTGGAGTCCCAGAACGACTGTAAAATGTGTCCTTTCTGTCCTGCCCTAGCTGGAAACGTAAATTGGAGGTCAGTTGAGAAATGTTTTCCTGGAAAAATCTGCGGCCTCCCATAAAGCTTGCAAGCACCTGGACCGCGCATATGATACATGGAGAGCTCTAAGCACCAAACCGCTGGCAGCAAAGACTTTTCTTCACCCCGGTATCCCGTTTCTAGGATTCTCTATCTGGAGGAATAGTTGGAAAGGCATTAGGCCCGGATCTAGCTGTTGCAGCCTAGACAACTAGCCTTTCGGAGTCCAATGAGAGGTCAGAAAAAATAATCTGTGCTTTTGCACCAAGTCTGTATTGACTCTGGCAATAGAGGTGGATCTATTTACCAGAAGAGGTAAAAGCCCATGCGATAAATTATATTCTAATAGCTAAAACTCCTAATGTGCCTTTCTTTTCTGCCCTTTAGTTTGACACAAACTGCAAACACCTTTTTAATAAGTGTCAACTAAAGGGCAATCACGTTTTTTAGTAAGTGTCAAACTGAAGGGCAGAAAAGGCATGTTATGAGTTTTAAGTGTTAGGTTATCATAGAACCCATGGACTTTTGCCTCTTCTGTAGGAGCTACCAGCTGAAGAAAGTCTACGGCTATGAGCTTCATTTGAGTGTTCCTCAAGGAGTTCTTTGGGGGAACGATGACTTCCTGGAAGACCCCCCCTGGCTGGAGTCTACAGGGAATATCCTCTGAGTATTTGTTAGGGAATATTTGTTCTTTTTGCATTTTCACACAATTGATTTCAATAGCACAATCACCTGCAGCTTTGTCTTAAACCCTTACCTGACTTTTGAGGCAATTAAAGCCTTTTTCACTTTACTTACTTGCTCAGCTAATTTATTTCAGGGCACCGGTGAGCCCCAAAGTATACCAGTGCAGGGCAATGGTTTTCCTTGATCATGATTTTTTATTTTGTATTCATGTAGCACACACCACCTTACAGGGGAGTGCTGAAGGGGTATTTGCATCCCCTTTTCACTTTTGTTTTGTAACATACTTATTTCCTTTTTGATGTGTCTAGGACAGACTGCAGGCAGTGAACCATACTTTTCATCTATCTTTGGTGTACTTCTGTGAATATTTTTTATTGCATAATGCCATTTTGAGTACCATGTACTCAAACTGGCCACGCCATATAGTTTAAGACCTGTCCCTTGGCCAGCTTGTTTTTTGGCAGTCTGCCCTTGTCCAGCTTGTTTTTCGCCAGTCTGCCTGTCCTCTCAAGCCTGGAAACCCCATATGCACTTCTCTGATTCAGCTCTGATTCCCTGGCTAAAGCCTTTTTGGGGCTTAATTGGTCTGGATTGGGTTGCCTAGTCCCCCCAATACAGAGCCCTGCCAGGAAGTATCTGTTGCTCTGCAGATATGGGGTTTGTGGGTGTCCATGATTGGACAGCCCTTACTTGTTTGAATGGTGCAGATCCTTGCTATTGGTTGGCTGGATAACCCCCAACCTGGATGATTTTGAATAAAAAGAGGAACTTTGCTGCTATTCTCAAGGTCGACCAATGGAAACAAGAGCCAGAAGAAGATGAGTCGGCACTAAAGACCTGTAAGATTGCTGCTATGGAAACCAGCATTATCCAAGACAACTCCTGGTGAACTCTGGCTGCTCTAACTGAGACCAAATTAGACCTGCATTCTTCCCTTGGACTGGTGCAAACAAATGGTCCTGCTGTCACAGGTTTCCCCTTTTCTCACCTGTTTTTGCTGCTTGCCGGTATCTTTGGGAGGAGTCTTCTTCTTTACGGTTCAGGTTTTATATAACCCCGCTCGGCCGTCGTCGGCTTCCAGCGTTCGTTCAGCTTCAGTGTCCGGGATCGAGGCAACGTCCAGGAAGTCCAGGGAACAAGAAGTGTACTCGGAGGCGGGTACACGGAGTCCGGAAGGATGACAGGAAAGGGGGGTTGAGAATATAGGAGAAGACGGAGGGACCGGGAACCAGGAATAAACAGAGTACTGCGAAAGCGAACTTACGAAGCACACGTCATGCCACAGCAATCAGTAGTGTTGAGACGCGTGGGCGCGCAGGGGCGTGGCTACTTTATAGGATGTGCTGCATCGGACGTAAAGGCTGGGAGGCAGCGTTTGGTGCTTAACGGCCATGTTGGAAGTAGCACAGAGTGTAAGCCCCGATGTGTCAAGGACCAGGAGGTCCAGAAGGGGCGTGTCTGACGTCTCATGAAGCATGCCTCCTCCGAAACCCCGTCCCGCCTGGTTTGCCCGGGTGCATGAGATGGAACCTCTTGAGAAACCTGGGGATATTTAAGTTTGAGATTGGTTCCCAAGTGCGTTCACTGGGAGGATATCCTTTCCATTCCACCAAGTATTGGAGCTGACCATGCTTATATCTAGAGTCACATATTCTGGAGACCTCATATTCTAGTTGGTCATTGACTAGTACAGGATTGGGTCTGAGGTTTTTCCGGAAAGTCCGGATGTATGGTTTCATCAGAGAAGTATGGAAAACTGGGTGAATTCTCCTCCAGGAATCTGGTAATTTGAGTCAAAAAGCCACTGGGTTAATGACTTCTTTTATGGAAAAGGGCCCATAATACCGGGGTGCCAGTTTATTTGGTCGTAGATGTCTTGGCAGTAGTCTCGAGGACAACCATACCTTATCTCCAACTGCATAGGAGGGCCCTGGTCCTCATTTGGAATCTGCGTAATACTTGGTATGAGTCCGAGCCTTTTCTAACTGCTCCTTGGCTTCTTTTTGTACATTGGTCAGTGTTTCGATCCATGAATCAACTGTAGGGACAGGTGTAGGGTGTGGGAGGATGGAAGGTAGCACTGAAGGGTTGAACCCTTGACTACAGAAGAAAGGGCTGGTCTTGAGAGCCAAATGGTCCGAATTATTGTAAGAGAATTCGGCCAGAGGTATTAGAAGTGACCAATCGTCCTGGACCTTGGTAGTGAAACAACAGAGATATCGTTCCAGGGTTTGGTTCACACGTTCGGTAGCCCCATTAGTCTGTGGATGATACCCTGAAGAGAGGGTACGTTGTATTCCCAGTATTCGGCAGAGGTGTTTCCAAAAGTGAGATATGTATTGAGACCCTCTGTCTGATATAATCTTGGAAGTGAGTCCATGGAGTCTAAACATGTGTTCCAGAAAGATTCCAGCTAGTTCCGAGGAAGAGGGTAGTTTATGTAAGGGTGTAAAATGAGCCATATGAGTGAATAGATCTATGGTGACCATGATAGTTGTATACCCCCTGGAAGGTGGTAGTTCCACAATGAAGTCTGTAGCAATAATTTCCCAGGGCCTTGTTGGTAGTGAGGGCTGAAGTAGGAGGCCCGCCGGTCTCTTGTTGGCATGCTTGTTTTGACTGCAGACTGCACAGGCTTGAATGAACAGCCTTATGTCAGACTTCATTCTCGGCCATCAGAATTGTCTCTGTAGAAGATGGAGGGTGTTTGTAATACCACGATGTCCAGAGTGACGGGTATCGTGGCAGAGATTTAATACCCTTTGCTGTAGTTTCTGTGTGGGGATGACTAAGCTCTTATCCTTGAAAAGGTATCCATCCTTAGTTCCGAGATTCCATCGGTTCTTTCCTGAATATTCTTCCCATAGTTCAGAGGACTGTGTTTGTATTCAAACCTCGTCTAGGAGGCTCTTTGCTTGAGCCACGAATATCGTGTGTGGGAACATTTTAGGGAACGAGCGGTCTTCAAGGGTTTTGTAGTCAGGACGTCGAGATAAGGCGTCAGCAATCAAATTCTGTGTTCCAGGGACGTGATGAATTTGGAACTGATATTGGGCAAAGAAGAAGGCCCAACGGGCTTGTCGGCTATTCCTACATTCCAAGGCCTGTAATACTTGAAGGTTACGGTGGTCTGTGCGTACCTGGACTGGATGTTTTGCTCCTAGAAGTAAATGACGCCACTCTGTGAAGGCTTGGCGGATGGCTAGCAGTTCTTTTTCTAAAACAGAGTAATGGGTTTCACTGGGAGTTAACGTCCGTGAAAAATAAGCAATAGGATGTTCTAGGCCATCATCAAATTCTTGTTTTAGAACCGCTCCAATGGCGAAGTTAGAGGCGTCTGTCTCTACTAGGAAGGTTCGGTTGATGTCAGGTTGAGCCAGGATGGGAGCTTGTGTAAACTCAATTTTTAGCCGTTGGAATGCCTCCTCTTGGGCTGTTGTCTAATGGAAGGGAGCCTTTTTTCAACAAGGCTATGATCGGTTGAACTATCTCAGAAAAGGAGGGTATGAATTTCCGGTAGAAGTTGGCTAACCCCAGGAAGGATTGAATCTGTTTCACAGTAGTCGGAGTCGGCCAAGACAGTATGGCCTTTACCTTGGTTTGATCCATTCCAATACTGTCTGGACTAAGGACAAATCCTAGATAATGAACAGTAGAAACATGAAAAAGACACTTCTCGGGTTTTGCTAGGAGTTTGTTTTCGCGTAGCCGTTGTAACACTGCCTTAACATGCTCTTCATGCTTCAGATGGTCCTTAGAGAATATCAAGATGTCGTCCAGATACACGATGACAAAGAGGAATAGCATGTCTGAAAATACCCGATCCATGAAGCGTTGGAAGACCGCTGGGGCATTTGCAAGTCCGAAGGGCATGACCAAGTACTCAAAATGACCAACAGGTGTTCTAAAGGCTGTCTTCCATTCGTCTCCTTATCTAATACAGATCAGATGGTAGGCACCTCTGAGATCCAACTTAGTGAAGATTACGGCTCCTCTTACAGCTTCCAAGATATCTGAGATCAAGGGCAATGGATAGCGATCCTTGAGTGTACACTGATCTAAACCTTGATAATCAAGACAAGGTCTGAGCTCATTGGTGTCCTTTTTAGGAACAAAAAACAGTGAGGCTCCGGCTGGGGATTCGGATGGTCGTATGGTGCCATTTTCAAGGTTTGTATCTAGGTACTCACGGAGGGCCTTCTTTTCAGGTTCGGATAGGATGAACATCCTTTCAAAGGGGATCACAGCTGAAGGTTCGGTATCAATAGCACAGTCTTCTGGTCTATGAGGAGGTAAGGCTTGAACAATAGCAGAAGAGAACACAGAATATTCCTGATAGATTTCGGGAAAATGGATGATATTTGAGAGCGTGAGCGGCCCCTGATGATTTGCTGAAACTCCTTCCGATGGTGTCAGAACGGGATCCGGGAGTAAGCAATGAGACATGCAATATTCGGAACCCAGAAATAAGGATCCTGCTGTCCAATTGATGTAAGTGTTGTGTCTCTGTAGCCAGGGCATTCCCAAAACCCTTGGGTAATGGGCGGACTTAATGATGTCAAACTTTATCTTCTCTCAATGGTGGTTTATTGCGAGCTCAATTTCCTTGGTTTGAAGGGTTATGGGTCCTGAAGAGAGGGGTCTTCCATCAATTGCTTCTACAGGCTACATGATATCCCGGGATTCGTATGGAATATGGTGTTTAAAGACCCAGTCTTGATCTATAAATATTCCCATAGCTCCACAGTCCACCAGTGCCAGAATGGGGTAGGTTTCCTTCTTGGATGGGGATAGAAAAGCCTGTAAAATCACCAGATAGTTTTGTCCAGGAGAGTTCAAGGATGGAATAGATGTGGAGCAAACATCACTCTCCCGAAACTGTGCTCCATCTAGGATCGGGAGCTGGCGTTTCACGAACGCCGAGGAGGAGCTATAGGACACTCTCTCACTAAATGTTTGTCCGAGGCGCAATACATGCATAAGCCTGTATGGATCCTTCGCATTCTCTCTTGTGGGGGGATGGGTCCACAAAAGTTGCATGGGTTTGGGTTCGTTACTAGGGACAGGAACCAGCTCCGACTTCGAGGATGTCTCCATAGGGTTCTTCTGGAAGGGCAACCTGGTCTTCTTTTTCTCTGCTTTTCTTTCCTGGATGCGGAAGTCAATCTGTAGAGCGAGATCCATAAGGGCTTGGAATTAACTTGGGCGAGCAACTCGGGCTAGTTCATCCGTGATGTCTTCATTTGGGCCTCTACGAAAAAGAGTGAAGCAGGCTTCTGAGGACCAATCTGCTTCTTTAGCCATTTGCTTAAATCATGTTACATATGTGAGCATGTCCTGAGAGCCCTGTTGGAAATCGAGTAGACGCTCCTGAGCGGTGTAAACCTGTTCTGGGCGGTCAAACATGGTCTTAAGGGCTTGAATGAACCCATCATAATCATCCAGGAGGGCATCTCTGGCATTAACTAAAGGTGTGCCCCAGGTTAATACATTCCCGGAAAGGTGTGAGATGATAAAGCCCACATTAGCCCTGGGAGTAGAAAAATAATAAGGCTTAAAGGTAAAGTGGACCAGACAGGAATCAAGGAATCCACAAAGATCTTTTGCAGACCCATCGTATTTGTCAACAAAGCCGCCCAATAGTACACTTTCCTTCGCGGCGGAGTCTCGGGATAAGACTAATTGCTTTAACGCGGCATTTTCTGCCTTTAGGTTTTGTAATTCGGTCGTTAGTTCTTGCATGCCGTGCATAAGATCTTGAATGGCCGCCTCCATATCTGTATTGTCTTCAGTTAGGGGCGTCTCAATCTGTCACAGGTTTCCCCTTTTCCCAGCTGTTTTCGCTGCTTGCCGGTATCTTTGGGAGGAGCCTTCTTCTTTACGGTTCGGGTTTTATATAACCCCGCTCGGCCGTCGTCGGCTTCCAGCGTTCGTTCAGCTTCAGTGTTCGGGATCGAGGAAACGTCCAGGAAGTCCAGAGAACAAGAAGTGTACTCGGAGGCGGGTACACGGAGTCGGGAAGGATGACAGGAAAGGTGGGTTGAGAATATAGGCGAGGACCGGGAACCAGGAATAAACTGAGTACCGCGAAAGCGAACCTACGGAGCACACGTCCTGCCACAGCAATCAGTAGCGTTGACACGCGCAGGCCCGCATGGGCGTGGCTACTTTATAGGACGTGCTGCATCGGACGTAAAGGCTGGGAGACAGCATTTGGTGCTTAACGGCCATGTTGGAAGTAGCACGGAGTGTAAGCTCCGATGTGTCAAGGACCAGGAGGTCCAGAAGGGGTGTGTCCAACAGCTCATGACACCTGCATCCTGCTCCAGAAACCTGCAACCAGTGCCCATCAAAAGTGTCCCAAGAACATCCTGTGGGCAGTATCTCCTCTACCAAGGCCTCTCCTTTGCTATGGTGGTTGTCCTATGGTGGTTGTCATGAGTTGGAGATTGAGACCCTGTAGATCGACTTGTGGCCCAGGAACAATGCTGCTGCTGTCAACTGTGAAGAGGGGGCCTTCCTGGTGCCTGTTTCTTGCTGACGCCACGAGTCAGGCCTGCTGCCTCTGACAGGGATTTCTTTGCCGCCCTTCTACATCTGAGTCGTGGGAATCCAAACTCGCTATGGCTGTTGTGCCAAAGAAGCTGGCTGATCTAGCTGCAGGTCTTTCAGACCATCTGAGAACTGGAGATTGTAAATGCTGTGTAGCTGGATCCAATCCTGACAACATCTTCAGCTACTCCACCTGTCACCCCTTAACCTCTCTCTTCAGAATCAATGCCTGAAGTACGTGTCCCCAGTGATTCTGGATAACCTAGGCGCAGATGCCTAGAAAATCAGATTAAGAGGTCTTTTTCTAGCTTGAAAGGTTGGTTTCTAGCCAAGGGTCCCCTGGTAATCCATAAAGTGGTGGGGAAGCCCTACCTTTACTTACTGTTTTTCTACAAGAGGTGCCTTTAAAAGCCATACTCTTTTGGCCTTGGCAACACTTGTGCAGGGGGATTTGGATCCCCTAACCCCCAACTAGGTACTCATCTTAACATTGACTCTTTTTAACCATTGGACAGTTTACTTAACTGCAAAAAGGACTGAATAGGTTGGGTGTCTGTGAACTATATATTTTAAATGCATTTGTCTTGTTACTTTAATATTAACCCTCTGCATTGTCCAGAAGGCCTTCTGGTGCCTGGGGCCTCAATACCTTCAACTCTCTCTTCCTAAATATCTTCCTTCTCGAACTCTTTGCTCATCCGCCTCCAACTCCCTCAGGGTCAGTCGCTTCTCCAAGCAATGAGTTGGGGGTCGATTTCTTTTCTCGGCTGGGGCCTCCCTCTGGAACAGCCTCCCTGAAAATTGAGGAGAACTATCTCCGGTTCGGAAAGCACCTCAAAACCTTTCTCTTTGCTTCTGCTTTCTCTCCTCCTCTCCCCTGCTGAAATTCCTGGCTGAAACTGAAACAGCACTGGTTACCTGGCCACCCTCTGACCTTGGGCCCGGGTCCCCTCCCCAGTCAGTCGCATACCTGCACTGACTCCTGGCAACCCCCGCACTTGGGGACTGTTTTCTGTGTCCTTACAGTCCCACTTCCAGGACTTGACACCTGATGTCTGCACTTACCCTTGCACTTGCCACCAGCTGGCCGCACTTTTTACTTACTATTTATTTATTCTATTATCCCATGTACTGCACTGTCCCCTCCCCCTTCCCCCTGCACTTTTCCCCTTCCCCCTTCCCGTGCAGTTGCGTGATCTGAATGACACCTGGCCTAGTATGATCGCTGTCTCTGTCTTCCCTCTGTTCCCATCCCTTGCCTCGTCGTGCCTTGAAACACTTGTGTATAGGCGTGTTATAAATGCCATATCATATCAATATTACAATTGCACATTGCGTTGTTGAATTGTTTTTGATTGTGTTGGAGGGTAAAGTGTTGTGTAGTTCCATTTTGGTATTGCTGACAGTGTATATATGTGTAGATTGGAGTGTTTTGCAGTGCGTAGTATACGTTTGTTTTTATGCATGTATTTTTAACACCAAATCGTTTTTGGTTTTTGTGCTCCTTTGTGCTGCTTCCGTTTCTATAGTTGTCAACTGTACTTGCACACCGCCCCATAGCTTCTGAATTATGCCTTACTGCTCTGCACATGTTACCTGTGAGAGTTTGGCTAGACTAAGTGTCAACATCCGTGCTCACCGACTTTGTGGGCCTCTCAGAACCCCCCCATTGTGCTGGTTCTGAAAATACCTGCTAACATTACTCTTCTTCCGAATCCTCCTCTGAGATGCCACTAAGTTTTCCAAAGAAGGCTGGCCTGTCAGTGCTCCTGTGCCAGTCTTCCTCCACTGGGTCCTCGCTAATGACTATAAAGCCATAGGAGCTGGAAGGGCCATCACTTCAGTGGCACCGATGACGCCAGTCCTTTGGGTGGTAAGTGATGCTTTCTAAGGGCTGAGCTGTCCTTGGCGGAAATGGCTGGCATTTCCAGCGGTTGAGCACTGCGACCCTACATACTTCATACTCATCTGGAGTGGAGGATGAAGCACAAATAAGCGACTCGTGCGATTCTCAGCTGTGGGTTCTTGAGTAAGAGGACTCGCTCCATGAATGGTCGTGGCTCCTCTTTTCCTTCTTTTCTTTCTCAACATCCTCAAACAAAAAGAAGCGTTTCTTGAGATGTGTCTGTGTAAAGAGTTGATTTAGAGCGAGGGTTCCAAGTCACCAAACTGTTTCTACCACTCTCTGACAAAACAAGCTCGTCTTTCAACTCCTTGAAGGCATTGGAGTGCATGAAAAGGCATGACCGGCAGTCGTCCTTGTCATAGTCCTTTCCCAGGCACACTTAAGAGTATGCCCAAATCTGTCACTGGCCTTAAAGCCATACTTAGGAAAACTCCATAAACGTAGCTTTAGTAAAAAAAAAAAAACATGTTGTGCGTGTTGATGCGGAAAAAAGGTATGACTCTGGGTATTTATGTAGATGAAATCACTTCTGGGACAAAGGGGCACCAAGGAGCTGAGAGGAAGCAGGCCCGAAACCATAAGTGCTGCCTTTTGTCAAGCTGAAAAACGTTAAAGTTGAGACTGTGTCCCAAAGACATTTTAAAGAAGATGAATCTATGGAAGGAATGTGTCTGCAAGTAAGGCCACAATCCAAGGAAGGTTCTATTGGCTGGATCCCTGCTCTGCTTTAGGACCTCTACTTCAAAGGTGTCTGGGGCAATCCCATGCAAATGAGGAAAACAAGTAGCAATTAAAAAAATACCTGCTTGGTACTCCATGCTGAGTGTTGACGAGGCATTTAGACGGACAATGTTAAATTGGAGTTCCTGTGTGGGGTGACAGGTCCTGCTGGCTCCAATGCAGACCTGTGGGTAATCCTCCCCATCCACTACCAGAAGCTCAAACAGCGCCAAGGGCACAGGCAACGCAATGGGGAAATGCTGAAATACAAAAGCAGGCCTGTCACAACAGCAGACCACAAGCGAGAAACCGCAGTGTGAACTTTTTCTCAGCAATGCTATGGGACCCCCCTCAATGCGAGCTCCTACCCAGCAAACTGATTATTCTTCCATTAAGAACCATTTCTATTTTGTGCTGTAGGACCCCCATCTCATACATGGGATCGCCTCCTCAGCAGTGCCTAGTCAGTGCTGTACGAATCCAGGAGTCTAAGCTTTCTCACCGCAAATCTCTTTGAATGTTATATATTCACAGACATGTGTGTCTTCTCCAGGCAATACACTGCTAAAGCTGTACACTTATCATACTAGCAGCATGAACCTCGTCCAAGCAAAGCTTGTGCCACATCCTTCTCTGTGTTCGAAATCGCCTCCTTTTCTTTCCAACCACTTTTGCTTGGTTCCTACCATATATTACCTTGAGCAACATAAATTTCTGCAGAGGCTCGTACCACTGCAGGAGAGCAGTGCTTCCAGGAAGGGCTGCACAGAGGAACGTGCTTCCAGAATAAGGATTCCTCACTGGAAAGAACAAGTGAGAAGAGGATGTTAATTTCCTTCAACACTGGTTTTGAAGCTTGATACCTTTTTTAAAAAAAATATATTTTTATTAACATTTTTCAAATAAACATCTTTATCCTCCCCCCTGTCACCCAACTCCCACTTCCCCACTTCTCCCACCTCCCCTCTCCCACCCCCAGGCAGAGTCAGCATAACATTTTTCACTTGTTCAATTTGGCAACAAGTATTCTAGCTTACATAATGTTCAATATCCTTATATTATGTGGACACCATTGCTGTACAAAGTCACCATTGAGATAGTCCAAACCCACCGCCCATTCTTGTTGTCATTTCTCCTGTTCTCCATGAAGGTTATATGTCAACCACTCCAAGGCGATGAACCCCCCCACAGTTTAATTAACTAGTTTCTAACCCCTGGCGACTTTTTCTGTTTGCAAGCACTTGCGATGACCAACCATGCAGCTATTACCATTAACATGAAAGCCTTGTTTTGAATTTTGTTTGGTTAAACTATTCTCCGGATCAAACAGACCACACATCCATTCCTTAAGTGTCCCTACTACTACCGTGGAAACCACATTTTTAAATCTGATTCGTAACTTCCTCAGATTTGGGCATCCCATCATATATGCCGCCTTTCCATCCACAACCTCGCCAACATCCATCTGTGGAAGTCGGGAACATTTTGTGTAGTTTTTCAGGGGTGAAGTGCCATTGGGACATGATCCTATACAACGCTTCCCTTATCTGGAGAGACCTTGTTAATTTGGGGATGATTTTCCATAGATGTTCCCAATAATTTCTCGGTAGGTCTGTCCCCAGAGTCTTTTCCCATTTGTGCATATACCCCCAAGCCTGTCCCTTTTTTTCTTCTATCAGTATCAAATATAACTTTGATACCAATTGTCTATTCCCTGAATATGTGGTAATATATGTTTCAAGTGTAGTGAGCTCTCTCCCCGCAGCTTCTTGCCCACCAGATCAGGCTCCCAATGACTCAGTTGGTAGTAGTCCAACCTATCTTCTTCCGAAAGACCCAGTAGTTATTTGCATTCCTCAAAGGAATAAATGTCCCCTCATATCATGCATCTTTGTGCAGCCTACTTTCCGCCACTGTTGAAACGTACCCTGTATCGTCCCTGGATGAAATTGTGGGTTCCCAAATAATGGAGTAAATGGTGATGGGCGTGTGGACAAAGCTACTTTATCTTTTAGGCAATCCCATATATCAAAAATCGCGGCAAGAACCTGGCTAGTCTGCGTATTAAAAGGCCTGTTGTGTCTGTATAGCCTCAATACGCCTTCCAATGTGCACCCAGCCACTGCCCTATCCATTTTACCCATGATTTCTTAGTATCCCCCCGTAAACCATTCCCGGAGTCCCCGTAGCTGTGCAGCCTCATAATATTGTTCAAGATTCGGCAAGCCCACTCCCCCACTTTCTCTGGATGCCATCAAAGTTTGAAATGCCACTCTGAGGGCTTTATTTCGACAAAGAAATCTCCTAACCTCTTTATTCAATACCTTAAAATAAGACAAAGGAACTTTAACTGGAAGAGCTTGGAATTTATAGAGTCACCTCGCGAGAGAAACCATTTTAATAGTAGCTATCCTTCCTAGCCATGAAATTTGTAGCTGAGTCCATTATCCAAAATCCTCCTTCACCTGCTGCAGTAATTATGAGTAATTACTATCGAACAGCTGGGAAACTTTCTTTGTTATGTTAATCCCCAAATATCTGATAGAACTATGCGCCACTTTAAACACCAAATTTGAGGACAGAGTCTCCTCCTGTTGAGTGGATAAACCTAATTCCAAAAGCTCTGATTTCCCCATATTGACCTTAAGACCTGCCACCCGTTCAACGTCAGCCAATTCTTCCAAAATTGCTGGCATCCATCGTTCAGGTTCCAGTAATGTCAGCAGCATGTCATCTACGAAGGCCATGATCGTATGCTCCTCTCCCCCAAATGTGATACCCTGTATGGTCTCTCTCGCTCTGATTCTATGTAAGAATGATTCCAGATATATAGCATATAGGAGTGGCGAAAGCAGGCACCCCTGTCGAGTGCCCCTAGCTACTTTTAAGCTACGAGAAACTTGTTTGTTAATTGCCAACCGTATCGTGGGAGCTCGATAGTCACACCACACCATCTGAATAAACTTGGTCCCCATTCCCATCTGTTCCATGGCAAAAAATAAAAAAGGCCCTTATACGCGTTCAAACATCTTTTCGGCATCTAAAGACACTAAAACTGCAGCAATCGGTTTTATATACATTTTTTCAATTAAATGGGTAATCTTCTTGATGTTATCCAAAGTCCCTGATTGATCCATATGCATCAAATCAGGCAGAAGCTGCGCTAATCTTGTTGCCAAGATGCTAGTAAACAGCTTTGCTTCAATGTTTAGTAGGGCAATGGGTCTATATGACCCGCATTTCGTCGGGTCTTTCCCGGGTTTTCCAAAGACCACTACCTTCGCCTTCGACATAGTAGCTGTCACTGCCCCGTTGACCGATATTGTATGAAATAATTCCCTTAATATTGGGCCAACTGCCTTGTATATTTCTTATAAAAAGTTGCAGCAAACCCATCTGATCCGGGTGCTTTGTTTATTGGTAACACTCTTTTTATTGCCTCCATCACCTCCTCCTCACTAATTTCCCTATCTAGATTCTCCCGCTCCTCTGATGTTATTTTGGGCATATTTATCTCACCCATGTAGCGTTGTATCTCTTGATAATCAGGGTGACTTGACGCATATAATAATTCATAGTATTGAGCGAAAGTTTTGGTTATGTCCCGGTGACTATTGACCTGTCGGGCTGTGATATTCGCTGTATCAGCTTCGCAGCCTCTATTCCCTTCAATTGTTGGGCCAGCAATTTATCCGCTTTGTTAGCACGGACGTAGTATCTTTGTTTAGTTAACAGCAAAGATCTCTCTGCTCTCCGAGTCCGCAATATTCAGCTGACTATTTAACTCCTTCAATTGATTGGATAATGGCCTTGTTCTATGATTAGCAATAGCTATTTGGGTATCCTGCACTTGGGTCTCAAGATCCACTTCCATCTTTGCCCTGTTTCTCCAGCCGAACTTTAAGTGCTATAAGGTCTCCTCAAATCACTGCTTTAAAAGCATCCCATATTCCCTCAGGCGAGACCGACTGATTGCTGTTAGTAGAGAAATATTCTTCTATTTTAAGTCTTATTTCCTCAGCCGTTCCTTCATCCTGTAATAATTCCCTAGGGAATGTCCAAGCCTACAACCCAACACACAGGGCCTCATTACAAATCAGGCGTTACGGAAATAACGGTGGCGGTAAACCCGCCGCCACCGTTGTTTCTGGACCGCCTGATCCCGACTCCTGCAGGCGGGAGGTGATGTTCCCACCAGGTCTGACCTGGCGGGTTTAACACCGCCCGCCTGCAGGCGGACGAGGAAACACCGGCAGCATTACGAGATGCTGCCGGTCTTTCCATGATCCCCATTCCCATTGAGTCCCATAGGACTCAATGGGAATGGGGATTAACACCATTCCGCCTCCGTGATTCCCAGGAAACCGGGGTTGTAATGCCCCAGTAATTCCGGGAATCACGGAGGCGGAATGGTAATATGAGTCCGGCGGTAACCAGGCGGTTTTACCGCCTCGGTTACCGCTGGACTCGTAATGAGGCCCACAGTCCCATATCTTTAAACTGAACCATTTGGGGGCATGATCCGACAGAGCTATAGATCCCACCTCTATTTCTTTCACTTCCCCCATTAATTTAGCCGATACCCACGAGTAATCTATTCTGGAGAAGGATTGATATATGTGTGAGAAACACATATACCCCTTTTCGTCCCCCCTCTTCATCCGCCATACATCCTGCAATGTTATGTTTTCAAAACTTCTTTTTAACACCTATGAGGGTTGTACTAATCCTTTCTCCCCACCTCCACTCCTGTCTACCTTAGGTTCTCAGGCCATATTAAAATCTAACGTAAGTATTATTTCCCCACTTGCAGAACCTTCTAGCTTGCTAACGACCTCCCGCTAAAAAGTCCCCTGACCTGTATTAGGTGCATAAACCGTTGCAAAGGTGATTAATTGGTGTTCCATTGGCAGCAGCAAACACAGATATCTTCCCTCAATGTCCGCTTTGTATAACACCACTGATGCCCTTAATGAATCTCTAAGTCCTTTCATTACCCCTAAGGTCTTCCCAGCTGCGTTGGTGTCATGTCTGCACACACATCACCGTCACACCAAACTCCCAGCATTGCCCATTCTCATTCACGTACCCAACGGCGGCAGCAGCGGCTCGCCAGAAAATGGGATTTCACAGCTGGCAAACCAGGTTCGTTGCGGCCTTTCCTGCATTGGCACTTGCCGTGGCGTCTTTCCCATAGCCACCGGCATTACACGAGAGCACGGAGTTCCCCGCGTCACGTGGTCAGGAAGCAGTCTCTGATTACATCGCGGGTCACGTGACGCTCCACACACAGTCCCGCGTTCCGTGTCATGTGACCATGCTCTTGCATTCCAATAGAGCAGGAGAACATGGGAGAAACGCTTCACAGCCGAGTTCTTCGGACCTCTGTTTGGCGTTTTGTGTTTTTGGAATTCCTGATATTTACGACCTCGGAACGTTTCACGGACTACCTTTGTCATTTCCCTTGGATTCATCCGCAACCATTCTGTCTTCTGGAATTCGACCTCTTGCATCGTTATTTGAATGAGACTGGACTCCCTCGGCTTTGTCATTCTTCTGGCTCTCGACCTTGCTTTGTATACTGGACTGCCTAAGGATCAGCCACACTACTCTGTACAGCGATTCAGGTGCCTCCCAGAGTGTTATTAGAACTTTAACAGCCTGCTGCTGCCGCCGCCCCCTTAGAAGCTTTGCTTCGCTTTCCACTCAATTCACCCTCCATCTAAATTAGGTAAACCCTTGGTTATAACCTAAGTTGTCTTGTGCATTCCATTTAGTCACTGTGTGTAACCTAACCATTCCTTGCCTTACAGTGGTCCAGGGGTTTTTCCAGCGTTCCCGATTCCAGGCTGACGACACTCTACACCTGTGGCCTCAAAGATTGCATGAGTAGTGGTTTTCACTTCTGCTCGTGCGGTACTTGGGGACGGAGGTTCCATATATCTGCACGACCATCAAGACATAACAGCTGGATTGATATATTCTAGAGAACAAATGAAATGTCTTTACTAATTTATCCACCTTCCTTTTTTTTTTTTTTTTATTTAAATTTCTTTATTAACTTTTACAACAAAATATACACAGAAAATCAATGGTCGATCAATGCCACATGAGTACTTCAAAGGAACATAAAACAAATTCCCCCCTCCCTCCCCACCCATTTCTCCCGAGACCACAGTTAGAACTCCAATCTTTGTTTTAGACCATCGACGGACCTGGACTGTCAGAGCATTCCGAAGCGCTCTCTCGCGCTGCTGGGTGGAGCAGCGGCACAGTTAATGCCACCCACCGGAGTAGTTCTTCACTAGATTCTAATCTCTGTACTTGGATTGCGGTTTCCCAAGCAGCAGTCTCGGCCGTTATCCATCTTTTGAGATCGGCCCACCAACTGGCTTCACTCGGGCCTCTTGCGCTTTTCCAGCTCATAGCTATACGTCTTTTCGCCGTTATGTATATTAAGTCCCTGAGCTTGTTGAGGGGTTTGTTTTTGCTGTTTCTCGTATAGCTACCCAATATGCAGGCTGCTGGGTCAAGAATGTCTATTACTATTTCAGCATGTGCTACCTTTTCCTTCACTTGGGCCCAGAACTTTTGAATAGAGGGACAACCCCAGAACATGTGGGTCATTCCGGCCTTTGGCGTGTTGCATTTGGGGCATGTCTGAACTGTGGCTCCCCTGAACCTGGATATGGCTTCTGGTGTGAGGTAGGCTCTATTAGTAATGTAGAGTTGTATGAGCTGTAGGCGGGCATTCCTAGATATTTTTTTGTGGTAGTGGGTTATCTTTTCCCATGTTTTATCTTCAAACTCTCTACCCAGTTCGGTCTCCCATCTGTTCTTGCATTTGAGTTCGTTTGTGGTTGTGCCCTGCAGCAGCGCCTCATATAGTCTGGAGGTTTCGTGGCCTCCCTCAGCAGTGTCAAGCATGGACTCTACGGTCTCGTTTTCTATGAACTGGTTTGCGGCTTCCGGCCATCTCTTCTTTATGGCTTGGAGTACTGCCCTGTGGAGCAGAAACTGGCCTGTGGGTAGGCCTGTAGATTCACTGAGGTCGATAAACAACATTAGTTCCTGTTCACTGGTGAGGTCTCCTAGCACCGCCACCCCCCAAGGTTCCCATAGGGTGCGTATTTCCTTGTGTCCCCACGGGTGTTTGGCCATGATTGCGGCGATGGGAATCTGCGGGGAGAACGGGTCCGCCGCCCCCACTTTTACGCAGGCACGCCTCCAGAGCTGGGTCCCCAGTTTAACTAGATAAGGGTAATGCCCTAGTGTCTCCCTTCCAACCCACAATGTGTCCCTAAGTAGCGAGGTAGGCAGGGCTGGCTGGAGAAGTCGGGTGTCAATGGTGGTTTCGTCGGCCATCCATTGTGTCACATGTCTAAGCTGGCTGGCCAAGTAATACAGCTCGAAATTAGGGACCTTCAGCCCCCCCCTCTCATAGGGTCTTTGGAGATTTTCAAGCGCTACTCTGTGCCTACTCCCCTGCCAGAGGAATCTTCTACAAAGTTTGTTCAGGTCTCTGAAAAAGGAGGGGGAAATGTTGAAGGGAACGTTGGTGAAGAAATGCAGTAGACGTGGGAGTGCAACCATCTTGAGTAGGCCCGCTCTCCCCGCCACCGATAGCGGGAGTTTCCCCCAAAAGACCATGGACTTTTCAATGGAGTCTTTGGCTCTGACTGTATTAAGGATATGTTCCGTGCTGGGGTTGCGGTGTATGGTGACACCAAGGTATCTGAAGGAAGTCGGCTGCCATTTAAGGTCTAGTGGGGGTAGGGATCCCAGTTCGTCCCTGTGTAAAGCAGCCAAGGGGTAGAGACATGATTTTTCCTTGTTGATCCTAATGCCCGTGAGTTTATGAAAACATTCTAGGGTCTCTAGTATGTAGGGCAGGAGGTGCTCTGGATTGTGAAGGTATAGCAGCATGTCGTCTGCGTACATGGACACAAGATGAGTCACCCCATCCAGTTCAATGCCACCGTCACCATATTCTTGTCGGAGATACGCCGCTACCTGCTCAGCCGCAATAATATAGAGCATAGGGGACAGTGGACATCCTTGTCGGGTGCCTCTGTGGAGGGGCCATTTATCAGAATACGTCCTGTTGGTGCGCACTCTGGCGGTGGGGCAGGCGTAGACCAATTGGGTCCATTTCAGGAAGGCGGGCCCGATCCCCATTTTGCCCATAGTAGCATACAACCACTCCCATCTCACCGAATCGAAGGCTTTGGTGGCGTCCAATGACGCCACCGCGTATTTTCGGGGGTTATGCTCAGTGGCGTATATGATGTGGTGCAACCTACGCAGGTTTTCGGTAATAGAGCGCCCCGGTACGTAGCCAGTCTGGTCTTTGTGGATCAGCTGGGGGATCGCTCTGCGCAGCCTATTCGCAAGAAGTGCTGTTAAAATTTTGCAGTCCACATTTAGCATAGAAAGTGGTCTATAAGACCCGCAGTCTGTTCCATCCTTCCCAGGTTTTAGCAAAGGGATTATTATGGCCTCCCTCATGGAGTCAGGGAGGGTGCCACGCTCATATGCCTCATTGAACACCCGTGCTAGCATTGGGGCGAGGGCGTCGTCATATGTCTTATAAAATTCCCCTGGCATGCCATCTGCGCCTGGCGCCTTTCCGGTTGGTAAGGATCTGATTATGGCTAACACCTCATCTGGGGTAATTGGCTCCTCTAGGGCCTCGGCCGTCTGGGCATCTAGTGAAGGTAGCACTATGCTGCTCAGGGCATCCTCTATTTCAGTGTCGGTGGGGGGCGGGGATTTGGAGTAGAGTTCTCGGTAGAACTCGGAGAAGACCAAGTTAATCTCTTCTTGGGTATGTGCAGTGGTGCCATCTGGTCTGAGTATGGAGCAAATGGGTGACCTGGGGACTTCTCTTTTGTAGAGCCAAGCTAATAGTTTACCAGGTTTGTCCCCCAGTGCGTGCGTTCTTTCGGAATATTTAGCGAAGCTCAGTTTTCCCAGCGACTCCCAGTGAGCCAGGCAGGCCTGTCTCAATTCAGTAATTTTCTGTATATGTTCCGGGGTCGAGTCTGCCCCACCCTCCAGCACCCTCAGTTCTCTTTCAGCGCCCACTAGGGAGGTTGTGATGGACTTCAGGGTACCCCCAATTGTGGCAATCATCTCACCTCTCATAACCACTTTATAAGCCTCCCAAGCTGTTCCGATGTAGTCCACGCTATCTAAGTTGCTATGCCAGTACTCCTCTGTGCTGTCTCTTATATGTTCTCTAAAGGCTGTGTCCAATAAGGCCTCCGCTCTAAGTCTCCACGTGGGAACTGGGGGTCTAGGGGGGTATACCTCCCAGGTGGCTTGCATGGGAGAGTGGTCTGACAGCACCCTGGGCAGGTAACGTGCATCCCCAAACCTATCAAGCTGCCCCTGGCTTATTAAGATATAGTCCAATCTGGTATGGACCTTGTGAGGTGGGGAGAAGAAGGAATATTCTCTTTCCTCCGGGTTCCGCTCCCTCCACAGGTCACATAGTGCCAGTTGGGTTATTAGTTTAGAGAGTACTTTGGCTGGGGGGGAAGGGCGGGAGTGCTTAGAGTCAGACCTGTCCTTCAGGGGGTCCAACGTGCAATTGTGATCGCCCCCCCAAATCACTGTGCAGTCTACATAGGGGCCAATCCTAGAATAAAGGGAGTGGAAGAATGCTGTGGCGTCATGGTTAGGTACATACGTGCTAATCAGACATATCTCCCTCCCTTCCACGGTCCCCTGTACTAGTGCCATCCTACCTTCGTTGTCTGTCTTGGTGTTCCCTACTTTAAAAGGAATGGATGGATCTATCCATATCAGGACCCCTCTAGCGTATGAAGAGTAGGGGGATCCAATTAGGGTTCCACGCCATATTTTGGCCATAGCCTCTTGTCTGTCCTTTGTTAAATGTGTTTCCTGTAGCATGGCGATTCCCACCTTGCATCTGCGCAGGTAGGTGTATATCCGGCGTTGCTTAACAAAGCTATTCAAGCCCCTGACGTTCCACGTTAAAACGTTAATGCTTCCAGCCATGGATGTCATGGTATCTGTAGATAGTCCTTTGCTCGGGCCCAGGCCTTACAAATGATATTACTGTTAAGAAGTGTTCCTGTGGTCTCGGTGTGGTCAAACTAAAGGTCCCAACATGGGTTTCACCCCCTCGTGTCCCCTGCCTCATTGTATTCAAGACTTTTGTAACAACGGGTCCCCAAACATGACCCCTTAACTGCGAGATCCCAGAACATAGAACCAATAAACTTTTAACCAATAAAAACTGTCTAGTGGGGTTACCCCCCCTCTGACTATCCCGTTTCCGCTCCGTTTGACCTAGGTCTACAGGTGCCCTACGGGTGGGTTAGTCACCCAAAAGAGTTACTGGGGAAAAAAGAAAGGTTGGCTCAACAGGTTAATGTGTCGCCGTTGGTCTTCAGTATGGCTCCGGTTGATTCCGTGTTGCCGCGTTTAGAGTGTCGTGCAGTGTGTCGTCGTCGACAGGTTTAGGGCCAGTGTGGCCGTGGTCAGGGCTCCGACCGGCGTGGTCGACGCTGTCCGATCTCAATGTCCGGAATTTGTTCCCTGTCCATCCACTCACATACTTCCGCAGGTGTATCGAAAAAATGGGCTTTATTGTTGACTAGGACCTTCAGTCTGGCGGGATATAGGAGCATGTACCGCAGGCCTGCGTTTTTCAATCTAACTTTGGTGTGAATGAATTGGGCTCTGCTCCTTTGAACCTGGAGGGTGTAGTCCGGGTAGATGGCGATTTTCACTGAGTTCCTGATTATGCTGCCGCCCGACCTGGAAAAAGCAAGGATCGTTTCTCTGTCCCTGTAATTAAGTACCTTAGCAATTATCGGCCTGGGTGGGTTTCCAGGTGGTGGCCTCTTGGCGAGGGATCTGTGGGCCCTTTCAATGGTGAATCCTTGGGACAAGTTACCAGCTCCAATTTCCTGGATCAAGAGGTTCTCCACATAGTTGGTGGGGTCGTTCCCTTCGATTCCCTCCGGTATGCCGATGAGTCTGATGTTGTTTCGGCGTGCGCGCCCCTCCGCCTCATCTGCCCTGTCTTCTAAATTCTTAACTTTCTGAGTTAGAATGTCCACCTCTTTGAGGAGCAGCGTCTTTGCCTCCGTGTTTTCCTTAACTTGAGTCTCTAGCGCTTCGGTTCTGCCCGCTATGGATCGTACATCCTGCCTTAGCAAGTTTAAGTCTATAGCAACTGCGTCGATTTTACTCTCCATCGTTTTTTGTAACGTCATGATGGCTTCCAGCAGCTGGGAGTTAGCGGGTTCGAGGGGCCCGTTGCTCGCCACTGCTCCATGGTCAGGAGCGGCATCCGCCCCCGCAGCCCCCGTGGTAGCGTAGGTCTCCATTGTTGTTTGCCTCTGTTTGTTCCTGGGCCCTTTGGTGGCCATAGCCTCGCATAAGCCTTCGCGCCTGCTGCCCATGAGGTGTTGACCGAAGTGGAGAATCTCCGGGGTTATCAAGGGGTCTTCTGGGGTGGTCGCTCGAGTAGGGTGTTTAAGTATGTCAGTCACTTGCCCCGACTCCCAGCCAGGGGCTGCGCCCGTATTCGGCCTGTGTAGGGCGAAGGGCCTCCCCGTCCTATCTAGAACTTCCGCACCACGAAGTCCGGGCCCCCTCGCCCCTTTCGCCCCCTCCTTACTTCTTGGTGGGGTATTTCACCGATGTCCAACAGCTGCGGGTAGGTTGCGACTTGCCGCAGGCGAGGATCCACCCGGCCCGGCGAGGCAGGCCGCTTCTTCTCTTCCGTCGGGACCGCCACACGCGCTGCCTCCTCTGGCCTCTCCAGTTCTCCGCCGCTCGGGTCGCACAACTCAGGACCGGTCCAGAGCCACGCACCTCCTGCGATCCCCGCCGCAGCTCGCCTGCTCCTTATCAAGCGTGCTCCGATCTCAGCGGAGCTCGTTGGGTTCAAGCCTCCTGGTGTTCAGGCCGATCAGTGCCGATCACCGCCGCCATTTTGCGCGCCGGATCGCCTCGCCGGGCCCGCGGTGTTCCTCTTCGGCGGAGTCCTCCAGACGTCCGAAACCTCGGCAGACTGCGCTTCCAGCCGACCCCTGCCTCTGGCGTGAAAATCAGGAGTGGTTGCTGCGGCAAAATGTTGGTTTAGCTGCCAAATGTTGGGCACATCGCTGGAGCCGACTGAAGACGCGTCCTTCTTACATGGCGGTTAGCCACGCCCCCTATCCACCTTCCTAATGTGTGTCTCCTGCAACATAATTATATCCACTCTTTCCTTTTTAAGTATGGCTTCCACCTTTTTCCGCTTCACCTGGGAGTTTAACCCACTTACATTATATGATATAACCTTGAATGTATACTATATAGAAATATTCACTATTAAAATCAAGTAATTCCTGTATAGGCATAGTTGCTCCTTGTGCTTTTCCTCTGCCCCCCTTAACTCCCCCTCCTTCTCCAACCTATCCCCACCGAACCCATCCCAGGCCCAGGCCTATGACCCTATGATACCCCTGGGAGACAACCCCCAAGCAAAGGCCCACTGAAAAACCTGGGGTTGCCCCGACCAGGAAGTATCCTACCACCTCCATTAGATGCCAAGACATTCTCAACCAGCCTTCCCCCCCAAACTTCCCTTGAGCTGGTGCTTATTGTTCACCCCCACCCCTTCCTTAGTTCAAGGTGCGTTTCTTTTTTTAAGAAGCTCCTTCATCACTCTTTTACGCCCCTCCACCTTGCCCTTTCCCTCGAGCACCTTTTAATTTTTCTCCTCGTCTACCCTTCTTACCCGTTACCACTAAACCAGTCCCATCGTCATTTTCCTTGTTGAGTGAAGACCCACACTCGTCTCTCTCTGTGCCCCTCTTCTTCCTCGACATTGAGCAATGCCAGTCCTTCAGCACACGTTGTTATACGATGTTGTAGCCCCTCCAGAGTAAATAGCAGCCCAAATGGAAACGTCCATTTATACAAGATCTGTTTTGCCACCATAGAACGTGTTAGTTGGCTCATGTCTCTTTGCTTCTGAAGTGTCACCAACGCCAAGTCATGATACAATTGAATTTGCACCATGTTAATTGTAACATCCCCTTCTGCTCATGCTGCCCGTACAATACTCTCTTTCAGAGCATACAAGGTTACTGCAACCAAGACGTCTCTGGGACTAGCGCCTGGTTCTCTCCCCCTCGGATCTACTCTATGGACCCGATCAATCCCTATGTCATCCGGCGGGACATCCATCAGCAAATACCCAAAGCATTGTTGAACCGTGCTTTATAAATCAATGTCTGAGATTGTCTCACTTTAACCTTTAATGAGAATATTAGACCTCCTTGGACGGTTCTCCAAATCTTCAGCTTGTATTTCTAAGTTGTGTGTGACTCTCGCCAGTTGTTCTAAAAGTTCACTGCTCTGCCGGACCTCCAATGATGTCTCCGTCAGGACTTGTTCAGTAAGTCGACTCTTACACCCAGCTCTTTCTTTTCCCCCTTAACTTCCATCAAAGAGGATCTCAATTCTTCACATAACGACGTGAATTGTTGCTGAAAGTTATCTGCAAGTCTCCCTTCCATCTCTCTTAAGCATTCTTTGAGGTCCTCTTTGTTGAAAGCAATTTCACAAGCTTCCAGGGTATCCGCTATGTCTTTCTTATTGTGTCCTGTGCCTGTATATCCACTTTGTTTCCAACACCTCTCAAGCTGACCTTCTTGTTCAGCAGAGGTTGCCTCCTTTTAGCCTGGGTACCCCTGTCTTTAGATTTTAGCATTAGGATTTGTTAAATTGTCCACTCACGCTCACTGTATTTGTGGTGTCCGACTCTGCTGTTTCCCACTGATTCTATTGGATTCACTATTGTATCTCAACTTTGCGTAAGCTTTCCACTTTTGTATCCACATATATTTCCATTATTTATTTATTGATAATATGTACACAGCCGGTAAGGCTTTACATATACACACATATTCAATCATTACATCATTACACATCCTTAACAATAGCCTAATATTCACATTTTTAAAAGGTAACTATTTAAAAAACAGTATACCAAGTGACAATGCTTTTTAAATCAATAAAACTACTACATACAATTTCATCATATGGAAGATCAGATTTATATCATCACCCTTTAACAATCTTTCCCAAATTTCATTTAAATTGCAGGTGTTATTGGTATTATCGTAGGCTAGTATTTATTTTGACCACATAAAGAGTAAACTCTCACACTCACATATAATATGCTTTGCAGTTTCGATTATGTTCATGCCACATTGCCTGCAACATCTATACTCTTTTTGGATGCCCACTTTTGCACCTAGAACTTCTAATTTGTCAAACATATTAAATTTAAACAATAGATACCATCAAATAGTTTTGCAGTCAGGGAAAGCCATCTCATATGACGGTTTATACATTTGATTAAACAAAGATTCTAGATAAATGCCACCATTCCATTACACTTGCCCAGCTTGCCTTCAGTTGCAGCCTTACTTGGAGGGAAGCACTGTTTACACTTATCTGGGGCATGTCTGCAATTATCTTACGCTCCACTGCTGACAGCAGTTATCAGTCGCTTGATCTCTTGACTGATTACATCTGTGGAAGAACTCTGTCCCCATAGGCTTGTACACTGTAGCAAGTCCTCCACCCCCTCCGTCTTCCAGCTGCTAAGATCTTTTCACAATTATTATCAGCATACATGAATTGAGCGCCCCTCCTGCTCATGCACCTAGTGTCTGCCCCTCACACTTCGCAGGACGTTTTTATCTCTCTGTTCAAATCGCGGGCCACTAGGCTTAGCTCCTCCTCTTCCAATCTTAGTACTGCTTCCAAACCATCAAGGGGAGTTACTCACTCCAATCACTATATTGCTTCCCGCGGCTGCGCCTTCCTCAAGATCCCTTCTTTTTTTTTTTTTTAAACTTTGGTTTTATTAACATTTTCTTAAACAAACTTTAGGGCACCAAGCATATTCACATGAAATCAAGTGACAGGCCCAGAAGCCTCCGCCCCCCCACCCTGACCACCCCAATACAATCCCACCCCACTAACAAAAAATTCCCCCTCCTCGGGGCTTTGTGATGCAAGCTTTCTTAGTCTGGAGTTTGGAAGCGAGCATGAGCGTTGACTTCTAGTATGGCTGTTACCGTCAGAGGGATGCACCTTCATTGTCCCCAACACACTCACTCACAGTGGGTGCCTTTTGCTTCCCACCTATCAAGGGCTGTCTTTCCGCTTACTCCGACTCTTCTGCAGCCAACACCACCTCAATCAGGCGTGTCACATATTCACTTGCGCCTATCCAAATTACCACCCTTGCCACCATCTTGGTCTGCCCCAAACTCCCTGATACACAGCCTGCTACAATTTCAGGCCAGTGTGGAGGAAAGGACTTCACTTCCTTATTTGCAGGCAACCTTTTGGAGTGGCAATGTATGTCCCCTTGGGAGTATCACATTTCTTGAACAGTCAATTTCTTCTTTTCCCAAGAGGTATCGCGGGCCGTTTCTCGCCACCTTCACCTCCTGCTGCTGTTTACCCACTGTGTTCCATCCGGGAGCAATCTCCAATTACAGCCTCGGCCGCTAGCTTGGTATGACCCCCTTTTTCTGTCAACCTTACCGGAAAGTCTGTTCGATCTACGTTCCATCTAGGGCTCTGTCCCTCGTCACCCAGCGACCATATATCAGGGCTGTGTTATCGTGTTTTGTTGCTCCTCATATCCCAATACTCTTCCCAGCACTTGACTTCCACCTTAATCGGATCTGTCACCAGTCGCGTACAGAGGCAACGCCCAGTTTCACCCAGCCGGCAGGATCTTCACGTCACTCAGAGGGAGAGGAGGGCAACCTCCACCCTAGGTCTCCAGTTGTTGCACGGGACCCTTAGTGTTCCTCTCTGGTGCCCAGCCCAGCTCCAAACAGAGAAGGTGGGCGTGATTTATTTTTGGCCCCGAGCGAAGCTAAGGACCAGAAGTCCTTACTCACCAGCGGCCACGTTGGAATCGCAGCTTGAAACCTTTTATATATTACAGTCACATTCTTTCTGCCATGTTGTGGGTTCACCTGTATCAGTTTGTTGTTTAAAAAGTTAATAAACATCTGAATGTGTCAGCAGAGGAAATTTCAGTAATTAGGGCACACTATGTTTATCCCAGAATCCTCTTTGCTTCCACACCACCCTCGGATTAAATATGAGTGCCTTTTTTAGCAGCATGGATTATGAAAATATTGATATGCTTTGTATTGTCTAGGAAACAGTAACTTTCAGAGGATTTGGTCTAGAAAGTAAACGTGTGGCGATTTGAACAGAATTTGGAATTCCTAGTGGCCCAAGTGGAGCCCATTCCGCGTATCAAAGTCAAAAGTATGATGCCTTAATATTAAGCAGCTACTGTATAAAGAGTGCCAAGTTGCTGATTCACAGACTGAGCTAGCAGAATATTTGCAAACCATATGTTATCAGCTATCTTCCTTCTTGTGTAAAGATTTCTGATTATTTTCCCCACCCACCTATTTGCTAACCGGTACCAGTACTGAAGTGGCAGCAATATAACTTACAGCTGTTTTGAAGGCTAACAATTACCCATAAGGCGCAAATGTCTCTTGCCACATAACACCTTAATGGTTTCTTTACCTGAAGTGGATCTTAACATCTCCCTGAACCAAAATAACACTCTTTCACGTTTTCAGGTGGGTTTTCGCCAAGAAATTGGTACATCCTTAAATGCTACGCTGTTGAAAGATCTAATGCAGAAAGTAAAAGCTACACAGGGTATGGAAATATACATGGCATCCCTGGACTTCTCTGCAGATTTTGACTGCATGGTACGTCAATGTCTGTGCACTAATGTTGGGAAGGAGCTAGTGCCTTCCTTCATTCCCAAGCGCTTTAAAATTAGGGAAGACTTCTTTTGACTGTTTCCAGGCACTACAAGAGACCACGGGGGAGGAGGAGCACTGAGAAAGCTTTTTTCATGCAAACATATTCACACACACAAGACAAGGGCGGGCATTGAAAGAAGGCAATTATTATTTAAATATAAGGTGCAAATAACTATTAGCTGAATATATTTGTAAATGTTAAACCCTATTTAGTTTTTCTCAAAGCACGGTAGAAGCAGGCTCTCTGCCAAAAGGAATGTGACCTGCGCTAAAAATGGACTACAGGCATTTCTGTGGTGTTCGTGCTAGCACGAGCACACTGATCAGCTGTCTGCTGTCTGTCAAAAGCCCACGCATGCCAAAAGGAGATTTTAACATATTCAATGCACACAATGCAGAACTATGGAAAACAAGGTTTTAAGGGGAATTACTGGACCAGATAAAAACATGAGGAGAATGAACGAGGTATGGAGGGAATGACTGGAAAATGTTTTTGTACATTAGTCATAGGTAGCAAAATGAAGCTACAGTATATTCTAGCATAGGCTAGCAAAAGTAGCATGTCCTAAACAGAAATCCGACCATGAAGAGAGGAAGGCTGGGGCATTCCTTGTATGGAAGCAGGAGGGTGTGGGATGAAGCCATGCCCATATCCAGAGATGCCACTACAGCAAGTTAAGTGTATATAAGCTCCTGACTGGCTCCAGTTTGCAGGAGAAAGGAACGGTGAAGGGACAGAAGAGACCATTCAGACAGCACAGTTCTTTGCTCCTTTCCTAATTTCTGTAAAGAATACATTTGTTATCCTTGCAAGATAGACTCTTCATCTTACTTCCCTAGATGGGTGTTCTTTGCTCTGGTGTGAGCGTGATTAGGGGTACCCGCATAATTAAGAGGTACCTCAAAGTTGGGCTACCCTAACAGTTGTGACCCCAACGTGATCTCAGTTTTACCCCGTACTTTGCGAAGCTTAGACCAGTCACCAGGAGTCACGCCCATCTACAGAGACCGGTCCCCCAAATAAAAAAAATGTGTGTCATGAGCGGTTTTACTAGAAGCCATTTTAAAAGAAATCCTCTATGCTCACTGAAGCAGGGTGTGGCTCCAGAGAGAAAGACAGGCCAGCTTTGCAATGGAGGAAACTCGAGTGAACAACGCGCATGTGAGTATATTCTTGAAAGTGATAACAACAAGGGGATATGGATGCATGTATGATAGTATGGTGATATGGATGAAGTACGAGGTCAATGGAACAGATGGAATAGGACTTTTTGTGATGTGTTAAGGAATAGATCGGATAGGATTTTTGGTAATGTGTTAAGGAATAGATTGGATAGGAGGTAGGGGTTATGTATTGAAATTGTCGCATATTTTTGTTTTTCTACTTTTTATAATGGAAAAAGGGAGCCTCAGCCCATAAACGACTCAGAGGAAAGGGAGCCTCAGCGTATAAGGACTGAGAAGTAAGGGATTCTCAGCCATAATAGGTTGAGAAGGTAGTACCACACATAATTCTTTTATGACGATAAGCTTCGCATATTCTTGTAAATGCTGCGCCCTGATACTCTTGGGTACATCTGCGCATTATAAATAATAAAACAAACAAACAAAAGCAATGGGATCCTCAGCATATTAAAACAGCTGGGAAGGTGGTATTACAAGGATATAAGGAAAAAAAGTAGTGGCTCGGTATAAGGAATGGGCCTAGATTTTAGTCAACCATTTTTGTATATTTTCTTTTGCTGTCTTTTATGGTCAAAAAGGAAGGAGGGTGGATGAGTCGCGGTGTGTGTGTGTGAAAACAGTGGAAATAAATAAGGGGGCTGGGGGAAAAAGTGGGTTCATCTGTATTTTTGTGTAACAAGTAGCAGCGTGCGCAGCATAGCAGCAAGGTCTAAGTTAGGCATTAGGGACGCGTGCAACATTATGGAGGAAGAAACCCCATTAAAACACATGCATAGGGTCCTGCCACCGTATTGTGACAGGATAAATAAGTACCACAAACAATGGATAGTAGAAACAAAGGAAGGGGGATGTCCTGCTCCTGGCTAGAGCAGGGCTCCCATAACAGAAACATGCTAGAAAAAATGTCCATCTTTTTAGCAGCAAATATAAAAGCAAATAATTCCAAAAAAGAAAAGAGATTCTAGATCTCTGCCGATTATTTGAGGCTATGGAAGATCAGGAAGATGAAAAAGAGATCCAATGTAAGGGGATATATTCCCTGTAACCCCTAAACCTGCAGCAGGGTATACAAAACCAATCTTTAAGCCTCCAGTGGTAGAGAGAGGGTCAACAGGATTATCACGATTAGCAACTAGGGGGGGACTCAAGAGCTTTTGCACCTCCACCTCCATATAACCCATCCGCAAGAGCTGATATGCCTGTAGCATCAGTGTACACAGAGGGTCCACAAGCAGACATGGAGAACGAGTTAAGAGCGTTGCGGGAAAGGTTAGTCAAGGTTACAAGAACCTGAAGAAGTATCACCAGGAATAAGGGTACCGGTGCAGAAAATAGGGGATTGGAAGTCAGGAGATTTTTTGTGTAGATTCAACCCTGGGGCAATAAGAAATGGTTGTGTTGAAAAGAATGATGGGCAGAGGGTATGGATGGTCCTGGGACAACAAGTAGAACAAGCAAGGGAAAAGGAAGGGGAAGATCAAGGTGGTAGAAATAATGAAGAGGCAGGGCAAGAAGGAGCTCAAGGAGAGGAGGCCGTGAGAAACCTGTCCCTGCCACAAGAGGCAGTGAGGAGGGACAGACCAGGAAGTAGACCAGATTTAATGGTGGTAGTACAAGATCAGAAGAATACTAACAAAGGGATAGACAACATCATAGAGATGCAGATGCCTCTTATACACAAAGAAGTAGGGATAATGGAGTACCTGCCATGGCCTCAAATGGACAAACTAAATTTGATTAAAGATCTCCCCCAGTTTATAGCTGGAGCTAGTAAATGGATCTATGAATTCGAAAAACAAACATCAGGGGTAGCCTTAGCACTAGGACACCATAAGAGTTTACTGGTCGCCATAGTTGGGGACCAGGCTGGGGACATATGGGCAAGGGCTGGGTGCTCTGGGCTAAGTCTTGCAGATAATGAACATGATGGAGCAGCCTTTATGCCCCACGAAGGATGTACCCAGATACCCCTGACTTACATTCTTTAATGCAGTGCAAAATGGGTGATGATGAGGACCCAGTTAGGTTTACTCTTAAGTTACAAGAAATGTGGAGAGTTGAGACAGGAGGGCAATGGGACCACTCTGTACCATTGTTCTATTTTATCGGAAAGAGGGGATTACCAAAAGAGGTCCAAAAGGCACTAGATAAAATTGTGGGAATTGGAGCCAAAGGGTAGGCAGAGATACAAAGTATAATAGTCCACCATTGTAAGAAAATCAAGGAGAGGGACAGGGAGACAGCCCAGAAGCGGCAAACGGACGAGGCAAAATTAGTGGAAAAGAAACTAAATAAGGTTTTCATCCAAGCACCAGTGATGGCACCGGCTCAGGGGGAAAGGACAGGAGACACTCAACAAATTGTCAATGCCACAATTGCGGCACTATTGGGTGAAGGAGAACAGGGACAATGGGGTGGAGAGACAGTACCCAAACCCACAGTGGCAGTATGAAGGAGCACCAAGGGGAAGAGGAGGACTTCGAGGAGCAAGAGCATGAGACTTTGGGGGATAGAGCCCCGGGGAGAAGTATTGGGAACATCACAGTGCTGGTATTGCAGGAGATGCGGGCCTTTCGCAAGGGAATGCAGGAACAGGCCTGGGATGGGATTCAATTATGGGCCATCACCTCCAGGGCAGGGATTCCAAAGGCATTTAGGAATGGAACAGCAGCAATTTGGCCTAGGGGGTCAAAATCAGTTCCCTTATGGGGCTGACAGGCAGGGCTAATGTGGGCAACAACCACAGCAGGGTGAGGGAATACAGTTAAACTAGATGGCAGGGGGAAATATGCGCACCATTCCAAGGAGGTACAATTGCAAGGGTGGCCCTTTTTTCATTCCCCGGGACAAATGCATATTCTGATTAGGACAGCCCGCAGAGAGCACTTGCGTGTCCAATCCTATTGACAACCACACACCCTGAAAAGGAGCACTTGGTGGAGGCGGAAATTGGAAACAAGCTATTCATATGTATGGTAGATTCGGGTGCAACTACATCGTGCATTATGGAGCGGAACTTTCAATTATCAGGTAAAACTCTTGACACACAGGGATTCTCTGGGGCTATTTCTACGGGTCCATACACAGAGGAACTGGATATAAAAGTGGGAGGGTTGGTAGTAGGAGCCCCCTTGTTATATTCAGAGAGTTCCCCTATGAACTTGTTGGTTAGGGATCTGCTCAGTAAACTAAATATAACTATATCATTCACAGATCAAGGGGTGGTGTGTTCCACTCCAGGGAAATGTGTAGCTCGAGCAATGGTAATAATAAATGCAATGGCAAGAGAGTCAATAGTCCGTGGGGCTCCTATGGTCCCAGACATATTTGGCTATGGTATTAAGGTATTAGCAAAAGCAGTGCGTCAAATTTCGGCAAAATGTTGCAAGTGCCCACAGATATTATTTTCCGACAAATGGTGCCACCTGAGATGGTGGCTGAGACAATATTGTCATTATATTTGCAAGCACTAGTAGTATCAGACAAAAAGAGTAGTCCTGATTGGAACAGAACAGGATTGGTGGAAGTGGCACGCATTATTATCTGTAGACCCGATAGCAAAATTAAAGGAAATTACTGATAAGGATTTATTTGAGGACAGTGAGCAAAATGGGGAGATAATTTCAGAAATCTGCATCCCTTGTGATATCATGGTGGAGTATAGGAAGGTACAGTGCCCCCTGATGGCAGTGGTGACTCAGTCTTTATTTTTTGAGGAGGACATGCGATATGTGCCTGCACAATTATGGACTGTTAATCCACATGATCTTGAGTTTCTGAGAGATGTGACCCCAGTACAGATTACATTGAAGTCAGGTGCCAAGCACAATCATCCATTATGTGGATGATCTGTTGGTATGCAGTGAAAATTAACATCAGTGCTGGAGGGAGTCTGTTGAATTATTGTAATTGCTAGCTCACAAATGGTACAAGGCAGATAAAAAGAAGCTACAATACTGCCAACAGGATGTACTATACTCCGGACAACTTATTTCTGGAAATGGGACAAGGTATTGCCAGTACATGCCAGCCCTAGGTCCAGTACTGTTAAGGAAATGCAGGAGTTTTTGGGCTTATGTGATTATTGTAGGGCATGGATCCTAAACTACGCAGTCTACACAAGGCCACTGTTAAAAAGTCTCACGGAAGGACAGAGCACTTAAAAGTAAATTGGAATGGACTGACAAAATGAATAGATAATTTGAGGACTTAAAAGAAGCTATTTGTACGGCACCTGTTTTAGCAACTCCGGATTATACATAGCAGTTTTATTTAGTTTCCCACTTTGATGAATGGCTCATGCATTGACGGAAGGAGACATACTATAAGTTGATGAGTCATCAATAATTGACCAGGAGATGGGACGGAGGCACACAGGGGCGGCAGTGGTACGCGGTAAAAGGGGGGAGAAATGCTGACCACCCCTGTAGAAAGCGAGACCACAGTTCCATACACAGCATTGCCTATATTACAACTGCACCATTATTACCTGGGGAGCTGATCAGCCCCAGGTTTCAAGATCCTTATGAGGTGGTGTTCTGTACTCCTTTCACCATCCGTTTGAAGGAGCTAAAATATTGGGTGCATATCTCGGATGTCCGAAGAACACCTGAGACAAGGCAAAGTTGAATAAGCACATAGCAAAGGAAGACAACATTTTAAAAGGATCCATGCCTGGGTGGTGTGCAGTGGCACATGCCTGATTTTTATTTTTTATTCTTTTATTTCTTATCTTTTTAAAAAAAAAATATTATTTGAAGGTCCAGAACCTGGTTGGCCCTGGTGGGAAAAGGGGCTTTACCTCTTCCTCTTTCTCCCTCTCCGCCTCCCTTTTTTCTCCCTCTCCTTCTTTCTCCCCCTCTCTCTCTTTCTTTCTCACTTTTTCTCTGTCTCTTTCTCTCTTTCTTGATAACCTTTTTCTCCTCTCCAGGAATAAGCAAAGATGCTTGACTGACATGTTTAAACCTCTCCGTTATCTAGGGATACTGTTAATAAGGATGTCATTTGTTCAAGGAATCATGCAGTATATCTTTTTAGTATTATATTGTTTTGTGTGACACTGATCATTGTTGTTGGAGCGGATGAAGTGATGTCTGTTATATGAGGTGGCCATATAAAGGGGTGGCTGGACCGTTGGAAAATAAAGCTAGTATGAACATGTCTATGAAACAAAATTACAATCGTAAAAATGTCTCACTTTTTGCTGGCCACCCCTACAAGTGTTCCTAGATGAATGAAACGGGAAGTAGGAAAGACATATATGATTTATATAAGGGGTTGGGCTTTGCCGCCATTTCTGACATAGAATACCCAGAATTCTCCTTTAACTGGTACTCTGATATGCGCAATGCAGGAAGAAATGTGATAAATGAAAGCTGTTACATGTGTGCACTTATCTTGCACGCATCAGGGGCTCATAAGGTTTTAGTTCCACATCCAGTCCCAATTACAGAGGCAAAATGCCTGGTACATCTTGCACTATGTAGGATAAAGGACACATTCCCGGCACACAGCGTGCAGTTGAGGAGCATTGATCTCGACCCAGCGTTATGCAATGACAACACGATACCGCCAGTGTCTACAAGTACCATATTTTTCCTTGGGAGGTTACTCACATGTCAGCGACAAATGGCAGGGCACCACAGTGACGTGCCCGGCAGATGGACTGATTGAGTACAGCAGAGAAGCAATAGCCCAAGGCGAGCCTATGTGTGCGCAAATATGGTCCCAAAACATCACAAGGCTGACATGGATTGCAACAATGGAGAAACCAGTGCAAATACATAGAGCCATAGACTATGAACCTTGTTTTAGCAATGAAGGAACAGTTCCTGTTGGCACAAACACAAAGTGCAAACATACTCTTGTGATCCCTGATATGACGAAAGGTACGGGAGCGGTGATGGATTCCTACTGGATTTGTGGCCAACAAGCTTACTTGCACCTCCCACCCACCTGGAGGGGCAAGTGTTCACTGGCCACCCTGCACTCAGTGCTACTAGTAATTCCGGAAGAACACCTGAAGGGAGAAGAAATGGCTGTCAAGGTGCCAACAGCCACTCGAGCACCTAAAGAAGCAGAAAGAAACTTTCAGCTCACACAAGAATTTGGTATGCTGCCAGAAAAAGGATGATTTCAACAGCGGCGAAGAAAGACGAGATCAAACTATGTCTCAAAAGACTCTTCCGCACTGCTCAGAGGAATACGTGATGAATATTGACTTTTTAGCTCAGCAGAGACTTTCTTTTAATCTTTTTGACTCTTGGGGTACAAGCAGCGGCTAACGCCAAATGGGTTCATATCTTCTGATGAGAGCTAGTCCAGCTGGCCAATGACACAGAGAATGGGTTCAATGCCATCAAAGTAGAGCTTCGTGCATTGATACTCAGACAATGCAGAACCGCTACATGTTGGATTTGCTAACAGCCATAGAAGGAGGAGGTTGCCAAAAATTGGGAAGCAGCTGCTGCACTTTTATACCCCCAAAGGATGCTGAGAATGGGTCACTATCCTACGTCATCAAGGCGGTGCACAATCTAGGTGTTCAAATGAAGAAAGAGGGTGGAGTTCAGAACACAGATTGGCTATCGCTTGCCTTTGATTGGGTACAGTCATGGCTGGGGGCAGCAGTAAAAATACTGGTGCATGTTATCATATTCTTCTTGGTCCTCTTCTGCATGTGCCAATTGGGTCTTTGATGTTGTGTCAATGTAATTCCTAATAGTGTAAGGATGATGGTATCAATTGGAGGATCTAAAACACCTTGCTATACAATAAACAGCGAAACTCAAACTAATATTTCTGGGGTTGTAGATATGTCGGGTGTGGATGAGTTTGTTACTGTAGAAGTAACAAAAGGGGGGAATGTTGGGAAGGAGCTAGCACTTTTCTTCATTCCCAAGCACTTTAGAATTAGACAAGATTTCTTTTTAATGTTTCTAGGCACTACAAGAGACCAGGCGTGGAGGAGGAGCACTGACAAAGCTTTTTTTCATGCAAATATAATCACACCCACAGACATGGGTGGACACTAAAAGAAGGGAGTTATTATTTAAATATAAGGTGCAAATAACTATTAGCTGAACACATTTGTAAATGTTAAATCCATTTTAGCTTTTCTCAAAGCACGGTAGAAGCAGGCTCTCTGCCAAAAGGAATGTGACCTGCGCTAAAAATGGACTACAGGCATTGCTGTGGTGTTCGTGCTAGCACAAGCACACTGATCAGCTGCCTGCTGTCTGCCAAAGGCACACGCATGCTAAAAGGAAATTTTAACATGCTCAATGCACAATTATGGAAATTATGGAATGCACACAATCAATGCATATAGACCTGGAGTGGAACAAAAGGCAGGAATAGTTTAGCCCTAGGTCTGCAACCTTTGGCTCTCTAGATGTTTTGAACTACAATTTCGATCAAAACTAGCCAACATATTCAATGGTACGGGATCATGGGAGTCATAGTTCAAAACATCAGAAGAGACAGAGGTTGCACACTCACAACACTAGTCACAAGTGAAACAATTTAACAAGTCTTTCCCATAGGTAGGAGGGTAATGCAGAAATCTGGAGCAACAGCTAAAATTCCAGTCTGGCATTTTTCCTGGGTCCCGCAAATGTTCTGTCCAATGTCCAGAAAAGTACCTGAAAGTCATATTGGGCAAAGTTTCAGGTAAGTGTTAAAAGTACCATAGAAAATACAGAGCAGTCAATAGTGTGACATGGCCAGGGATGTGTCCCTGTCAAAAGGAGTGGGTAGTGGGAGGGGGGGGCTAAATCACCAGAGTGCTGTCCCTGCCGTAATACCCACCAGCCTCTATCCTGGCCAGGTCTCTTCATTCTGTTTAAGAACCGCAACCCCCAGTATGCACCTGGGGGAACCTCGAAAACCTGGACTGGAATCCAGGGGAATGAAATCAGTACTAGAAATGGAATGGACTTGAATTTTCTCTGCCATAAAGGGGACCCACCAAACCCAGACGGACCCAAGGGGAGTGGTGGGACAACAGAAAACAGACTGAGAATGAAAATAAACTGCAGGGGAAACACAGAATCCCTCCCCAAGACTTACCCACACACAAGGAAAATTATATGAAAAACAAAGCAGCCAGAGCACATAGCTGCCACCACATAAATGGAGACTAAAAGGTGGCGGTCTAGACGCCTTCATAAAGACTTCCAGGAGAGGTTCCGAGCACATGGGGAATAGCTTAGCCAGAGAGTTGCCAGGGGAGCATGTTACATGGAGGCCACTGGGCGCCGGGAGGAACTCCACAACAGGGTAGGCTGGACTATAAAAGGCCACCAAGTGTAGAACAGGGTACAGGGTGTTCTGGTGAGGTTAGGAGCAGAAGAGGTGGACAAAGTGACCAGCGAGTAGGGTGTATCAAGTGGAGAAGGAGACCACTGTAGTATGGAGAGAGTGTGAAGGCACAGTGCTGGGTCTGAGGGGTGGTCCCATTAGGGATGTGTGTGTGAGAGACTGAACTGAACTGAAAGCTGAGAGTAACGGGGGCAGTTGAGAGTAGAGAAAGGGGGAAGTTTGTGGGAGACAGTATGTGTGAAAGAGGGAGGGAAGTGAGAGGAAAGAGGGTAAGAAAAGTAGAGGCAGCTGTAGCAGCGGAAGGAGTGTCGGGAAGGAAAGGAGAGATTTGACAGGCAGAGACAGGAGAGAGAGAGGAAGGTGAGCGAGAGACAGGAGATAATGTGGAGTAAAGGGAGAGAGGAGAGACCAGTTGGAGGGCGGAGATAGGATAAGTGGGAGAGACAAGTAAGATCAGGGGAAGGAGTGGAAGGAGCGTGGAGAGAGTGAAAGTTAAAAAGACAGACACAAGGAGAGGGGCATGAGACGAGATGCGAGGAGAACCTGTAAAGTCAACCAATTGAAAGGAAAGAAATAACCATCAGGAAAACCCGTCAGGTCCTTTAGAAAGCATCTGAGGGTTTAGATAAGGCCATGGCCTTTAGGCCTCCTTTTAGTGTAAAGGATATACCTAGGCCATCTGGGTCACCTGGCTGCATATATACAGATTGGGTGGAACAGGGAAGCCAGGGCTAAGAAGGTGGGGGCCCACTTGGAGGTTGAGGTATGCAGCAAGCACCACCAGTAGTCTGAGAACCCCAACTGATTTCAATGGGATAATACCTGGTTCTTTTCTACTAAAATAATTGAAAATCAGTCTTGGTTGTGCGATTTGTGGAGAAAAGTTCTGCGGTTATGGTGAAAAAAAGGGTATCTCTCAATTATACCCCACAAGTGTAGAGATGACGGCAAACAACCACAGGGGACACAATAACCCACTGAAGAGGTCAAGAGCCAGGTCTGAGACCCAGCAACCCCAGGAAGAAACGCATCCAAGCAGGATTGAGCCCAATGTAAGTCAATGTGAAAACGTGGTTGAAGAGGACCTCTTTGACCATGGACCTCGAGGAGTCATGAGGTTAATTATCAAAGATAAGCAACCAACCCAAGACCCAGAGGTACGTATTCATGGTACAAACAAAACAAACAAACAAACCAGTGAATACCAGCCTTCTTTTGTGGGGATGATTTAAAGCATTCAAAATCCTAAATGCAGACTTGAAAACCAGACCAACAATGCCAAAAGCCAAAAAGAAGAACAATCGTGGGACTCGCCAGTCAGAAGTGGAAGGAACGATAGAAATGGCTCTTGAAGGACGGAAGAACCCGTCCTTCAGCAGGTTTCGGTGGCTCTCAGGAGGGCAGCCCATCAGCAAAAGATGGACTCCAATAGGAAGACTACGATCGGGATGATCCAGAACAGCCTAGATGAGGTGGGGTATTGGCATCCCAATAACCTTCCAAGCAATGGCTGCTTTAACAGCAAGGTGGCAGACCAGGTGGTAAAAACGGGAAGCAGCAGTAAAACATCCCAAAAAGCAGTCCGAGTATGAAAAGCCTGGCTCAGCAAACAAGGGGGTGGGTGGGGCAATTGACGGATGAGGAAGACCAAGGAAGGATTAGGACAGCCAATCAAGAATTCCCAGCAACCAAAAATCTAAACCAGAGCTTAGCAAAGAACACAAAAGTCCATCCAGTATGGCCAGATCTAGTCCTAAAAATGCAGCAACGGCAGCAGAAATGCTGCAGCAGGCAAATAAACCTGCTGCACTCCCAAATTTTGTTTTAAATTGAGTTTAGGTACATGGCCTCCCATAACTATTCTATACACACAAGGGCTGGCCTAAGCCAACCAACCAATCACAAAGGTTTCAGCAGCAAACAAATAAGGTTGACCCCAAAGATCAGCAAGCATGTCTGAACACCAACCGAAATCACTGAAGAAAGGGTAAAGGGCTGGGCTCAAAGTGAGTCCATGTGAGCACAACAACAGTTTTAGGACTACCTCATGGTTTCTCCAAACAAAGAAAGGCACAGCAAATAAAATGGCAGAGAGCAGGACTTAATAAAACACATTAGTACCAAATTGGCTACCAAAAAGGTACATTGGTCTACACCTGGTGAAGCCAAAACTAGATCACAGCTGCCACTAGCCGGCTCCCCAAAACCAATGTAGGGGTATATAGCTACCTTGGGGCCTAGAAAGGGTGCTTAATAAGCACCTCTGTTCCAGTAGCCATATGGGCTTCCCTTGGGCCATATATTTTAAAAGGTTTTCAGTGGCAGGGGGACTTCAATAAAAATCCCCCTGACTACACAAATGAGTCGGAAATACAAAAAATGAAAAGCGGGAAAAGGAAACAAGTTTAGGGGTTCCTAAAATGTAGAACCCCCAAAATTGAATTCTGCCCTAACAGCCCCCCAAACAGCATCTCCTTTCCATACAATGTTTGGCTTAAGGGTTTCCCACACCCTGTAACTCTGTGTCTTTAAGGTCTTTCCACTTAGTACCCAGCTTAAGTGTTTTCTGAGTCATTCTTCTCTGTGGTGGACACTACTTATTACTAATAAATAAACCCAGTCCTAACTGGTGCAAATTGTTTTCTGGCATAAGTATCACTTCTCTGTGGTTGGTATCTCCTTTGGAGTGCTGCTGAAGATGTTGCTCGGTTTCTCAGCAAAACTAAGGTTGAACCATGGGGGCACTTCTGCTTGGATCACCCCTAAATGGCCTTGTCACCTCTGTCTCCCACGGTTGTGATCTTTTTCTCTTTTTAAACTTTATTTATTAAGATAGATTCGCATCTCACTCAAGCACAGCAGCATCCGGGCACTGAGCCAGAAGGTAAGTCACCAATGGGCCTCATATATGCTTAGGCCTGCTCTGCGGCCCACAGAGGTCCATATTCCCCATCAATGTCATTCAGCCAGATCAAATCATCTAACCAGGCCCGAGTAGTAGGAGGGGCGCGGTGGTCCGCGCATCAGTATACATCTCAGAGCCACTATCATACTAGTAGCCAGCAGCTTTCGGCAGGAACCCAGGGCCCCTGGGAGCCAATCAAACATACAGCATAGCAACTTGCAGGGTACTTCATAGCCCCACCCAAAATTAATACAATTGGGGACACGACCACGGCATGTGGAGGAAGTCAGCCAAGTCTGCCCGGCATCTTGGGCAGCGATCACTTCTAGCAGAGTCAAAAAGGCAAAGGCGGGCGGGTGCAAGATATACCGTATGGAGGGTCTTAAGCTGGATCGTGTATTAAACGCCCCATTAGGAGTCCGCTCGCAGAGTGTTGCCTACTGTTAATCTGTAAATGAAAACCCAGCATCCTTTTGCCAGTGCTGTTTACACTTCAAGGATCCCCCGTGGGTGGGGTGGGAGTCTTGTTGAACCAACCCATATATAGTAGAGACTAGCCACTTAGCAGAGGCCGAATTGAGAAGATACTGTAATAGCGATAGCAGAGGGGGTCATTCGGAAATGTGAGGGACCAGTATTTAAAAGAGGCCCACATACGAAAATACTGTAGTCTCCTTCGGGATCCACCACCCATCTCAGCCATGAACTGTCCCTGAGAAACAAATACCCCATTAGGATATAGATCAGCCATAGTACCTATCCCCACTCCTCTCCATTCCCGAACCAGAGCTGCATCCCAGGTTGGCTGGAGGCACTCAATATTCCATAGCTGAAGCCCCGGATCAAAAAGGATATCTATCCCCAGACTCACAAGGATCCTATTCCATGCATGCACCATACAAGCGACCGAGTTAAATTTACACCTATCAGCAACCCTCTTCGACACTAGGACTCCCTAGACTGCAAAAGGGTGCACCAAACATTTCTCAATCTGCACATGTGTGTATGGTGGGGACCTCGGCATCCAATATGAGACAAAATGCACTTGTGTTGCTTATCAGGCATGCATTTCTCGCAGCGGTCCCGTGGAAGGACCAAAGTGACCCAGCTAATCCGGGGACAGATTTCAGGCGCCACGCCAGTCTTACCAATAGAGCCTTCAATTCAGTAAAAAAAGTCACACCCGGCCCCACGGGCATTTTCTAAAAAATGTACAACTTGGGGAATACTATTATCTTAACAATAGCAACCCAGCCCATCAAAGTCAGAGTCAACGTACACCACTTGTCCACTTTACTTCTCAAAGTCTGTAAATACCTCAGGTGATTATCCCCCAAAAAGAGATCGGGAGTTCCTGCTGACCCAAACATCAAAATACTACATGGAAGACTGTTCCCACCTATATCCTCCAATATCACCCGGTCGGACCGTAGCCTCATTGAGTGGAAACAAAATTAACTTGGACCAGTTCTCACAAAGCCAAGAGTACCGGCAAAATCAGCAACATCTTGCGTCAGTAAATGCAGATTAACACTAGGGTATTTGAAGTATAGAATCGCATCGTCTGCACATAAAGACACTAGCTCTCTAATCCCACCCAGCGCTAAACCTTGCGCAAGGTGGAGCCTCCATAGCTTAGCCGCCAGCGGCTCCATTGCAAGTGCAAAAAGTAGCAATGACCGCGGGCACCCCTTCCAAGTGCCGTGGCCCAAGGCGAAAGGCCACAGAGCGTTTACCGAACAAGCCGATCCGAGCATTCGCTCGAGCTAAAAGGTCGGGACCCACACCCTTCTCAGTACCTCAAAGAGATAGCTCCACTCAACTTAGACAAACGCCTTCTCCATATCAAGTAAGGCTGCAACCTCCTGGCATTTAGGGACTATTTGAGCTAATATAGCAAAGAGCTGGTGCAAGTTCAGCCAGGTATACCTCCCTGGAATAAACCCTGACTGATCCGGGCAGAACACAGCCGAGATGAACGAGAGCAGCCTGTCCGCCAAGACTTTTGCAAAGATCTTGGTATCTAAATCAAGAATATATATCATGCGGTACAAGGCCAATCTAAGGGTTCCTTCCCTGCCTTTACAATAAAGTCATAATCGCCTCACGCATTGTAGTGGGAGCTGCCACGAACCCATCATCTCCTTACATACTTTTACCATATATTTAGCAACCTCTGGCCCCAGATCCTTATAAAACTCTGCCATTACACCATCAGAGCCATGTGCCTTAGACGTGGGCAACGCACATGCTGCTGTCAGAATGTTGTCTTCTGTAATCGGTTAGCCAGCGCTGTCATGACTCACAGAATGCGCCCTTTTTGGACTTCCTGGTCCTTATCGCAGCGGGGCTTGCATTCATTGATACTCCCAACATGGCCATCTAACGCGACACGCCTCACACCAGCTTTCACGGCGGACGTAGAATGTTCTACAAATAGACCACGCCCCTGCGGCCCCACGTGTCTCAATGCTATCGCTGGTAGTGACTAAACGTGTGCTTCGTAGCTTGGTGAACTGTTCCTCTGTCCTAGGTTCCTGGATCCTTATTCCCCTTTCCTTCCTCCTTCTCCTCTCCAACCTGTTCCTGGATTCCGCGTACCCCCTTTGTGTACGCTTCCTCTTTTCCTGGACGTCCTGAACAACCGAGTATCCTGGAACGCTGAATGTATGCTGGAGTCAGAAGAGACTCGTGCGGGCTTGTACAAAACCTGATCCGTGCGCAAGAAGATTTCCCCCACGGAGTCCTGCAAGAAGCGGTCCCAGGTGAGACGGGGGAATTTCATGACAAGCGCGGCAACTGCTTTCTGACTTAACCTTGGCAGCGAGGCTGCCTTCAAATATTCAAGCAAACCGCCCTCAACCTGAAGGCTCCTTCGACTCATATATCTGCTTATAATATTTTTGAAACGCATCCAGGATGGCGTCAGACTCCACTACCACTCGCCCATCCACTGTGCATATTATAGCCATGGCGGAAGCCCCTCGATCCTGTCACTGCATTGCCGTCAAGAGTCGACCCGGTCTACCGTCCTCACCATACCGGCATGCCATCTCTGGGCGCGGAATATTTTTGACCTCCCGGTCAGCCAAATAATAAAAACGTTCCAGTGCTCCCCGCAACCCAGCCCTGGCCTCTGCATCGTTCGCAGACCTCACTGCAGTCTCAAAATCCGAAATCTCCATTTTGGGATCAACCTACTGCCTCCTAATCGTTCATAACACCCCAAATTCTAAGGACATGTAACTGCTGTGCAGAACCACCATAAACGCCCCCCACGGGGAGGCCATCATGCACACCGGGTCCACGTTGTCCTGAAAATATGAGCGAACAACATTAACTACCTCACTACGAAACACTGGGCCTCATTACACGGTAGGCGGTAGGGAATTAAAGTTACCGGTAACGTAATACCGGTAACGTTAAATCCCCATGCCAATCACGACCTGGCTCACCGCTATTAGCGGCACCGCTATGTACGGTGCCACTAATAGCGGGCAGGCCACATGCGCGCGACCCTCCATCCCGTAAATAAAGCCATGCCGCTAATAGCACACCATCACAAGGCGAGCGGACATGGTAATAGCGGCATGGTAAAGGCCCCCAAACCCCTTACCGCCATGATGCTAATACCGGCATCGCGAACCACCCGTTAATAGAACTGAGCATTGTTCCCACCTGCCACAGGTGGACACAATCAGCACAGGTGGAGGCAATGGACACTGTGGCAGCTCAAAAGGAGCACACCACACCCCTTCCCACACCAAGATGGTTCCAATACTGGCAGCATTACATGGCCTAGAGGACCTCATTGCAGTGCTGCTGCTACAACAACAGGCTGCACAAAGGAGACGCAGGAGGAGGAGGAGGGCCAGACAGGCACAGCAAGCACCACCACGCCACCATTCATACCACAGAGGCACCCACCAATTCCCAGGATCAGAGCCAGTCCATTCAACCTAACACCTGATCAGATACACACCCTGTACCGTCTGGACCGGGACACCATTACCAGCATCGTGGACATGATACACAACGACATTGTGAGCCTCATAGACATCAGAACTGCCATCCCCCCTCTACTGAAGGTGGTGTCAGTGCTCCACTTCCTGGCCACAGGAACCTACCAGCATACAGTGGGGCAGATGCATGGCATCTCCCAACCAGTATTCTCACGCACACTGAACCAGGTACTCGATGCCCTCCTGAAGCATGCACCCGAACACATATCCATGCTACGGACTGCCCAGGAGATTGCAAACACCAAAGTTGGCTTCTATACACTGGCAGGCATTCCAAGTTGCATTGGGGCCATCGACTGTACACACGTGGAATTGGTTGTACCACATCACAATGAATTAGTGTACCGAAACAGGAAGCAATTCCACTCAATCAATGTCCAAATGGTATGTGACGCAAACAATATAATCACACATTGCTGTGCCAGATTTCCCGGATCTACCCATGATTCCATGGTCCTGCGGAACTCAACTATCCCCCGCTACATGGAGCGACAAACGGCACAATGTTCGTGGCTACTTGGTGAGTAGCAGGGCAAGCACATGGCAGTGTGATTGGGGGGGGGTAGAGAGATCCTCCAACTGGGTGTGCATGGGGGGGTAGAGAGATCCTCCAACTGGGTATGCATGGGGGGGGTAGAGAAATCCTCCAACTGGGTGTGAACGGGGGGGGTAGAGAGATCCTCCAACTGGGTGTGCATGGGAGGGTAGAGAGATCCTCCAACTGGGTGTGCATGGGGGGGTAGAGAGATCCTCCAACTGGGTGTGCATGGGGGGGTAGAGAGATCCTCCTGTAGTCTGTTGCACAAATGCACATACAGATGTACGCTAATGGGCATCTGTGAGGGCAGCAACGTACTTGGGATGAACGGACATGCAAGTATATGGCACACGACACAGCTGCCAATCCAAACCCATTGACATTAAAGATCAATCCTCATCCACATTGCACGACACTCCACGCCATGGAATGCACATATGACATCCATGACATCAACATAGTCATGCAGCATTCCTACAGCACAACATCAACAATGCATTGTCCCCTTGGATGCATGCATTGGGACCCCCCTAGCCATGGCAATGGGTGTTGCCTCTCAGCATGGCAAGATCAATGCCGGAAGCACTGTACACCACCAGTGTGGTACCAAATCTGCCTGGCCACAGGGACACCAATTACCTGGCCTCACCCAGGACATGGGAATTACTGTAGGTGGCATCAATGGGGCATGTCTACTTGCATGCTTGCGCTCACCTTTGCACAAAGCAGTCACACAGACCATATTCATTGATGCAGTTGAATGTGCACATGATTCTCAATGATAGGTCAAAGTATGTGACATGAATAGGCCAAGCATGTGCCGAAAAGTAACAGGAACCCATTCCTCCCCCCATATAGGTGAAGCCGGCTATCCCCTGAAGAGGTGGCTCCTCACACCTGTACGGAACCCACAGAACAGGCATAAAGAAGAATACAATCGTGCCCATACCCGTACCCGCCTTGTCATTGAGCAGACCTTTGGACTTTTGAAGTCACGGTTTAGGTGCATAAGCAGGTCTGGTGGCGCACTCCTATATGGCCATGAGAAGGTGGCAAAGATCACCACGGCATGTGTCATGCTGCACAATATGTGTATGAGACGGAATGTGCCACTGCCCCCTGAGGTTGAAATGGAGGCACCTGATGAGGATGATGATGGGGATGAGGATGGAGGTGAAGGGGATGCAGGTCATGCAAGAGGGGATGGCCAGGAGGGACGCGCTGTGAGACAGCATTTGATCAACCAATTGTTCTGAGTTACATGTAGTCATACTGTCACCTGTATATGGCTGGTGGGGCACTAGTGTCGGTTTGTTAGCTCACAATGGACCTTGGCGTCAATAAAGTGATCATACACAATGAAGGAGTCCAGGCCTGTGTTTTGCTCAAACAACTGTGTATTAATGAACAGAAACATCTTGGTGCCTTAAAGGGACATTGTCGCTAGTATGGGGCTTCATGAAAATTAGTATGGGGCTTCATGAAAATTAGAACACTATGACCATGTGGCTGCTTGTGATGGGTGGGTTGCTGACCTTCCTTGAGCCAAGGTGCCTCTGAGTTTAATAAAAAGACCATGGTCAGATAGCCTTCTCCTTGACTGTCCCATGCACTATGATAGGGGCTGAGTGGGGGTGACCAGGGGACACTCCCATAACACTACAGGCTATTTCAGGCAGGGGGCAACATCACATCCTAATTGCTAATCAGAACATTCATATTGCCAGAAAGCTGGGCTCAAGGGGGTTGGGACTGGTTGGAGAATTTAGCAGTGGAGGGTGAAGAAACAAAGATGATGCAACTACAAACATTTGAATAGTACCCAGTACAGGATGAAACACCAATGAAGTAGGGTAGCTTTTTGAAACAAAGCAGAGTGTTCATGAACACAGAATTCTGTTATATTAAATAACCACTATGAATGCTACCTTTCATAACGCCTGGAACTCCATAAGACCAATAGCTACTTTACGAGGGATCTGCGATCCCCTAAACCACTGACTGGCCTTTTGGGCATGGCCTGTGCTCATGCCCAGGGTCAAACTAGCCCAGGGTAGGGCCACCCACAATTATCAAAGTGGTACTGGACATTTCCTGCAGAAGGGGCCAGTGGCCAGTGAGTATGGGGCATTATCTTCATTCAGTCCCTTGAAAAATGTTGTCTCTTTTTATTTGGCTGGCTTAACCATGATATCTCTTTAACCAAGATTTCTCTGTGAATTTCATTTTTTTTAAATGTATATAAAATATCATAACTACGGTACCAACCAGGCAAGGCTGGTGGCCATGCTCTGTAGTTGCTTTTCCAGGCTAGGGCTTTTGGCCAAGCCCCACAAAGCCACCCAAAGTGGTCTGTGGGCCCGACCAATTGCCCACTTTACAACCATTTTATGTTGGTCTGCTGCCAGGGCCAGGGTCCACTTTGCTGACACTGACATTGGCATTGCAGGTCTATGTCAGCACTGGTCAGGGCCAGTAGCTACTTTACCCCAGACATGGATTTCAGCCCAGCCTCCAGGCTGTATCAAGCCATTCACAGTGGTTACTGCCTGCAGCAGTGCTCACGTATCCCCTGTCAGTCACAGCACTTCTGGCCATGGCCACTTTGCCAGGGTTCAGACTTTGGCCAAAACACATTCATCCCACTATGGTTCTGTGGATAACAGGCCAGGAGTGACCACTTTGAAGTCAATGACCAAGGCCCTGCCAACCCACTCAAAGTGGAAATGGGTCCATTGGCCACTGGGCTACTACATGGCAACGGCCAGTGGTCACATAGCCCAGGGCATGATTTCAGCCACGGCCCAGGCCCAGTCAAGCCACCCAAAAGCAACACTGGCACTAGGTTAATACAAGTCCCTGGACCCCGTCTGAGGGTGTGAGCCCAGTCAACAGGTCCTGGCTGGGTTTGAGACCAGATTTTGGTCAGCGGGCCTGTTAAGACAGAATTCCTATTTTAGGGTATTCTATGGCAACTTTTTAGGGCCGCTCAACATTTTGCTTTTTTCCCCCCTTTATTTTTTTGGATCACCAACTTCTTTATGAAGGCCAGAGGGACTTCTCCCGAAGTCCCCCTGCAATTGCAACCCTTTTTTCCTTATTTTGTATTTATTTATTGGGTATTTATAATGCGCCTATACACAAGGTGTTTCAAGGAGCAACAAGAGAGGAAGAGGGGGGGTGAAAAAAAGGGATGAGGAAAAACAAAAATGGTCCTACTAGGCCTTGTGACATTCGGATCGTGCAAGTGCAGTAACAAGAAGTGCGGGGGAGTGGGAAAGTGCGGGTCAGGGCGGAAGGCTCATCCCTGCTTCGTCTCCCCACGCAGGAGGGCCTTGTCCAGTCTGCACCTGTAGGACAGCAATTGTTTGTCGCTCCAGCTGTAATCCAACTGTTCAGTTTCGACCGATCACAGCGTGACTATCCTGCTACGTTATGCATTTCACCTCTCTCTTTGTGTGCTCTCATGCTCTGCCTTTTATCCATGTGGGGAAAGGTAACAGGATTCAGGTGTGAGTCGTTACAGGTAATTGCCTGACTCTGCCTGACCCTGAGATTGGGACATGTATTTTGTATTTTATTTATGTTTTATAAAGCACATTTAGCCAAAACGCTGTACATTTTAAAAACAAAGTACGGTAAAAAAGAATGGTAAGCAGTATACAATCAATCCTGGTAGCAAACATTCAGGTATATTGAAGAAGTTGGGTTTTCCAGGAGACACGAAAGAGAGAGTAAACTGTAATATAGCAGAAAGAAAGAGCAAGGGCATTCTAGTGAAGGGGAGCAAGAAGGTGGAAAGATCGGAAATGGGACTGGGCACATGGAGGACGGGGAACGTTGAGTCTAAAGAGGGAGGAAGACCGGAGAGAGCGAGACGGGGTGTAGAAAGATAAAAGTGAAGCAAGGTAATCAGGGGCAAGTCCAAAGAGGGATTTGAAAACTAGACAAAGAAAATTTTATTTTATTTGGGAGTGAAAGCGTAGCCAACCAAGCGAAGCAAGTGAAGAGGAAATCGAGTCTCGATCAGAGAGAAGATAAAGTAGACGAATAGAAGAATTGTAGATTGATCTTAGAGGGGCAAGACGAGAGCTCAGAAGACCAAACAGAGTGGTGGAACAATAGAACAGTCGAGAAAAGATTAGTGAGGAAAAAGGTTAGAAGCTTGGAAAGTGAGCAAAGGATGAATTTTACGAATATTATGAAGATGGAAACGACAGGAACGAGAACTGAGAGAAATGTGGTGGGCAAAGGAAAGATTTGAATCAAAATAGAGGCCAAGGTTACGAGCTGTAGAAGAAATAGGGAGATTAGATGAAGGAAAGGATACAAACGGGGTCGAGGATGTGGAGGAAGAGTATTAGCAAGGAAGAACAGGACCTCTGTCTTCCCCACGTTAAGAGTGAGAAAGTGAGATGCCATCCAAGATTTGATAGCAGAGAGACAAACTGTGAGGTTGTGGTGTATTTCAGAAGTGAAGGAAGAAAAGAATAGAAATAGTTGTGTATCGTCAGCGTATAAGTGATGAGAGAGACCAAAAGAGGAGATAATATTAGCGAGTTGTGAGGTATGCAATGAGAGAAGGAATGGACCTAAGAGTGACCCTTGGGCTACTCCGTAATCAAAGGGGAAAGACACAGAAGTCTTACCTGCCCAGGAAACAGAAAAGGTTCTATTAGGTAGATAGGAGGAGAACCAGAAAAAAACAGAACCATTAACTCCAAAGGAAGAAAGGGACTACAGAAGCAAACAAATTATCCACAGAGTCAAATGCAGCAGATAAGTCAAGAAGAATAAGAAAAGATTAGTATTTGGAGTAACGCGAAGAGAGTTAAGCACAGAGATCTAAGCAGTCTCAGTAGAATGAAGAGGATGGAAACCAGACTGTAAACAAGGAAGAAGAGAAAGATCAGTGACAAAGGATGGAATCTGAGAATACACAAGACATTCTAGTAGTTTAGAGAGATAGGGTAGTAGAGAGATAGGACAGAAATTAGAAACAATGAGGATTAGCTGTGGGTTTTTTCATGATAGGAATAATAGTTGCGTGTTTAAAGGACATAGGAAAAACAGAGGTACAAAGATAAGATAAGGTATGAGACGAGGGTAAACCTTAGGAATAAGAGCAGATGGAATTGTATCAGTAGGAGCAGCAGTGTGATGAGCGTTCTCTAATAAGAGAAGAACATCAGTTTTGGAGACAGGGGCAAAGCTAGAAATGAGAACAGAATGGGTAGAGGGAGAAGGAAGTAAAGTGGTTAGGGGAAGAGAGGCTTCAATGTCTTGACGCAGAGAGAGAACTTTTGAAGAAAAGAAGTGAGTGAAATTAGAAGCAGACAGGGTAGGATTGAGAGAATGATCAGAAGAGGGAGGGGAGAGCAACCGTGTAAGAGTTTGGAAAAGACACCTAGGGTGGGTAGATTGGGTGTGAAGAAGATCAGAAAAGAAGGCATGTTTTGCAGAGATTATACAGTTGTCGTAGATAGTGTGATAGGAGAAGTAGGAGGAGTGATTATATGCTGATTTTGATTTGAGCCAACACCTTTCCAGTCAGCGAAGACGTTGCATAGATCCGAGATGAGGGGAAAGCCAGGGTTGAGAAGGTTTGCAAGTAGGGTGAAAAGCAGACAAAGGATAGAGTTGATCAAGCCTAAGAGAAAGTGATGAGGAGAGAGCAGATACGTGGAATGGTTGGGTGCAAGTCTGTCTTCCCCAAGAGTGCTCATCCCGTGTAGTAGTGTTTGTGTAGGAACGCGGTAGGGGGGAGGTAAGGTTCCCAGATAGCATATGGGTTAATAGGAAAATAGGAAAGGGGAAACTACGTCTCTCCATTGGGTGCCCCACTCCCACTCCCCCGAGACCCCTCATCCAGGTGATCATCCCGCACTGGTCCACCCCCGGGGTCTGGATCCAATAGCGATGGCTATACCCTGGCCACCTGGACGACAGATCCCAAGGAACTAGTCTGTGAGACACCATCTGGTTTCACAAATACCCTTCCCCTATGCGATGTGACCATTTCTGTTTCACAGAGGAACCGAGAAAGGAAATCCACATGTCCTTGTTATTTTACATTTTGGTGTTCCACTGTGAAACAGAAGGGTTGAAGGTCTATGACCATCGCATGATTCTAGGGTTTTACTCTTTCCTTTGGCTTATCCAGACTACCATGGTCAGTCATTAGTCTGAACTTTCTACCTGCAAAGGTGTGTAATGGCCCATTTGATGGCAAGGGGCTCTAGTTCCATTACTGAATCGTTTTTTTCCTCTCAAAAATAGTTTCCTGTTCGCAAACAGAATTGGGTGTTCTAAGCCATAACCTACTTGGGATAACACTGCTCCGAGGCCCGCTAGCGAGGCATCGGTTTGCAGGATAAACTCTGTAGAGAACTCTGCCACCTTTGATATAGGGACCTGACATAGAGCCTGTTTTAGATTGGTGTAACAGATGTCATCTTCTTCCGTCCAGTGGATGTTTTGCGGCTCTGCATTTTTAAGTTTGTCTGTCAACCTAGCAGTTTTGTCTGAGAACTTAGGGATGAACATTCGATAATATCCGATAAGGCATAAAAAGGTCTCTCTTGGTTTTTGGTGTAGGGGCATCTAAGACCGCTTTTACCTTCTCACGTTGCGGTTGGACAAAGCCATTACCCAAAAAAAAGCTTAAGTATTTTACCACTGTTTGAGTTAGTCAGCACGTTTTTGGATTGGCTGTGAGTCCTGCCTGTCGAAGGGCTCTTATATTTGTATAGAGTTGCAACAGGTGTTCCTCCCATGTTTGAACATAGATGACAATATCGTCAATATAGGCTCCATAAAAATGAGAATACAGTCTAAGTATGGTATCCTTGAGCCTTTGAAAGGTTGTTGGGAACCCGTGAAGTCCAAATTGAAGAACTTTAAATTGGAATAATCCAATGGCAGTGGTGAAAGCAGTTCTTTCTCTGTCAGGCCCATTTAATAGAACCTGCCAGTAACCTTTAGTCAGGTCCAGAGTAGACAGAAAGACGGCACTACGCAGCTTGTCAATCAGATCGTCAATTTGCGGCATGGGATAGGCGTCAAAGGCTGAGATGGCATTCACCTGGCTGCAGTCAATATAAAACCACCAAGATTGGCCCAGTTTCGCCACTAGAACAATCGGAGAAGACCAGGGACTAGAAGAGGGTTCTATGACGTTGGCTTTTAACATGGTTTTTACCTCTTCAATTACTATCTTCCTTCTGGACTCAGGGAGTCGATAAGGTTTTAGATGAACTACCTTTCCTTTTGGGGTCTTGATGTAATGATATGTACCCTGAACTCTACCTGGTTTTTCACATACTACATCCAGGAAAGGTTCAACAAGATCAATTAAGTCTTCCTGTTTGTCTTTACTTATGTCTTGGGGGAATAAGGTTGGTATAATCAATATCCTCGGGTACCAAGCATGCTAGCATAGAGGAGGTGGTGGCTATTGGATTTTCTTTCGATTCTTTGAGGAGATTAATATGGTATAGATGAGTCTTTTGTTTCTTGTCGGGTTGTGCCACTCTATATGTGCAGGTACCTGTGCGTTCCAGGATTTCATAAGGGCCATGCCACTTCGAGATAAGTTTATTCTCTGAAGTGGGAAAAAGAACCAATATCCTTTGCCCTACAGAAAAGGAGCAGAGATTTACCTTTTTATCAGAAGACTGTTTTTGGTAAGCTTGGCTCTCTCCATATGGATTTTCTTTTAATCAAGTGGCTGTCTAGGATGCGGCTATTAGAACTAAGTCTGAGGGAATTAATCCCCTCTTTCCTGGAGGGATTGTAGCCTCCCTACTACTGCATATGTTGAATCCGATGGATTCCCTGGTTGCAACCAACAGATCAGAGACTTGTCTACTAAGCTTCTGAAATTTTAGGGTCCCCCAATTTGTCTCAATTGAGTCACGTCCCACTCCTGACACCATATGTAAGGATGGCATGGTATCAGAAGTATGACAGGCACAATAAAGTATAGTTCAAGGGTGTTTACTGAACTTTCCATGGGTTGGAAAAACACCTATCTAAACCTAATTCTAACGATGGGAGCAAGCTATGACCATCAAATAAAAGAAAACGCTGTCCTGGTCCAGTCCAGTCACATCAACAAAGGGGGTGTGGGATGTTGCAATGTGTAAAAATAGTATTTAATAAACAATAAGGTCCAGGTAACGTGGTAGTTCAGGACTGCTGAACTGTAACTTCGCCTTCTCCACGTTTCAGCACAGGACAAGGTGGAACGACATAGCTCCTACAGCACACTCTGACTTCTTTGGCACGAGTAGGCAGTCTCTAAGGCACACCAGGACCTTTCACCAATGTGTCCTTTTTGTATTGTATCAAGTCTCTGTGTGTTGAAATGCCTTACTCCATATATAACAATTGAAACCATTTTACGTTCTCTTCTTTTGGTCTTCCTCAGACCTCTTTCTCTTTCTTCTTTTCCAGGCAATCTCCCTCAATCGGGCTCGGATTCCCCTTTTCTCAGAATACACAATAGATCCCCCTCTGCCTGGCTCAGACCCTGTGTTTCAAAGAATGCTTCACACAACTTCTTTTCTCTCATCAGGACAGACTCCCCTTGATCGGGCGCAAGCCTGCGTTCCTTTTTGCTAAGGTTATAAGTTCAAAGACTTTTGATTGTGCATGGTTTTCCATCTAACTGGTGCAGGACCTTTTCTACCCTCCGCTTCGATATGACAAGGAACGGAGAGGGGCAAAATCCCCAGAGAAACCCTCTGGGCTAGAGTACCCTGTACAGGATTACAGTGCATAGGTCTGCTGTAGTTCTTTGATCCTGTCATGGCTGCGATTGTCTAGGGAACTCTCCCATAATCCCTCATCACCTGACTCTTCAGATGAAGTGTTCCGTGTCTGTGAGGTCTCTCTCCTTCGGGAAGTAGCCTTCTGGGTCTTCTTCTTCTTTACCTTTACCCTCTTGTTGTGTAGGTAAGGACTGACTCCGCTGGAGGCCACCTTGGCAGGAAATAAGTTCCTAACAAAAAGGGACCCCCAGAAAGCCCGCCTCAGATTCAGGGAAAAAGCTTCTTCGGCACCAAAAAACCCTGATAGACTCTGGCAGCTCTGGAGGACAACCCCGCTTTGAACCAGGTAGGTCTCTCGTGAGGCAGGCGGAGGCATGTCACGGCAACCTTGAAATAGTTTAAAGTCCCAGATGAAATCAGCCGTGAGTATAATATTGGTACGTAGAAAAGAAGGTACGGAAAGAATGAATGAGTGAGGAATAGAAGCTAGAGTGAAAATGCCAGAATGGCTACAGAGTGTGCAGGAGTACAGAAACAGGAGGAAGCTCACGGTACACCCGGAAGTGTGCCGTGAGGAGAGTAGAGACTCAGCTGGAAAGGAAGATGCAAACGCCGGTAAACCGGAGAGCGAGAGAGCAGCTAGGAGAAGCGCTGGAAGAGGGAGGCAGCAGCACTCAAAGCGGAGGGCGAGGAGCAAAGAGAGGGAGCAGCGGCGAACGAAAGCAGCCGCGAGGAAGGAAGGCAAAAACTTGCTACTGGAAGGGCGGCCAACAGTAAGAGACACAGAACGCCAACAGGTATTAAGGAGCGATACAACGCACAGGATGCAAGCTTCCGTGCGTTGATATAGAAACGCTGTTAGGCGGCGGCCATCTTGGTGGAAGGCTATACCGCGCCTGATGCCTCTGAATGGCAATCAAGCCTTACGATAAGCAAAAGCCCATCAATGCCATACTTTCCAGGGCCGTGACATGACAGTATGACCCTTCCTCATCGGGGTCCCCCCGGTTTGCCGGGATGTCTTCTATGGAAGATCAGCAGAACTCGAAGTGCATGAATGTGGTGTCTAGGCTCCCAAGTCCGTTCAGACACAGAATACCCCTTCCAATGTACCAGATATTGTAAAGTACCTCGGTGGTATCTGGAGTCCCCGATATGAGATACCTCATATTCAGCAGGTTCCGATGGTGATGGAATCTTCTGTCGAACTCTGGCCCTGTGATATGGATCTGGAACAAATGGTTTCAGCAGAGAGGTATGGAATACCGGATGCACTCTTTTCATCTTCTGTGGAAGTCGTAATCTGTAAGCCACTGGGTTGATCTGTTCAGCTATTGGGTAGGGACCCAAGTATCGAGGAACAAACTTGCCTAGGTGCAACCAACGAGGAAGAAATTTAGTTGAGAGCCAGACCAAAGTCCCGGGAGACCGCTCAGGATTGGCTCATCTGCCACGATCTGCTCCTTCCTTATTCTTCTTGCGACTTTCTTCCAGGGCTTTCATTGCTTCCTTCTGGGTAGATCGTATAGCTTCCAAGAGACTGTCCACTGTTGGGGAATCTGAATAACCCTTCTTCATCCCAAGTACATGTGAAGGGTGGAAACCATAAGTGCACAAGAAGGGACTCATCTTGATGGCAGAATGGTCAGTGTTATTATATGATAATTCTGCCAAAGGTAACAGAGAGAACCAGTTGTCTTGCTACCAGTTACAGAAGCATCTGGGGTATTGTTCGAGGGTGGCATTTAACCTTTCTGTCTGGCCATTGCTTTGGGGATGAAATCCAGATGAAAGCACCCTCTGTATACCCAGTTGATTGCACAAGGAGGCCCAGAACCGAGAGGTAAATTGCGCCCCTCTATCCGAGAGCACGGTTCTGGGTAGCCCGTTGAGTCGAACTATCTCTCGAAGAAAGACAGCTGCCATTTCTGGAGCAGTGGGAAGACCGATGAGAGCTGTGAAATGAGCCATCTTACTAAAGGAGTCCACTGTAACCATGATGGCTCGGTGACCTTCCGATAGGGGGAGATCCACAATAAAATCAGCAGATACTTGCTCCCAGGGCTGTGAGGGAACTGAAGGTTGCTGCAACTGACCCAACAGGTTGCCTGACTGAGACTTGCTGGCACAAACCGGACAGGAGGAAGCGTATCATAGTACACCTTGTGACTGAGTCGGCCACCAGAAGAGTCTCTTCACCAATTCCACCATGTTCCTTAAGCCCTTATGACCTGCCAGAGGTGACTCATGGCACCACATTAGCACCTGCGTCCGTAGATCGTACGTTGGGATGAAAAGAGCTGTCTTGTGGTACAACAACCCATCCTTCTGAAGCAAGTTGGGATTACTTCTGTCTTCATTCTGGATCCCTTCTTGGACTGCTTGAAGAAACCTGGAGACGACAGATATAAACCTCTTATTTGCCAAAAGCAGCTCCCTTCCACAATGGATTTCTTGGGTTACCTCCTGTCTTCTAGAAAGGGCATCTGCCAAGGTATTTTGGAAGACTGGTAGGTACGTGAGGTGGAAATCAAACTGGGAGAAGTACTACGCCCACCTGGCATGGCGGGCGTTGACACACTCCATCTGTTGGAGTACCCAAAGGTTTCTATGGTCAGTTCTGATGATAAAAGGCTCTATGGATACTTGTAGTAAATTCCTCCATTCCTCACAGGATCTTTTAATGGCCAACAGTTCTTTTTCCAACACCGAGTAGTTCCTTTCACTGGGAGTCAGTGACCTGGAATAGTAGGCGATTGGATGTTCCAAACCGTCTTCCGTGTTTTGGAGCAGGGTGGCCCCTATTGCACCATATGAGGCGTCCGTCTCCAAAATAAAAGGACACGTCTGATCCGGTTGGACCAAAATGGGAGCTGACATAATCAATTTCTTGAGATGTTGTAAGGCTTGTAAGTAAGACTGTGATCGGGAGAACAATCTTGGAGAAGTGGGGAATAAATCAGCGATAACAATTCGCCAGACCCAAAAACCTCTGGACCTCCTTGACACTCTTAGGTTCGGGCCATCGTAAGATCGCTTCAACCTTCTCAGGGTTCATCCGGATACCTTCGCTGGACAAAATAAATCCTAGATATGAAACTGATTCTGCATGGAATTGGACACTTTTCAGGCCTCACAAAGAGTTGGTTCTCTTGAAGGCGTATCAATACTTCTTTCACCACCTGAGTGTGTTCTGTAGGATCTGCAGAAAAAATAAGGATGGCATTGAGGTATACAACAACAGACAAAAATAAAAGGTCTGAGAAGATCTTGTCAATATACCTCTGAAAGATAGCTGGTGCATTGACCAGGCCAAATGGCATCACCTGGTATTCGAAGAGACCTAGGGGGGTCCTAAAAACGGTCTTCCATTCATCACCCTCCTTAATCCTAAGGAGGTGGTAAGCCCCCCTAAGGTCTAGCTTAGTGAAAATGGTAGAACCTTGCACTGCCTTTAGGATATCTCTGATCAACGGCATGAGATACCTATCCCGGAGGGTAATCCTATTGAGACCTCTATATTCGATGCAAGGCCTCAGTTCCGAGGTTCCCCTCTTGGGGATGAAGAGTAATGAGGCTCCCCCGGATGATCAGGATTCACAAATGAGGCCATTTTCAAGGTTTTCCTCGAGGTACTCCTTGAGAGCCTTCCTCTCGGGAAGCGATAGAGGAAACATCCTTCCGAAGGGTACTACTGCTCCCTCCTGCAACTCAATAGCGAAATCTTCGGGTCTGTGGGGTGGTAACAGGCGAGGAACCTTATCCTCAAACACTCCTGCAAAAGATTGATAGACTAGTGGACTACTCGATACCACCTTGGACGGTAGCGTGCTATCCTGCCCCACCTGTTCTTCTTGTGACTATTGTCTGAAGCAATTCTCTCGACAAAACCCAGAATCAAAGCTTAAAGTGTGGAGGGACCAGTCTATGTGAGGATTGTGTCTCCTTAGCCAGGGTATCCCCAGGATTATGCGGAAGTGAGCAGCTCTTATGACATAAAATCTAACCAACTCTTGGTGCTTTCCCATTTGCACCAGTATGGGTTCTGTCTCCAACACAATGGGACCAGACGTGAGAGGAGAGCCGTCTACTCCCTCCACCGGAATGGCTTGATGTTTGTTCTGAACAGGTACCCCCTGTTCTCTTGCCCAGGCGCCATCCACAAAATTCCCTGCAGCTCCACTATCCAGCATGGCCAGGACCTCCACAGATTTCTTGGATGTCAATTGTAGCTGGACTAGGAATACCATTAATCGGGAATCATCTGTTAATCCTGTTACTTGAGTGTGGTTACAGGGTTTTTGGTTACCTCCCCCAATGTCGCCCCTGCACAGACTTGGGGGGGGTGGGGGAAGAGTAGCATTTCCCTTCTTCCTGGGAGGCACATCCGGACAATTACAAAGCAGGTGTTTAGAGGGCCTACAATACATACAGAGTCCCAACTCTCACCTTCTCCTTCTTTCTTCGGGAGTGAGGGGGCCCCAAGCCGAACCAATCTGCATGGGCTCTTCAGATGCAAGTTGTGTCTTGATTACTTCCTTAGACGAAGGAGGGGGGTCATGCAAGGGAGAGTATCCTCTTTGCCGTTTCTTCTCCATACGCCTCTCATTTAGACGGCATTCAATTTGTAAAGTCAGGGTTACTAGTTCCTGAAATGAACCAGGTCGGGGTACTTGTGCTAGCTCATCTTTAAGATCTTCATGAAGTCCCCTTCTAGAGATGGTCTGTTGTGCCGAATCTGGCCAACCAGAATTGGTAGCCAACTTCTGGAATTTAGAGACATAAGTTTGAACATCAGATCCCCCTTGTCTGACATCGAGCATGGCTTCGTAGGATGCAAAAACCACCTCAGGTCGGTCAAATCTTGCTTGGAATTGCTGTGAGAACTGGTTGAAATTCAGTAATGCTGGGTCATTATTAGTCACTAATGGAGTGGCCCAGGGCAACGCATTTCCGACCATATTGGAAATTAGGAATCCCACCTTAGCCTTACCGGTCTCAAAGGCCTTTGGTCTGAATGTGAAATAAACCCTACAGGCATCCATAAATTCCTTCAAAGACCTGGGATTCCCGACATACTTGCCAAAAAACAACGCCATAGGAGGGAGATCACTTCTCTCCTCACTGCGCGCGGCCACCTGCTGTCTCAAAGTAGTGTTCTCTGCCTGCATATTCTGCATCTGTACTGTTAGACCTTGAATGGCTGCCACCAGTTCCTGATATTGTTCCAGGGAAGCTATAGGGGATTGTAGGCGTTGTATACTGTCGTGGCTGTGATTGTCTATGGAACTCTCCTGTGACCCCTCCTCACCTGACTCTTCAGATGAAGTGTTCCGTGTCTGTGAGGTCTCTCTCCTTCGGGAAGTAGCCTTCTGGGTCTTCTTCTTTACCTTTACCCTCTTGTAGTGTAGGTAAGGACGGGCTCCGCTGGAGGCCTCCTTGGCAGGAAACAAGTTCCTAACCAAAAGGGACCCCCAGAAAGCCCACCTCAGATTCAGGGAAAAAGCTTCTTTGGCACCAAAAAACCCTGATAGACTCTGGCAGCTCTGGAGGAAAACCCTGCTTTGAACCAGGTAGGTCTCTCGTGAGGCAGGCGGAGGCGTGTCGCGGCAACCTTGAAATTGTATAAAGTCCCAGATGAAATCAGCCGTGAGTATAATATTGGTAAGTAGAAAAGAAGGTAAGGAAAGAATGAATGAGTAAGGGATAGAAAGCTAGAGTGAAAATGCCAGAATGGCTACAGAGCATGCAGGAGCACAGAAACAGGAGGAAGCTCACGGTACACCCAGAAGTGTGCCGTGAGGAGTGTAGAGACTCAGCTGGAAAGGCAGATGCAAACGCCGGTAAACCGGAGAGCGAGAGAGCAGGTAGGAGAAGCGCTGGAAGAGGGAGGCAGCAGTACTCAAAGCAGAGGGCGAGGAGCAAAGAGAGGGAGCAGCGGCGAACGAAAGCAGCCGCAAGGAAGGAAGGTGAGAACTCGCCACTGGAAGGGCGGCGAGCGGTAAGAGACACAGAACGCCAACATGTACCAAGGAGCGATACAACGCACAGGACGCAAGCTTCTGTACATTGTTATAGAAACGCTGTGAGGCGGCGGCCATCTTGGTGGAAGGCTAGACCGCGCCTGACCCTTCTGAATGGCAATCAAGCCTTACAATAAGCAAAAGCCTATCGATGCCATACCTTCCAGGGCCAGGACATGACAGATCCTCAGAAAGCTGGACCGGAATATTCAGGGTGTAACTTCTTCACGGGAGGATTTCCTAAGAATGCCTATGATTGATATAATAAGATGGGTGAGTAGACAATCTGGAATGAGAGCTTAGAGGAATTAGATGAAAGGTTATAGCCTGCACCTATGATTGAGAGGAGTGTATCTCTAGATGGTGTCTTGGGTATCTTGATACCTTCTAGATCGGAAGAGAACTCGGGCAAATATTATATATCCCAAATATGGGAGAAAAAGCCCTTATCCCTTCCCCTCGTAAGCTACATGGAAGAGGGAGAAGCCAAAGGAAGTGAAACCTGCCGTGTGCGAGACGGGTCTGCAGGCAGGGAGATTCCTGGTGTGACAGAACTCAGCTTTTTTATATATATCTGTGGGCAAATAAATAAATGATGATCACCAGACAAAATAGAAATCCGTCTGTGTGACATATGCGAAATGTAATTCCTACCGTATGTCCGGGGATGAAAGGAACTAAAGAAAGTATTGGTCGGGTGTTGACTCACGTACGGCGAGAAAGGGAATCTATCTGTGGCGTGCTGTGTATGGGCCAAGAGACGCAGCGCAGGTGAGTCTGCAAGTGGAACAGATCTAAGAAACAACAGATAGAATGAGCAAGCAATTGACAACTGACAGGGCAAAGAATTCCTTGGAGACGAATTTACAAAGCGTCCTGCTTTGGAGTAGTGACTCACGGGAGCTCAGGATCACACGGCCTATATCCTGGCAGGTGACCACAAGAAGGAGGAAACACTGCACCGGCAGGAACAGACAGTCGTGTAGCCATAGAATGGGACTCCCAGGCGGCCATGTTGGAAGGACGAGTGTCATAGTGTAACAAAGCCTACCACAGCGCCACCAAGACCAGCGCCTGTAGTGAGACATAACACACTTTCACATCTCACTCTTTTAACATCTTTCCGAGACACTCCCAGAGACCTTCAAATGAGCATACACGGGTGCCGGACCACTCTGTCAAAATGTAGCTCTTCTATTTTAGTTTCAAAGGATCACTTCCTTTTGCCTTTCTGCATTCTCTATTCATCCACTTCATAGCACAGTTCAATTTATCAGATTATCGCTGCTCACAGCCTTTGTTTCAATGCCAACCGGTATTGCGATGTTGCTTCCAACTCACCAGCTGCACTGAGCTTCTTTGTTGGGGTCTGTTTCTTTGGGACAGAGTCATGGGCTTCTCCCTGCTTGGTGCCCCTTCTTGACCTGTTTGTCTTCTGCCTTCATCCAGTCGCCAGCATGACAATCCTGCTCCGTTATGCTTTTCGCCTCTCTCCTCACCTTGCTCATATGATATGATATGATTATGTTATGGCATTTATAACGCGCCTATACACAAGTGTTTCAAGGCACGAAGAGGCAAGGGAGGGGGAACAGAGGGAAGACAGACAACAATCCTATTAGGCCAGGTGTCATTCAGATGGCGAAGGTGAATGGGAAGGTGAAGGAGGAGAAGTGTGGGTGGAAGGGGGAGAGTACAGTGCAGTACATGGGATAAGACAATAAATAAACAATAAGTAAAAGTACGGCTAACAGGTGGCAAGTGAAAGGGTAAGTGCAGACGTTTGGTGTCAAGTGCTGCAAGTAGGGCTAAAGAAAGCAGTCATCAAGTGCGGGGGTTGCCAGGAAGGCAGTGCAGGAGTGCGACTGGCGGGGGGTGGGCCTGGCACAAGATGAGAGGGTGGCCAGGCACCCAGTGCAGTTTCAGTGTCAGCAAGGGAGAGGAGTAGAAAAAGCAGATGTAAAGAGAAAGGTTTTGAGGTGCTTCCGGAACCAAAGATGATTCTCTTCAAGTTTCAGTGAGGCAGGGAGGCTGTTCCAGAGGGAGGCCCCAGCTGGAGAAAGAGATCTATCACCAACTCGTTGCTTGGAGAAGCGACTGACCCTGAGGGAATTGGAAGCAGATGAGCGAAGAGCTCGAGAAGGAAGGTATTTAGGAAGAGAGAGTTGAAGGTATTGAGGTCCCAGGCCCCAGAAGGCCTTGTGCACGATGCAGAGGGTTTTGAACTTAATCCTCGCAGCCACTGGAAGCCAGTGCAGAGATTTCAGTCCTGGAGAGATACGACCCCTGGGCTTGAGGCCAAGGACAAATCTTGCAGTCCTGTTCTGGATAAGTTGCAGAGGGCGGAGAGTAGAACCAGGCATATTTGTAGCAATAGTCCAGCCTGGAGAGAACCAGAGATCTGGAGACAGTGAGCTTCTGGGGGAAGGAGAGGAAAGGAAGAATACCTCTGAGGAGGTGCAGCTGGTAGTGTGACTTCTTAGAGACTTCAGAGATGTGAGGAGAGCAGGGGAGTGTAGAGTCGAAGATGACCCCGAGGTTTTTAGCCTTGCAGGTGGGAGCAGGGAGGGGGCCAAGGGAGGCCGGCCAGAGAGCTACAGGAAAGGAGGGAGCGGGTGTGCCGATGAGGAGAATCTCAGTGTTACTGGCATTAAGGCAGAGGTCATTGGGGGCACACCACTCCTGGATAGCAGACAGACAGTCAGAGATGAGGGAAGTAGAGGAGGAGGCCGAGGGTAGCCTGAAGATGAGCCGAGTGTCATCCGCGTAGCACTGAAAGTGTAGGCAGAGAGCAGCTATGCGGTGGGCCAGGAGTGCCAGGTATTGGTTGAACAGCCAGGGAGAGAGGTTAGACCCCTGGGGGACACCACAGGTAGAGAAAAAGACAGCAGAGAGGAAGGACCCAAGTTGGACCTGGGAGTGTCGGTCGGAGAGGAAAGAAGTCAGCCACGCCAGAGCCTGACCAGTGATACCCAGGTTATCACTGAGATGGTTGAGCAGGACGGCATGGTTGACAGTATCAAAGGCTGAAGAGATATTAAGCAGGATGAGGACGCAAGGGGCGTTAGAGTCAAGTTTGGAGAGCAGGTCTTCATAGTGTGCTCTCATGCTCTGCCTTTTATCCGTGTGGGGAAAGGTAACAGGATTCAGGTTTGAGTCATTACGGGTAATTGCCTGACTCTGCCTGACCCTGAGATTGGGACATGTTGCGTGGAATGGTTGGATATGAATCTGTCTTCCCCCACAGCGCTCAACCTGTGTAGTAGTGTTCATGTAGGTAACGGGGGAGTGAGGGGGTATGTTTCCCCGATAGCATATGGGTTGGCAAGGTGTAATAGGAAAATAGGAAAGGAGCTACTGCGTCCTTCCATCGGGTGCCCCACTCCCACTCCCATAGGACCCCCCCATCCAGCTGATCCTCCCGCACTGATCCACCACTGGAGTCTGGATCCAATAGCGATGGCCGTGCCCCGGCCACCTGGATGACAGATCCCAAGGGACTAGTCTGTGAGACACTCTCTGGTTTCTCACAGCCCTCATGTGATCCTCCCGCAGAACACCACCCTCAGGGTCGGGATCAGAAAGTGTCTGCCTTTCCCTGGCCACATGAGAAGGATCCGAGGCCAGGTTTATGGGGGGAATAATTGCTGATTCATCACAGTCCTCCCCTTCCACCAGACATTTTTCCTGTACCCACAAAGGGTTCATTGAGCTCTGGACCAAGCACTAGAATTTTGAGACTTTCCTTTGATTTTTTTTATTACAGTACAGCTATTTGTAGTAACTGTGTAAACATATTCCCAGAAATGTTTTGCAAAGATAACTATTTCTAAAATTTCTCACTAAATAAAGAAGGCATCTGGCTATGGGTTTGACATTTTTCCTACCCCGTATCGCACTATTTAATTGACATGTGTACATTTTTGTATAATTTTTGGTACTGTGCTCTGGGGGTTAGAATTAATGTGGAGTGGGGGTGTGGCCAACCAGGGAAACCGAGTGGATGCTTCCTCTGAGAGCTCTTTGAGCCCATGGCCTACCGAAGCCCTAATCCCCATCGGACGGGAGCCTGATTGCAGGTCCCTAGGATAAGGGACCTCTGAATTGCCCTAGAAGCCTCTATGTATGAGCAATTATTGAGCCCAGAGTCTGTTTGCTGCACGGGTGTGGATCCAAGATGGCGCCCGAATCTTTGACCTTTCAGGTCTCGGAATTGTGGATGGTGCCAAGCTTAGGGCTTCCCGGTTACCAAGGCGATGGGCCCTGCAAGGGGAAATCGAGCCCCCACGTCATCCTACCCCAAGAACCTGAGTAGCCAGACGAGGAGGAGATGTGGCCCAGCTGAGTGGAGCGCAGGTCCGGGTCGGGAGTGGAGGGGGTTGTGATGACGGGGACCCAGTCCGGGAGCCCCAAATTGCCCATCCAGTATCTAACGCTCAAGAGATATACCTCTAGGCTCACCCGGCAATGCAGTGAGTTCCATGACCATCACCTCAAGCTGGACGCGGTGGTGACGCGGAAGAGAGGGGGAAAGCTCCAATGAGGACCCCTCTGAGTCCATTCTCTGGTAGACAGGGCACCTGCACTCCAAGCTGGCACTGAACACCCACCTTGGGGAATCCACTGAACACCACTCCTTCTGAAATGGACGGTTAGTGTTGGCAGTAACTGAGAATGGCTAAAGTACCCACCAAGCAAAAGGAGCCCAATCGGTCGACACCAAAAGCCTCATGCTGGCCCAAGAATCATCTAAAAACAATCAGCAAACAACAGTGGCATAGACAAATTCCCCCACAGTGTCCGGTGAACTTAGAGGATCCTCCGGTCACAAAAATTGACTTAGAGTACAGTTCATGTTGATGGAGATCAAGAAGGAAATGAAGATAATGATTCCAGTCTTGCTAAATCCATGGCAGATCTTGATAGTCATGTGAAAGCGGCAGAAAGCAGACTAGAGGAGGTGGAAACTGCCCTCTGTGATCAAGCACACAAACAGGCCAAACTAGCAGCAGAAAGAGTGAAGGGTCTGGAGCAACAGATGGAATTGGTCCTCACAGAGCAGGAAGATGGTGAAAATAGAATGAGCCATAATAACATCCGTATACGTGTGTTTCCTAAACGTGCCTCTGATAAAGAATTAGAGGAGTACGTGATTGCCCTGTTTCGCATATTCTGGAAGAGCCTGAGGACCTGGAAGTTGTCTTTGATCAGACACATCAAGTTTTCACTAGACTACAACAAAAGAATGATCTGATCCCAACGTCCTGGTGCAAGTACACTATTTCCAACTTAAGGATAGCATCATGAAGCAAGGTAGAAGTTTGGAGGTGATCCGATTCAGGGGAAACCATTGTTGCTATTTCAGGATCTTGCACAGGCGACTCTGCAGAAAAGGAAGAGCTTGAGGCTGGAGACGGGTTGGCTCAGAGAGAAAAGAATGAGATACAGATGGGCGCACCCATGCAGGTTCTTATTTGAACTTGAAGGAAAGGCACATAATATTGCCAAAGAAGTGGAGGCGGCAGACTTAATGGTCCCGATGATCTCTTTCCCGGCTAACGAAGCGTGCTTGAGACACAAGCAGGTGAATAATAATAATAATTCAACATTTATATAGCGCTACGAATCCTCAGGCATCTGAGCGCTTCTTATTATTACCCACGGTGTGCGGTGCTCACTTATCGACCTCGGAAGAATGAAAGGCTGAGTTTGATATGATATGATATGGCATTTATAACACGCCTATACACACGTGTCGGGATTCAAACCTGTGTCAGCAGGCTTTGTGGATGTCAAAGCGAGCGCTCTTCTCGCTGTGCTATTGGACTGGCTCAGGGTGCCGAAAGAGGCCCGGGGAAGACGAGAGCACATGATTCTTGGAGGGGGCGAGGGAGCGGGGCAAATTCTAGAAGGGAATTGACTTATCTATGAAATCCACGTTTTGCTAGGTCTGTCATACAACAGCCCATACAAGGAGGGGCTGATTTGACTATTGAAGTGGTGGGGGATTCCTACTTGGTTTTGTTATTTCTCATGGTGAGGTAATGTTACTGAGGGATTGTCTGGGGAGGTTGAAACTATGCACCGATAACTGAGGGGGCTGCTTTCTTGGAGGGGGCGCGGGTGGGTAAGGGGTTTGGGATTTGCCCTGCAACCATGCAGAGGTTACGTTTAAGTTTGGGGTTGTTGGTTGCATGCTTTAAGAAGAGCTAGATGTTTTTTATTTGGTCAGCAGCTGAAAGTAGAGGATGAGGAATGGAACAATGACGCTGGCCTTGAAATGAAGCGGGGAGAGGCGGATTGGTAGGAGAGTACTAATGGCCGACATGGGATTTGTGACCCTGAATGTTCGGGGTCTTAACTCCCCCCAAAAATGGCGCTCTATCCTGTGCAGGGTAACCAAAATACAGACCTCCGTTGAGTTTCTTCAGGAAACACATTTGTTGTAACAGGATGAAAGGAGATTGAGGCATAAAGAGTTCCTGGTACAATATTTTTACTCCAGCGGGTGAAAGAGGAAAGGAGTGGCGATCCTGATGGGAAAGGGGATAAGATTTATGAGAAAATACACGTAGAGGGGTCCAGAGGAGAGAGGCCTAATAGGCAAGCGTTTAGTAGAAGGTCAACTCTTAACATTAGTAACAGTATATGCCCCAAATGAACACAAGGACCAGTACTTATCTGCCATGTTGTGAAAGTTGGGGGGATCTGTGAGGGTCAGGTGGCGATTGGAGGAGACTTCAATTGTGTAATAGATACTGGATTCGATAAAACACTTCCCCATTCACTAGTGGATCACAGGAATAGAGCAGTCTTGACTAAGTTGTTCGAGGACCTAGGTCTCAGTGAAACATGGTGATTCTTCTGTCAGGAGGAAAGGGAATGTACATTCTACTCAGTGGTCCACAGGGGATACTCTAGAATAGACATGGTATTGCTCTCTCTACTCTGGTCCCTATTTTGACAGCGTTAGAGATCGGTCTTCGATATCTATCTGATCATGCCCTGGTATCATTATTTTTCATATAATTATTCTTTTATAACGCGCGTGATACCTGAGACGGTTTCTAAGCACGAGACCGTGTTTCGAACCTGTGTTGCTATGTGTTGTCTTGCTTCCAAGACAAACACGTTGCCCCTGAGCTATCCTCATGGCCCTTGTGAGAATGTTGAGGACTACCACGCAGGTATCAGCTAGAAAGGCTTGGGGCCACAATAATTTGGTTTTGAATGATGTGGCAATAAAGGCACACGTGGGGGAGTCGATACAGTATTACTTCAGAGAGAATGAGATGGAGGGCACGGATTGGTGCTCAATCTGGGATGCAAGTAAGGCAATGATTAGGGGGGAATTTAATTGGAAGACCTCAGCACTCATGAAAGCCCGGGAATTGACAAGGATCAAACTTGAATGTCTCGTCCACGCTGCAGATGTGGATCACAAATGAAAGGGGACCAGTAAGACTATGAGGGAGCTGAATAATGTAGGTTTCTAAATTAGAAACACATGTGGCAGATAGATGTGCACAAATGATGCTTCACTCCTACTATATCAGGGGAAACGAGGCTAACCAATTCTGAGCGGGGAAGCTGCGTAAACAGAAATTAGGGAATTATACAACCAAACTGACAGATAAGCAGGGGATGACGCACCATGGAGAGTTGGCTAAGCTGGGGATTGTGGCAGCATATTATGGTAGGATCATAGGTAGGGAAGATATGGATGTGGTCCGTGTAAAACAATTCATCCTCAGGGTAAATTGACCTAAAATTACGGCAGAATTACAGGAACGCTTAGAGGTCCCCATAAACCTGGAAGAAGTAGCTAAGGCCATTGATGCTCTTCCGGTAATAAAACTCCAGGGAAGGATGGTCCATCCAGCACTTACTATAAGGTGTTAAAGGGCCTGATGTTACAACCATTGACTGAACTATTGAACTCAGTCTCACAAATGAGGATGTGTCACGGGATATGGCACACTCTACAATGATCTCAGTGCTTAAGCCGGGAAAAGATCGAAACGACTTTGCGAGCTATCACCCTATTCCTCTCCTCAATGGAGATGGAAAGATCTATGCCAAGATCTTGGCCAGCCGCCCGCCTGATGGAGGTGCTACCAGACATCATACACACAGCAACATTAGACAGGCAGTTAACCTTATACAGATCATCCAGCTTATAGCGATTTTGCGATCCCATAAAATGTGCGAAATCAACCTTTCTTTAGAAAAACTGCAAAAACGGTTGTTATTGCAAAAACACCCATGAAAATGTCTGTTTTTGCAAAAACAGCTGTTTAAAAAAAATGAAACAAAGGGCCATGTTCTTAGAACCTTTTGGGTGCAAGTAATGAAAAGCGCTAGCACGTCTCATCACTTGCGCCAAAAAAAGGAGCAGCCCAATACACAAAGGAACATCTGAATCGCCCATTCAGATGGCTTTTTTTAACCTCTTTGCGCATTTGTGCAAATAAGAAGGCGTTTCTGCACATTTACAAACACTCCCCAAATTTACAATCAGGATGCCCTTTTAAATGTGCAGAAAACTAAGGCAACTCCATGTGCCTGCTTGGAATAGGCACAGAGGGGAATGCATTGCATGACAGGGTCTGTTTTATTTGTTCTTTTTTATAGTGTGACAGCAGCGGTATGAACAGCTGCTATCTCGCTTGCATTTCTAGTAATCAAATGGAATAGAAATATATATTTTTGTAATCACATTTCACTGTGACGGGCCCTTTTTTAAATGGGTTGGGAACCTGAGGAACATTAGTGTCTGGAGAGCGCTCCTGAAACTAATGTATACAATGCGGCTGGCCCATGCATTATTTGCACTACAGCTCAGCCCCCTAAAAATACGCATTTCAACTTTGAGAATAAGGTGACCCGCTAATTTACAAACATTGAGCATCTAAAAACAGCACATTCTCTGCTCTGGAGTGATGGGTAAGAAAGCAGAGGGCGAGCATTGGGCCAGAGGGTGAAGCGGTGGACAAGAGAGCAGACAGGGAGCATTGAAGCAGAGGAGGGGTGGTGGGCCAGAGAGCACGAGAGGGAGCAGAGGTCCAGAAAGCAGAGTTAGGAGCGGACTAAAGGGGTAGCAGTGGATCACAAAGCAGAGAGGGACGTTTGGCCAGAAAGAGGAGTGAGCTGCAGATTGGGTGAACGTATGGGGGGTGGGAGTGCAGTATAATGGGGGAAAGGATGCAAGATGCAGAAGGATCAAGAAGGAATGAAGGACTGTAGATTACAGGAGGAACTGGGGAGCATATGTGTGACTTAGGAGCATGGTTTGGAGTGTGGCAGAGTGTGGGTTGTACTTGGCAGCATGACAGAACACCTGAGTATGCACATGACTGGCAGAGTTAGAGGTTTGGGAGACTAAGTTGTGATGGGGAATTGGTGAGTGTGAGGATGTTGGTGAGTGGGGGGTGTGGCTGTCTGGAGGATATAGAAGGGAATATCCTTACAATTACAACTGATAATGATCAATAAAGTAAAACATATGAAATAGGCACACACATCAAACTAAAAAAAAGCAGAGTAAAGCAAACACTGTTCTATCAAGCCTGGGACATCTGGGACTCTTCCTATTAAATTGATACAAAACGTGCTAACAATGACAACCTGGCTCTCTTGTAGCCTCACACACTGTCTCTTTCTTGAAACCTGCCAATCTTACAACCGGCAGACAATAAAACATTTGCTGTGAAAATGCTGCTATAAATAAAAGTTTGTTACTGCAAAATGTGCTTTCTTATGCCGCAAAATGTTCAATTTCATGCCGAAATATCCTGGAGGGTCCGTTATAGATTGGGGCAGGAGAACGGGACAAAATATAACAGTTGTGGTGCTGAACGCTAACAGTGTTCAACAGCATGGACTGGGGATTCTTAACTTCGACACTGGAGGCATTCAATATAGGCCCTAGGATTACAGACATGGTTATAGCTAATTTTCAACATCCCTCAGCAAGAATCAATGTCAATGGGGAACTCACACCTCCCACTGATCCCCCTTATGAATATTAAAAGAGGTAACTGCCAGGGATGCCCGCTATTGCCCTTGATATTTGTAATGGCTATGGAGCCTCTAGCCTGCATGATTAGGAGGGTCGAGAACATTCTGGGTGTGATGTGTTTGGGAGTACATAAGATCGCCTCATATGCCGATGATGTGCTGTTGTTCCTGAAAGACACCGTCAGAAAACTACACTTGGCACTGGAAACTCTAAAGGGCTTAATGATGTGTCATTGTTAGAGGATGTTGACTTTAGAAAGAAAATGTGGTTCCTCAGGGCCTGTATGATTGCGAAAATGATTCTTAGGGCTTGGAAGTCATTCAGCTCTTTTTGCATCGATGAGTGGGTGGATGAGTTGCTTACGATCTCCACCTATGAAAAGGCAATTTGCAAATTGAAAGGAGAGACTGAAATGTTTATGGACATATGGGGGTTCTTTCTCAATGTGTATGGTTAAAGTCTCATGGTGATTCAATATGCTGGTGTGTTTTGTCCAAATTCACTATTACCCTGAAATGTATTCTGATTTGCTCCTATGCTAGCCAAGACCATGCTATGTTATGTGGGGATGTGTTTTGTGATTATTTATAAATTGTACTACCAAATGATACAGTTAGATATTCTTCTGTTTCTTTCTCTTCTACTTTTCTGGTCTCTTTTCAATTGTCTTTCTTCTTCTACTTTTTCTTCTTATTTATGTTGCGTCATGCATTATGAGACAATTTCTTTCTTCTTTTTCTTCTCTTTTGGACTCAATCTTGTGACCAGGTTTGTAATTTTATGAAGCTTGTTTATTTCTGATTGTATTGCAAACTTTATTGGAGAAAATAAAAAATGATAATCTAGAGAATTCTGCCATAGTGGATCAGCTATCCAATAAATACTCCTTATATTGAGAATCAGAGTGGATTGAAATTTTAGGGATTAAGTTAACTGCGTCCTTTGAGGGGCATTACAGTGCTGATATTCTGGGCCTATGGAGATCGACGACTGAAAGCCTAACTAGATGGAACTTAAAAGAACTCACTTGCCTGGCGAGACTGGCTGTGATAAAGATGACACTGCTGTCTAGAGTACTATATATGTTCTGGGCCCTCCTGATATTGATCCCTACGGGAATTATCAAACGGTTGCAGGGGAAATAGTCTGGTTCATATGGAACAGGAAAAGGCCTAGAATAGCAAGGGACATGTTTGTCAAGGGCCCCTCTCCTAGGGGTATTGGGTGTCCCAGATATTAAAAAATATCTGCCCGCTGCTCAAATAGCACCTATGCAGGAATGGACCAGGGAGTTGAGGGATGGAAAGACGTGGAACAGAGCGTAACGTCTATCCGCTTGCATAAACTCTGCTTCTTGGTTGGGAAGGCGAGAAATATGGGTGGGCAACTCTTAGCATCTATAACATGCTCCTTAACGCATTGGTACAGAGCTTTGCATGCTCAATGCCTCCTGCCGCAAATTTGCCCCCTTTCGCCACTCACTCATTATCCTGATTTTACACCAGGGATGAACACAGCCTTCTTCAGTGGATGGGAGAGGAATGGGATGACTCAGATCTCTTTTTCGAGGGTAGACCAATAACATTTGAGGAATGTAAAACTAATTACAATATTGGGAAACAGGAAAGATTCCTCTATGCCCAAATCTGACATTGTATCATGAACAGAGCGGTATGGCGGGCGGGAAACAGAGTTCCAAAGGGGATGGAAATATCGATGAAAGAAAGCTTTGATCAGGGAAGGATTTCTAAATTGAATAAGCTTCTTGATAACGATAAAAGGGGGATAAATGAACCTACATGACACGCTGAGAAGTGGAACTGGGGAAGGACATTGCAGAAGTTGATTGGGAACACATATGGTAAAGAGAGCATAGGGCCCCCAAATGTAGCACAACAAAAGAAATTATGTTTAAAATATGCTATTGCTGGTACCGTACCACACAGAGGATTAGCAAAATTGCACCTCAGTACTCTTCACTCTATTGGCGTGATTGTGCCGAAGTAGAAAACGTGGGTCACATGTGGTGGAGTTGTCAGAAATCCCAAGTCTTTTGGAAAGCGATCCTGGGCCATATCAAGGATATAACGGCATACTATTGCCTATGAACTCAATAGTGGTGATTTTGGGGAATGTGATGGAGGGGTCAAATGGAATGAGGGGTGATAGAGCAACCTTGATTAAACACATGCTGAATACGTCCAGATTAACGCTGGCACAATCCTGGAAGAATATGGAAGGTCCAATTACGGGGCAATGGTGGGTTAAAATATGGGGGACACTAGCAATCGAGAAAATCACTGCCGTTGGTAGAGTGTGGTCCCCATTTCAAGAATTTGTGCGCGATAGGTAACAATATTATAATAAACCAAATTAAAAAGTAGTGTGGGAGTCTACTGATAATGAACCCATTTCTACTGAATTTCTTCCACTCAGGAGGCTCTACAAACACGTTTAACCTCACTGCACTCTTCAAGGAGGAGAAATATCCACTTGCATATCAGTCTGGTCCCACCCACACGGTCAGTCCAGCACCGAAATGCAAGGCAATTCTCCTCTGAACAAGAGTACCATCAGCACCCCAGACACGTGTTTCGACCTTGTTGGGCCTTCTCAGTGAGGTGAAGCTGAGGCACAGTGCAGAGGCCTCACACGGTCTGGGGATCCGATGATGGACTGAATCTCGCTCGGCAACAGGTCCCTGCCACTGGTAGTCACACAGTGAATGAAGAATGAACAATTAGAGATGATTTCTTACAAAAATAGGAAAAGGTATTGATATTTCGAGGAGCGAAACACGAGGACTCCCAACACAAAAACATGCTGTAAAAAGTGAAACAGCTTTAATATTACAGGGGATTCCCAGCCTGACGGCAGGGAATATTCATGAGCATGGTAATCCATGTAAGAACCCATGCTGGAGAAGCACCACTCTACACATGGAAGGCCTGGAGGGTGTGGGTGCAGCTGAGGTCATTAGCAGATCATGCGGAGTTAAAGAACCACCTACTGATCAAAATGTAACCAACCCACTATGGAAACACACATGCTGTTGCCACCATAGCACATTCACAATGTGTCTCATCAATCCTGTGGCCGCAGCAATCACTGCTGGACACAGGCCATGGTCATACACATTTCAGGCATGTAGTTGACAAATGCCAATATATGTCCCAAATCAGCTCTCGCACTGGTACACTTGTATATGACAAACAAACTGCAAACCACACCTCATACCATAGCAGCAGGGCAAATGTCCATGTAGGGCAGTATGCAACTCACAGACAGCCCATGTGTAATAGCAACACACAGGACCAAATGAGCGACATGCTGCATACGAAGATGAGTCCAAATGCAGCAAATACATTACATAGTTACACGTACGTATATTGATAGAATCTCACATCTTTCCTTCCAGGCACTCAAGGCAGCCAGCAGGAGAAGGGGGCCCAAGTACTTTTGCATGCCACTCCTCAAAGGATGCAAGGAGAGGATCTGCTCCTCGGAGCACAACATCAGAGTCAGCCACAGCCATACCCTGGGCGACACAGCATTCTCCACCGATCCTGACACTGACCACCATCACCCAACCCCCCGTAGACATGAGTGGCACACATGGGGACACCACAGAAACAGCCATGAGCAGTACTGGCCACCAAGAGGCTATTGCCATCACCCCAACTGAGTCGACTACAATCACCACCTCAGTGCTGCCTGCACCTGGCACGGGCAACGTCGTAGGTGCCACCGTCACTGAGAGCAGGGAACACAACCGGCTGGACTCTCCCTTTCCCTCCTGTCTCATTTCCCCAATACATCTGCTCCTGTATCACATAGTCGGGCATGGCTGTGGCACGCTGAGGAGGAGTATGACAGTGGCACAGATGAGGAGGACACACCTGTTCATGTATCAGGGCCATCGGGGAGGGAGCAGAGCCTAGGCACATTCCCCCTAGAACCTCAGGTCACCCTAAACATGATTTGGGTAGGCTAAATACCATGAAGTGCCAGCAGGAACAGTTGGATTGCATTACCCAGGCGCAAGTGTCCCATTCACAGGCAATGAGGGACGCCATTCAGGGTGCATCAAGGCAGGTGGCCATCTCAATTGAGAGACAGATCAGGTGCATTGGTGAAGGCACAGCAGCTCTCACCCTGGTTAGGCAGAGGGTGCATGAGCTGGCTGAGTAGATGTCAGCCAGTAGTGAGACTGCCATGAGGGCCATCACCCGCATGCAGCAACACATCAGAGGGGATAGTGGCAGCTCAATTTCAAAGTCCACTGACAGATCCATCACCAGCACTCCAGTTCCGAGATCGCAGTGATTGTTGGCACACACCCCACTGCCTGCTGTGGGACAGCGCAAGTTAAGTGACACTGGACATGACATATTTTTTGCTGATGCGAGTGGTGGGAGGGCATGGGTGTTTGGGAGGGGAGGTCTGTGGGAGGGTGTGTTGGGGAGGTGGAAGTGGTTGGGTGGGTGTGTTGGGGAGAGGGAGGTCGGTGGGGAGGGTGTGCTGGGGATGTCTTTTGTTCACAAGTAGGTATTAAATAGTAGCTAACTTGAAGCATTGAAGGAAACATTCCTTATTGTGTGAATGTGATGTAATCAAAATGTGGCAGCATGTGCTTATCGATGTTTTCAGGAAAGAATGACAATTAGTTCTTGCCGCACCAGACGCCAACCCTTTCCTCCTCTCGATCACTGTGTGTGGCAGCACTGCACCTGCAGGTGGCGGGACGTCTTCTGGGGTGTCATATCCTCATCAGGGGCCAGGGGGACATTTTGTCTGCGGCAGAAGTTGTGCAGCATTGCACAGGCAACACATTTTCGTCCAACCAGCTCTGTCGTGGACATCAAGGCCCCTCTGGTTTAGTGTAGATACCGCAATCGACCCTTGAGCAGGCCAAAGGTCCGCTCTATGCATAGACTGGTCCTGACCTGTGCCTCATTATAGGCAACCTCCGGTGGCATATGTGGATTGCGCACAGGTGTCATTAGCCACGGTAGCTGTGGCTATCCAGAGTCACCTGCAAGGGTAAAGGTCACAGGTGTCAGTCACAGTGCATTGTGGATGTGTTGCCTTTTCTGATAACATGTAGAAGGACACTTTGTGAATGCATTTTTCCAGTATTGACATACTACATGATTTACCATCGTAGTAATTGCATGTAGAGTCATTTACTATGAGGGAACATATGCACTGTTGTGTTACACTTTGCACACAGCTCACATCACTTTCATGGTCTATGATTGGCATGGCAGAATCGATGTTGCCTCTGTTGGGGTTGTGCATTGCTATCATGCAGGTGCCCTGATGGGTGATTGATTGTACTTCTGCAGGTTTGTGGCATCTGCATACTTATTATGGCTTCACATACATGATTACGAGAGTATATGGCAGTACTTTCTGCCAGTGTTGCATTTTCTTTGTGCAGTGTGCAACTGTGTCATTCCACGCATAGGGATGTATCCTATTGCATTGTGGTTCCTGTAGTCCTGCGTGTGTTGCTTGCCTGTTGGGCCAATATGCTTCAGCGCCTTACTACTGCATTGTCAGGCATGTCCTAGTCCTGTGGGTTGTTAGCTGTCGTGTGCGGGGTAAGAGGGCAGGTCCTGCATGTACAACGGCATGGCAGATCCTGCATGTAAAAGGCTCCGACAGGGCATGAATTACTCAGTTGTGGTAATGTCCCCCCCTGCCGTCACGTTGCATTTCACTGGTGCTATGAGGTCAGTTTGTTGATGGCACTTGTACTCACCTAATTTCCATGTCCGTTGACCCTGTGCCTCTCCATGTATTGTGAGATTGACATCATGGATGGAGACACAGACAACCGATTCACAGTATAACAAATGTTGTTTTATTAAGGAAAATGTCAGGATGGAGTTAGTCCTAGCTTGCCCAATGTTAAGGTGGGATTTCCCTACCTAAAGAACATAAGGAAGGTCTGTGTCAATATGTTCAACTGAAAAGTCTGTCTGTGTCCAAACCTTTATTTGCCCTCACAACTAATACAAAACAATGTGTTAGGATGTCGGCCATAAACTAACAGTGTTCCAAAAGCAAAGTTCTGAGCTATTTCAAGCTCAAGCTTATTCTTAAGCTTCTTTCCCTCAAATGCCAATAGGTTTATTACAATGTTCAAATTACCTTCCTTTAGACTTGAAGCAGTACATTTCCAAACTTTTGTAAATGTCAGGGCACTCTTCCCCAAGTTCAATAAACAATAAAGTTCCACGCTTTGTAAAGGTCAGGTTGCCCTTTCCCAAGTTCAATAATCAATTTCAGGCCAACATGCCTCACGGTTCCTTTCCCCCCAAGATCAATAAGCAGTTTTAGGGCAACATGTCTCAGGGTTCCTTGCCCCAATATCAATATCAAAAGGTGACTCAAAAGAAGTCTCTTGAAGCTTCGGTTTTGTATTTCAACAATTCTTTACAACTTAGGGTTCTCTTCCCCCAAGGCTGGTATACAAAATGGTTGGTTTCTTTCTTCTGCAACAGAAAACTTCCTTGTTAGCATATAGGGGTTCTCTGGGGTTGGCGCAGTTTCAGACCACACAGTCCACCCATTACAGCTCACGCAACCAGGAACTCTGGATTGCCTCTTCAACAGTTCTTTATTGCACAGAGTAGTTCTCTGGTCTGTGAGAAACCTGAAGGTGTTTCACATACTAGTCCCCGGGGATCTGTCATCCAGGTGTCCAGGACACGGCCATCGCTATTGGATCCAGTTCCTGGGGGTGGACCAGTGCGGGAGGATCACCTGGATGAGGGGTCTTCGGGTCGTGGAAGTGGGACACTGAAAGGTGAGACGCAGTATCCCCTTCCTCATGACACCTTTTCCCGATCCTGTCCGGTAGGATATTTAGAAACTCTACCCCTCCTTTTTCCAACCAACACAAACACTTTGTCACCCTGTGAGTGACAACGGACTAATACCGGAGCTGTTTACCTAACATGTCCCCACACAAGTGCCAGGCGGGGTCAGGCAATTGCCGACAACTACACACACCTTACTGCCCTTTCCCTTCCCCATCGGGATAAAAGGCAGAGCCCAAGAGCACACGGAGAGCAAGCCTGAACGCACGAGGAAACAGCTACACCAGGACAGCAGTTCAAATGGAGGAGAAAGGTGGCGAGACCTGAAAGGATATCAAGGAGGGAGATGCCCTTGCCTTTTTCAACCCAGACCCGTGAAGACTCCGACAAAAGAGACATAAGACCGGGAATCGCAGCTGGCGAATGGTTTGACGGATGTCAGTGGTACATGGAACCCTCCCACACTGATAGCCAGAGCGTGGAGACGCGGTTGCCATCGTGGTACCGCCCTTAACGCCAGCGGCAAAAGAAACGCCAACAAGGTCAGCACATCCAGTGAGTCGGAAGAACCTGATAGGGGGCTGTACTGTATTAGGCTCAAGGTTGCAGTAGCAACATTAAGAAGAATAAGATACAGAGGTATTTTGTGAACGAACTTGGTACCAGAGATAGAGTCATCTGGCGTGGAGACCAACAACTGGTCTGAAGGAGGCCTGGCAACCAACTTCTGGTGTTGTCCTGGAGGAGCCCTGTGTTGCTATTGATCTTCAGCAGTCCTGCAAGGGAGCTGCGACCCGTGGAGTGGACCGTAACCTGCAAAGAAGAGCCTTCGGAAGTGCCCCGGGACTGCCCTGTGGCTGACCAGCTCTGAGTTTGGGCTACCGTGCTCCGGCCATCGCCGTTCCACGTTGAGGCCTGGAACTTGGGGGATCCACAGCTTGTCCTGCAAGACTTACCTCAGGTATTTACAGAGTCCTAGCATCCAGGGGACCCGAGATAGGTGGAAAAGTCTGAGATAGGTGGGAAAGTCTGGCCGTGACAAGTGAACCCCTTTGTGTCGCTGTGCTGCTGTGACCACCGTCTGAAACAGCTTACCCGAGTCGAGTTCAGTCCAGTTCCGAGAGGGGTCCTGCATCGTCTTTTTCTGCATTCTGACACAGAGAGTCCTTGCACCAGCCAAGGACACCGACCAGAGACCTGCTCGAACCGGCATCCCCTGTGAATCAAGGACAGAGGCAGACGGTGGGAAAAGCGACCTCTAACCTTCTTCCATTGAAGTCTTGTGAAGAATCGGAGTATGGAGGATGAGTTACAGTGGTTCTTACCTGCCCCTAAACTCCTTTTAAAAGTTTTGCTAACTTCTAAAACTTTTACACTACATTGGTTTTGCCAATGCTCGCTTGCACAAGACTTCCAAAAGTTGGGAATACTTTTGTTAGTTACAATAACTTGTCCTCTAACCCTTCGAGTTGTTCACTGGACCCCAAAGACCCTACCTTAATTTTTTCCAGCGTTACAAACCGTGTCGTAACTTGTCCTTAACTTTTGGGCATAAGGCCCCAGACAACTTAGGGAAGGACTTTTGAAGTTAGGACTAATTCTCTGTGGACCTGTAGTGCATACACTAATCTACACTTTCCTTTATAGGATATTGATATGTATTATGCACTACTCTAGTGACTCTATATATCTATTCTATTATTAGTGTTGTGTGATACTTCTACCTGCCAGTAGTCATTTCTCATAGGGTTGTTGGCCATATATAAATAACTGTATTGTTATACATACTGTCTAAGTGTAATTTGTGAACCCCATTGTGTGTACTCATTGTGGACCCTTTGCAAGTTCACCACCTCTTGAGACTTAGCCTAGACCTCTCGTCACTGCTACCTTGAAGTGGTTTGGCTACATCTGCCAGAGTTGTCCCTTTTACAATATAGGTTCGCCTTCTATACAACTGTCCCCCCAAGGCAGAGTATAGAAAATCAGTCCAAACAAAAAACATGTTATTGAAGATCCCATAGACAATTTTTCCTCTTCTGGTTTGGGTATTCTTTGCTCTGTGAAGGGGACATATTTCTGTTTCTCCCTTTTCTCTACTTCTTTGTTCCCGGTATTAAGGATTTTGTTGGAGCTTTTATTAGTTATTTCTTTTGGGTTTACTATTAATTCTTTTAATGGTAAGTTTCTGGGGGTTATCCTTACATCCTTACATCCCTCATACCCTTTATGTAGGACCCTTAGTTGTTTTGCTGCCTCTGCATAGGCTCGGGCGGTTTTAATAGTGCTATACAAGGTGGGTTTTATAGTCTTCTGGTGATAATATGATGTCTGGGCTTCCTGGGCTTTCTCTAAGTGTTTATGCACCAGGTCTGGGACCATTTTCATATGTTCCTTCAGACGTTGGGCCACCTGCTGCGATAAGGGTAAGAATAAGGCTAAGACAGCCTCCTCAGCTTCCTCCCAAGTTTCTCTAAGCACATCTAGGACGTCCCTCGGGTCCCACCCATATAAAGGTTTCAATGGAGAAAAACATAAAGAGGCTTGGAGGATTTGCAGATTGCAAAAAGAGCCCAAGGCACCTTCAAATCCCAATTTTGTTCATCGGCCTCAACCAACTTCCTAAGGATGTTCTTTAGGGTCTGATTACACAAGTCCATCTGTTTGTGGATGGTATAATGAGGTGAGAAATGTGGTCATGTGGAGAATTTCTTTCATAAGTCTTGACATTAAGGTACACCCTTGGTCTGGTAGAATCTTCTTAGGGAAACTGACCCATGATAAAAAAGGTATCAAGTGTTTTAAAATCTGCTGAGAACTATTGCTCTTTTGGAACACTTCCAGATTACGGGTTGTGTAGTCAACAAAGACCAAAATATACTTCTTTCCTAGTCCAGATGGTTCTAACGGGCCAACAATATTCATCACAATTCTTGAGAATGGAACTTCTATAATTGGAAGGGAATGTAATGGGGCTGCTGGAACATTGGTCTGAGCTGTTTTCTGCCATAGGGTGCATGTGGCAACAAAGTCCTTAATGTCTGCATGTACACCCGGCCAGTAGAATCTGGGTACTATTTGGTTCTGCGTCTTGTTGATACCTAGATGTGCAGATTTTGGGTGGGCAGGCACCATTTCTAAAACAATGCGCCTATGACTGCTAGGCACCACCAATTGTTTTCTTGATATTCCTTTGGGCTAACATCGACCCAATAAAGGAGACCTTTATTTGCAAAGAAGTAGGGCCCTCCCTTTTCTCTACCCTCTTTCTCAGAAATGGCATGATGAAAAGCCTCAGGTGAAATACTGTGAGACAAAGGTGACTGTTCTCATTGTGAAGCAAGTAGAAGTATAATAGTATAAGTGGAAGTAGCAGCATTAAGAAGTCATCCTGACAAATAAACCCCTTTGTCTGTTGAAATGATAATTCAAGAAATCCTAACTGTTAACCAGGAACTGTGTAACATTAACAGTGTGGATTAATATTGTATTTTTCTTTGAACTGTGGCAAATATTCTGGTGGGAGTGACAAAACATTGTGGCCAGGATTACCATTGTGGCTACTTTCTTAGAAGTGGAAAGTGGATAACTTTACCCAAGAAAAAATATTTGTTGCCAGTGGAAATTTGTGATGAACCTTTGCTTTGACTTCAAAAATCACAAACAACTGAGACATTTTTTTTTTAATGGATATACATTTTCATGAAGAGACTATACATCCTGGGGAAGGTAAATCACTGCCGACATTAAAAGGTCATTTAGGAAATGTAAATACTGTTAATGTCATGTTGAATTGCCATATCTTTTCTTTATGTGTTTGTTGTTTAGTGTGAGGGGCAGTTATCCTGTGTTAAGACTCTGTTCCCTTAGCTTTTAGATTAGGCAGGTAATTCCTCAGCAGTAGGGACAGTGAGGCATTTTGATATATTTTCTCTCAAAATAAAAACATATTTTGAAAGATCTTTAAACAGTTATCCGCCTCGCATTACTGACCCCTCACAATCTCCAAGGAGAGGTTTGTTGGCTTCCCCAAAATCCTTGGTACCCTGCTCTGCAATTTCTTGCTCTGGGACTTCTATATGTTTGGGAAACAGCGCTGCCTCCAATAGACCCTGGGCTATTTTGTCTCCAATTTTTATGTGGTAGGATTTTGTACCCTGATTATGGAGCAGAATCTTCACATACCCCCGGTAATCTGGGTGGACCACCCCTGCTACCACATTTAGCCCATGCCTCCACACCAGGCTGTACTTAAGACATAAGCTGTATGTATGTGCCTTTCGGTGGTGAAAAGATTAAGCCTCTGGCTACCAACTGTTGTTCACCACTTTCAATCACTAGGTTCTGATTACTACTTAGGTCGAATCTGATGGACTCAGGGGTGGCTACTGCAGGGTTGCAGGCTCTAGTGGACAATTGGTCAATCTAACTTTGGTCAATCTAACGGCCCTCCAATTTTTGTCAGTTGGACAGGATCCCACCCCTGACACCATTTGCAATGACAATGAAGAGACTAACCAAGTAGTGCCATAGTGATTACTATAGACTTTTATCAAATGAAAAACCAAACCTATCTATCCCTAACTCGAAGTCGATTTCCTTACCTAAACTAAAAAAACTCAGTTGCTCGTCAGAAAACCTATGTGAGTCAAAACAAAAAAGGCACCTTCCAGTCACAGAGGCTCCTACTCTATCCCTGTTACTACAACAAAACACCATAAAGTAGAGCTACTGTTCGTAATCCAGGAGAATGACTGCCTTCTCCTGGATGTAAAATGTCCAAACGCCTCTTAAATTGCTCAAAGCAAAAGCTTCATAAAAGTTCTGGGTCCTGCGTAACCAAAGAAGAAATCAAAATAATCAGATACATTTCGTGTGGGGCTAGAAGAATGACTCCCTTCTCCTAGCTGGTTTCCCAATGTAATTCACAGTTATTAATAAGATTTGTAGCTCCCTTAGGGAGGTTTTCCCAATATGTAGGTTCAGTTAAATTCTTGATCTGCTCCCACTAGGATGAGGAAGCTGCTCCTGGAATCCCTCTCGATTCTTAAGTACCACACTTTTGTGGAACTGGCCTGTGAACTATATCTCAACATGATTTACACTTTTTGTTAGGGAGAATTCTCATAAATGTGCTAATTCCCTTCACCTTAGAGACCCCAAGCAACTTTGCTGGATTGTGAGGACTTGATTATTTTTACCTGGAAAGAGTGTGAGCCTTTTTTCCCCACTCTTTCATGTATTTTGATGTGTGTTTTACTCTTGTGTTCTTTGATTATGGAGTTTTAGACAACTCCATAGGCATCATCTTTTCATGTGTGTCACACAGCACCCTCAGTGCAGTGACATGGGGAAGACTTTTCTGGCTGTACCAAGGTTTAAATACCTTCTCTGGGATAAACTACTGTTTTCCAGAGAATCTAAAGTTAAATTGTCTTTACTAGTCTTTTTAAATTCCTAGAACCAGCACACACTATCTTCCAATAGATTGCTGGAGGGGTTACCTAGTATCCCCTATGTCTAGAAACTCATGTAGCAGTCAAATGCTACCCTTTCCTATCGAAATGGCTGGTGGCAGTAGTTTTACAATGAACTACCATGATTTTTCCCGACCGTGAAAACAGGTAGCTAAAAATTGCGGGAGCCATGTTTTTCAATATGGTGTCTGAGCCCCCTTTGTTAAACAGGCCCTGGTCTTCTTTTTTTGGTATCTCTTTTTGGAAAGGTCCAGCTAGAGTTTGTCTCTGCGCGGCAAACTAAGTTTGGTCCGTCTGTTCCTACGCCTTTGGCAGGCTTCAGGACTGAAGACCGCCTCTGCCTTCCGAGTGTCTGGGGTGGGCAGGAAGTGAGAGAGGTGCCCGAAACTCCCTGTGCTTAGTCTTCTAGGAGACCCAAATGCACTGTGGCGTGATTGGCTGGCTGCCTGCCCGGCAAGGACAGCCACCCTGCTGGGTGAGTGGAAGCTAGGCAGGAATGAATGGGAGAAAACTGTTTAAAAGGCAAGTCTCTTGGACTGAAAGGCAAAGTCGACCACTGGAACAAAGGAACCGAAGATGAGCTGGAAGAGGACGGCTGCTGCAACTCCTGGACCATTGGTTTGCCTGGTGAAGCCCTGCTGCAGGTCCGAATCGCCAAGTTCATCTCAACAGAGAAGCCCTTCAAGGACAACTTCTTCCTTTGAGTTGGTTGGATCAATCAACTCTTAAGCTACCTGGACACCATTCTCAGAGCTGGTTGTATTTTACTCAGTGCTGCAGGAAACCGAACAGCCAGAGAGAAGGACACCAGTTTGTGCGCTTTAAGACAGCTACCGGAACCGAAGATTTGCCAGTTTTGTGACCAGTCCCCTGCAGTGCAGGAGTCCCCCGACGCCCTCACTCTTGTCCCCACGACTGAGACTCAGGAACAGCGAGATCTGCAGGAACTGCCAGGAAGAGAAGTCTTCAGCTGCATCTTTTGCCTTCTATACAAGGTACTGTGAAAACCAAACCGAGAGAACTTAACTCTCACTGCGAAAGTGCATACAACTTTGGCAACTTGCAGGCCTCGTCAGGTTGTGACCCGACATATGAACCTTTCTTCCGTGAACTACTTCCGAGAACTGTGGCAAATACTTTTCTGTTTAAATACCAGAACCGTTTATACCTATACTGGACACAAGTCCATTGACCTTGGCCTACCAATTACATTGAATTAACTCCTCTGGTGAACTCAAACTATTTGCACTGGTGAAGAGTAACTCGTTAATTGTTTCATTAACTTATGCCTTTTTGTTCCTACTTCAAATGCTCTGAATGCCATTTTGCTCCTATTTCGAAGTAGTTTAAATGTCTCACAACCTGATAGTGTAAAGTACTGTAGTATATTTCCATGTGATATTGATCGCCTCCTTTTAGTGAATGTTTTCTGACTGTGTAATAAATTAAGAAGTGGTTTACCAAGAAACCTTGAGTATAAGTGTCTATCTGAATACTTGCAATTATAGTCCTCTGTGTAACACCCTTACAAGCTCACATTCCCTCTTGAGATAAGCCTGGCTGCTCAGTTCGCTACCAGAAACTGTCTGGTACAGACTTATACCAAAGGTTGGTTTTGCTTACACCTGTAGTCCTAGTTGTGTGTAGTGGTCCCAGAGGGTACTGCATACAAACTTTGCCTAAGACTTTTCTATATTTCTCTATGGATCACAGTCTTGTATCTTCCTGGCCCCCTCCCGAACTTGTGCGTGTTCCCTTCTCAGGGGTCACGGGTCCACACTGCTTAGTTCATCTTCTTCCTTTTGTAGTCCTCCATGTCTGACTTCACTCCACCTCGAGTTATTGTGGACCGCCTCAGTGTAGCTGTCAAACCCCCTTGGTCCTGCCGTGACAGGTTACGCTCCTCCACGGTATCTCGCTCGCTCCTGATAGTCACCTACGCAGCTTTACTTTAGGCAGACTCAGCACTGTTGTCGGACCAAACGGTCCACCCACTACAGGTCGTGCCTCCACCTCTCAATCTCTGTTTAGTTTATCATGCCGGTTCCCAGCCGACTCGCAAGACACTTCTCGGGCGTCCCGCTATTCCTCTTCTCAACCTTGGAGACGAATCCTCCAGCAGTCTACCAAAACCGTGCGCCATATTTCCAGGCTTTGGTGCGGCCTCCTCTGTCGCCTGCTTCTGGCTCTGGTTGGATCACAGCTTCCAGCTTGCCAGTACTGCACAGGCCATTGCCGGACCAGCCAGAGGATGACGAGAAACACAGTCCTTCTTTGCTGTTCAGGTTAAATAGCGGGGACAGCCCCAGCGTAACGGCCTTTCAATTGACAGCAGCTGTTCTAACTTTCACTTCTTTGTCTCAGTACTTTTGTCATAAAATGGGTTTGATATTTCACAATAACACATAGTTTCGGAGGTGATCTTATGCTGATAAGATTTGGGCGTTATCGTCAGCCTACGCAGTGGGATTTCACAGGGGTTGTGTCTCCCAATTGCGTCCTTATCCCAAGGAGAGCAGTCCCTCCCCATGAGATCCTCCTGCATGTTATCACCCCTACGGGGACTACTGGTTAGCGGCCTCCCCTCTCTAGCCTCATGGGAAGGGATTCTCCCCCCGGGGAGAAGTGATGCCATTTGATGGATCGTCACAGGTTCCAGTCCAAATCCATGCTCAAGTGTGTCTGTTGCTGGACAGATGTGGTGTCCAGAGGCTGTCCAGGATTGGGCAGCCCTGCCCATTTGAGTGGTGCAGATTCTTACAATTGGTGGGTTCATAGCCGACCCCAGCTCGAATCCTGGCTAAAAGGGGGATTCCTGCAGCTATTCAAAAGATTGTTGATGGAGCCAAAACCTCTGAAGTGAGCATTCTCCTGAAGACCTGGAGCTCATCGTTGGAAGCCAGCCAGCATTGCTTTCTCCAACTAGCCCAGTGAAGCCTTGCTTCTTAGTTGATCTTCAGCTGCCCGCCATCAGTACTTCTAACCCCTTATCAGTGGGAGCAACCAGTCTCGACCCCTGTTTGAGGACTCTTCCCTTGGAAGCCTTCCGAAGTGTCCTGAAACCATGCTCTAGGCTGACCAGCTTCTTCCTGAGTTTCCTCAGCTACGCCAATGCATCAGTCATCCCGAGTTGAGCCTTGATTCTGTGGATCCTCAAATTGTGAAACAAGAAACCTCTTCCTGTAGTTACAGCTCTCCAGCATGAAGAGGGGCCTTGCAGGTCCAGTTTCTTTGTTTCTGCCATGAGACTCAACTTCCGCCATTTCTTATGAGTGGTCATCGCTGACTTGTGTTGCATTGTGTTCTGGGGTCCTCTAAGATAATCGCTGTAGTGGTGTTTCTTTGTGCAGCCTAGCAGAGGTGTCCAGCAGTCCAGTTATCAGGACCAATCCATCAGAGCATGGAACCGCTGACTAGCTGGACCCAAATCACTAAGTCGAAAGTGACGCTGTAGTGGTGGTTCTTTCTGCAGCCTAGCAGAGGTATCCAGCAGTCCAGTTATCAGGACCGATCCATCACAGCATGGAACAGCTGACTAGCCGGACCCAAATCCCAAAGTCGAAAGTGACCTCTGCACCTAAGACACCTGGGATCTCCCTCACCAGAACAAAGACATGAGAAAAGGGGATTAGTGCTTTTACGCACTTCTATGGTGTTCCTTGAGTGAATCAGAGTACATGGGTGAGCAAACATACCTGTTCCTACCCTTAACCCACCTCCATAGGCTTTAACGGGTATAAAGGCCTTACACTACCTCTCCCTTGTCTGACCTTACTCAGTGGAGTTTTTGTCAGGAATCCTCCTATGGGCTTCCCCTAAGGTGGTTGGATTGAGAGAGAGTCTGCTAAGAACTTTTCATCAATTGGTTCTTACCTTTGGGACCCTTACAAACTGTCTGTTGGCTTTGCCAACGCTTCCTCAGACTATTAAAAAGAGTCAGAGCCTTCAGAACAGATGTATTGTGACATGTCACTTTATGGCACTAGGCTGCCTATTTCACTCTAGGGTAGTACGTTTTCAGGGTACTGTTAGGAAAGATTTCCTATTTGCTGCTTTTCTCCCATGGACTTCTATGGGACATCCTTTCCTTGTGGTTTCTTTTGACTGCTCTCCTGACTTTTGGAGGTAAGGAAATCCTGATGCTTCACTTTCCTGGTGTGGCGTACCAGAAGAAGGAGTCGAACGCAAGTTGGATGTTTCCAAGTTGTTTATTTGACCAACATATTAAAATGTTTATCTTGCCCTATGACTGCGGGGGTTTTCCCTACCTAACCCAGCTAAATAATGGTGCTCATCAGAAGTCCAAAAAACAAAACGTCTTCCGTCCAACAATATAACTCCATTTTGCCATACCACTTAGAACTAATTAAGCAATAGAACCGACGAGGGAGGCATTACTTGTAGGGTAATGCCCATAGGGCGATAGTTGGAAGCGTGAGCGGAGCGACCAGTAATGCTGCCTCTCGGAGGGTTTGATTGCCATTCGTACCCCAGCACGTCGTACCGGGGTATTAATAACATTTTCTCAAGTTGAGAAACGCCATTGAAACCGTTTTCAACTCGAGAAAAAAAAGAAATGGCGGCCAGGGATCGGGGAGAAGGGACTACATGTAGACCATTCTCCCTTTACCTGGCGGCCATTATAAATTAAAAAAAGTAAACAAACAAAATGGGTGACATGGAAGGGGGTGAAGGGACTATAATAATAGTCCCTTCTCCCATTCCATGGCGGCCATTAAAAATATAGAAACAAGTAAACAAACAAGATGGCCGCCACAGAAGGGGGAGAAGGGAATACACGCGTAGTTCCTTTTCCCTTTCCATGGTAGCCAGGACACGGATGCAACCCGCCCGACAAAGGTAACGACCCGGCGAGGGCCAATGAGCTTGCTTGTTATAAGCTTATTGACCCTCGCCAGGTACTAATAACTAAATAACGGTAGCTTCCCTTTGGCCGGCTTTCTCTGCTTTCTTCCAGGGTTTCCAAGGTACAAAAGTTCCCATAAATAGTATAAAGTCTGTATTACTTATTTATTCGGGTTTGGTAATCCAGACCGATGAGTTTTTGTAGCTCTTGATATACGTTTAAACTTTTGGTCTCCGGGAGTTCTTGAGACCCTCTATTCTCTCTCATTCACTCCTTACGACGGTACGTTTTTCCTTTCTTTTATTAGCAATTTGAATCCTTTTACTTCTGGGGTTTTCTCTTCCTCTCTGTTGGGGTATCTTTATACTATTTTCCTGTGTTTGATAACCCACCTCCTGTGGCCTCTCCTCTGGTTTTTGTTTCAAGTTTCTGAGTTTTATCACTGCTGCTTGAGCTTAACTCAGTATCTGTATCAAAGTTTTTCATTAAAGAATGCCAGTGTTCATCACAAGTTATAGTATGCAAATCCCTTGGATTCTTCCAATACTGGCCTTCCCGTTTTCGTAGGCTTTTAGCCTCAATATTTATATTCTTTCATAGTTCATACAGTCCCCATGGCCTTTCGCTTGTTAGAATCACCGGGGAACTTCAGTTAGCATGGGTTGATTCACCAGACTCAGCTATTGGATGTATCTGCTTTGGCTGATTTTCATCTACGGTTTCTAGCTTCTCTCCCAACGTGCAGTGGTCGGCACAAGTTTACCGACAAGAGGATTTGTTCCTCCAGCTTGTATGGGTCTCAGGATTGTTAGGCTGGTCCACGACCCACCACAATTATCTTGTGGTCACGCCACCCCTCAAAATGGTCTTTTGGACCGCATACGTACAGCATTTGCTCCGCTGTGTGCTAGGCCGGACCGCTGGCGACTCTCTTCGACGTTCTCCTTCGCTCAGGTTGCCACTGGCTCTGCGGCTAAATCCTGCTCTGCCTCTCCAATGCTGCGTATGTCAAAGGGCTTCCCCTACGTATGTTTATGTCTCTGACCTGCATAATCTGCTTGCTCCTTTCACAGGCTGTTTAGCGTTCCAAACAACGTTACGTTTCTCTTCGGGTGTCATACTCTGTCCAGCATTACCTGAAGCCAACAGAAGGGAAACCATGTTATTAGTGTTTAAAGGCAATCACACGTATGCAGATAGATTTGCTTACGGAGGGAGTTTCTCGTATGAGTCTTTGTCCCCTAGAGGGGAGTGTGATGAATCCTGCAGAGTTCTCCCAAAATCCCTGGCTTAAGTCTCCTCCCAGGTGGCCAGGCGAAGGCAGATGTTTTCTGATCCTAACCCTTGGGGGTGGTATTCGACGGGTGGATCACCTGGGAGGAGGAGGCCCCAAGGGAATAAGGTCACTCTGTTAGGAGGGACGCGGTAGTCATCTTCTTCGGAAGTTTCCCTAATGCAAGAATATCAAATAGCTTGATGTCAGAGTAAGATTCCTCTTTCCAAAAACTCACAAAGTATTAATGTTGGAAACCTTTGTGGTCAACATTAGGTAGAATACTATTCTTTCTGATGGTTATAATCTGCCTTTAGGTATAAACTGTATAACTAAAAGCCAACCAGTAATTACTTTCAATTCATCTGTGAAAGGTACATTTAATAAAACTTTTGTACAGAACCAATTGAATAAGGCTAAAACCACTCAGGACATTGGGGGCGCCAAGTCCCATAATGCCTTGAGTAGTGGGACGAGGAAGAGGAGCTCAGAGGCACAGAACTATGATGGGCAGTCTAATGGCTCTGAGCGAGACTTCTGACTACTTGAGACTCAGGTGCAGGCCAAAAGAACTCATCAGCTGTGTGAACAGCAGAAGTAGAGAGGAGACGCTGAGGCTGTTGCTGTGTTTCCAGCACGTTGTATCCCTGGGAGAGTTGTAGTAGCTATGGCTTTTAAATGCAGAGATCGTGCAGCGGGAAGTGGTGTGGAGGCTGGCTGTCCTGTGCGAGAGAGGAGCTCTCCCAATTCTGTGCAGTGCTTCAGTGGTCGGTACGCTCTGGAGTACGTGAGTGAAGCGGACTCCCTGCACAGAAGGCGCAAGCACTAGAGGTGACCGGATGGTCAGACCTTTAAATCACGATGCAGGAAGCAGAAGTTAAACCAGCAGTGGGTTGGAAGGAAATACGGAGGAATACCAGTGAGTTGGCCTATGCGAGGTGAGCCTGGGGCACTCCGTGATAGATCGCTGTCTGGAAATTAAAATTTTGAATACCGAACTAATGAATTAAAATTCTTACTCTAAGAGGGGAAAGAACCACCATTGCCAAAGTAAAGAGGGGACCATATATGTGATCAAGAGAGCCAGTATTGCCTAAACCAAAGAAAGGGGATAAGACTTGAAACTCTACTGTTTTCCAGCTCTGGGCCAGGGTCATTCGGGCCGCCGTCAGCAGATGCATGATAAGTGTGGCGGTAGCCCCACTCACAGCATATACCTCCTCCACCTCTGCCCCCTACTGGATCACCACTGGGGAGTCAGGTAGCTGTGCCCCTGTAATCTTTTTAATTTGAACCAGAATTTCTTTCCAATAAATGTTGGCCTTAGGGCATGACCACCACATATGACCTAGGTCTCCCGTTCCCCCACATTGCCTCCAACATACAGGAGGGGTGGGGGGGATATTTTGTGTTTATCCCGTGTAGTGTAGGTGCTGAGGGGTCAGATACCATCAATAGAAAATTTTGTATGCTGATTTCTTTATGAGCGTGTACTTAGACGCCTTGTGGGCCCTCTTCCCAATTTGACCCCATTCCTCTTCCGAGATAGGAACCCCCAGATCCTTCTCCTATCTAGCCATGTAGGCGAGCTTGTCTCTAGGTTGTGCCTTATCTAATAGTCTATATAGTCTTATGATTCCTTTAGCAACCAATCCCTCTCGCATAATTAATTCAAGTCCCAGTGGTGCCCTTGTACGTGTTTCCTTTAATTCCCGTAGAAAAATCCACTGTCTGATTTGTATATACTTGTACCGCTCTCCCTCTCCTATATGACATTTCAGCTTGTATTCTTCGAAGAGAAGTGGATTCCCATTGTGATAGAAGTCTTCTAATTTCAGTTTGGCCCGACCTTCCCATCCCCACCTAATAGGCTGTGTTCCTTTCCGTAGTGAAGTCAGCATTGTAGCTCATTGGGCTATGGGGCCCTAATCCCAGTGTTATTTTCCCCATTTTGGTGCCTGATCCCATCCACAAAGTGACGCTTTCGTTGCCTCTAGTAGCTGGCCTCCCCCTCCCATATTTCCGTTTCTCAGGGACTGCAATGCGCTCAGTGGAATGGAGGTAACTTCCTGTTCAATTTTGCACCAGTCCTTAAGTATTTGGGATTCTGACCACCTTAACATGGGCGCTATTTGGGCTGCCAGAATGTACCTTTTCACGTCTGGAACTCTCAATCCCCCCATCCATGTCAAGCGGAGAAGAACCGTCCTATGAATCCTTGGTTTCTTTTTATGCAATATTAAGGAAATAATTTCTGCTTGTAGGGTTTTAATAATCCGAATTGGTATCTCTATAGGGAGTGAGCTAGCTAAATATAAAACAAATCGGGGTATTGTCATCATTTTGACTGCCGCAATTTGGGCGAACCATGAGAGTTCCTGTGTATCCCACCTATGGAGTTCTTCTAACAACTGTTTCCACAGAGGAAGTATGTTTGCCCCATGAAGCTCCTTATACCCTTTTGTTAAGGTTATAGCCAAGTATTCTATGCCCATGTCTTCCCAGGTCAGTGGATGGCCTTTGCTCAGCTCCAGTATTTCGTTCTGGTCATCGGTTATGTAAAGGGCCTTAGATGTATTCTCTAATTCTGTTAAATAAGCGTGTCAGGGGGACTATCAGTTGGGATCTAAAGGTTTTGTAATATTCATCCCCGAAACCATCCGGTCCAGGCGTTTTATTACCCGCTAGGGATGTTATGGCTTCGTTGATTTCCTCTGCCATGATGGGCCTTTCTAAGGTTTTCCTATCCTCATCGGATATCCGAGGCAGATCTACATTTCCAATGTAAGTTGTTTGAAGGCACGGATCCATCTCTTCCTGCTTCAGCAAGTTCGGATGGAATTGCTCCATGATCCTTAATTCATCAGCATCCGCAGTGTGTAGAGTGCCCTGTTTGCCTTGTAGCTGCGTGATATAATTACAGGTGTTTTGCTACTGCATTTTAGCTGCTAGCAGGTGGTTCACCTTGCCCCCCTGGGTGTAGTATGTTTGATTAGTATTCAACAAGGTTTGAGCAGAGCGGTCCGCCATATTTGCCTCTAACTGTGTTTTGAGCTTTCTGAAAGCTTGTAGTGTTTTGTGCGATTGCTTACTTTTTTTGCTGTGATTCTGCCGTTTGTACCTCCCTTTCCAGTTTCTTCTGCAATGTTTCCTTCCCTCTTATGTATGTCGCAGCTTGAGGGATACATTTCCCGTACCACCGTTTTCTCTACATGACATACCATACGCCAATCCACTTTCCCAGTGTTGTTCTCTTTAAAGTAGTCAGTGATCACTGTCTCCATATGGGCCCTAAGGGAAATATCCCTTAGGATTAATTTGTTCAGCGGCTATTGTTTCCGGTTCTCAGTTTTATCTCCATGCATCTAATTTGTAATATCACCGGAGCATAGTCTGTGCGATATTTGACCCCAATGTCTATTGTCATCACCTGGAGGATTAACGTTGACGAGACCAGAACCATATCTATTCTTGAGTATCCCTTGTGCACTGCCGAGTAATATGTATAATCCCTTTCGGTGTTATGGAAGAATCTCCAAGCTTCTATCATCTCCAAGTCTCGGAAGAATTTCCCCAGGGCCTGACGATTTCAATTGTCATTAGTTGTGGGGGGCAATGTTTTATCTAGTGTGGGGTCCATGACACAGTTGAAATCCCCTCCGATTACCACCTGGCCCTCGCACCAACTCCCTATTTTTCGGAGCACAGTACCCAAGAGATAGTCCTGCTTTTCATTTGGATCATAAATTGCAATGAATTTATATGTCTGGCCTCCCAATGTGCCTTTAGGTACCAAATACCTCCCTTCTGGGTCCCCATAGCAAAACTGCTTCTGAAATGTCAGCGAGGCTCCTAGCAGAATTACCACCTCCTTTGTTTTTGTCCCACTTGATGCAAAATATTCTTTGGGGAAGGCACGATGTGTCATCCTCTTTTCATCTTTGGGTAGGAGGTGTGTCTCCTGTAGGAATACCACAGATGTCCAAAGCTCTGACATCCGTCTCAATATAGAGCAGCGTTTCATCCGTGAGTTTAAACTTTGGACATTCAGGGTTACCATATTTACTTCAGCCATACTCAAAGGGTTGTAGAGCTCTTGTTTGCCATTGCTCCTCAATTTCATTCCCCGTCCTCAATAAGATCTGAGCCATAAAACTATCCCACAAGAACAGTAAGTAATTCAACCCAAACTCCACCAACATCCCCAATTTAGTATTCTTTTGTCTAGTCTCCCAGTTATAACAACTAATCCTGGCGGGTGAACCAATCAGGGTCTCTATCCGGCCCCACGTCCCCCCACCCTTACCAACCAATGAACCCCCAGATCCTTCCCGTTCTGAACCCTTCTTTGGAGCTCTTTATTGCTTCCTTCTTTGTCCCCCTACATTTCTGCTATGATTATGGGACCCTTTACCTCACATTAAGGGCCTCATTACACGGAATGCGGTAAGGGTTTACCGGTACCGGTAAGGGCACAGCTGCCGGTAAACCCTTACCCCCTTACTACGAAGTCCCTTTGCGGGACCCGACCTCAACGGCTGGTTTTACCAGTTTTACCAGCTGTTAAGGAACGGGCCCGCAAAGGGACCTTGGTGCTAATTACGGTACCGCAATTTGCAGTACCGTAATTAGCTCCTTCCCCATTCCCATTGAGCCGTATGGGGGCAAAAATGGGAATGGGGAAGTGCCTTGGTGAATGGGGAATTACCGCCCCCGCTCACCTTGGAGTAGGGCGGCAACCAAGGCAGACACTGTAAAATACCGGCGGCAACCATGGCGCTAATAGCGTCATGGTTACCGCATACCGTGTAATGAGGCCCTAAGTCCTCTTCAGGTGTTATTATTATGCTTTTAGCCCTTCCCTCTCTCTCTTGGGTAAGGACGCCCCTGTTGCCATCCTTCCTTCCTAGTTATGCGCCCAAGGCATTTTTCGGACTCTCTCTCTGCCGACGGGTCCTTCGAATGTGGGGTTTCATGCTTGCTCATCAGATCCGCCATTTCCTCTTCCTTTGCTGTGTGGTATGTCTAACCTTGGTAGTCAAAATGAAGTCCACAGGCAAAAGTCCATCTGTTGCGGACCCTTTTGTCTTGCAGCCAACTCGTGACTATCCAAAGCCTATTTTGGCTCATCAGTGTAGCTTCAGCCATATCCTGGTAAAGCTTAATGTGGGAGTCCTGGAACATGATTGGTTCTACTCCTCATGCAGCCTTCATGATCTGTTCCTTCGCCCAACAGAAGTGCACCCTTGTGAGGACGTTTGGCACCAGATTTCTCTTCTGCTGGTAGGCATTGTATATTCTGTGTGTTCTGACCAGCACCACTTACTTTCTCACCCACAGAATCTCCCAGCACTTGTTGGAATAGTGCTTGGACATAGTAATGAAGTTCAGCTTCCAGAACTGCCTTTGGTATCCCTGAGCCTTATGTTGTTCCTTTGGGATTTGTTTTCGCTGTCCTCTTGCCTGGCTACCATCCATTCCATTTGTTGTTCAAAGGAGTCCATTCGTTTGGCCAGTTCCCTTTGCTCGAATCCCTTCTCACACAGTGTCGCCTCTGTCTCTTCCACCCTCTTCTCAATTACCAGCACGTGTTTGTTCAGATCTGTGATGGATTTGGGGAGACTGATTACGCAATCCTTTACTTCCTTCTTAATTTCGGCTAGCATTTCCTGACGATCCAAGCACCTCGTGGGTGGGTCCTCCCCCTCTGGGCTTGTCCCGGGACTCACTGGCAAGTGGATTTGTGCCGCAGTCTGTTGTGGTCTCATTGTGGGGTCTTGGTTCTGCGACATGGCCTTGATGTTGCATGAAGGGGTGCCGTTCAGGTGTTTGGCTATTCTAAATTTTCAGGGTCTCACATCCTCTTTAGAAGTCTCCACCTCCTCTTGTTTAGGTGGTAATTAATTCAGTTTGTTTCCCCTCTCATCCAGGGAGAGGTCCACAAAGGGAGCTGGAGAGTGAGGGAGTGAGGGATATTCCCTCTGTTAGAGCTATCAGTTCCTATGTCTCTCCAGTTGAGGCCCTGGGTGTCCCGCTGCGCGCATGTCTTTCTGGGGGATCTTGTTCTTTTATTCTGTCTCCCTTATCTCTGTGTGTTTTTCTCCCCTCTGTGTAGCCTGATAATTGCTGAGCCTCTCTGTGTGTTTGGTGTTATTTTATGGGTTGACTCACCTTAACAGTGCCTCTGAGCCTCCTCTACTGCTTGGGATTCCTCTGCAGGTTATGCAGCCTCTTTCCCTGTTTCTGCAGAATGTTTGCCCTGGAAGGGAGGCGTTCCGGGCGCCATGCGCGTCTTCCTGATGCTTGTGTCTGTCCTGATCCGAGATTCAAAGAGGAAGTCCCGCCCCTGCAGCTCCCCCTCCTCAGTCGCTCACCTCTCCACCTGTTTCGAAGGTCCGTTTCGTGAATCAGGCTCCTCCATCCAGCCCCGCATTGTCTTCCGCACAGTTTTTGCTTCTTCCGACGTCTGCGTTTGAGTTCCTGCAGGGTAACCGCATGCCTCAGGGACACCTCTCCACTTGCTGGCCTCACTGCCGGGGGAGACACCCCACTCGTATGGCGTAGTCCTTGGCCTTTGATGTCTTCGTTTTTGTTCCTGCAGGGTGACCGCACATTTCTGGGACACTTTGCCGCTTGCTGGTTTCACTGCCAGGGGAGACCCCTCATTCGTATCGTGTAGTCCTTGATCTCCGTCGTCTGTGCGCCCGCTATTTTGGGTGAGTGTCACCAGAGCTTTCTTCTCGCTTCTTTTCTTGTGGGCCTTGGCTCTGCTTAGGTTCTCAGAACCAGAGGGTATTGCCAAAGGCTTCCGACCCTTGCTCCATGGTTCTGGGTATCTGGTGGTCACATTTAAAGGGGTTCTGGGACCTGGTGAAGGGCCGGGATACAGAGCTCACAGTGGAAACATCCGACTCGGTCCTAGGCTGGTCATAACCCCCCACATACAGTGTATTTTAACGGCCTAATAAATCAATGTGTATTGTTGTACTTACCTGTTTAACTGGAATTATTTGTGTTGCTGTAAGTGGACCCATTGTGGCCCTAGACCACTCTTTCACCACTCCTGAGTCTAAGATCTGTCGCTGTACTTCCTACCTTAATTGGGTTTGGCTACACGTCAGTGTCTTTCCTGTTCACAATAATAAATTGGCCTCCCAAAATCTACCCCAGAGTGGATTTTGGAAATCCATCTTAACATGTACCTTACAGTTAAGGTTTGTATGGTGTTTCTAGTTTCTTTAGCTCTCACATATTATATCTCTAATTGATGGGTACTTACCTGGTTCTTTTATCCACTGGCCCTGCTATGCTACAGTATTCTGCAACTTACCTAACTATATTTTAAAGGTAAAGTGTTAGTGCTCTTAGCAGAGCGCACCAAAGGGAATGCATATATAGTAGTGTTACTCACCGAGCCGGAAGGTGTGCGTGACCCCAACCTGGATCGAATGTAGGATGAGCCGTAGACGTCTCCAGAAACCCAGGTCCCCTGATTTCAAAGAATCAGGCTTCCTCTTAGAGAAGGGCTCTTTTTCACGATGTACCACTCTGCTATTTATGTAGGAACAGACAGAGCAGTCTATAATGCAAAAGAGTGGGATTGAGCGCACCGCCAGATCAATGCTGCAAGAGATACAGAAAAGGTTTTGAGTATTATGCCTAATTTGTGTTTTAAATTATTTCTATTAACACAATAGAACTGCCGGTACCTGAGGTAGTGTATGTGAGTAGATCTGAGAGGAAATCCTGTACCAGTTTCAATAAGGAACACAAAATCCAAATGGTGGATGACGACAGGATAAAATAATAAAGGAGGAAGGTTAGTATAGGGAGGACAACCCGAACGGCACGAGGGACGCACTAGGGCCGGGTTGGGGCATGTCCTGGAAAGCGTTCGTAAATGCACTTCAGTAGAAAAGACAAACAGTCTCCCAAGATGCGACCACAGTTAATCAGGTAGTTGGAGCAAAGGCAATCCTTGATATGCAGAACTGGTAAGATGGGACTATTACTTCCAAATGGATGGTTCAGATAGAACAGGAAGAAAAGGACCAACCAGGATACCACTTACACTATTAGCGAAATTCCCAAGCGTCGCGCTAAAGCAGATCTCAGCAGGTCTTAATCGTAGAGCCGGAACTCAGATGGAAAGCAGAGGCACTCGTGCAAGTGTAAGTTGTATGAGAGCTGGAGTCCAGTTTTGAGCGGCGGAAGTGAAGCGCCGCAGAGCCAGTAGAAGTGAAGGTTGAGCGGGGAGGCTCCTGCGGTTTACGGCAGTACAGGAAAACTGCACGTGAATAGAAAAGGCAGTGGTAACAAGTCCGTAGGCTAATCCAGATAAGCAGAAACAGAGAACAAAGCCAAGGTCTGGTAACGAGAGATCAAAGTCAATAAGGTTCACAGAGGGTAATCCGAGGAAGGCAAACAGTGCCGTAGGCGGGCTACGAAAAGGCACATAGTAACGTACAATTAGCAGCAACGATGTTCCCGCGGCTGAAGGCTTTAAGGAACAAGGGGACGTGGCTTCCGTGTAAGCGAAGCACGTCCGATCAGCTGACTAGCACGTTTACGTGACCTGAACAGTTTCCAAGGCAACTTGTAACGATGCCAAAGCGGATTCCATGGTCGGGAAGTTCTTCGTAATAAAGCCCTTTGCTGCCGTAGTGTAACAAGTAGTAGTGAATGTTTTAGTATGTTACTTATCTGCATTTTTGTATTGCTAAGAGATTGTCTAAGGCCTAAACTGTATTTGTATGAATTTTGATTAACTTGTATTATTAAGTGTGCTCTGTGTGTGCTTAACTGAACCCTTGACCATTATAACACTTCCTAATTCTAAGCCTTGTTGCTCAGTCACAAGGCCCAGGTAGAGTTTGGCTAGACATTATCACCTTTACCTGTTTGCCAGAGAAGGATGGCCCTTCAGAATCTGTCCACAGGGCTGATTCTGAAAGTCCATCTCAATAATTAGTGGCAGCGGTGGGATAAGGTTATTAGTACTCAGTGAAGGCTCACTGAAGTATAGTGCTGGTTATGTAGAACGTTAACTTTAAAAAGCTGAGGCCTGTAAAATATTATAATGACGGAAACATACAGTATTAAAACCTGATATTTGCATAAAGTTGATTTTCTTGAGAACATGTGTTCTGAAAAAGGTTTTACTACATCTGATACAAAAAGTGAGTTAGTGCAGAGAATTATTAAGCACAAGAAAGTACTTTGCCTGTGTCTAGCGACATAAATGCTGGTGCAGGACCCAGTGGGCCTGCCAATGTTACTGCAATGAAAATTGTTCACATGATACTTATGTTGTAGGCTCCACAAATAAAACTGTTCTACTGTTAAAACTGCAGAAACTTTGATTAACCTTGAAAAAGAAAAGCACAGGATCAGAAAGTTAGATTTAATATACAAGTTGACCAAGGTGGCGTCTGACAAAATAGAGGGGCTTTTCAGCTAGAGCTTGCAAGACTGACTGCGGGTCAAAATTCCTCCATAGCGTCTTGGAATGGCTCTGGATCCTCCTCTCATCCTAGGTTTCCTAAGGTTTTGCTGGAACTGTATTTTGAAAAGAATGACATCATATAATATTTACATGCTTTTCAATTCGCTTGTGAAGTGAAAGAAGTTAATGCAATTGATAGGATTGCTTGGATTCTCAGCAAGCTTCCTCAGAGTAGGTACAAGTTCCATTATAAAACTGAAGTACTTTTCTTCCCCCTCCAACTCTCTTCCCTCTCCCTCTCCTCCTCCTTTCATTCATTTTTCCCCTTCTAATCTCCCCATCTCTGACCATGTTCGCAACCTAGGCATCCACTTTGACTCCTGTCTCACCTTTTCCCATTACATCTCTCTCACGCCTCGTGCCTGTCGCTTCCACCTCTTTAATATTCGTAAAGTCCGCGCTCTCTCACTATCCATGCTACTAAACTCTTAATCTCCTCACTTATCTTCTCTCGCCTCTTCTACTGCTCCTCCTTACTCTTTGGTCTTCCTACTTCTCATCTCGCCTCCCTTAAATCTATCTACCACTCTGCCGTCCGCACCCTCTGTCTCCTCTCCCCTGTGACTCCATCTCTGCTTCCCTTTCCTCCCTTGGCTGGCTTCCCTTTCACTCCCATCTCAAATTTCAATTTCTCTGCCTAGTCTTTAAATCTCTCCATGGTCTTGCTCCCCCTTATCTCTCCTCCCTCCTCTTGTTCTACACTCCCTCCCGCTCCCTTCGCTCTGCCGATCACTTCCTTCTCACTGTTCCTCCCTCCCCTTGTGCCTCATCCCGTTTCCGCTCCTTCCATCTCCTAGCCCCCCTACACTGGAACTCCTTACCTCTCTCACTCCGCTCTACTTCCACCTTTTCCTCATACTGAACTTCCCTCAAATCTCTCCTTCTCCATTCCCCGCCTTGAAACCCCTCCCCCTTCCTGCTCCCCTCCCTCCTTGCCTCATCTCCCTGATCTTCTCCCTCACCCCCATTCTCTCCCTTCACCCCTTCCTTTCCCTTCCTCCTCTCTCCCTCCCCCCTCTCCCTCTCAGTTCTACTGCACTACTCTGCTTCTCTCCTCCAGTTAATTGCTCTACTTCTTGTTTTGTTGGCCTGATTCTCAATGGCTAATTGCTTCTACTGTTACTGTTATAATGTTATTATCATATGTATCTTGTTGTTCTAATGTGCAGCGCTTTGGTGTAAAGCGCTATATAAACAAAAATATATACAAATAAATAAAATTATGGAGGTGCCAAAAGCTGATACAATCAATTTCAACAATCTTAAACAGGCTCTGCTCTTCAAGTTTGGGAAGAATCCTGCCCAATACCTAAAGTCGTTAAGAGACCACAAAAAGAAAGAGAATGTCACTTGTGTCACCTATGCGAAAGACTCTCTCAAGAACTTATGTCAGTGGGTTAAATGCCACAAGGTAACCACTTTTGATGGCATGATCAATCTTGTTGTGTTCCCCAAAGCTGAATAAAATTTAACAGATTCTAATGAGTTAGATCCTAAGAAACCTATTGCTGCAATTCTAAGGGTTTTCTATAGGGTGTTCGCTAAGTGCAAAGCAGATCCTCATAGTTCTGAGGCGGGGGAAAAAGAAGAGTAATGGCACTCCACATCCCAGACAAGAGACAAGTCACCATAACTCTCCCCATTTCACAGATCCACAGGATCCTGTGTTGTCTGTGGAGAGTAAGGGTGTGGAAGGAGGAGTTAGAGTTAGGAGTTAAATTGCTGCAGTTCACTGATGTATAGGAAATCTTGGTGTTACAATAACCACTTGTTACATTTTTTTCTCTATTTTATGTGCAGGGCTGAACTTTGACCTGCTCAGGACCAGTATTGTATTTTTAAGTTTATTTACTGCCTGTTAGCCGTTGGGGCTGGTTTCCTATACTGTTCAAGCCCTTTTCTTCCCTTCTTTCTAGGACACATATAGGCCTAATACTGACCTGTTCGGTTAGACTCCTATGATGAAATTCATGAACTGAAGCGGAATCAATGTCCTATATTTGTACTGTGTTCTTGGTATATATGAGATGCTTTCTTGGTATATCTGAAAGTACCTCTTTGACAGTGCCTTTTACCTACCGCAATACAAAATAAATGTATATATATTCTTTACAGTATATTATGTGTGATGTTAAGTCAAAATTCCTATTTTGGGAATTCTAGGGTGAAATATTGTTGCCCCTCCTCTTTTTGCATTTCTCTTGTCTTTTTTTGTTTTTTTGATTTCTTTTTAGTGGCCAGAAGAACTGCTCCTAAAGTCGCCTTGCCATTACAACCTCTTTTATCTTATATATGGTATATGGTATTGGGTTGCCCCTACAGCATCCAGTCTTTTCAAGCACCCCATTTTTGCCTGAGTGTGATTGTTCCACTTTACATTGGTTTTAGGGAGAAGGTTGGTGGTAGCTGCACTTTTGGCTTCACCAAGGATGAAACCATGTTACTGTATTGGTAGTCCAATGTACCTTTTTGGTAACCATTGGGGCCCCAATAGGTTTTTTTTAAATAATTGGCACACTCTCTTCTGCACTGTGGCCCTGTTTGGCTTGGGCAATAGAAAATCTTTACCTCTCTGTCCTCCTCCTGGCTCGTTTCTCCTCTACATCATGCTCTCCCACCTCCAACTCCAACCTTTCCCTCTCTTTCTTCACTACTTGTTTAAATATTACTTTCCCTGCTCCAGCAGTAACCTCCACCTCTCTCTCCTCTGAGTTTTCACGTCCTTCTCCACATCTTGACTCATTCTGCTTCTCAATCAACATCCTCCTTTCTTTTATCCATATATCTCATTGCAACACCAGCTTACATGAATGCAATCCTTACCCTTCAAAAGATACAGGAAAATGGCTGCGTTTTATACTGTGGATAATATGCCACTAAGGGCTCAGAATGCCCGGGAAGTTCCTTTCTGGTTTTCCATGGCTCTATTTTACAATTAATGCTTCCGCCCTACTAAAAACCTCCATAATACCAGGTGAGGGACGTTATCTGCGCTTTAAGACTGCTTGTGCACCATGCTACGGTGAGGTAGTTCCATGGCTCTGATCTGCCTGGGACGTTGCTGGGGAACAAGCTGTGTTCAACTGCCTGTGTGTGTGTATAGCAGAGCTTTCTAACACAACTGGAGATTCTCCATCAGCTCTCTGCAAGAGACATGTGGTCTAGGACAGCACTGGGAGACCTGGGGAGGGCACTGGGGATTCCCCCATTTACCTCCTCCATGGGTTGCATCATGGAATGGGTGCCACTTCCTGTTCCCCAAAGTTCCCCTGTCCGCCCTGGCTGGTGCAGCTCAGTGAGACTTCATCAAAGGCCCTACATGCATTTCAATATGGATACTGATGATATGTCTCTGGGATACATCAGGGCTGGCCCTAGAACGTTTAACTGACTGTTTCATGCAAAAATGGCTAACCTTCATGGGGGAGAGAATTGCCTACTAACCTCTAAGCCCTTTTTTTCTTCTGAGGCCGAAAGTCCCGAAATCGTAATAGCGTGAAAGAAGTCCACGAACCTGTGGATTCTGCTTTAAAGAAAGTGAACTAAAATGGCGTTGTACAGAGCACAATCAGGCCACGAATGTTGAGGTCTGAGGCACTGAAGGTACATGGGGTAAAAATTAACAGCTAGGAAGTTGGCCAGACAAGAACCCATTCCCTTAAAAACAGCAATACAAGCATTCACCAGGAGCGGGAGAGCACAGGGAGGCAGGAGCTTTTGAAGTACAAGTAGGGAACTATAATTGATAAAAATCCAATTAAGGAGAGAAAACAAGTGTTGCAAAGGGAAACATTTCCTGGCAGCTGCAGACAAGAGTCCAGTTTTCAGCACAGAGAAGAGGAGAAGCCAGTGGGTGCAGAAATGTGGGCAGAGCCATGACACAAGTGGAGCCACAAATACTCACATCAGACTCCCTATTATGCTTTGCCATGTTTTTATGCCACCACAGAAAAATTCTGAGTTTTCCTTAGCATGGAATGGACATCTCTGTGGTCCTGGACAACAGGGATTATGGCAACCATACAGTCTCTTACGACCGAGCCAATGACACCTAAGAGTTATATCCCAAAGAATCAATGAAAACATTAATCAGAGTACTAATAGCTGCTATCTAGTCACTAACCACAGGAACAGCAACAGTTAGCATACACAGACCACAGTGGTACGTTTTTGCTGCCTGGACACTGACCATGGAATCAATGGCAGCTGTGGTCAATGAACAGAGAGTGCAAGGGTCCAGAAGTAGACTCAGTACACAAAGGTGGCATGCTTGTCGGTATAGACTTGTATTGAACTGAAAATAAGGAATAACCCTAATCTGTCCCTATGACTAAGAGGGGATTCCCTGCCTCAAACAAAACTAAGGATAATGTCAGAATGTCTGTCCAAAGTATAAAATTCACTGTCCTGTGTCCTGTTAGGAACTCATGGTGGCAACAGTAAAGACAGACACAAATGATCACAGTTCAAGGGTGTTTATTAAACTGTAAATGCAGGGTTGAAAAAAACGCTTACCCTAAACCTAAATCTAAGATGGGAGCATGCTTCGACCATCAAATGAAAATGAGTCAGTCCTTGTGGGGTTGTGTCAAAATAAAAAGGCCTATACTTAGAAAAACCTATTTCCAATCCTTACTCTAAATACAAAAAAGAAGTGTGGGATAATGTTTTCAATAAATGAAAAAGTGTTCATAAATAATAAGTCAGGATGTGATTGCCAGGGGTCTTCCTTCCCCATGTTTTGAGCACGGGACAAGGCAAATCTCCTGAGCACAGCACACACCCGAGCTTTCCCAACACGAGTCGACAGTTCTATACCAGCTATCAGGTTCTTCGATGGTAAAGTCTCTTCTCAATAAAAAGTCTCTTGTGTTCGAGGGCCTGATCTATTCAACAAACAAACACAAAGTTCCATTCTATATATACTTTGGGCGACGGTTTCACCCCTGGGTCCTCCTCTTCCTGGTGCGGACCACTCACCAGTCGTATTAAACAAAACAACTAAACAGTTCCTTTTCTCAATGAACTTTGGGTGATGACTTTTCACCCCTGAATCTCCCTCTGCCTGCATTCATCAACCCTAATGTCTTTTTAAACAGTTATTCAGGCTTTGCCCCTCATTGGCTGCCCTCTGCCGGGTTCAGTCTTGCCAACTTTTATAGTCAGTTCACTGTATTTTGGGACTTTAGACTTTGCCCCCTTTTGTTAGCATCCCACTACCGGGTTCACAACCTTTGCACTGCACTGTTCATGTTCTAATTTTCAACATGTGGGAATCATTTCCCTTAGCTTTCACAATCATCTGTCAGTCAAAGACTTTCGACGGTACAGAGGATTTTGCAAGACCCCTGTATGACCACTTTGACCTCTCAATGCCTCTTCCCAAGGCTTTGTGGTTACGGTAGTTTCTACTTTCGGGTAATCACCCATAGTTTCCTGTGTGAGCACCCACGTTGTGGGATATATTGACCCCACTAAGCTGTACTTACCCACATCACCAAGCTGCATTTCAGCAGAAACAACAAAATGGCTTCGCTGGCTCCAGTAAGGACCATTGCCTCAAAACTGTGTTTTGCAGCGACAAAAAGATGGATGCACCATCTTGCCAAGCACATGTTGTGCAGGATGGAACAAGGGGGCACACTGAGGAAGCCTGCCATTGTGTTCTTACATATGCAAAAGAAATAAGAGTGAAAAAGCAGCACTGCTTTCTTGCAAGCCCAAATTCCCATTGAAAAAGGGAAGATGTCACCTCTAAAATGATACTTCTCTGATGCTATTTTTCCCTGTTTTCACCAAACTACTTTTATCAAAAAGACCCTAACTGACAGAAGAGAAATGGGTCCATATTAATCAGTTAAAATCTTGTCACCCTAGGCACGCTTTGCAACAAATCGAGGAGCCCAGAGAAGATCAAATAGGTGGGACATCTGAAGCATAAGAACAAGAAGGAGATAGATTTACAGGTATAATTATGTAACAGGGAGTGTTCTCTTCATTATCAATTGTCATTATTTAATGCATGCATGTCTCACTGCTGTCAACCCTATTGGAGGGCAGTTGTAGTAACCGGTTTGTGTTTATTTCATAGATTTGCGCCTTCACTACCAATGAGGACCTTCCCGGGGGCCTGGTAAGGAGAAATCGAAGGAAATCTGGGGGTGTCGCTCCACACCATAAAGAAAAACATAAGGGGAAGCTGCGGTTGTCGCTCGCACTACAACGTGAGGATCGTGGAAGTACCGCTCCCAGAAGATGGAAGGACTTCACCTGAGGAGACACGTTGCCCACCTAATGAATCCCACTTTCCCCTACTCTCCCTCGACAAGGAATCTCAGAAGAGTCAGGGTGGGGGGAGTTTGTGGGATATATTGACCCAACTCGGCTGTACTTCCCAACATCACCAAGCTGCATTTCAGCAGAAACAACAAAATGGCTGTGCTGGCTCCAGTAAGGACCATTGCCTCAGAAATACGTTTTGCAGCAACAAAAAGATCTCTGCACCATCTTGCCCAGCACATATTGTGCAGGATGAAACAAGGGGGGACACTGAGGAAGCCTGCCAGTGTGTTCTTACATATGCAAAAGAAATAGAGTGAAAAATAGCGCTGCTTTGCTGCAAGCCCAAAATTCCCATTGAAAAAGGGAATATGGCACCTCTAAAATGATGCAGCTCTGATGCTATTTTTCCCTGTTTTCACTAAACTGCTTTTATCAAAAAGACCCTGTCACGCCCAGCCATATTCACATTGTCCTCCACCAGAAAAGAGCATTATTCCTCAGTGCCAGCCAAACCTGAGAAAATCAACAAATGCTTTCCTTCAGCTAGACGGGAAATGCTTAAATTGTGCTACAAAATGTCAAAAGTCACTGCTTGAAAAGAAAATCAGAGGTTTCTGGGCACTTGTCAATTCAGGGAGACCTTTGCCTTGTACAGACTGTGGTATACACGAAACTAACTTTGGCTGCAAAACAATGTGGGAATCTAGATACAAAAAACAGATTTGCAAGAAAAATGCTACTTTCAGTGACCACATGGTAAATGTACTTTTGCAAAATAAAGGAACATATCTGTTTTAAAAGGACATGTTGGATAAGGCCCTGCCCTTATCTAGCAATGTGAAGGGGATTGTGATGTGAAAATACCTGTATGAGATGGTTCTATTCAGCAGGTTCTTTTCCAATTCAGAGTAAAAATAAATACAATTGAATCAAACTGCAATGGCTGCCTGGGGGGAAGTCAGCCCAAAAATAGGTTTCTGCAGTGGCTACATGGGGGGAGAACCAGCCAAACAGTCTGCTGGGAGGATGCTAGCAACATAGGGACCCCCCACAGTAAACTCCTTGAACACACAAGTGATAATTGCTAGGTTGGACAGACTACTGTCTGTGCTCCAGCCTCGTACAATAGAATTCTAGGACACTAAAGTGCGAAGTGAAAATTCACACCTTTTCCACCAGAAGCTGCAAAGGAAATCTCTGTGACAACCTCGGGTGGGGCGGGGGTAGCCTTGGAAAGGTATGCCCATACATGGAGAACAATACTGGCATTTGTTTCCAAAGACTATTTATTAATACAAATGTTAAAGACTTGTACCTCTACAGAAGGACTTTGCAAAAATGTGAAAATGTCACAGTTTAAATGTGATTTTGTGGTTTATAATTTAAGACATTGTAGCATTCACTGACCCCTTGGGAATAGAAATGGCAGAGAATTGGGTATTATAAGGAAAGTATCCATGATGCCATTTGCGAATTTTAACACTGATATGCCTAAGTTATAGAATTTTAAGTAATATAATTCTCCCTGAAAAGCGCCAAAAAACTGGTAGAAGGGCGAAACAAGGTCCCACACTTGTGAGGATTGGATTGCTTAATTCTACATACAATATGTAATCTGCCCATGTGATTTGTTAAACTGCCACAAATGTGTAAATGCGTAAATTAGGTTATGACTGATTTTGGGCAAAAAGGACTGTGGGATGGCTTTTCACCTTATAAAATGCAACCTCATAAACTGGATCTCCTCTCTGAGGAGGCAACCGACATTGATTGTCCTATCCACTTCTTGGAGGTAGGCCTAGCTCAGTTCTGCCCACCAATAATTCTATGATGTCACCATGCTCTATATTAAGAGTAGCAGACAGAACTACAGACACTCTTCCTGAAGTTCCTGCGCTGTGTTCCTGATCTGCTCCATTCATCTTGCTGATCCCAACTACAAGGCCAAGGCATTGCTGATCCTATTCCCAGCAAGGCCATTGACCCAGAAAAACCCACTGAATACCATTAAAAAGGGGAAAGCGTTGCTACCTTTGGCATCAAGAAATCAGGCCGGCTTGCTGCCCACTAACTGCATGCGCACTAACAGCATCCAGCGGTACCTGTGCAATCCAGTGACCCGAATTGCCCAGCTGTTCGCTACACGGTGACCAGACCTTGCCCAGATGACTTTTGCCAGGCACGCTGCCGTGTGGTGACCAGACCCTGTTGACTGTCCAAAAATCCCAAAACCAAAAAGTGGACTGTGAGTGTAATCCCCACCCCATAGAAACACATAGCCTATCTTGCCTTGTCTTTGTCCCTATCCCACTCTCTAAGTAGTCATATTTATACCCTGGTAACGTGTTGAAACTGTTAGAATTATCCTCGTATCCTGTCCTCAATGTTTAAGTGCTAGCGCCATCTCTTTTCAATTTTGTCTGGTGTAAATTATAAGCCCTTAGTTATATTTGGAGTAATCAAACTAATTCCCATATATTTTATTGTTGGGGTTGAGCATTGGGGTGACAAGGTTGACCTCACAAATCAACCTTGGAGCTTACCGTGTTCCTTCTTAACAATATAGCCTAGATAATTTAGTGTAAGTAACATTTTCCTTTCTTTCAAAACCGATTTTCTCACTTTTAACTGCTCTATTTTCCTAAAAACGAACCTCACTCTATCTTCCAAATCTCTCTCAATTCACCAGCTAGAGACCTATTTTTACCTCTATATTGTCCCTGTGATGTATATCTATCCCCCAGCCCAAACACTGTGCTCCAAATCAGAGTATTGAACCCATTTTTCAAAGAAACCATTTTTGACATTTTAAACGGAAATTGGGTAAATTGCAAATTTTTCAATGTGTCATTTGGCTGCAGCTGTGTTAACTTTCCACTCATTTTCAAATTGTATGCCTTTTGCTGATCCATTGCCTTGTGAGTGCCAGTGATATAACATACCTGCTATTGTGATAAAACATATGTATATTATAATTTAAGCACACATTAATTAATTATTTGCAAAATTCAAGTGTTATTTTAGGCCTTTGCTAAGGATTTAAAGTCTGTTTTTGCCGGATTGTGATTCTGTTTTCTCCCTCTTATTCCTGACTGCCTGCTGCTTCTTTCTATCCACTCAGAATTCAGTTATTTGTGGGCTGAGGGAACATTGCAGGGGAAACCTTTAACTTGGGTGCTATCTTTCCTAAAATCAAAAAGTGCTCCTTTTCAATTGTGCAGTGTAAATGTTCTGGGAGAAGGTTAATTAAGTGCATTGCTTACATTTCTATTGTAATGATCACCCCATTGGTGATTGCTGCCCCATATTAAAATTGTCTGATTTAATTTGATTTTAAAAATAAATAAATATTGCTTTTTCACCAACCGGCCTGGTTCATGGTCCACTGTGACCCGGGGCATTTGAAAAAGGGGGTGTGATACGAGTTGTGTACCATCTCAAATTGAATTCGCATAAAATAAAGAAAAAGGCATCTGAGTTGTGCGCTACACACTAGGCTGTGACCAAGGTGTGTGCCGCCTGATTGAAATCCTTCACGAACTTGGGGGCTCGTCGCCAGGATTGGGTTTTGGTTGCCACCCGTGACAGTCTAACACAGCAGACTAACCTGAAAGGTAGTGATACTTTGTATAGTTGGATTACTGGGTTACACTGTACAAGCGCCTCCCCAAAAACAAATACTCTAAGTACCAGGCCTGTGTCTAAAAATTAAAGCTAAATCAACCCCAAAATAGACAGAAAGCAATAGAATACAGGTTACCCTTACACAAATAAATAAATTAATAAAGAACATGTCCAAAATGACCGTAGTAGAGATCAATATGGCTAGGGAGCACCGTGCTGCCCCATATTAAAATTGTCTGATTTCATTTGATTTTAAAAATAAATAAATATTGCATTTTCACCAACAAGCTTGGTTCATGGTTCATTGTGACCTGGGGTATTTGAGAAAGGGGGTGTGATACGAGTTGTATACCATCTCAAATTGAATTTGCATAAAATAAAGAAAAAGGCATCTGAGTTGTGCGCTACACACTAGGCTGTGACCAAGGTGTGTGCCGCCTGATTGAAATCCTTCAACGTGATGCCGGACACCTCTGTTGCCAGTTTTCAACCTCTTATCAATAGTTTCTTTAAACCTTTCAAAGTTCAAAATAGCCATTTGCTACTTTTCATTCAACACAGTTCGGTTTCTTATCGGTTCCCCCCTCGACTCACCGACTGTGATGAACCGTTTGGCTTTCTTCTCTTTGGAGTCAAGGTTGCTACCTTTGAGACAAGCGTGTCTGGAGGCACGGGCAGAGTTAAGAGTACCATCAGCAACCCCAGACACTTGTTTCGGCCTAGTTGGGCCTCATCAGTGAGGTGAAGCTGAACCTCTCTAAGACACAGTGAGCAAGGGGTCCACGTCTGGATTACCCTGGGTTACTAGACCGAAACACTTGTCTGGAGTTGCTGATGGTACTCTTGTTCATAGGAGATTTGCCTAGCATTTGCCTAGCATTTCGGTGCTGGACTGCCCTTGTGGGTGGGACAAAGACTGATATGCAAATGGATATTTCTCCTCTGTGAAGGGTGTAGTGAGGTAAAAAGTGGTTGTAGACCTTACTGAGTGGAAGAAATTCCATAGAACCAGGTATTTGATCCATGTTCGTTCTCAGTAGAGAGGCTCCCGCACTCCTTTATATCCTATGATTCTGCAACAGTTTACAATATACTTAAGTGGTCTTGCAACTTCTTCTTCTTCACAGTCTTGAACCACAACACAGTACTTCAATGACATATTCCTGGTACACTCACCTGCCAGGACTATTACTACAAAGTTCCTTTCCCTGGTATAGTTGCCTGTCAGGACTCATTGAAAAACTCCTAACACTACTACAAGTACTTCTGTGCTAAAGTTCTACTTCAAACAACTTAGTAGTCTTTTGCTTTCCACAACATGGAAACATGTTCTGGGAAAACATGAAAAACACATTGGGCCTCATTACGACCCAGGCGTTAAGGGTTAACGCCGTCGTTAACCCTTAACGCCTATTCTGATTTTAACGGCTGCTTTTAGCAGCCGTTAAAATCCATGGTGCTAACCCGCCATGATGCTAATTACACCACCGTAAATTACTCACATTTGCTCTTCTTTGGCGTAGAGAATGCTTGTTTAGGTCAGTTCCAACTATTGCTTCTTTCTCACTCTGGCAATAGGGGTTACAAACAACTTGCTTCTCAATTGCACTCTCTTGGCTTTGGCAATATTAGTTCTTAGAAGCTTCTTGTAGTATTGCCCTCTCTTGACTTTGGCAATTACTCTGACCTTTATAAGGACAATGACACCTTTCTTGTATGTTCCCAAAGTACCTAATTCTGCCACTTTATCATCTTTGTATCAGTTTGGTATTCTAAATGATTATTATTCTGCCACTTCACTTTCTTTACATCAGTTTGGTATTAAAAATGATTAGATCAGGCCAGCAGGCGATCATGGAGTGTTTGGGGTCACACAATAGTAGTGAACTTACTGGGTATGGCACACGCGTTCGCTATTTCCGCTGCCTGCGGGTCTTCTGCTTCCTCTGCTTTGCTCTGCCCGGCAAACTGCTTCTCTCTGTTTCCCGTGGGCCACGCTGGTCAGGAAAGGAGCATTCCTCGCTCCAGGGACACTCCGGTACTCGCCTGCCTCCGGAGCCCAACTTACAATGGGGAAAGCTTTTAAACTTAACGACTGCAGCTGCACAACCTTTGCATTCACAGTCTTCAGGGGGAAAACTTTCACAAACAATGATTCCCACTGCGTAACCTCTGCATACAAGGTCTTTGAAGGTAGAGACCCTCTCAGAGCTGGCATCCGATCTGCAAATGACAGTGGCTCCGGCATCTCTGCTCTCCTTCAACTTCTGATGCAACAGCAACGTGGAGTTATTGCAATCACTCCACCTCCCATTCCTTCTCATTATGGCCTTCAGCTGAGGGGGGTCTTTTATACTTTTCAGTCTCCCTCAGGTGTGGGTTATTAGTACTATTAGACTGCAACTGGCAGTCCAGTGACTGCACCCCTCTTCTGCGTCCCATTACTTTGGCCATTGTGAGACTTGAAGTCCCCAATATTGAGATTACCCTGTTCTTTCACAGTTTCAATTTTTACAATAGGCCATTAAGATGGTACGGTCTCTGGAAAAGTTATTAAAGGAGTTTTCCCATTCCCCTTGACCTGCTTCCTCCCTCATGTGATCCTCCCACAGAACACCACCCCCAGGGTCAGGATAAGGAAGTGTTTGCCTTTTCCGGACCACATGAGAAGGGTCCAAGGCCAGGTTTTCTGGAGGAATCATCTCTGATTCACCTCAGTGAGGAGGTGTGCAGGTGTGTGTGGGTAGTCACAATTAGGAGTGGCTGCAGGGAGTACAGTGTTTTTCCCTAGACTCACTTGTCCTATCCAACTATGTTACCCTAACCCTAACCCTCTTTCCAGTTTCCCTAAAACCATCATACCTATCCACAACCTCTCCCTAATCCCTCTTCGCCCCCATTGGCTGCCTCGTGGTGATCTGTAAATCTACAAAAAGAGACCCGTTCCAACTAAGGTGGGATGGGTCAATCTCATTCGGCTTCTGTGGTTCGGGAAGCGGTGTCGATACCCATCCCTCTGAGTGTGACATTCTTTTCCCCTTGGACTTTTTTGGTGACTTGTACCAAAGGGTCTCTTTCCTTGGACTTCTCGCAACTTGTGACAAAGGCTCTTGTCTTTTTGTAACTTATGCCACAGGTTTTATTCACCTGGACTTCTTGTGCTTTATGCCAAAAGTTCTCTTCCCCTGGACTTCTCGTCTCGTTCTTTGGGTCCCAGACCCTTTGGTTCAACTCTGTAATGTCTCTTAACTAGGCCCAGTTCACTAACCTGCCAAGCCTCTTGTTCAGTCTCTCTTTGGTGCTCTTTCACCCCCTCCGTTCTCAACTGGTCTCTCTCGATGTTTGGGTCCTTGACCCCTTTTTCAGCTTGCAATCTCTTAACTAGGCCTGGTTCACTATCCTGCCAGGCCTCTCTTTCAGTCTCTCTGGGGTGCTCTTTCACCCCATCGGATCTGAACTCGTGTCTCTCTTTGGTCCCACTGGGACAAGGGATGGCTCTGCACTTCCTCCCAATCACAGCCTCTAGGGTATCCCTGTGGCTTGCCGTTCCCCCCTCTGCGTACCTTTGTACTTGGTCTGTGAGGAATCCGATCCTCTGCAACACCGGGCAACTGCTACAGCTTCACCTGGGCTCACCTGGCTGTACCACACTGGTTTCTCTCAGTGCGTCGGGTCTCGTCAGGACCACTCAGGCGACTTGCTTTTTCCAACGGATGCCGGATCCCACAACCAGGTAAGTCGTGGTGCTTCCGCCTTGCCATTCTCCACCTCTCTGTTCTAGGCGGTCAGGTCTGCCGCGGGACATCGCCTCGGCGTCTCGCTCCCTGGCAGGAAGCTGCTCTTAGGAAGGACAGACTCTGAGGGGAGTCCCCTGTCAGTTTTTATGTCCCGTCTGCTTTCTAGCTTCTAATAATTAGCATGTTATTATCAGTGCCACGTAGGGCTATGCATCGCCCTGCTCTTCCTCGTGACAGTACTTTTGAAGTTATCCATATTCACTCTTCCTCATCATAGTGTTATTTGCCTGCTAAAGACAATCACTATGTATAAGGAAATTAGTGGAAGCAAGAGGAGAAAGAGAGGATGGGAACATGTGAGTCCTACCTATGGGGCTGGATACCTCATGTCTAACAGCATGATGGTGTGTATACCTCGTTCTCCCTCAACAGTCCTCACTACTCCCAGAGAGGGGGTCCCCACCCATGGGATCCTCCCACTGAGTATCACCCCAAGGGGAACTATCAGGTAGTGGTCTCACCTCCCTTGCCACATGGGGTGCTCACCACATAGTGCATATCAATTATCACTGACAGGCCACAGAGAAAATGCCTGTAATCTGAACACTGAACATGGAGCCAATGACAGCCACTGCCATTGACCATAGAGCCAAGAGGAGTCGTGGACCACAGAGCCAATGACAATTACTAACCATTGAGCATTGAACCAACATCTGCCAACCAATCACTGACCAATAAGTAATGGTAGTCACATAGTCAATTACCAATGCAATCATCTGGTTACTGACTGAAGTCAGTGGCAGTCAACAGTCACTGGCCATGTTTAGCCCCAGGCACTTGGAATTTCTAAAACGTCAATTATGGCCTGATCTTGTGGCAGATTAAGACACCTCACTAGGTTCTGGCAGGTCACTTAATTTGAGAAAGTAGCCTTTACACCAGGAACCTACCAGATAAAGGAAATCATGACCTCTAGACACCTCCACTGGGGGAATAGATTCTCAGAAATATTTAGTGAATTTGAGGCAAACTTGGACCATGTCTCTCAAATCAGATATGAGAGGAAAAAAAGGAACCCAGATAAACGATGGCAAAAACAGCAAAGTAAAGTAATAAGCATGTTATAACACTATAAGCTCTAGACTGCCTGCTCAGTCAGAAGAATCAGGTTAATTGCAGCTCTTTCTTCATCAGGTTCAATGAGAAAATAGTGGTAACTGCTGACAGACGGTCCCACGCTGTGAACCACAACAGACTAGTTTTGTGAAGCAGTTGTGGAAATCCAGCACTGCTACCAGGTGCCTGGTGTCAGGATCACTTTTTCTGACCTGGGTTCCCAACCATGTAATCACAAGTGACTGCTACCCATAGGGGTTTCTTACCTATACAGCACTTCCGACAACCCTTGGTGTCCGCCATCTTGGTTGAGAGAGCAAACTTTCTGCAGAGGAAGAGTAGGAACGGAATTAGAAGAAACAAGACCTAGCTAAGGTTGATCTTTAACACACACTGCAGATGCATAAGAGTAAAAGGTAGCGGAAAAGGGCGGGGGACGGGCAGAAAAGGAATTTAAAAAAATTGGAGGAACAAGAGAAACATGTTAACCAAGGAAAGAAGGTAATAACAGTAAGCGGAGGACAGTGGAGAAAAGAAGGGGAATCAAGATGAAAGGAGAACTCAGATAGAAAGTAGGGGGAAAGGATAATGGTGAAGAAATCACAGGAGATATTGGCAGGAAAGGAAAGGATGGGGTGTGGAAAAGGGGGTGGCAATTTAAAAAAATTGAAGCACAAGAGAAAAGTGTTTGGCAAGGAAAGAAGGAGATAACAGCAATTAGAGCACAAGCAAGGAGGGCACAGTGGAGAAAATAAGGGGGTGAAGATGAAATGATAAATGAGGTAGAAAGTATGGCAGAAGGACAATGGGGGAGAAATAAAATGAGATAGCAGCAGGACAGGAAAGGCTAGCCAATCGTAAAAAAAAAACAATGGTGAGAAGTGACAAAGGAAGTTGAGAGGCGGCAGTCAGGAGAGTGGAGGAAGAAGAGAGAAGGTGATGGGATGGGAATAGAGGGAAAAATGAAAGCGATACCGGAGATATAGGGGAATGGGGTAAACAAGGAGGGAGCAGGGTAATGGAGGAGAGAACTAAGTGTGATAGGAAACCGGGATAGACAAGATGGAGAGCAAATAAGGAGAGAGAGAGAGGGGGGACTGTAGCAGTGGAAGCTGAGCCACCTCTTAGAAAGTACTCATTGGAAAAATTCAAGATGAGGAAGACACTCAAGAGATGAATACTGACATGGATAGGGATGAAAGATGAGGCTGGAAACTTCCAGAAGCACCCACAAATACTATTCGAGGGGATTGGGTCCTCCGACGTATTCCATATCTATGACATGTAATCACCACAGCTGTGCTGCTTCGGAAACTTTTTTCGGCGTCTGCGTCCTGCGTCGATGACGTCTATGCGCCGTCGTCGAGGACCTCCTCCGACGTCCGATGTGATAAGTAGGACACACAACGCCCGTAGCCTCAGTTCCGTTTTTTCCGCGAACGTGTTGCTTCGTGAATCTCGGTTAACGCCTCGACTCTTTGGAGTTCTGTTCTTCTCGGTTCTTCGAACCTGTTCGTTTTTGTGAAAATCCTTCGTGTGAAGATGTCTTCTACTTCGTCTTCGACCCGGCATCCGGGTTTCAAGAAGTGCGGGGAGTGTGGGTCCAAGATGTCGGTGACGGACTCGCACAACGCCTGCCTCTGGTGCCTCGGGGAGGCCCACGACACGGATGACTGTATCGACTGCCAGTCGCTCACGTCCAAAGCCTTACGCGAACGTAAGAAGAAGTTGTCAGTAGGTCGGGTGTCCAAGCCCCGGACGTCGAAGTCTTCAGGGCTTTCGACGGATGATTCGAGGGGTGACTCTCCACGTCATCGTCGGAAGTCTCGTGGGTCTCCTTCTAGGAGTCGGTCTCGCCACTCCTCAGCCTCGTCGAGGCATCCTCGGAAGAGCCGACACCGGTCGTCTTCCAGGTCCTTTTCGGAGGACTCTGCCCGGTACGTCGCTTACCCCACCAGCCGTGCGACGCCGGAGGAATGGGCTTTCATTCAGGACGAAAATGCTGGCGATTCTTCAGTCGCAGGGTACTAAGCCGTCTGCGCCCCCGAGTGGGGTCGGTCGTGAGAGGTCGAGAGACACCGCTTGTAAGAGTGGTCGGCACGAGTCACGGGAGAGGTCCCGCTCGGACAAGGAGACTCGTTCTCGATGTACCCGTTCCAGGTCCCGGTCCTCGACACGTTCGAGACGGTGTGCACCTGTGAGGTCTTCGAGGAAGACATCGACGTCTGGGGCGTCGACAGGCTTTCTCGAGGCTCCGGCTCCGAGGAAGTCGTCGAAGCCGTCGACGCTCAGGTCGTCGAAGGACACGCTCGGGGCTCCGGCTTCGAGGGCTGTGTCGACGCCGCCGATGCTGGCGGCGCTGCATCTGACGTCGACGCCGATTTCCTCGACGTCGATCCTCTCGGCGCCGATGCCTGTGCTCTCGACGCCGGCGCCGATTCGCTCGACGCCATCGACGCCTTTCGTGTCGGAGGTACCCCGTGGCACGGGGGAACCCCCTAGGAAGGCTCTGGTTAAGAGCAAGCACTCTCGGGTGCCTTCTTTTCTCCACCTGGAATATATTTCAGAGGCGGATGAGGATTCTGATGGCCTGGTTCCTAGTCAGGTTCCAGATGAGATTGTCTCGGGCCATAGTCAGTTTGACGATTTGAGGCAGTCACTGCATGATGCCAGTGGACTGGACACCTCTCCGGAGGTGGAGTTTTGTAGGCCTGAGCCTGGTTCTCATGCCGATTCCTCGTACCGGCGCCTTATGGCTAGGGTTTCTGAGTACTTAGGATGGTCTGCTCCCCCAGGGGAGTTTGTGCAGGATGATCTAACGGACATCCTTGATGTTGGTCCCCGAAACTGACCCGGTACTGCCGTTCCATATGGCTTTACAGAGAAGGGTGGCGGCGGCTTGGACTGCTCCGGAGAGTCTCCCGGCGGTGGGCAGATCCTTGTCGCGAAAATACCGTCCAGCCAGTAGCGACCCCTGCTACTTGACCAGGCACCCCACTCCGGAGAGTTTGGTGGTGCAGGCGGCCACGGCCCCGGCAAAGCAGGCGTCGTACCCTACCATCCCTCCTGATAGGGACGACAAATGTTTTGATGGCTGGGCGAAGAAAATGTTTTCTTTTGGTGGTATGGCGCTTCAGGTGGCCAACTCCATTTGTGCCTTGTCTCGTTTCACACACACTCTGTGGAACTGTGTTGCGTTAGCGGTGGAACATATTCCCGAAGGGGACGAACGGGATGGTTTCCTTGCTATGGTCCAGGATGGTAAGGATGCCATGTGTGAGTCCGTTCAGTCGGGTTTGGACTTAGCTGAATGCGTCAGTAGGTCCATGGCGGCGAGCACCGTGATACGCAGGTTTGCGTGGTTGCGGAAGTCGGGGTTTGCTTCTGATGTGCAGTCCCGGCTCCTCAACATGCCCTTTGACGGTGAACACCTTTTTGGCAGCAAGGCTGACGAGAGCCTTGAGAGGTTGCAGACCTCAAAAGCTGCAGCGAAGTCGTTGGGTGCTGCAGTTTGCCAACCTCCGCCTTTTCGTCCTAGGGGACAGCAGTGGAGGGGTGGTTCCTTCCGCTATTACTCGTCCTTCAGTAAAGCGAGAGGAGCTGGCAGTCAAAGAGGCCAACGCAGGGGTACCAGAGGTGGACGACAGGGTACCCATGGTGCCAAGGCTGCTCGGGCAGTTGCCTCTTTGCCCTCAGGTAACGCAGCAGCCGCTCCCACTCAGTCATGAGGCCATGTCCCATGGTTCGCCGGTTGGGGGAAGGCTGGGCAGCATCTTGTAGAGTGGCAAGCCATTACTTCAGATGTGTGGGTTCTGGAGATCATAACCCACGGCTACTGTCTTCCCTTTCGGCACAGACCTCGCGACAATCCACCGGGGATCCTCTCTTTGCATAGTCCGGATCCGCTCCTTGCGCAGGAAATTCAACCCTGCTAGAGAAAGGCGCCATAGAACTGGTGCCTGTAGCGGAGAGGAACAAGGGATGGTATTCCCCTTATTTTTTGATTTCGAAGAAAGACGAGGGATTGAGACCCATCATGGACTTGCGCGGTTTGAACAAACTCCTCAGGAAGGACAAGTTCAAGATGGTTACTCTCTCTCAAGTCCTCCAGGCCCTTCAGCTTTAGGACTGGTTGGTGTCACTCAACCTCAAGGATGCTTACTTCAATGTGCCGATCCATCCCAAGCACAAGAAGTACCTGAGGTTCGCGGTTGGCGACTCGCACTTTCAGTTTCGGGTCCTGCCGTTTGGATTGACCTCCGCCCCGAGGGTTTTCACCAAGCTCATGGTGGTGGTGGCAGCGCATCTCAGGCAAGGGGGGATTCACGTCTACCCCTACCTGGATGATTGGTTGATCAAGGGGTGCTCTCCCGAGCAAGTCCTGGATCATCTGTTCGTCACCTGCCACTCCCTTCACAGGCTGGGCTTCTCCCTCAATTTAAAGAAGTCCCATTTGACGCCAACACAGCGGCTCCAGTACATCGGAGCAGTGCTCGACACTTCCCTGGGGCAGTGTTTTACTCCCCAGGTGAGGGCTCTTCACATTCAGCAGATGGTGCACAAGTTTCAGCATGCCCAGACGCTCCCAGCGTTCGAGTTCTTGAGGTTGCTCGACCTCATGGCATCCTGCATTCTTCTGGTGCCAGAGGCTTGCGTGCGGATGAGATCTTTGCAGTGGGCACTCAAGACGCAATGGTCGCAGTCCTCCGGCAGGATGTCGGACCCGGTTCAAGTGCCGCCCTCGGTCGCCCGGGACCTTCTGTGGTGGGCCGTCGAAGGCAACTTGATGAAGGGGGCTCCATTTTGGCTTCCCTGGCCGGAGGTGACGATCGTGACGGATGCATCCCTCGCGGGATGGGGAGCTCATGCCAACGGGCTGACAGCGGTCGTTGGTCTCCGTCGGAGTCCAGACCCCATATCAATCTGTTGGAGCTGAGGGCCATCAGGCTAGCCCTGGAGGCTTTTCTGCCGACTGTGCGAGGAAAGAGTGTCCTGATCCTGACGGACAACACAGTGGCCATGCACTACCTCAACAAAAAGGGGGTGCAGGGTCACTTCCTCTGTGCAGGGAGGCGATGCAGCTCGAGTTCTGGGCCATCCAGCAGGAAGTTTCGATCTCGGCAGTTCATCTGGCCGGAGACGAAAACGTGACGGCAGACGCTCTGAGCAGGCAGAGCGCGATCTCTCACGAGTGGGAGTTGGCTCAGGAGATTCTCCTGGAGATCTTCGACCTTTGGGGGACCCCTCAAGTGGATCTCTTCGCCTCCAGTGTCAACCAGAAGTGCGAAAGGTTTTGCTTGCGGGAATTTCCTCCAAAAGGAGCCTTAGGAGACGCGTTCGTGGTGGAGTGGTCATTCCCGCTGCTGTACGCGTTTCCTCCAGTCCCCGTCATCCCGCAAGTGCTGCGGAGGTTACGGAGGTTCGGTTCCCGGAAGATCCTCATTGCTCCGGCGTGGGCTCGGAGGACGTGGTGCCCGGACCTTCTCGACTTGTCCATCTGCCCTCCACGTCGTCTTCCCTACCAAGACGATCTGCTCTCACGGGAGGGGGGTTAGGTTCTCCATCCAGAGGTCAGATCCCTCAACCTTCACGCTTGGCTTCTGAAAGGTTGAGGTATAAGGATTGGGACCTCCCTGAAGACGTGATGGAGGTGTTGCTTTCGTCCCGAAGGCTAGCAACAAAGTCTCTGTACCGTTGCCATAAGTTCTGTGACTGGTGCAGAGTTCAGAATGTGGATCCTTTTGCATGTGACATCCCCATGGTTCTGTCCTTTTTACTTTCTTTGGCCCACAGGGGCTTGCAAGTGGGTACCATTAAAGATTACCTGGCGGCGCTGTCCATCTTTAAGCGCTCGTCTGAAAAGTGTTCTTACTTTAAAATCCCTTTAATTTCACAGTTTCTGAAAGGGCTCACTAATGTGTTCCCTCCGTCACCTTTCCTGGTGCCCGGTTGGGATTTAAACCTTGTTCTTAAGTTTCTTATGGGTGCTCCGTTTGAGCCTTTACATTCTTGCCCTTTGAGGCTGTTAACTTTGAAAACTGTGTTTTTAGTTGCGGTTACTTGATCCTAGGAGAGCTTTAAGCTTTTATGTTTCACGCATGTCCTGGGTCAGAGTGGACGATCAACTCTTTATTGGTTACGCTGGAAAGCGTTTGGGGCAAGCTGTGACGAAACAGACTTTGTCTCGCTGGATTATTTTGGCCATCTCGGGGTGTTACCGCTTGGCGGGTAAGGACCCACCGGCTGGCTTGCGGGCCCATTCTACCAGGGGTCTGGCTGCATCTACTGCCCTGCAGAGGGGTGTTCCTATTCGCAACATCTGTGATGCAGCCACTTGGGCTTCAGTACATACATTTGTACGTCACTATTCCCTCGATTCCATCCGATGGCAGGATCTGGCCTTTGGCAAGGCGGTCCTTTGCTCTGCTATTTGATTGGCTATTCGAAATTTTGATTCTAAATTCTTTCCCTCCTCCTTGCTCTGGTACTGCTTTGGGAGTCTGTCATAGATATGGAATACGTCGGAGGACCCAATCCCCTCGAAGAACAAGTTACTTTCTTACCTGGTAACGTTCTTTCGATGGGATGGTCCGACGACGTATTCCATATCGCTCCCGCCCTGCCTTCCCCGCTGCAGAATTTCTTTTGCGATTGCAGCTTACGTTCCGCAAGGCTTTGTGTCTGACTGGCAGTTGACTAATGTCACACGTTCTGGTGGAATAAACTACAACTGAGGCTACGGGCGTCGTGCGTCCTACTTATCACATCGGATGACGTCGGACGTCGGAGGAGGTCCTCGACGACGGCGCATCGACGCAGAACGCAGACGCCGAAAAAAGTTTCCGAAGCAGCACAGCTGTGGTGATTACATGTCATAGATATGGAATACGTCGCCGGACCATCCCATCAAAAGAACGTTACCAGGTAAGAAAGTAACTTGTTCTTCTACCTACCACAGGACAGAGCCACACAATCCGGGAGCCCCTTAATTCCAAGCCTGCCACACAAGCAGTGACCCTCCCCAACATTGACACAATTCTTGATTTTTCTGCGCCCCTTCCCCACCCCTCCTGACCCAATGCATCCAATTACCTTGGGATGATCCTCTCGGTCAGTTTGTTGGTGGCGAGAGACAGTGTTACTTGCCGTTTCTGCAAATGTCTCCTCTGCTCAAAAAGACCCAGCAAGTTATGGCAATAGATCTGAGAGGACTTCCCTGCAGTGAGAAAGGTACAAAGTACAGTGTGAGGAAGGGGATGACATTGAGAGGACAGTAGCATGTAGGAGTCTGGGAGAAAAACAAGATAGTGGTGGGATCAGGGTCAGCAGTAAGAACAAGGGTGCGCAGTGAAAGTTACAATGGTAGATCGAGAGGGAGGAAGCAAAGTAACAAAGGTGAAGGGGAAAAGCAATGTTATTGTTTTCATGCTAAATTAATTCCTATGTAACTAACCAGAGGCAGCCTAACAAGTTCAAACTGCCTCACCTTGGAGCATCACAGTCACCCCTCTTGTCACACCGAAGACTCAATTTGGTCTCTAATCAGATCTGCCAAAACTATGGTTATTACCCTGTAACTTCCCAAAGCAGGTCAGAATACCATGCAAAGCCACCCATTCTGATTTAAGATGACTCACAAATGCCTTATAACACTCACCAGATACTGAAAGCAGCATGTTGTTCATACAGTACACCCATGAACTCCTGTGAGGCACAAGCTTAAAAGAAAGAGAAAGTTAAGTCAGCACCATTCTACAAATTAGCCTGTAAAAAAAGAGCCTGCAACACTAGTTTATCCAACATTAGCTAACAGAATGACTGTTCTGAGCTGAATGTGACTGCATATGTAGTCTGGACTCTCCTTAGCAAACGTCACTACACCACTGAACAGATACTGTGATTATTGAAGCCTTTTCCCTGAATTAGTCCTAACTCCAAGGCCACACCTGGGACGAATCTCCATGAGACCCTTGGCCTCTCATGTTTTGGGATGTCCCAAAGACTCTCATTCCTGTTCAAGTATCTTTGTACTGTTGGATGGGGCTCATTTGGTTGGTCGTAGACAATACCTTAGGGATGCACTAGACACCTCAATACACATTGCTGTGTGTATGCATTTGCAAGTAGAGTATGGCTGGCCAGACCCGATTGGATAAATGCCATAACTTTGGAAGGTGCACAGACAGCGATGGAGGGCTGGCATAGCCCTCCACCAGGCTCTTCCACCCTCTGATCTGGCAGGAACAGCTGGATCCTCTTAAACTAAAGTCTTGTGTGCACCTCAGTGAGCTCCTGGACGTTTTGTCTTCCTCTAGAACAGAAGTGCGTGCCATTGCCGTCTACTGGAAACTGAGTGGTGATGTAGGCTGCTGCTCTGAAGTGCCCAATCATTTGTGGGCTATCCTGTCCTGAACTTCTGCATCTGCCTTTCCTCAAAGGCTTCTCCTGCATCCTGCCCAGCTGTCCTTTGTCCCCATCAGTGCATCACTGCACTGACATGAAGGATCAGTAGTGTGGTAAGACAAAAAAGCGGGGTACCAGGTAATTGAGTGCTGGGGTAAATGAATCAACAAGCTGGTATGCTTAGAAAGTAGGAATGAGGACTGCCGCAATACTAAAGAACTGTAGGTCACCCCAACCTACTCTAAAGACACAAAACAAGTTTGAAAGACAAGTTCTAGATTCAAAAATGCAGTCTCTGTGTGAATCACAGGTATGATTTATTGTTTCTTTTTTCCAATCTTTGCCCAATCTTTGCCAACACCTGTTTCGACCATCCTTGGTCTTCCTCAAGGCAAGACTTATTATAATACCACTTAATTAATATTCAACAAAATAAACATGTATGCGAAGGAGGAAGAACAGTAAGGATAGTCACATTTTTCAACCACATCATGATATACATATAAATTGTAGTGGTGACAAACATGTAAAATGATATTATGAGAAAAGAGAAATTGAAAACAACAGAAAGTTACCAAAAACAAAAAGGGGGAGAGAAAACAAAGGAGAAAAAGAAAAAACTTGATTAGTTATAATGCATATAACGATTCTAGCGACAATCTTGGTATATTTGAAGGTAAATCCATTAAAAATACCAACCAATAGCATGCTACATGCTCATACTAGTCCATGTGAAAGAAGTTATTTGAAAGGTTCAACATGATAGAATAGAATTCCAAGTGACATAAGTGGTTAACCCAACCTATGCCCTGCGCGTCAATTCTGATCGAATAAATGATGCTTGGAATGACAATATATGGCAAGCTTTTTGATCCAAAAAACACAAGACCATTTAAAAAGTAAATCTCCAAAGCATCGTTACATGCAATCGGGTTGGTGTCAGTCCCCAATGCAGGCGGTACCCTAGGCGGATTAACCATTTAGCATATTGCCTTTTGTGTTAGAAAAGCCCCTCAAAATGTTGTGAATATTTGAAAAAAGTATATTTTCTCAATAACAAATATAAAAGCACCTCATAAGTATCCCGCTTTAGTGTGCTCCAAAAAACAACACCAATTAAGGAACAAGTTACTTACCTGTAACTGTTGTTCTCCAGCATGGGTCTGGCATGGATTCACATGCTCATGAATATTCCCCGTCGTCAGGCTGGGAATCCTCGGTAAAGAAAAAACCAGTATCAGTTTCGTTTCTGATCTGTCTTTCGTAGTAATAACCAATCACTGGTCTCTGCGTCATACTGACCACAGCCAATGACTGCCCTCTACCTAAGCACCGCCTCTGGCAGCCATCTTCAGATTTGGAAGCACGTGAAGTGGCAGTATGACCAAGTGAAGAGCCGCAGAGGGGTAGGCGGGAGGGTTCGCATGTGAATCCATGCCAGACCCATGCTGGAGAACAACAGTTACAGGTAAGTAACTTGTTCCTTCTCCAGCATGGGGTCTGGCATGGATTCACATGCTCATGAATAAAGAATACATAGCAGTACACACATGCACAACCACGGGAGGTGGCAAAGGCTCAACATTAAGCATCACATCAACTCAACATTAAGCATCTTACCTCCTCACCAGGCTCACCTCAGGCGAACAGGTTGCGCAGCACTGCTTGGCCGACCCTGGACTCCTCCCTGGAATCCCGGTCGACGCAGTAGAATTTCGTGAAGGTGTGCGTCGACCTCCACGTAGCAGCCCTGCATATGTCCAGCAGGGGCACACCAGATAGGAACGCCGTGGTAGCTGCGATCGCTCTGGTGGAATGGGCTCTCGGACGGCCAGGCAGCGGTCGGTTTGCCAACCGGTGACAGTACATGATACAGCCGGAGAGCCATCTGGAGATGGAAGCCTTCGAGAGAGCCTTCCCCTGATTGACAGGTCCAAAGTTCACAAAGAGTTGTGACGTCTTCCGAAAACCTTTCGTGCGGTCCACGTAGAACTTCAGCGCTCTAGCTACATCCAGCGAGTGCAAAGTCCTCTCAGCCGGCGACGAAGGCGACGGGAAGAACACAGGTAACACCAAGGGTTCGTTGAGATGAAAGTCCGACGGTACCTTGGGCATGAAGGAGGGGTGCGTCCTGAGCACTACCCTCGTGTCGTGGAAAGTCAAGTACGGTGCCTTGCAGGAAAGGGCCTGGATCTCTCCCACTCGTCGTGCGGAGGTGATGGCCACGAGAAAAGCTGTTTTCCACGATAGAAACTTCAACGGGGCCGAGTGCAGAGGCTCGAACGGAGGTCCCATGAGTTTGGTCAGTACCACGTTGAGCTCCCACGCCGGGGCCGGAGCCTTCACCGGCGGGAACGATCTGAACAGTCCCTTCATGAACTCTTTCACCAGACGATGAGACCACAAGGACGTCCGGCCCGTGGTTCTGGTGTATCGGGAGATCGCAGCAAGATGAATCTTGATGGACGCGTGTGCCAGACCAGCTTTGGCCAGCGTCAGCAGGTACGGCAGCACTTGGGGAGCCGTAATCCGTAGAGGGTTAATCTTCTGTGCGTGGCACCAGACAGAGAACCTCTTCCATTTGTGTCCGTAGCATTTAAGAGTCGAGGACGCCCTGGCCTTTGCAAGAACCTCTCTGCAGTCGGCCGGTATGTCGTATCCTCCAAACTCTAGCGCTGCAGGAGCCAGGCCTGCAAGTTCAGCGACTTCGGGTCGTGGTGGAGGATGGCGCCTCCTTCCCTGGAGAGTAGATCCGCGTCCGCCGGCAGCTTGATTGGCGGGGACGCCGACAAGTCCAGAAGGTCCGGGAACCATATCTGCCTCGGCCACGCAGGTGCGACGAGGATCATCCTGCACCGTGACCTCTTGAGCTGGTTGACGAGCCGGATTAGCAGAGGCAAGGGAGGGAACGCGTAGAGGAACAGGCCCTCCCAGGGGAACGAGAAAGCATCGCCCATGCTCCTCGTCTGGGGAAACCTGCTGGCGAACCTCCGGCACTTGGTGTTCGTCGCCGTCGCGAACAGGTCGATCTGGGGTGTGCCCCACCGTCGGAAGAGGCGATCCACCAGATCCTGCCGTAGTTCCCACTCGTGGCACGAGCGCAGCTCCCTGCTGAGTGAGTCGGCGATGGTGTTTTTTATCCCTGCCAGATGAAACGGCACCAGAAGAATCCCTTGGGCGACGGCCCAATGCCACAGGTCCTGCGCCTCCTTGGACAGCGCTGGGGACCTGGTTCCGCCCTGTTTCCTGATGTAAAACATGGTGGTGGTGTTGTCGGTGAAGATCCTCACCACCTTGCCCTTGAGGGACGGAAGGAAGGACCTGAGGGCCCAAAACACTGCACGGAGCTCCAGGACGTTGATATGCAGGGACTTCTCCGTCGGGAGCCAGAGTCCCCTTGCGTGCAGATTTTCGGTGTGCGCTCCCCACCCTTCTAGGGAGGCATCCGTGGTCACAGTCACCTGGTGGGCTGGGGTCTGGAAGTCCATGCCCACCGTCAGATGCGCGCGGGTGCCCCACCACCGTATCGCTCGTCGGAAACTCTCGTCGAGCTTGATCCTTTCCTCGAAGCTGCCCGTCGTCTGGATCCAGCGCGCATCCAGGAACTCTTGCAACGGGCGCATCCGGAGCCTGCACATGGGAATGAGGTAGATGCAGGAAGACATCATCCCGAGGAGGGACTTGATGGACCTCACCTTGGCCGCGTCGGCCACCAACATCCGTTGCACCTTGCCCAAGATGGTCCTGGTCCTCTCCTCCGACGGGGAGGCCAGAAGGGACACTGTGTCGAGCCTCGCTCCCAGAAACAGTGCGACTTGCGCGGGCACCAGGTGGGATTTGGCGTAGTTCACGGAGAATCCCAGGTCCGTGAGGAGTTGGACGGTCCTTGCCGTGTGGACCACGGCGAGCTCCCTCGTCTTGGCGCGGATGAGCCAGTCGTCCAGGTAGGGGTAGACGTGAATCCCCTCGCGGCGCAGCTGCGCCGCCACCGGTGCGAGGCACTTGGTGAAAACCCTGGGTGCCGACCGCAGTCCGAAGGGAAGGGCTTTGAACTGGTAATGACGCCCTTGGACCACGAATCTGAGGAATTTTCGGTGCCCCTTTAGGATGGGAATGTGGAAGTAGGCATCCTCCAAATCCAACGACGATAGGAAGTCTCCTTCCTCCAGCTGACCCAGGACGTGCTGGAGGGTGACCATCCGGAACTTCTGCGCCTTGATGAACTTGTTCAGGCGTCGCAGGTCCAGGATGGGGCGCCATCCTCCCGTCTTCTTCTTCACGAGGAAGTAACGCGAGTAGACTCCGGAGCCCCGAAGCCTCTTTGGGACGAGTTCGATGGCGCCCTTTCTGAGCATCGCCTTTACCTCCAGGAGAAGTTGAGGGACGTGAAGTTCTTTCCTGGCCACGGGGGGGACGCGCGGGCACCTTCTTTGAAACTCGAGCGCGTGGCCCCGGGCCAGGGCGTCCAGCACCCAACGGTCGGTGGAGATGGACTCCCACACGCTGACGAAGCCCGCCAGCCGGCCTCCCACCGGGGTGCTTCGGTGGGGGCCCGACCCCACGGCCGGTTCAATCCTGCTTGGACGCGGCCTTGCCGCCTTGGCCTCCTTGGCGACGACGGCGGGGGCCGCCAGACTTGCCTCGTCCTCTGTAGGCCTCTTGCGACGACGAGCGGGCCGCTTGACGGTAGGAAGCGAAACCGCCGCCGGAACCTTTGGAGGCGCCCTTGCCTCCGCCGCTCCGAAAGGGCGTCCGCCGTTGCTGCAGCACTCCAAGGGCCCGGGCCGTCTCAGTATCCGCCTTGATGGCCTGAAGGGAATCGTCCACTGTCTTCCCAAACAGGTTGTTCCCGTCGAAGGGCATGTCCAGGACCCTGTTCTGGACGTCCTGCCGAAAGTCCGTAGCCTTGAGCCATCCGCGACGTCGAAGGCAAACGCCGTTGCCCATCTGGCGGAACCCAGTGTCGGCGATGTCCGTCGCCACGGTGATGGCGTGGTCCGAGGCCACCTCACCTTCCTGCAGGATCTCAAGGGCCTCCGCCCTCTTGTCGTCCGGCAGAAAATCCAGCAGGGGAGCTATCTTGTACCAGAGTTCCCTGTCGTAGCGGGCCACGATAGCCAAGGCGTTGGCCGCTTTAATCGTCGTCGCCGCCGACGAGATGACTCTGCGTCCCATGGCATCCAATTTCTTTCCCTCGCCGTCCGGCGGGGAAGTCGACGTGGAGGCCGCACCCCCCCCCGCTTTCTTCCTGGCTGCCGCGGAGACGACGGAGTCCGGGGTAGGCTGCGCCCGGAGGCATAGGGGGGCCGAGTCCGGGACCCGGTACTTTTTCTCGTACCGGTCTCTTTTCGCTGGCGTCGTGGAAGGGTTCTTGAGGAGGGAAAGGCCCTCATCCCAAATGTCGTCCAACAGAGGCACTGCGAGGACCGTCTTCCTCTTGGTCTCGCGCCGTTGGTAAAGGAAGCCTTCCTTTTTCTTCTCCTCAGGGCAGAGTTGGAAAAGCTCGGATGCCCTGGCGATCATTGAGTGGAACGATCCAATCTCGTCGGGCGGAGAAGCCCTGGGGGGAGGCGACGACGGAAAATCCTCGTCGTATGCCTCGTCGTCCGTACCCGTCGCTGCCGTGTCAGTCCCCGTATCATCCCCTCGGGTGGACGGGGAGGAGGGCTGGACGGGGCGCGATGGTTGAAAAGGAGGCGGTGGATGGATCCTTCTTTTCTTGGTAGGGGGAACACCAGAAGGTCCCGGTTCTGGATCCCCCGACGGGAGAGGTTCCTCCGTCGGTAACGGTAGTCTCGTCCTTATCTCGGAGCATAAGGACTGTATAGCCAACAAAATGGCCGCTGAGTTGTCTTGCGGCGCTGGCAGAGGGGAATCCGACGGGCGAGCAGGGGCCCCGTCGGTATCCTCGACGATGTCGTCGTCGTCACCTGCGTCGGGGCCCATTCCGACGGGCTGGTCTTGTTCCACGCCTAGGCCGTGGCTTAAGACCTCGATCAGTTCCTCTTCTGAGGTTGAGGCCGAATCTACGACGACGCCCTGCCCCCCCTTCTTCCCCACGGAGGGTTTCACGGGGGTCCTATCGATGGGCACGAAAGAAGACTCCCTCCGAGGAGGCAGGGAGATTCTGGGCCCCGAGGCCGCCACCACTGGTGCAGCCTCCACAGGCTGGGCCAGGGCCGCCGCGACCGTTTCGATAGAGGGCTTGGTCGAATGGATCAAGGCCTTCACCACCTTAGGTGCGCTCACCGCCTTATCCTTGAGGGAGGGGGCACTGCCACGCTCCTCCTCTGCCTTAGAGCTCGACCGGGGTCTCTCCAGGAGCTTCGCCGGGTGCTCGGCCTTCCTCTTACCCGACCCAGAGCGTTGGCTCGTGGTTGATGGTGCCGGGGAGGGTGCGCCCTGCCTGGCGCCCGTAGAGCCCGACCGTTCGGCGCTCCCGGTGCCAGCGGACTCGCGGTGCTTGGCCTTATGTTGGGCCCCCGTCGCCGGGGCGCCCTCAAAGGTCTTAGAAGACCGCTCAGATTTCTTCTTCTTCTCGCCAGACGGGCTCTTACCCTCCAGCCAGCTGGCGAGACGTTGATGGCGGTCCTTCATGGTCCGTTCCGACATGTTGCCGCAAAACGCACAGTCCTTCTCCACGTGCGTCTTGTCCCCATGAAGGCAGTAAAGGCAGAAAGAGTGTTCGTCCTCCTTGAAGACGTTCTGCAGCTGGCATCCAGGGCAGGCCCTGAACAGCTTTCCGGGCGTCGAGCTTCCCTTCTCCTGGGCCATCTCCGAGACCGGGCCTGAGAAGCTTCTGGAGTCCTCCGAAGTGTAGCTCGACGAAATCTTCACCCTTGAGGGGCACAGATGAATCCGACACGGGTCCCCGTTGATCGGATGTAGGATCGGTGGAGCTTGAGGCTCTTTTGACCGAAAGAATCGAAGTTTTTGTGAAAAAGCGCGAAAAAATAGCACTAACGCTCGAGAGCAATAGCACGAGGATCCCAACACATGAACGTGCGGTAAAAATCTGAAGATGGCTGCCAGAGGCGGTGCTTAGGTAGAGGGCAGTCATTGGCTGTGGTCAGTATGACGCAGAGACCAGTGATTGGTTATTACTACGAAAGACAGATCAGAAACGAAACTGATACTGGTTTTTTCTTTACCGAGGATTCCCAGCCTGACGACGGGGAATATTCATGAGCATGTGAATCCATGCCAGACCCCATGCTGGAGAAACATGCATTATATGAGTCCATTCACCCACTCATGGGTGTATCTGATGTAGGTGGTCACATGTCCTCATCAATCAATCGGTTTGTTAAATCATTAGCAGATATGTTCTGCCATTCATAAGGATATTTCCTAAATTGGAAAAAAACAGTAAATATAACTAATGTTAATGGAAATCAATATTGTCCCACTTGGGGGGACTATATCATGACATATGTACCTTGAATAGATCAGGGGAGTCTTCCTGCTTAAATCTTTTGCAGTACTGTGTCTTCTTACAGAACTACTCCCAGGGTACATGTAGCAGAACTAAGTCACATGATCATATTCATTATATCTGCAAGGGTAAAACAACAACAAAGCCACCACGTCCTGTAAGTGTCAATCTATCTCTCTGGGGAGTTGGGTGCAAAAACTAAATTTGGATACTGGAGAGGTATGTTAGCATATTAGTATTGGTGTTTCCAAAGCAGTCTAGATCGCAGTTTCGCCTGGTCCTTATAACCATAGGTATATGAAGCAAAAACGTATCCTCAGCATTCATTTGCGCTTCGGTTGTATGCCTCTGTGGATAGGCATGAGTCTTACTCATGGGAAATTCATAAGATAGACGATTCAGTAATTAACAAACCATGTCTGATACTCATATTTCTAAAGTATCAGAGCGTGTCAAAACATGCATATATCATTAATTGTTTCCATGAATTCATTACCTTGCGTTCGTTTGGAACACGTTTTAGGCGCTGTACCGCCTCTTCAATATGATGCGTCCTCTCGCATTTCCGCGGTTCCAGTCGTGCTCGCGAGCCTACTCCTTATTCTATTTTGAAGAAAACCGGGCCATGTCACGTGATTAGGTCCAATCACCTTCTTACAATTTTAGCTTTGAATGTTGTTACTTGTTCATCTGATGGCCACAACTGGGCGACAGTTGCCACCCCTATGTTCAGATCCTATGCCCTATCTACAATAGCTACTGTTCATAATATGTTTGCCACCAAGCTCTACGCAGCTGCTTTACAGGGCCTGCTAATATTGTGCTTACACCTGTCAGCAGCACTGCTTGATCTCCAACCAGAAAAGAAAATGCCCCCTCTCCAGGATGTCAAACCTACGTTCTTCCTCCCACCGCTACAAGTAACTCTACACATGCCCACCATTAACCCTACCCCGTTCTTACCTAAACTTGTGTTAAACCAGAAAAACGACCAAGTGAGCCTAACTGGCTTTAACTACCCAACCAGCCTGACTCCCAGTCAATGGATCGAGCGGTTCACTACCAAACCTACCCCTAACCAAACATGCCGAGGTGAGCACAGAAACCAAAGACTAGGCTCTAGATTCACTTTCAACGATCTCTCAGTGAACATCTACCTTGAGAAAACATCCTCAACCTACCTTCCCAATACCCATCATACTACTACACGAAGCCTTCTGTACCCTACCACCTCTAGTTCACTACCTAAAAAACCTAAGCAAAAGCAAGATGGTCCATCCGCCGCATCCCTACAGGCTAAGTCTTCCCACCTCCCAACACAGACTCAGAACCCACTCATCAAAGGCGCATTAATAAATGCAAGATCAATTGTTGCACATGCAACAGACATAGCAGACCTAATCATTGACAATGAAATTGACTTCCTAGCAATATCAGAAACCTGGCACCATGCAGCCGCAGGGCCCTCTATACTACTTGCCATTCCTGACTCCTATACTATCATTCGAGCGGATAAAGAAACTTCAAAAGGCAGAGGGGTTGCCTTCATAGCTACAGCTAACCTGGCACTCAGACCTTCGACCACCCCCATGCTTAAATCCTGTGAACTTCTCACAGTTAAATTGGAGACTTCTCACTCTAGCACTCTAACCTTCCACCTCATATATATGCCCCCTGGCCCTATCAGGGACTTTGAGGAGGACATCACTACATTTCTTTATGACAACACCAAACCATCGTCACAAATCCTAGTATTAGGCGATTTCAACCCCAAGGACCAGGCCGCTAAATCTCTGGAGGAATCTTTAAGGGAACTTAACTTTACTCAAAGAATTAGCCAACCCACCCATGTGAAAGGACGAACCTTAGATTGGTTGGCGGACCATAACTGTGTCACCGCTATAACCTCCATTGACCCTCAGACATGGACTGAACAGTCACTTATCTCCTTTAATATAGCTGCTAACCGACCGGCCACTAAAACTACAATTATCGCACCACCCTTACTCACCAGAAACAAGTGTAACATCACAGCTGAGAAACTGACTCCTTTCCTTATCCCAATACTGAACTCCACCAGTATTGAAGACCCTGAAGAGCAACAACACCATGACCAAGGCTTTTGACACTATTGCCCCATTGAAACTTCGCAAGAGTAAGCCAAAAGCTCACCCTAACACCTGGTTCACCCCATACTTGAAAGTTCTCAGGCTCGAAAAAAGGAAATGTGAAACTACATGGAAGAACTTACCTTCCAAAGAGAACAAAGACAAAGTAACCGAAAACTCCTCTCTCTACAAAGCAGAGATCATCAGAACTAAACATGAAACTTACAACGACAGGATTCAGAATGCCAGCTCTAGCATCAAGTAATTATTTGGAATTCTAAGGGAATTAGAATCACCATAGCCCCTGACGACTCCCACCCTAAAAACAAAGATTGGTGCACAGGAATCCAAAATGCTCTAGCCAACAAAATTGCCACTCTACAAAATAAAATTGCCTCCAAACGACTTAACATCAATAGGACTGAGATATCGCAGAAATCTGAAAAAATCTTCGCCCTTAACTCTATACAAGAACTCAAATTTTCCCAAGTTAGTACACCAGAGGTCAAAAAAATCATAGCCTCTCTGAAACCCTCACATTGCGAAGGCGACATATACCCTGCACAAATTATTAAAGACGCAGCCAGAGACCTTGCCCCATTTACCACATTAATAAACGCCTCCTTCAAATCATGTCAGGTACCCACTAATCTCAAAGATGACTGGGTACTCCCTCTACCAAAAAAAGCAACTCTTGAACCTACCATCCCTACCAACTACAGACCTATAACAACGGCCCCCTTTCTACTCAAAATAATTGACAAGGCTGCCTACATCCAAATCCAGACCTACCAGTAGACTAATAACCTCCTAGGGCTTAGACAATCTGGCTTTAGGCCCCTTCACGGAACGGAAACAGCCCTAATTCACTTGAAAATACAAATACACCAAATGAAAGATAATAGACAATGCGCACTACTCCTATTAGACCTATCCGCCACCTTCGACCTGGGGGACCACAATATACTCTTTGAACATCTCACGTTGGCGGCAAACTGTTCACAAGAGGCTGCAAAGTGGATCAAGTCCTTCTTCAGCAATAGAACGATGCAAGTTTTCTCCCCTTCTGATGCTGCCAATCCTATACTTATCACATGTGGAGTGCCGCAAGGCTCTTGCGTCACTCCAACATTGTATAATGTTTTTACCAAACCTCTATTCAACATACTGGACCAGCTGGGTGTCATCTACACTAACTACGCAGATGACACCCAGATTCTGATACTACTATCTGGCAAATATGACTCCGACAAGGCCCTACTAAATAAATTGTACCTCGTCATTCAGGCCTGGATGGCAACACATAGCCTTTGCCTGAATGACAAGAAGACTGAAATTCTCATTTTAGGTGCCCCCACCAACTTTAATAAACTGAATCCAAAATACATATCTTTCAATATAGAAGGCAACATGATCAGAACGGCTAAGGAAACAAAAACCTTGATTATTGCAATGCACTATACGCAGGAGCAAACAAGTTATAAACAAACTACAAACCTTACAAAATAATGCCTTGAGAACAGCCTTGAGTATTCCAAGGAGAGACCACATCTCTGAAACAAGAAGGAACCATAAATGGCACTCAATTCAGGACAGAATCTACTTTAAACTAGTCTCCATCTCCTATAAATGTCTTAATAATGCTGCTCCCAAGTACCTGAGAGACAAAATTATCCTAAAAACTTCACTTAGACCTACTAGATAAGCTAATTCCTTTTGCATCACCACCCCACGATTTAACTTGAAAAGAGCCGGAGGCACCAGCTTCCTGGTACAAGCAGTCCCAGCCTGGAATGCGCTCCCGCTTAACTTACGTACCGTCCAATCCTTCCATAGCTTCCGGTCCAACACTAAAAAATGGCTCCTCACGAATAACACCAATGCCTCTACCGCTCGAGTACTGTAAATCAGCCACTTCCTCGCTCAACAATCCTGCACTTATGTTTTTCTCCACTATTAACTCTGTATTGTTGTAATGACTCATGCGCTACACAAATATGTATACTCTGTACTTACTGCACTGCCTGCTATTATTATTTATGTATGTATCAACGTGCCCCATTACGATGTATTCATGTATCTATCATTTCTGAAGCTGTCTTGTAATGCGCCCAGATACCGGAGGGTGTGGCGCGCTTTATAAATAATAAACTAACAAACAAACAAACCTGACTGCAACCCGTACGTCAAGCGTCCATTGACCTGATAATGTGAATGTTAAAACAAGATGCCAATCAAACGCTCACGCTACCAAAAGATAATAATTATGTTTTGTGTAATTACAAATACGTATGATTAAATGTGAATGCGTCCAGTCCCTACTGTCAGTGACATGATCATATATTTTCCTTATTTAGAACTGATCCGTAGGTAGAGGTATATTAAGGAAATAGCACTTCTTGTTCGAATGTTCCATTGAAGCACGTTATGCATTGCCCTAAAAACATTGTTTTATTTTGAGATTTTTAAATGTATGTTCATGTAACTCATCTATAATCACATGACCTATGAAATTGGTATGCTTGGTTTCGGAATTAATTCAATTCAGCGTACTTTTAGTAATGGAAACCATTCGGTCCAATGTTCACCTATCATAATTAATATTTTGCAAGGCTAGCATTGCCCTCAGAACTTACAGAACCACAAGTTATCACTGGTTATGGTCCTGATACTAATATTTTAGCCTTTATCGCTATGGGTATTTCCAGCATTGGAGGCTAACAGATACCCCCCTCACAGATCTTAAATGTTATTGCATAGTGTTGTCTATAGAAAACCATTACAGTCTGTATCTAAAAATTACTACATTCTGTTGATGACCCAGTATTTGGTCCAAAACAAGTACCAGGTATTTGACACATTCTCCATCCAGAAAGTTATCATAGGAAAACATTCAGCTCGTGTTCTTTATTTAAACCGAGCGTTGTACACCTTAGTTTACAGATCATTTGAGCTTCTAATTGACGCAACAGTAGCTGGCGGTCACCCCCTCTGGCATGTGCACATGCCTGCTGCAATCCAACAAAACGAATGTAAGGTAATGAATTCACATAAACAATTAATGATATACGCATGTTTTGAAGCATGCTGATACTTTAGAAATATAAGTATCAGACACGGTTTGTTAATTACTCAATTTGCATGAGTAAGACTCGTGCCTATCCACAGAGGCATACAACCGAAGCTCACATGAACGCATGATGATACATTTTTGCTTCATATACCAATGGTTATAAGGATCAGGTGAAACAGCGATCTAGACTGCTTGGGAAACACCAATACTAATATGGTAACATTCCTCTCCAGTATCCAAATTTAGTCTTTGCACCCAACTCCCCAGAGAGATAGATTGACACTTACAGGAGGACGTGGTGGCTTTGTTGTTGTTTTACCCTTGCAGATATAACGAATATGATCATGTGACATAGTTCTGCTACATGTACCCCCAGAGTAGTCCTGTAAGAAGACACAGTACTGCAAAAGATTTAAGCAGGAAGAATCCCCCGATCTATTCAAGGTACAAATGTCATGGTATGGTCCCCCCAAGTGGGGCAATATTGATTTCCATTAAGTTTAGTTATATTTCCAGTTTTTTCCAATTTAGGAAATATCCTTACGAATGGCAGAACATATCTGCTAATGATTTAACAAACCCATTGATTGATGAGGACAGGTGACCACCTATATCAGATACACACACAAGTGGGTGAATGGGCTCATATAATGCATGTTTAATTGGTGTTGTTTTTGGGAGCACACTAAAGCGGGATACTTATGAGGTGCTTTTATATTTGTTATTGAGAAATATATACTTTTGTTCGTTCAAATATTCACAACATTTTGAGTGGCTTTCTTAACACAAAAGGCAATATGCTAAATGGTATATCAGGTTAGGGTACCGCCTGCATTGGGGCTAACACCAACCCGATTGACATGTAACAATGCTTTGGATATTTATGTTTTAAATGTTCTTGTGTTTTTTGGATCAAAATGCTTGCCATATATTGTCATTTCAAGCATCATTTATTCGATCAGCATTGACGCGCAGGGCGTAGGTTGGGTTAACCACTTATGCCACTTGGAATTCTACCAATTCTACATTTGAAATAACTTCTTTCATATGGACTAGTATGAGCATGTAGCATGCTATTGGTTGGTATTTTTATTGGACTTACCTTCAAATATACCAAGATTGTCGCTTGAATAGTTATATACATTATAACTAACCAGGTTTTTTCTTTTTCTTCTTTGTTTTCTCTCCCCATTTTTGTTTTTGGTAACTCTCTGTTTTCAATTTCTCATTTTACATGTTTGTTACCACTACAATGTATATGTATATCATGATGTGGTTGAAAAATGTGACTATCCTTACCCCTCTTCCTCCTTCGAATACATGTTATTTTGTTGAATATTAATTAAGTGGTATTATAATAAGTCTTGCTTTGAGAAAGATCAAAGGTGGTTGAAACGCGTGTTGGAAAAGATTGGGCAAAGATTGGAAAAAAGAAACAATAAATCATAACTGTGATTCACACAGAGATTCACACAGAGACTGCATTTCTGAATCTAGGACTTGTCTTTCAAACTAATCAGACGTGACAGCTCATCTCCTTGGAACATCTCCTTGGAACAATAAACTTGTTGGTTTCTGGAACCATCCTGGAACCATCCTTCAGTCCTTAGAGAATGTGTGTTCAGTCTTTGAACCAGGAACCAGAACCTGTAAAAGCCTGAGGACTCAACTCATCATGGCACGCTCGACCCTTGGGTCGTTGCTGCAGGATTTAGCAGCATTTTCCACATCCTTGTCATCTTGGGGCCTTGCATCTGTCACTGATGGCAATCTTCCATACTTGGAAGTCCCAGTGTGTAGACCATCTTCCCAGAGGCTGCCAACCAACTTTGTTCCTGATCCTGTGTGTCATCACTACATTTCTCCTCTTTGGGCCTCTGATCATTAAAATCATCTGGTAGGGATCTCCATCCTCGCCAGGCTGAAGGATGCCTCTTCTGCAGCTCTCTTGGAACACCAGTATTGTAACTTCAACTCGATGCGGACGACTGCCTGTCTCACGTTCATTCCTATGGATACACATTTGTAAATTTAAACTCTTTACATGCACTTGAAGTTTTTACTTACTTGTGAAACTGTGACCAATATTTTATCATATGCCATGAACTATGGCAGGAGGTGCTATACATATGGAAGATAACATAACATATTGTGCCTTAGGGACAGTTTGTTGGTTATTACAACTTATTTCTGTGAAATGGCCACCTGTTAAGCACTTCTTAAGCCCTTTTAAAGTATCTAAAATTATACTCAACTGTGTAATTGTCTGCATGGTGTAAGGATTGCATATTATCAAAAATAGACAGACAAGTGATCACACTTCTAGGGTTTTTATTAAACTGTAAAGATAGGTCGAACAACTCGTTATGCTTAAATGCAGCCAAGACCAAGCTCATGATATACGGATCACCACATGCTAGGGATAACCTGAATCAGGACTTCGATAGCTTTGTGATTGATGGTAGTCAGATAAAAGTCCCTTCTATAGTGAAAACTCTTGGCACATACATGGAGGCTAACCTAAATGGGGGTGCTCATGTAGAGGCGATAGTAAAAAAATACCAATTATCATCTCAAAGTGCTAAGACAGGTTGCATTGACAGTCTCAAAAGATAATAGGGCTAAAGTAGCTAGGGCAGTGATACTGCCACTTCTGGACTACTGTAATGCTTTAATGGGCGGGGCAAGCAAAGACGATATTCAGAAACTACAAAAAGCACAAAATACTGCAGTATGCGTGGTGCATCAGATGAGCCAAAATGAACCCACTTGTGCAGCTCGGAGGGAGCTGCATTGGTTGCCTCGTACGGCCAGGATTCTTTTCAAGCTACTGACAGTATGCCATAAATGTGTTTTTGGATCTGCACCCCAGTATTTTAAGGAAAGGGTGAATATCTACCGACCTAACAGGGACCTTCGATCTGCGAAGGCCTGTCATCTAGAAGTTGACCGTATAAGAAGAGCACAAGAAAACGGCTGTGTATTTCCAGTCTTGGCAGCCCGGGCCTGGAATGAGTTCCCAGAGACTCTTCGTAAGGAGGAAAACCACTTGATCTTTAGGAAACTGTTGAAGACCAGGCTGTTTAAATAACATCTTCAGGTCAAGTTGGTCTCCAGTCCCTATAGGAAAAGCGCCTGGATGTCCTCAGGCTTTGGTGCTTTAGAAATACATTAACATAACATAACATTAACAGGTTGGAAAAACACCTAATCTAAACCTTAATCTAAGATGGGAGCAAGCTTCGACCATCAAATAATAATAAGGCAGTCCTAGTGGCATTGTGCTCAATAAAATGGCCTATACCAAGCAAAACCTATTGCCAGTCCATACGCTAAATACAAAAAAAAGTGTGGGATAATGTTCTTAAGAAAGAAGGAAGAGTTCACAAATGATAAGTCAGGATGCGATAATTGAGGTATCCCTTCCCCCGCGTTTTCAGCACAGGACAAGGGTGGACTTTGGAGCACAGCACACGCTCGAGCTTTCCAGCACGAGCTAACAGTTCTGCTTTCAGCAATCAGGGCAATCAGAGGTTAAGTCTCTTTTCTATCAAAAAATCTATTGCCGCGGTGGGCCTGATGTATTCAAAATAATAAAAAATTCAAAGTTCCTTTCTGTTTGCACGTGATCTTCGGGTGATGGCTGCTCACCCCTTGGATTTCCCTCATTCGGGTTCAGACCCTTCTGGCATTCATAAATCTTCGGGTGATGACTATTCACCCCTTGGACCCCCCTCGTTCGGGCTCAGATCCCTCTCGGCTGTTTGCCTCCCTCATTCAGGTTTACTATAGCGTTCTTCATAAGTCTCAATATCTTTTTGTACAGTTCACTGTGGACATCCCTCGTTCGGGTTCACTATTGTTAACGCACTGTATTTCGGCACTTTAGACTTCGCCCCTTCTTTATAAGCCTCCCTTGTTCGGGTTAATGCTTGCCAATCATGTCTTTTCCATTCAACTCTTACAATGCAGGACTCACTCCCCTTGGCTTCACAGTCGTCTTTCGGTCAAAGACTTTCGACTGTACAGAGGATTTTACAAGACCTCTGTATGACCACTTTGACCTCTCCTCTTGCCTTTCCTAGGGCCTTCTGGTTACGGTAGTTTCAATACTTGGGTAATCACCCAGAGTTTCCTGAGTGAGCACCCACGTGGTGCCGGACTCCTCTGATGCTGGTTTTCCCCCTTTCACAACAATTTTATCATTTCAAAGTTCAATTAGCCGCTTGCTACTTTTCATTAAAACACTGTTTGGTTTCTTAATGACTCTCGCCTCGACTCACCAGCTGTGATGAACCGCTTGGCTTTCTTTCTCCTCAGTGTCAAGGTTGGTATCACAGAGACAAGCGTCGCTCCCCGGCATGGTTATCAGCAGAGGAGGGTCTTGTGGACTGTTGACATCTTCTGCAACACACGCTGGCAATTGTTTGTGGTTTTATGATTCCTTCTGCTGAGGTTTCACAGGCCTTAGTCGGAAAGGGCAAGGTCGCTTCTCTCCTTGTCATCCTCTCGGTTTGTGCTATCTTTCTCCTCCTCTTGAACTGCCATGCTGAGCTCCCTTGACGTGCGGTCTGCCTTGCTCGTATGGTGCTCTTGTGCTCCACCTTTTATTCCTGTGGGGAAGGGAAAGCGCTGTCAGGTGTGTGTGATCAGGTCAGTTGTCTTAACTTTACCTGACTCTTGTGTTGGGACACGTCAGGCAAACAGCTCAGGTGTTAGTCCGTTGTCTGTGGTGTGTGAAAGTGTCGAAAAGGGGGGGGGCAGTGTTTTGGAATATCCTACATGGAAAATGTGTTGAAAGAAGGGGGATACCGCATCTCACCTGTCAGTGTCCCACTTCCACTCCCTGAGGACCCCCCTATTCAGGTGATCCTCCCTCACTGGTTCACCCACCGGAACTGAATCCAATAACGATGGCCCTGTCCTGACCACCTGGATGACAGATCCCCTGGGACCAGTTAGGGAGACACCTTCAGATTTCTCACAATGGTTTCAAGGGAGGTTTGGATATTTTACAGACCTTTACTCTTTTCATAATACGTTTGCCTGTGTACTCAGCTGTAAATGCATATCTTTCTCAAACCGCTGCTTTAACTATAGCATATTTTCAGTATACACTTTTTCAACACAATAAAGGAAAGTGCACAAACTGTACATTAAGACCATAATGGCTCCCCCATAATCAAGCTATGTGACAGGGTCAGCAACATGAGTCATGACCGTGCCAAGAGGGGATGGGGTCACCTCTAAGCCTGCGGTAGGAGGCCTACTAAGGTTTTTACCAGAACCAGTCTTGCCCAGTCTTGGTGTGGGAGTTGGGAGGGCCCTAGTGCCTGCCCTTTCTACATGTGCCTACTACACGCAAGAAATGAGTACCACCTTTTCTTGCCCCATGCCTGTACTGCACAATGCTGGCCAGTCTCTTATTTGTCCCACAGGACTTCAACATACAGCATGCTTAGTGTTGGAATAACGAACAAACAGCCTGCACAGGAGAGAGACAGCAGGGAGCTGCCATGCCCAAGAGCAATCTGCTCATCAGAGCAAACGCTCTTCATGACACAGACCAGCAAAAGAAATGGGACTCTAGCTTTAACAAGTATGCAGAATGGACCACTCAGACTTCCAACAATCTCAACACTCTGAGCAAAACCCTGAAAGACAATATTGTTATCTGTGAGTGGGCCACAGAGCAGCCCCCGCCAAACCGGCATCTTAAACACTCAAGTCATACCCCACGCGAACTTTGATATTGATTGTGATTACAACGTGCTGCCACTGTCTAGAGCTGCTAGATCCGCGTACAAGGGGGCAGCGCTTCAGACTCCTTCTGCTCACCTTTAACATCTCCCCTGGGGAAAGGAAGGACACCAGCAGGCCTGTGGAACCAGGTGAAGGAGACAGCCAATGGAGATGGAAGGGGGGTAAAAAAGGGCACAAGAAGGTGTGGACTTTTTGGGTGAGGTCAAAAAAGGAGAATGAGGACCAAGGGACCAAGCAGAGGAAGGATAGTGTAGTGGACCATGCAGGAGGATTGCCGAAGAAGTGTGCATGGTGAGGTAGTTAGCCCTTCCTCTTACAGATCGTGTGCAAGGAGTGTAGTAAACGTGGGGAGTGTAGTAGTAGTGGAGAGTGTAGTAGTAGTGGGGAGTGTTGTAGTTGTGGGGAGAGAGGCACAGAGAGAGTACATAGTAGTAGTGGTGTGGAGAGGGGAGTCTAGCAGTAGTGTGGAGAATGGAGAATAGTAGTAGTGGAGATAAGGGAGAGTAGTGGCAGAGAGCAGAGGAGAATAGGAGTAGAGAGAGAGAACATCAGAGGGACAGAACGGAAGAATGAGAGGGAGAGGCAGAGGATAGTTGGAAGTAGACGGGGAGAAAAGTAGACGGAAGGGAGAGGGAGGATAGAGAGTACAAGGGAATAAAAATGAAGGAACGAGTGGGGCTTGAGTGTCTGGAAGGCACCTATCTTTATGTTACAATCCATTGGGGCCCTTGGGTATGTATCACATAGATTGTTCCAAAATTGTTATAAGGTGTAACCCATTTACAGAAAAGGTTCCAAGTTGGTGCGTGGCTAGCAGCGCCGAAGATGCAGACGCATTGCTAATGGCCTCTGCAAGAGTCCCACTTTCGAAGCATGATATAACCCTTCCATGCGGTAACCCGGGATCGTATGTGGCAGGCCATGGGGGAAGAAGTGGCTGAAGTACCAGGGCCAGTGACCTCCTGCAAATTGTTTAACAACCAGGGACCTGTGTCGCCGGCGGAAGAGAAAGGGCTTCCAAGTTGGTGGGGGCAACTCGCCCGACACTTGGAAGCACTAGCAGTGTGGAGTTCAGGCCTCCTATTGCCCCTCCTGGCACCAGAAGCTAAATGACAGCACTGCGCAGGAGCAGCGAGCGGAGCTCTGGAAGCAAGCCTTTGTCGTGAGCTAGCCTATGCTACTCTGTGTGCGCATCCCGCCTGAAGTGGCTTGGCTTTGAGGGCCAGAGGGGAAGGTGAAGGCATCTGCGCATCCGTGCCCGCCTGGAGAACGGAGGGGGTAGGTGTGAGGGAGAGCAGAGTGTGCCTGCAACCTCACATTGGGGGCACACCTGAATTCCCCCTACAGCTCTGGAAGTGGCACAAAGCTGTGAATGGTGCCTGGGGGCCCGGAGTGGAGGTCCAGCGGAGGGAAGCAGCCAGCAGCAGATAAGAGGAGCGCAAGCTCAAAGAAGAGCCCATCCCCCTCACCTGTGGTTCTCCATGAGGGCCCATTTAGGTTGACAGTGGCAGGGGGCTACATCTCAGAGGGGCTTCAATCGGCCATACAAGAAAGAGCCCACGACCGGATCCACTGTTCTCCTGCCATCATGTCCAGACACTCCAAGGCCCATAAAACTGTAGACATTGCCACTATGCTGCTTCCAGCAGCCATCAGAAACAAAGCAGACGTTCCGAGGCCTTCATTTTAAAAACAATATTTTATTGCGATTATGTTTTTTTAAAAAGAAACAAAAAACCCTTGCACAGGACGTGCAATCATAGACAATTAAAATCTTTAACTTCACAGAAATGAAGAAAACAAAATCATCCATCATATACATAGTAAAGAAAATATGGAAAACACAAATATTAACTATTCAACAAGTTTCTGATAATTAATCCAATACATATACTAAAAATGTATTCAATGCTAAAATCAGTGACACATTTTCTCCCCACATTAGCCTACACCAGTGGTATTCAAACTTCTTTGGCCCGGGCCCCCCTGAGCAAAATTTGGGCAGGTCGGGACCCCCCAGAAATACCAAATGGACAGTATGTATTGCGCGCCCTCACCTGCTCCCATCACAGTCGCTGGGCTCCCTCATCCCACTCCTACCCAGTTCCTGGTCTCTACCCACCCCATCAGACACCCTGGGCTCTCCCCACTCTGCTCGCACCACTATCCCATGGTTCCCACCCATTGTGCTCCAACCATAGTCACTGGGTTCCCCCCATCCCGTTCCCAACACAGTCTGAGGGCCAGTGGCGGCTGGTGATTTTTTTTAAGTGGAGGGGCATAACTATTTCCCCCAAAAATGCCATAACGACCGAGCATAGTGAGGGAGCTCAAACCAATAAAGGGGGTTTAAGGGGGATAGGGAGGGGTTTCAGCCTGTGAATTTTTTTTAAATAATGGGTTAAAATGTTGTATTGTAGAGCATACTTTTAACATAAAAATGAGTAAATAACCAAACAGTTTGAAATTGGTGCTGGGGGGCGCAGGGGGCAGGCATATTTTTTACTGGACATCTATGGTAGATGTCCAGTAAAAAGATACATCCCTGTCCCCTGGGCCCCACTGGGCCTAAAACAATCACCATGATTATGTGTGTAGTTTAGTTTAGTTTAGTTTAGTTTATTCATTTGTATTGCGCGCCAGACCCGAGGGTAAGAGGGCGCAGGAGCAAACAAGATTATTCTCAGCTTAGTTACAGTGTTGTACAATAGTTACAGTGAGTACATTGGTTGGATCAGTTACAATAGTGGCAGTGATATACAATTTAAAATTTAAAAATATACATATTTACATAGTTTGCAGGGGCATGGTAGGTTAGGCAGTCAATTAACAGTCATTGGCCCTCATTACAACAACGGCGGTAACCAATGGCGCTATTAGCACCATGGTTGCTGCCGGTATTGTAACGAGTCCGCCATGGTGCAATGGGGAATTACCACCCCATTCCAAGGTTGGCGGGGCGGTAATTCCCCATGCACCATTGGCCCTTCCCCATTCCCATTTTCGCCCCATAGGGCTCAACGGGAATGGGGAAGGCGGTAATTACGGTACCCCAAATTGCGGTACCGTAATTACCTTCAAGGTCCCTTTGCGGGTCCCTACTTTAACGGCTGGTTCAGACCAGCCGTTAAGGTCGGGAGCCGCAAAGGGACCTCGTAATTAGGCGCTAAGGGGTTAATGGCGCCGTAAAAGGCTGTGGCGCCGTTAACCCCTTAGCGCCAGGGTCGTAAAGAGGCCCATTGTGTTTTACCCATTGGATGTAGTTATGTCTAAAGTGGGTGTAGGATTGAGGAGTCCTTAAGGAGGGCAGTAGGGAGTTCCAATGTTGGGCTGCTTTCACCTGAAAGCTGTTGCCGCCTGTTTTGGTTCGTTTGAACCTGGGAACTGTGAGCAGATTTGCATTTGAGGTCCTGGTAGGTCTGTTAGGGGTATATCTATTTATTCTGTCGACTAGGTAGCAGGGGGCAGCATTGTTGAGGCATTTATGAGTTATGGAGGCTACATTTAGCATGATTTTGTCTGAAAAGGTAAGCCAGTTATGAGCTCTCCTGATATTGGAAATATGTTCTCTCTTAGGGATGCTGAGCGCTGCTCTGAGAGCATTGTTTTGCAACTTCTTGATTTTGTTGGCATCCTGTTTGTTGGCTCCCACGTAAAGGGCATTGCAGTAGTCTAATTTTGATAATACAAGGGCTCTGGCTAGAGTGATGCAGCTCTATGAGGATAGGAAAGATTTGGCTGCTCTTATGAGCTTACATGTGTATGCCGTGGAAGATGCCATGGAACTGACCTGTTTGTGGAAGGAGAGGGAGGAGTCAATGTATATTCCTAATGTTTTCACTTCTTTGGCTACCTTGATCGTGTTCCCGTCAATGATGAAGCTGGTGTATTTGTTATCCAATTTGGTGACGTTGGGGGTGGAACCGAGGATGATGAGTTCGGTCTTGTCATCATTCAGGCATAGACTATGAGAAGCCATCCATGCCTGGATGATGGGGTACACCCTGATCACCAAGGACAAATCATGGTTGTAATCTACCGTCAACGGGATGAGGATCTAGGTATCATAGCCATAGTTAGTGTAGGTGATATGAGGCCATCGAGATCGTCAAACAGGGGCTTCGTGAACACGTTTTACAGTGTGGGGGAGACACAAGATCCCTGAGGGACTCCCGAGGTGATTGGGATGGGGTAGGCGGCGGCTGAGGTGGAGAAGACGTGCATAGATCTGTTACTTAGGAATGACTCGATCCAATCAATGGCTTCTTGGGAGAAGTGGGCAGCTGAGTCCAAGTGGTTGCATAGAATTTTGTGATCTACTAGATCGAATGCTGCCGAGAGGTCTAGGAGAAGCAGTAGAGCAGTTTTCCCATCATCTCTCAGGGTGTCAATTTGCGCCTTTAGATCGATAAGGGTCGTTTCTGTCCCGTGTTGGGGTCTAAAGCCTGATTGCCGAATACCCAGGAGATGGTTTTGTTCAAGCTATTTTTGTATTTGTTGGTATGCTGTCTTGTCTAATATGTTGAGCAAGAAAGTCACAGTGGTAATAGGCCTGTAGTTGGTGGGTATAGAAGGGTCAAGAGGGTTTTTTAAGAAGATGGAGGACCTAGGACTCTTTAAGGTTGCTAGGGATGGTGCCTGAGGAAAAGGAGGCGTTAATGAGTTTGGTAATGAATGGTGAGAGGTCTCTTGCCGCATCTTTAATGATTTGTGAAGGGCAAGGGTCACCCTTGCAGTTTGATGGTTTGAGGCTGAGAATGATTTTTTCCACTTCTAGGGTGGGTAAGTGGGTTGGGCATAGGGTATTGAGGTGTGGGCAACGGGGCAGTGTTAGAGGAGTTCGTCAATTTAGTTATGGATTCTTTCTTTTTGTTAATTTTGATTTGAAGGCCTGCTACTTTGTTAGACAGGGCATTTTGGACACTAGTGCACCACTGTTTGTTTTTTATGCATGTATCTGGGATTAAAACAGGTGTTTCCAATTCTTTAATGATAGTGAATAATTCTTTGGTACTAGAATTGGCTTGTATTATTCTCTGGTTGTAGGACTCTTGTTTGGCGGCTATAATTTCTTTTTTGTAGGTGGATGTTATTTTATTGAGAATCAACTTGTTGTTGTCTGTGGGAGATTGTCTCCAGGCTTGTTCCTTTTTGTGTTTCTCGAGTCTAAGGGCTTTAAGGTGAAAGGAGAACTAGGAGATCAGGTGTTTTTTCGGCTTGCATTTTCTAAGTTTTAGTGGTGCAATAGAGTCAAGGGCTAAGCTTCATGATTTGGTTGTAACCTTCTACAAGGTCATGAGGGGTGGAGGTAGCTGGGAGTTGGTTTAGAGTCGGGCAGATGAGCGGGATTAATTTTTCCACTGTGATATTTTTCTTACTTCTCCTAGGGATGGGCTGAGGCTAGCACATTATTGGTGATAGGGCTTGAGGCTTCAAGGGCAAAGGAAATGAGATGGTGGTCAGATCATGGTTGAGGGGAGTTAGCTGAAATGGAGGCCACACAGTTATGGTCTGCTACCCAGTCGAGGGTTCTCCCTTTGTTGTGGGTAGGGGTGAACACTCTTTGGGTAAAGCCTAGTTCTGACAGTGTATTGTTGATGATGGTGGCCTGGGGGTCTTTTAGACCTAAATTGAAGTCCCCTAGGAGGAGGCACTGTGAGGTGGGTGTTTTTTAGGTTATTGGTAAGGATAGTAGTGAGGTCTTCCTCGAAGGAACCTAGGGGTCCAGGAGGTCTGTAGAATAAGTGAATGGATATGGTTTGGGAATTGGCAGTAGGCAGTTTAGCTGTGAGTGATTCACAGGATGGGAGGTGGTTCGAGGAGTCAAGTCTAATGTTGAGGCGTGTTTTGGCAATTATGGCCAGGCCACCACCTCTAGATTCTGTTCTATCCGCTCGGAGGATGGTGTAGTCGACGGGAATGGCTAGCGAAAGGAATGGGCCTGCGGCTGCATGGAGCCAGGACTCGCTAATGGCTATGAAGTCTAGATCTTCTGCTAGAATGAGGTCTGCTAAGTCTGTGGCATGGGCTACTATAGAGTGTGCATCGATTAGGGCGCCTCTTATGGGCGAGACAGTACTTTTGGTGTGTGTAGGATTAGAGTCTGTGTTATGCACTTTATGCTTGGTCAAGGTGTTAGTTGGGTTATGTTTAGGTCTTTCCAAAGGAGGGTTGGTGAGAGTGGTCGTATGCATAGTTAGGGAGCGGTTAGTGAGTGTAGACTGGGTGGCGTCTCTAGCTCGAGGCTCATATAATTTGGGTAGTGTGGCGCGTAGTCTGGTATTTCTCGCAGGGAGGCTGCATGGTTTGGAAGAGTAGGGCAGAGTGGTTATGAGGTAGGGCATACTGGAAGGTATTGGAATGGTGTCTATGGGGGCCACGCTAGGGGTAAACCTTAGAACGGTGGAAGAATTGATAAGGTGGAGAATGACTCTCAGCAGTACTGAGTAGATGCCTGGTAAGTACATTTTGTTGGTTAAAGGTGGGGTGTGGAAGTCAGGTGGCGAAGCTGATCTAGGATGAGTATGCAACAACCAGAGACTAGATACCGCATAGATAGCTAAATGCGACAATCAAGATACAATATCAAAATACAGTGTAGTGGCAGGCAGGCTACATGCAACTTTCAATGGCAGGCTAAATGCAACTTTCAATGGCAGGCTAAATGCAACTATCAAAATACAGTGTTGTGGCAGGCAGGCCAAATGCAACTATCAGTGGCGGTGCACATTTAAATAGCTAAATGCAGCTATCAAGTGTAGGATAATAGCATGTAAATGCACATGCATGTACGGCTGTGGGGCCATACATTGAGTATGTGTGACAAAGGGTGATGCAGTAGGTGGCTGGGTTTAGATAATATACGGCATAACTTGGGAGCAGTTATCAAGTGTTACTTCCAATGGGCCAACTGGTATCACAGTTACATGTAGCAGGTAATCAAAGTTCACATGTAGGTTACCTCAATGTGATGGAGTACGGCGACGGAGCACCAACGAAGTATGGTGTGTTGCGAGGGTCAGGTCCAGTGGATACTCTGGGTAGGTTCAGGAGCCAAAGGGACATGATAAGTGGGCAGTAAACAGGAGTAATGGTGGTCAGGATTAATATCCTGGCGCAGCCTGCAGCTCAGTCAGCTCAGTCAGGATCTGAGCATTTTCCGAGAGCCTTCTCCCGAAAGGCCGGCTCACGCCTACCGGCAATCCGATTGGCTTCTTAGCAGTGTACCAAGCCAATTAGGGCAGACAGGTTGCAGCTTAGGCAGGGTGAGGAGGTTGTGGCCCTGGCGTCGGCCATCTTGGAAGTGCTTTTAGCCTCGTGGCTACCAATGGTGGCAATTGCATCTGGTAGTTGCCGCGGGGCACATCTCTGTTTCTTGAGGACAGCGCCTGGGTGGATCCTGGTACGAGTTCAAGTCGCAGTGCGCAGACAATATTTATGCCTATTTTGGTTTTTTCGGAAAGCACTCGCGAAGTGCTATGTCGAAGTGGATTGCAGAGCCCTGTTTTGCCTGCACATCTCTGCAGGATGGGGAAGTAAAGGGTTGCTCCTGATGCGGAGGAGCAAAGGCCAGAGCTGCTGCTCTAATGGCGACGTGCTCAGGATAGAAGCTCAGTCGGATCTGTCGTTTTCCGAGAGCCTGTATGCAAGGCGCTGCGCATTCATACAGCAATCACTCTATCATTCACACAAGCATCCATCACCATATACTCACTCATAACATAAGCATACATGCATCCATACACATGTTTAAATAAAAAAAATGAACATAAACGTACCTTCTGCATTGGCCTGCATGTGGGTGCTGAAACGCCCTGCTCCAGGCTGCTCTGTCCGTATGTGCGAGGAGGCGCAGGAGCTCCCCCTCAGACATACAGACATACAGTACCCCAGCCAGCATTTCCAATGAGCTATGCAATGCTGGCGAAGCAAAAATCCCCAGCACTTGCATGGCTCAGTGAGCATGTGCGGCTGGGGAACTAAACTGAACTGTCAAAGGGAAACAGTGATTCCCTTTGACAGTTCAGCCAGCCCAGGAGCACTCCATCAGCTGGAAAAAGCAGCTGAGGGATTGCTCACTGTTTCATTGGGCTGCCTCCTTAGATCCTCCACAATGGGTGAGGGGCCACTGGGTGGGCACCCCCTCGCCATTATGGATGAGCTGCCAGGCTCGGACTGGCCTATAGGACAATGCCTGTACCAAAAATGTAAAATGCTAGTGTGGGCCAGTCAAAATGGGCCACCATTTTGGCCAATGTGGACCAGTTTGATGAGTTACTTAACTATGCAGTTAGTCATTTTGACCATTGTTGCTGAATATATCAAAATGTACTTACATTTTAACACAAAGCACCCCCTTGGGTACTATTGAAACAATGGGCCTCTTTACAACCCTGGCGGTAGCTGTGCCGGTAAAACCGGCACGGCTGCCGTCGGAGTTGCATCCGGGTCCGGCACCCGCGAATGGGCAATTACCGGGTCATGCCGAGTTAGGTGAACCTGATAATTGCCCTTTTGTGGGTGCCGGTACCGGTAGATCCCCATTCCCATTGAGTCCAATAGGGCTCAATGGGAATGGGGAGCTCGGATGCCCCGGCACCGTTAATAACAGTGCCGGTGCATCGGACAAGCTGTGCTCACGGGTGCCGCAAGGACTGCCAGGCACCTGCGAGCACAACTCATACTGCGGCGTTACGGTAGCAACGGTGCTGGTAGCTTACCGGCACCGTTGTTACCGTACCGCCATAGTTGTAATGAGGCCCAGTCTGTGACTAAAGGAATGAATATCCATTTACAACTGCGGGCCACTTTTCTGTTGTTGCCTGAGACAGTTTCATGCTTCAGCCCGACCATGTGAGCCAGCCTTGCCCATTTCTGCCAATCTAAAAAAAAAATATATATATTTTTTTTTTATATTTCATGCTGAGCTCTCAGGGTGCCACAGGGATGCACCCGCGGACCCAAGGGGGGTCGCGCCCCACAGTTTGAATACTGCTGGCCTACACCAAAACAAATTCTTTGCAAATTCAGAATCACCACATACTTTGTTCTTAAAACAGCTATGCCTACTTTCATTAAAATACGTACAGTCAATGACCCAATGCTTCAGACTTTCCTTCATATCCATTTTATTGCAAAATCTACAATGTACTAAAGTGCTCAGTGCAAGGGGAGTTTTCTAACCTTTTACTCGTTCCCTAGAATGAAATTGGTTTAACCGAAATCCTAGGTATATCACCCGGACCTTACCACATGGGAAGTGGTGTAAATATTTGGGAACAGAGGCTTTTTTATGGATAAACTGGGCATTTCCTTATAGGTAGAGTATTTGCCAATACTGTCCACCGTCTCCACCCAATTGACTCAACCAATCTTCTTTTCGCAACACCAGGTCTATATCTATATACCACGGATTGTATCTCTCCAGGACTGAAATCTCTGCACTGGCTCCCAGTGGCTCTGAGGATTAAGTTCAAAACCCTCTGCATTGTCCAAAAGGCCTTCAGCGGGCCTCAATATCTCCAACTCTCTCTTCCTAAATATCTTTTTTCTCGAGCTCTTCACTCATCTGCCTCCAACTCCCTCTCCAAGCAACAAGTTGGCGGTAGATCTCTATCTTTGGTTGGGGCCTCCCTCTGGAACAGCCTCCATGCCTCCCTGAAACTTGAGGAGAACCATCTCTGGTTCCGGAAGCACCTCAATTCATTGTTTTTTTTGTGTCTAAATTGCGTATTTATAACGCGCTTAAACACCCAGAGGTTTCTAAGCGCGGTCCCGGGGATCGAACCTGTGTTGCTTCGTGTCGTCTTGCTTCCAAGGCGACACATTGCCGCTGAGCTATCCTTCTGGGACAATTATCTGATGTAATTGACCTTAACTGAGGGATCTGTTTAAAAATGGCCAGTAATTTGGTCATTTCTGCTGAGCCTTGAAGAATCATTGTTTTGCTGTCTCCCACCCCAATATTTTTGAGGGGCACCGTACTGACCCGTCCACACACTGGTTATTGACAAGGGATTCCATTGTCTCAAAGCTTTCCTCTCTGCCTGGTTTAATGGTATCCCTAAGGGGTACAGTAGAACGAACCCCTGCGTCCACTCCAGAAGCATTATTCACTGCCCTATAGGCCCGATCCCCCCCACCATCCAGTTTGTGGTCTGACTAGCCACAGTAACCCGAGCATATGATCTTTTCATGATCTTCCCAAATTATGTGATCTTAGTTTGCTTGGCGTGAGACCGATCCAGAGATCTATCGTTGGGCCTCATAGAATCACAAACAATGTACAGTGATCGAGTTTCATCTGACCCAGTACTAGATTTATTAGGCTGGGACTCGTGGCCCTTCTCCATAGCCCCATTGCTCTTTCACCAGAGCTGCATATCGGCTGATCTACTGTACTGTCAGGTGTAGGTGAGTGGGCGTTTGTTGCCAGTTGGCTCACCCTTCCCTTGGTCATTGGATCACCACCACCACACACCTCCCCCAGGTTTCATTCTCCCCTTCGAGACACCATGACTCATCTCAGGGCCATGATCATTCAACTCAGCCACTTTAGACAATTGATATTTTCCTTTAACGGATGCATTGTGCCCTCTTAATGTAGGAGTTGGCATATTTTTTGTTTTATTTTGGTGTTTCTTTTTCTGTTTGCATTTTTTTCCCTTTAACAATAAGCGAACTCACTATTCAGTACAGTGGTTGCCTCTTGTGCAACCATGTCAGACATATCATCAGTCAACACCTTTGTGCTCTGGGACAGCCCTGCCTGCTTTTCCAGACTGGCAGCTGGCGCTATTAGAGGAGTGGGACTTTTAGGTGCACCCGAAAGCACAGAGGTGTTGGGAGCACATTGACCCGCTTCTACCACTCCATTAGATACTGGCAATTCCTCATTAGTCCTCAGCACAGCTCTGCCACTTTTCACTCCTAAAATCTGCACCATTATCCGTGCAGATAGGTTGTCGTATAGAGAGCACACCCTTTCATCCTTCAACTTTGTCAAATTTTGTGAATTCCCCAACACTAGCTCTTTTATACCCCCAAATCCTCCTTTGGCATCACAAGACCTTTGGCAAAACCTTCCAGGTAAGCCGTACGATTCATTAAGTTGGTAAATGCCGACTGTTGAGCCACTAAAGCCCTCCACCCCCATTATATTTTCGTGGGTGTCAGCCAAGGTCTTTTCTCGCAAGATTGAGACTAATATGCAGGTTGGCTAACAAAGAAGGCACCAAATCCTGTGATTGAGACCCAAAAGGTCAGCTCGCAGTCAACTGTTCTTCATTAGCTGTTGAGGGTTGATCATGTCTGTAGGGTCAATGTTGCGAGCAGAAGCGTGGTGCCTTTCCATAGGGGTTTTAAGGCCCTTGTGTTTGTAGAGAGAGGATAACCCCAGTTCAAAGTTGCCAAATTATGGACTTTCCCTTCTGTCAGGACGCATTTCTAAGCAGTCTAGACCAGGCATATTTGGCAAAGAGGGGCCATGTAAGTCATCGATGTTCGCAGCAGTAGAAAGGTCCAAAGAATGTCACTTACTTCAGTCCTTGATGCCCCTAAATCAGGCATAGGGCGATTTACTGCATTCCCACATACAGCATAATCACCAGAATGTTTACCCTTCCGTTTAAGTGATGTCAGATCATCCTGTATAGAAGCCATTTCCAAATCGGCAATATCTCTGAGTAGGCCTTTGTTAGCAGATAGAGTAGGTGAAATGAATCCTCTAATAATTCACTGTCATAATATGCATCACAAGGTCCAGGGCCACCACCAACTCCCAAATGAAACTCAAGAGCAGATTGTACATGTGGCGATTGGTTAGTTTAGATGTTTTTAATTTCCACCCAAATGTAACTGCTGTGGCGTAGAGGTGTACAATCTTTCTTGTAACCATAACAGGGGGAGCAGATGATGACTTCCTTTGTGCCCCTATATCGGTCAGTAGACGTTTCATAGGCCTTCCATCAGATTTTTCGTTGGACAGAACAGCCTTGCTTTTGCTTGTGAGAGAGTTTGAGGTTAATTCCTCCATTATCACTGGGCCCACCTTAGTGGACTGCGGTGCGGAGGGCCCCGTCCATGTCCTGGGAGGGGCCCGTCACATTAAAAAAAAAAATACTGAAAAAAAAAGTTTCTTTTTGGAGTACTCTGCCTTCATAAAGATTATTTTTACTGAAATAATTTCTTTGTGAAGGCAGAGTGACAAAAAAAAATTATATTTCTTTATGAAGTCATGGGGCGGGGAGCCCTATGACTTCAAAAAGAAAAAGGGCCTCCTTATGAGGTTGGCGGTAACCCGCTGGTGTGACCGGCGGGTTGTCACCAACCATGTAACACCAATTCCGACACCTAGCTTCCCAGTGCTAAACTGACATTACAAGTCACGGCGGACCCGGGAAGCTAGGAGCCTGAAAATGTTAGTCCCCATGGGTTCACAGAGGCACCGGCACCGTCAATAACGGTGCCAGTGCTTCCGTGATGAGTCTGCCTACTGGGGCCGCTGCGCCTGCCAGGGTCAGACCTGTCGGGCGCAGCAGCCCCAGCAGGCAGACTCTGAGTGTGGCGGTTCAGAAACAAGGGTGCCGGTAAGCTTACTAGCACCCTTGTTTCCGGACCGCCACACTCATAATGAGGCCCATAGTTTCAGTTTGAAGTCTCTCTGCCTTCAAACATTTTTTATTTCTGTTCCGGTTTGGTCCTTTAACGGAAATAATTTCTTTATGAAGTCAGAGTGACTTCAAAAAGAAACCATTTCATTTTGAAGTAATGGGACTCCCCTCCATCCCATGACATGGGGGCCTCCCGATCCTCTGCAGATGACGGGAACAAGCGTTTCTTGCTGCTGAAGGTCTCGTTCCCTGGACCAACGGAGTAAAGGTGTGTGCGCGTAAGTATGTGTATATGTATGTATATAATGTAATGTGCATTAATGAGTGAGTGCATGATGCAGCCTGGGTAGGCCTGTGTGAGTGTATGGTGAAAGTGTGCACACTCAAATGTATGGGTGGCTGGGTGTGTGAATGTATGGTGAAAAGGTGCACACTTAAATGTATGGGTGGCTGTCTGGTTGTGCATGTATGCTGAAAGGGTGCACACTCAAATGTACAGGTAGCTGCCTTGGTGTGCCTGTATGGTGAAAGGGTACACACTTAAAGGTATGGGTGGCTGGGTGTGTTTGTGTGTGCATGTATGTGTATGGTGTGTGTGATTGAGTTCAGGGGCTCAACAAAACCTACATTTTGGGAAACCACTAACCCTTCAAATGTTGGGGAAGGTGCAAACTTCACAAGCGATGGGGGAGAGGGAAACCTATTTGTGTGGGGGCATCCAACTTCTTTATGCATTCTAATGAGACTATTCTAGTGCAGCTTCAAGGTTACAAGCAGTTAACTCTCTCCTTTAAGTCTGAAAGCACCCATGGACTGCTGTGAGAATGAGCGGTCTCCTGTCCTCTCTCTACCCTTCCAATCACTCCCCTGACATGCAAGTACTAAACCCACATCACGATTTTAACTGCCTAAAAACGGACACTGAAATGCTTTACGTTAGTATTTGCTGGGCCTTAACAAAGAAACACAGGAGCTGTTTAACATCTGTGTCCTGTTCTGTCTGGCAACAGCATTGTAGGTCAGCCAGGTCAGGTCAACATAGCCCAAAATGTCAGGGGCTCAGGGAGAGGACTGAAGCCCAGTCTGATCAATGGTGTTGTGCCACTGCTTGTGTTTAATGCCATGATTACTTATTGGTAATCTTCATTACTCGTAACCCCATTCTTGCTCATCCCAGTACTTGTGTATGAGGCACAGATGAGGTAGCGGGACATGGAGGTAATGCCTGGTTTTGTTACCTGTAATCTTCATTACTTCCAGGTGCACTCATCCTTGTACTGACCTGTGAGGGAAGGTGCCTCATATGTCAGCACTGGGACAAGGAATAGGGACGTGGAGGTAATTCTGGGCAGATGTGCTGATTTTGGGGGTTGGAACAGGGGGTTGGAGGGAGAGGGGATGTCTGGGGGCAGGGATTGTGGGATAAATCGTAATGACAATCAATCTCCAGGCTAAGCAGGCATGAAATGTGGTATTAGTGGCTAGAGAGGCATTTTGGTGCAGCCAGTCTAGTCATTTCTTAGATTGGCTTGACGTTCTTTAACTGGACATCTCTGATGAAGCAATTCTGCTAAGTATAATTACCTGGATAGACTGGCATTTGGTTGCTGCCAATCTCGCCATTTCTTACTGTGGCATTGTATATTTTTCTGGGCATCTGTGATAAAACAACCATGATGGCAGTCAAAGCAATAACACTTGTATTGCTTTGACTGCCATTTTGGTGTAACCAGTCTAGGTATGTCTAAATGTGGCATGGCATGCTTTACTGTAATATGTTATTACGTGTCTAGACTGGTCTACATTGTACAGCCAGTTGAACAAGTTTTCATTGTGGCATGACATTTTTAATAGAAAAGCATTCAATTAATGAAAGCATTAATGTTCCTGTGCACTCTTGGTGACTTACATGTATTGGATTTTTGGACTGGTGTTACTGTACACATTTCTTTTCTAAGAAAGTGTGCTGTATAATGCATTAAAACACACATATATATACTATATATATATGCTGCTCCTAGTACTGTGTGCAGTGTACCCTTGAAGCAGCATGCTCTTGCGTATTGAGCAAGCGTGGTAATCTAGTCTAGCCCAGAATGTGGCGCGATCCATGATTTGTTGCCGAACTGGGGGTGGGGGCCCTCAGCATGGCTCGCAGGGGGGCCCCCAAATATTGTGTTACGCCACTGGTGGGACCAGAGGGTGGCACTATCTCCTCACTTTGGACACATCCAAAGCTCTGTTTGGAAAAATCAAAGCCACTCCTTAAATTAGCCCTCACACTTGTCACTTTAAATGTTTCCACTGAATGAAAAAGGTAAGGCTGTCGTCCCGTGTCGGTTCAAAGGCAGAATGCCCACAGTCACGGCACAAGCAGTACAGCAGAAATCTATCTTCCCAGAAAGGAAGACAGTGTGTCTGGTGTCCATAAGGCAGCCCCCTGTTAATTAGGAGCGCAGGAACACGTTGGATGAGAGGAGCACCCCCTTAAGTCCAGCAATCACACTTGCTGTGCGGACAACACTCCCAACAGGCCTACCCCTCACCAGGGGTTCCACGCAAGTTGTGGAGTGTAGCCAGGAGGAGGGAGCTACTATGAAAGATTAGAGGAGGCTAGAGGAGGCTGTCTCGCACCTGGGGCTAGGTTGCAGTGATAGCCAATAGGACGGAGCAACTGGGAAGGAAAAGAAAAGGGGGAGGCCGCTTCGCACCAGGGACTAGGCGGGGTGCTGTTTGCACTCACTGGCTTCTAACCTGGGCTCACCAGACTCACCCCTAGAGTCTTTCTATATTTCTATTTCTATTTTACCTCGACCCCGAGAATTCCACGGAACTTCGTGGCATGCTGCCACCAGCCTTTCACCACTGGTAGCCTTGCCTGGCTCGTAGGGGTCAGGGAGTAACAGAGCTCTATCTCCAACAGCAGTGGCAACGGCAGTGAGGAAAGGACCTACAAGCATTCTTCGAACGTGCAGAGAGATGTGTCAAACTGCACTGCTTCACAACCAAGCAAAAACATAGCCGCTTCCGACACAGCTTACTCGCTTACACCCCAATCACCAGATCGCCCCACTGGGCAGACCAAGGAAGACATTCAAGCATTTATTGCAGACATTAAAACTGAATTTCGCCAGTGCATGTCCAAAATCTCATCTAAACTGGACAGGCTTGACCAGAGGGTCGTAGAAGCGGAACAGACTGGGGGAAACAGAGGTTTAGGACCTGCATCACTCGTCTGAATTTGCCGAGCTACAACAGAGAGTCTTGTCGCTGGAGAGGAAAAGTGAGGTTCATGACATATCATGGTGGCAGGGCGCACACAAGATGAACTTCCAGTCCAAGGCTCAACATTACAGATCTACTAGGACCTGGCGGTATCCGGTAATAAAATCGCAACAAAAATGTCGCTGGTAAAAATAATCGCGGCAAAAATGCTGTGGTTTGACCCTGTAAAGGTGTACACCATTATACCATTTAAGGGGAGCGGGGGTTGCAGGGGTGTCTCCCGCTCTCCTTAAATGGTATAATGGGTCTGGGGATTGCGGGGGTGTCCCCTGCATCCTTTTTTATTTTTTTTAAACAATTTTTATTATTTCAATAAACAAACAACATTACAACCTTTGTGGACCTCCATAGTCTGTATCACATGTCATATTACACAAAAATATTTACTGTCCACCCCCCTCCCTCCCCCTAAACACTAGCCGTCACATCTGTGCCATTTACATAAGTGTCTACGGGGATCTCAGTGCTCATTGACATATCCGAGTCTTCTGTTTCGTGGTTATCCTGGTGAGGGTTCGCCAATGAGGTCACCAGTTGCCTCCTGGCTATCAGGGGGCCTACTTCCTCCTCTCCTCCCCTGGTAACCGCTTCAAACCATACCAGAGTTTCTGCCTCAGCCCATCTTAAAAGGTCCGCCCACCAAATCTCCACCCTCGGCCTGTGGGCCGCCTTCCACCTCATTGCGATTCTGCGCTTAGCCAGAACATAGGCTAGATCTTTCATTTTATTTATATGTTTTGAAGTACGTGGCATGGGAAAACTCCCAAGCATGCATGCCCAAGCAAGCCTTACATCCAGCTCCACACCCCCGCCAGCCATTCTCATCCTTACTTCTTCCCAGAATTTCCATATCTCAGGGCAGGCCCAGAACATGTGCAGCAACCCTGCCTCCACCTCCCCGCACTTGGGGCATTTCTGTATAGCAGAGCCTCCAAACCTGGCTATCCTTTCGGGGGTCAAATAGGCTCTATGAGTAATATACAGCTGGATCTGCTGGAGCCTCGCGTTCCGGGACACCTTCTTGTGGTACCTTTGGGCTCTTTCCCACTGTCCCTCTGTCATGGGGTCTCCCACCTCCTCCTCCCAAGCCTCCCTCAGTTGGGGCAACTCCTTCTCTGTCTTCGTTCTTAGGAGTTCGTATATCCTTGATATTTCGTGACCTCCCTCAGAGATGTCTTACATCATTTCTAAAGTGGCATCAGGTTCTTCCATTAACACTGTCTCAGGCCTCCTCTCCCTCACCGCTTGATAAGTCTGGTATAAGTAATATATTGGCCTCCATGCACCTCCTGCAACCTCTGAAATTCCACCGCTTCCCCGTCCCGCCATATATCTCCAAGAGTAGCTATGTCCACCGGTTCCCAGTATCTGCGGACCCCTTTAAGCAGTTCAGAGTCCGCCCCACATAGTGCCCCCAGTGGGACTTGCTGTGAGAGCGGGTCTGTGTCGCCCACTGTTCTCCACACTCTGCGCCAGATCATCCATCCCAGCATCAACAATCTCCCCCTCTCCGCCACTTTTGTTCTATGCAGCCATACTATCTCGTTTAGTAAGTAAGGGACAGAGTCACCTCGTAAAATCCTTGCTTCTGCAGAGTCCTCTGCAGATAGCCACCTAGCCGCATACAACAGCTGTCCCGCCAAGTAATACAGTTCAAAATTCGGCAGGTTTATGCCCCCCTTATCACTCGTGTTTTGCAGTTTCCACATGGCAACCCTGTTCCTAGAGTTGCCCCATAGGAAGCCCCTACACATGCTGTGGAGTCTCACAAAAAAGCGTCTGGGAACCAAGAACTGGATATTCACAAAAAAATGTAAAAGTCTGGGCAAAACCACCATTTTGAGCAGGGCTGCTCTTCCCATCATGCCCAGGGGTAGACGAGACCAAAACCCCATGCTGTTCTTAATGCCCTCAACTGCCTTCGCTGTATTATGTTTGTGTTCTGTCTCTAACTTATGGTAGATGTTTACGCCCAGATACCGAAATGTCTCAGGCTGCCAGGGTATCTGTAGGACGGGTAATCTCTCCAATTGGGTGTTCCTGTATCTGCCCAAGGGGAACAAACTGGACTTCCCGGGGTTTACCGATATTCCAGAGAGGGTGGCATAAAGGTTCATCACCTCCAACACATATTGCAGGTTCTCCTTGGGGTAGCGCAGATAGAGGAGCATATCGTCTGCGTACAATGATATCAGATGTGTTCCGCCTTTTGTTTGGATCCCAACCTCCCCGTATTGTTGCCGCAGGCATATTGCCAGCGGCTCTAATGCCAAGATGTATAACATGGGAGACCAGGGACATCCCTGTCTGGTCCCCCTGCTGAGCTGCCATTTATCAGAGATTATGGTTCCTGTTTTAACTCTAGCAATCGGGGAGCTGTATAACATCTGGACCCACCTGGTATATCCTGGCCCAATCCCGTAACCCTTCAGGGCCGCTTTCAGCCATGGCCACCGCACTGAATCGAATGGTTTGACCGCATCCAATGATACGATAGCCAGCTCACCCTGGTCTCCCTCAGCCTGGTCAATAATATGGTGCAGCCTCCTATGGTTGTCAGTGATGTTTCTACCGGGGACATAGCCTGTTTGGTCCGAGTGTATCAGTTTACCAATTACCCTCTTTAACCTATTAGTCAGAACTGCTGTGAGTATTTTACTGTCTTGGTTGAGCATGGAAAGGGGCCTGTAAGACCCACAGTCCACGTCTGGCTTGCCTGGTTTCAGGAGTGGGATGATTACTGCCTTGCGGAGAGACGCTGGCAGTTCCCCACGCTCGTATGCCTCATTGAGTATGGCGAGTGGCGGCTGGAGCAGCTCTTGCTTATATATTTTGTAAAACTCACTGGGTAACCCATCCGACCCAGGCGCTTTGCATGTGGGTAGGTATTGGATCACCGTCTCCAATTCGTCTGATGTGATGGGGGCGTCTAGCGCCGCACGTTCCAAGTTATCTAAGGTGGGCAGCCCTATCCGCTCTATTGTTTCCTGTATTTCTTGGCTCATTTCTCCTCCTACATCCTCATATAGTCGTCTATAATATTTGAGGAACTCCCCGTTTACTTCTTCCTGGGTATTATAGATTTGGCCTTCCACGTCCTTGATCTCTCTGATCATCGGACGGGGGGTCTCATTTTTGTATAGGCAAGCTAGTAATCTACCTGCATGTCCCCCCCTGCATGTAGTCTCTCTGTATATTTCTTGTAGTTTAGTCTACATAATCTATCCCAGAGTTCACTACAGGTCATCTGAAAATCCCTAATCCTGCCCCTATCCTCACTGGTGATTCCTCCACTTTGTGCTAAGCCCTCTAGCTCTTTTTCCGTTTCTTGCAATTCCCGTTCAATACCCCCTTGGAGCCCCTTAGATTTGGATATAGCCACCCCGCGCACCACCACCTTAAATGCTTTCCATACCGTTCCCTCAGAACATACACTACCGGTATTAATTTCGAAATATTCCTCAATGGCCTCCCTAAGGTCTTCTCGAAACCCCGTATCTCGTAAGGCCTCAGTTCTGAGCCTCCAAGTCGGGATCCGTGCTCTGGGGGGTTGATGTCACCATTCGACGACCAGAGGTGAATGGTCAGACAGCACCTGGGCCTTGTATTCCGTGCTCCCCATTTCTCCTATTATCCCGGTATTCGCAAACACATAATCCAGCCTCGTGTAAAGGTCCTGAGGTGCTGCATAATGCGAATACTGCCTATCCGCTGGGTGCAATCGTCTCCACACATCCTCTAGGCCAAGGTCTGTCAGCAGTGACAACAGCGCCCTGGCTGCCGGCGCTGGCTTTCCTAGTTTATCATCTGACCTATCTATCCTGGGATGCAGGGTGCAATTAAAGTCCCCACCCCACACCATCGCGCCTCCCACCATGGGGCTGATTTTGCTATATAGGGATCTGAAGTATGCCGCTGTGTCATGGTTTGGGGCGTACAAATTTATGATGTTTACCTCTCTATTTTCCAGGAGTCCCGCCACCACAACCATCCTGCCCTCTGGGTCTATCGTCGAGCTGAGCAACTGAAATGGCACATGTGGTGCCACCCATGTGATTATCCCTCTTCCATATGCAGAGTATGTGGCCCCTATGACTTTACCTTTCCATTTTCTCTTGACCACCTCCAGCTTCTCTTTAGTGAGGTGGGTCTCCTGCAGCAGAGCTATGTCAATCCGCATCCTCCTCAGGTACATCATCACCTTATTACGTTTCAAGTAACTATTGAGGCCCCGCACATTCCAGGTAACAATTCTGAGATTACTCGATGCCATTGGCATGATGCATGCAACACAGATCCCACTTCGGTCTCCGTGCCCCTAGGCTTGTTCCCCCTCCACCTCTCACTCCAATATTTTCTTCAATGGCCCGCTGTCCGACTAGTTTCTCTCCCAACACCAACAACTCTACCCCTCCCCTATCCCCAACTCCACCCCACTGCACACAACACTTCCCCTCTCCCCACCCTACCCGGCCCCAACAAATGCCCAGCTCCATCCCTGGATCTCAGGCCCACCCGCGTCTGTTCCTGTCTCGTAAACGAGAACTAGGATCCCGCGGGTCGTCACCGTGCTACCAGTGACCTAACTAAATAAACTACTAAGGGGAATAAGGATTGCCCCTCAGGAGCCCCCATTCACCTGTACTAGGATTATTGCGTTTCACGGGTCCCACCGGCCCATAATTGTACAACACATTCTCACAGGCTTTATTCTAAAACACTATATTCAAGTCCCAGTGACTGGGCCATGCCCCGAGGGAAGGCCGATTCGTGCACTACTTATCTCCTGCGATTCCTGTCTGGATATCCGATTCCTGGGGACGACCTTGCATGTCCAGCCAGTCCATCGCATCTTTCGGCGTCTCGAAAAACAGGGTTTTGTTCTTGTAGAACACTTTCAGTTTGGCTGGGTAGAGCAGCATGTAGCGGTGGCCTGCCTCTCTCAGCCTTCTTTTCACCGTCCCGTAGTTCATCCTGCTACGCTGCACATGCAGCGTATAGTCTGGGTACGCCGTGATGGTCGCAGACCCCCTTTCGATCTTCCCTCCCCTCCGGAAAAATTCCAGTATCTTCTCCCGGTCTCGGTAATTCAGGATCTTAGCAATCAGCGGCCATGGGGGAGTTCCTGGGGGCGGTCTCCTCGCCAGGGCCCTAAGAGCCCTCTCAACTGCAAACCCCTGGGTCAATGTACCGCCAGTTATCTCCTGCAGGAGCATGGTTTCCACATATTCTGTCGGAGTAGAGCCCTCTATTCCTTCCGGCAGGCAAACAATACGAATGTTATTGCGACGGGCGCGCCCTTCTGCTTCCTCCGCCCTGCTTTCCAGGTTGCCCACCCTCTGCACAAGGGCATGGAGTTCCGATCTGTGGGCAGCACATGCCGCTGTGTTCGGGGCCACTTCCTTCTCCAAGTTTTCAGTACGCTCAGCGAGCGTCCGCACATCTTGTCTCAGCAAATTGACCTCCTCCTGGACTGCTCCGATCTTTAGGTCCAAGTCCTCTTTCAGTTCAGTCATTGCCTGGCCCAGTTTGGTTTCCCAGGCAATTTTTAAATCCGCTATCGCCGCCAGCACTTCCTGTATCGTGCCCGGTGCCTCCGCTATTTCCGTAGCACTATCCTTGCTTTTACTCCCCTCGGTGCCGGGGGAAGATTTAGCATAAGCTTCCATCATGGGTTGTTTGTTCCTGGGTCTGACCACTTTAGAAGTAGCCATGCTGTGTTGTGCCAGCAGCTCCTACGTTCGTGTTATGAGTCTGCGTGGCGTTGTGCCTCTCTAGGCGTTGCAGGGGCCGTTGCGGTTGTATTCCGGGGTAGCCCTTAACCTGCTCCACTTCCAGAATGGGGCGTGTCCTCCCACGTATCTTCGCAAACTCTGCGCCGCGCCACTTGCCCTTGTTGTGCCACCTCATGGGCCAGAGGGCGTGTACACCCAGTGGCCCAGCGCACTCCTCTTTCGGCCCTCTGTCGGCCCAAGGGCCGTCAGGTCCGCAGACCAGCCCAAAAATGTTGGCCTCGTTGTCCTAAGCTGGGGAGTCAACCTTGCGTTATGTCTGGGGGACAGCAATTGCCCCAGATTGGTCTCATCTGTTGCCTAACTTCAGTCATGCCATCTGTGCTTTGGGAGATGGCCCTTCCAAGTGTGCCTTGCTTCCAATGTTTTGGCACACCTCGCTTCGCTGGCCACCACACTTCCCACAGGCAGCACTGCTTACTGCAGTATGGGTCGAGTGGGGCTTCTGTACATAGTTGCATACAGCCCCTCCAATGTTCGAATCAGGTCTTCAGTGGCTCTGTGTGCTGCCACTGTTACTCCTTGCTCCAATCCTGGGGTCCCTGTTACATTGTAGCTGATCTGCCTGCCAGCGGCATTCTCCCGGCCATTCTCCCAGCGCAGCGCACATCCGCTCGTCTCTTCGGAGCTTCTGTTACAATGTATCCCATGCAGCTTCCCTCGGAGGCTTTACCGCGGGTTGCCGCTCGCTGTCAGTTCACTTTCACAATCCACGGATGTTATTGAGCTCCAGCCGTGTGTGCGCCCGCTCGAGGTGCACACGTCTTTTAATGCTACAACGAACCGCGGTGCTCACGCTCCGTTATTGCAGTGGCCTCTGCAAGTGTCTTAAGCTTCCTTTGTGTGCGCCGCCATTTTGTCTCCCGATCTTCGCTGGCTCTCATGAGGTCGGAAGCCTAAATCTTCACGGCAGTACGACGTACATGTCCCACATTTCCAGCGAGTGTGCTCCCCACTTTCATGGGCAGGAATATGGTTTTCCAGCGCCGGCAGAGACCCGCAACCACTCTTATTCTGACGGATCGACAAAGGATCACAGGAGCTCCCACGGAGCACGTCCCTCTACATGGCCGCCATAGCCACGCCCCCGTCCCCGGCATCCTTTACATGATTGTGGCGGCAAAACCATGGCCTTTTTGCCACAATATTTTGCATTCACAGCCATTTTTGCCGCGATTTTAAGACATGGAACCGACCTGGCTACATCCACCATCTAGAATCGGAGATCCCTCCGTCCCCTCGCTCTCTTTCTGTGCAAGCAGAGCGTCAAATACTGCTGGATGTTTCCGGACACCCTGCAATTTACTTTCAAGGAAACTTTCTGCTTAATTGATAGGTTGGAGGAAGCGGAGGAGATCATGAGGCGGCCCTCCCTGCGCAGGGAAGGTATCAGAGACGACCCTCCGGATTACCACACTTATGGCAATGAGGTGATGTCTAGAGTTAAAGGGAGAACCAGGGTAGAGATATCTAAAGGTGGCTGGCCAGGGCACTCCCCTCCACACTCATGGGTACCCGGGTTAGTGGGGGCTGGTACCACCATATTGAGTCATATCGGTGATGGATGGAAGCGTTGCACATAGTTACTGTGGATTTGGGCCTCATGCGGTTTATGCCCAACCCTGAGTGGAAGATCAATTGGCGGCCACAAAGGGGAGTCGCCCCATGTTTTGCAGATTTATGTTGAGTTGTTTCTTTTTGGTTTGTTTGTTGAAAGAAAACTTTGGCTACCACATGGAGTGAAGAGCAATGAAATCTCAAGGGGCCCTCCCCCAGGCGTGGAGGGAGCCATCCTTTTCCCCCCGCCCCTCCAGAAACTCAAGTTCATAGCACTGAACGTAAAGGGTCTGAATTCTCCTGTTAAGCGGAAATCGATCCTGCGACGATTGAAAGACTTGAATGAGGGAGTGGTTTTCTTGCAGGAAACACATCTTTTGCCCCCAGACTTCATTCACCTTCGGAATAGAGGCTTCCTGAGACAATTTCAGGCCTCTAGCAGCTCGAAGACTGGTGGTACGGCGATTCTATTGGCAAGAGATGTCCCTTTTAGGGAAGTGGACACCATGGATGATCCCAAGGGGACGTACGTAGCCATCAAAGGGGTCCTCTTTGGACAATTGTAGTCCCTGATCTCAATGTATGCCCCTAATGAGGGGCAGTTCCAATTCTATCAGCATCTTGAGGCTATTATGTCCCCATTTTTGGAAGGTCATGTTTTAATTGAGGAAGACTTTTTCACGGGGTCCCAGAACCAATGGTAGATAACACGCATGCCCCCTCAGCAAAAGACTTCAAGATTGCACTGGGACAGCATATTGCCGGTCAAGTGGCACAGCGAGTAGAGCGCTCGCTTTGACATCCGTGCAGAGCTTGCTAACGCAGGTTCGAATCCTGGCAGGGCCAAACTCAGCCTTTCATCCTTCTGAGGTCGATAAATGAGCACCACACACCGTGGGTAATAATAAGCAGCGCTCAGATACCTGAGGGTTTGTAGCGCTATATAAGGGGCTTATTATTATTATTATTATTTATTATTTCTTTAAATCATTAGGGGTAGTTGACACCTGGAGAATATTACATTTGGGAAAACACAATTTTAGTTTCTTTTCCCATGTCCACCGATCCTCTTCGCGTAGAGATCTAATGTTGGCTTCTCCCCCTCTCCTCTCATATGCAGACGGTGTATCCATAGGTGCAAGAGTGCTGTCAGATCATGCCCCAGTGCAGTTAACTGCCAGGGTTTGAACCCCTCCTCTGGCTCTAAGCCTCCATGGCGGCTACATGACCCAATTCTAAATGACATGTCCTTGCGGGATAATATAGTGAAAGTTATCTGTAACTATTTCCAGGAAAATCCCAAAGAGCATACATCGGCCGCAATCACCTGGGATCTGGGATGCTATGAAGGCGGTGATTAGGGGGGAGTTGATAGCCCATTCAGCGGCATTTTATAAATGCAAACGGCAGGTTCAATCCCATCTGGAAAGAGAAATTCAAGCCCTTGAGGGGAAATATAAAAAAGGGTGGGCCCCAAAATTCTACCGGTTCCTACAAATTGCCAGGAACAAGTTAGAAGCTCTCTATGCGGAAGAGACGGCACAGTCTCTCCTGGTGACAAAACAGGGATATTACGCCAAAGGCAACAAAGCTAATAGGCTCTTGGTGAGGAAATTGGCTAAATCTAGAAGGCGTAACATGATTATAGGGTTGGGGGATCAGCAGGGAGCTGTGAGATAAAGGAGAAGATGCGGCTAGCAGAATCCCACTTCAGGGAATCTATGCAGGCACCCCCTCGCTCTCTGGAGAGACAGAAGCAGTATGTAGATGGAGCCGCTCTACCTGGTCTCTCAGGGAAAGACAGATCAGCGCTTGAGGTCCCAATAGCAATGGAAGCAGTGATTAAAGCCCTGACACCTATGGCACTGGGTCCTGGCGGGTTCTCAACCAAATTTAAAGATTTTTTAGACCCCAGCTTGTCACCCCACTACTTCTTCAATGCAGGCCTCCACCACTATATTGCTCCTGAAAAGTAAGAAAGACCCCAACAAATGTGCATCCTATAGACCAATCTCCCTTTTGAACATTGATTCGAATATTTATTCCAAGGTCCTAGTTATCCGCCTGTCTCTGCTATTACCAGGGCTTATTAACTCCGATCAAATGGGTTTTGGCATGGGGAGAAAAACAGGTGATAATATCCGACTGGCCCTAAACATAATAGAAACAATAACCTCTGATCAACTGAAATTAGCGGACCTGACACTGGTTGCTACAAAGGCCTTTGATAAGGTGGACTGGGCCTTTATGGGATCAATCTTGGAGGCCTTCGCTTTGGCCCCCTCTTCTGGAAAATGCTCATGGCCAATGATGTTTCGCCCACCACCTCGTTAAGAATAAACCTAGATCTCACATCTCCTATCCCCCTAACATGTGGGAATTGGCAGGTATGGCCTCTTTCTCCATTTTCGTTTGCCCTGATCATGGAGCCATTGACTCAGCGCCTCCGCTATAACTCCTCCATTGAAGGGGTCAAGATCCGGGACTCTCAGCAAAAGGTATCCCTCTATGCGGATGGTGTGCTACTCACATTAACCAATGTCCAAGTCTCCCTCCCTCAGGCGATGGAGGAATTAAAATCCTTTGGCGAGGTAGGTGGTTTTGAAATAAAGTACAGTAAATCAGTAGCACGAGGGGTGGGTTTGTCTGGTGGGGAGATCTGCGCCCTGCAGTCTCTTTGCCCCATTAGGTGGGATACAAAGTTGATGGAGTACTTGGGGATACTCTCTGCCTGACTTGCTTGGCGTTAACTTCCGCTTTTAAAAGGTTGGAGGTGGATCTGGAAAGATGGGCAAAACAAGAAATCTCATTATTGAGACGAATTATGGCAGTTAAGATGAACTTGCTTCCCCGGTTCCTGTATTTGTGTACCGCCCTACCAGTTGACGTCCCTCGAAAACATCTGGACTGCCTGCAATGCAAGGTGCTGATGTTTGTTTGGTGGGGAAAGAGGGACAGCATTTCCAGAAGGGTGGTGTTGGGGGGCTCTCAATGGGGTAGGATAGGGGTGCTGGAGCTCCATACAAATTATGTTGCAGCCCAGACCACACACCTCATTGCTTGCACCTCTGCCGCCCCCTCCCTAAATGGGCTTCCATCTAACAGATTAGGCTCCCACTCCCTCTACGGTCCCTGACGTTTATTCCCTGCTCAATGCTGAAACATTGGTTCCCAGAGCTCCTCACCTCTGCCAGAGTGACAGTGAACGCCTGGGAGTGGGCACTCCAGCAGAAAAAGGTCCCTAAAGGTTTAAATCCCAATTCCCTGATCTTTTATAACCCAGATTTTTACCCAGGTATGCACCTTGGGGACATTAAGAGGTGGAGGAGTGGAGGCATACAAACTTTATCTCAGCTCTTTGAGGGGGTCAGCCACATACCTTTGAAAAGTGCAAAGAGGCCTTTCAAGATTTTAGAATCAGATAGGGTTTCCTACGGGCAGCTGCGGCACTGGATAACTCCTTTTAGTGAGACAGGGGGCCACCCGCAACCTGAACGCTACTGAGCTAACGGTCCAGGAGGGCTCCTAAAGTAAAGGTGTCTCAAGGATATATAAACTCCTTCTGGGAGACATGCTGGTAAACCGACCCCCATATATGCATAGGTGGGAGGAAGACAGACTTAGGGCGACCACTGGAGGACCGGCTGTGGTTGGACATTTGGGCTAGGAATTATATGTCCTCCAGATGTGTCACTAATAACGAATTTGCCCTGAAACTCATGCTCCGTTGGTATTACCCGCCAGTCCAGTTACACCACTTTTAAGCAGCTTGGGAGTCCTTATGTTGGCGTAAATGTAGAGGTCAGGGCTCATATCTGCATATGTGGTGGGACTGCCCACTCATTAACCCATTTTGGGAACAAATAGTGGCCATAATAAAAGCAGGCACCCACTCCAAACTCCCAATGAGCCCAGAGATTCTTCTTTTGGGTGTGCCATTGTTTGAGGTCTATCCAAAGACTGGGAGAACTGCTAAACCTATATCCCAGATTTGTTGTTGGCAGCCAGAATTACAATAGCTAAATGTTGGAAATCTCCTGAAGGCCTGGCATTGCCCATCTGGTGGGTGAAGGTGTGGGATATTTTGGTGAGTGAGAAAGTCACAGCGGCCAAAGAAGGTTGTCTACACCAATTTACGGACACCAGGGCTCCCTTCTTGGACTATGATTGGGAATTTCCAGCAGTGACATACATACCTAAATCAGCAAGACTGTTTCTGCAAAGCTCTTGATCCCGCGTATGGGGTAGAATGTGGGGTAAAAGTGTGGGGGGGATGAGGGTGAAGAGACTATATGACCTTGTATTATGCCATATATTTTATCTGTATGCTTTAACTGATCAACTGAATGATCTTATTATTTTGTATTCCAACTGCTTATGTGCAACCAAAATAAAAATATGCTCCTATTGGAATATTTTTGAAATTGTGGAGGATAAGGAACCCTAGATGTAACTTGGGTTCAACACAAAGTGGAGACACTCTTTCTGGTTCTAATGTTTTACCCTTATTAGAGAATCGAGATGTACCAAAATGGCAATAAGCCAATTCCTCCTTTAAGATGTGGGTGAACAGTATTCGCCTTTAAGAAAGAAAACTGGTGTCTCACCCTGCGCAATCTCCCCACTTCCCTGGGCCTGGTCTCCACACAGGTGATCCTCCCGCAGTACACCACCCCTAGGATTGGGATCAGGAAGCATCTGCCCTCTTTTGGCCACCTGGGAGGAGACTCTAGGTAGGGTTTTACTGTGGAATCCCACAGGATTCTCCACAAGGGTTAGCAAATACCCAGAGACTAACCTGGAGTTGAGGGGAACCTGGACTAGGAAGGGAATGAACTGCACAGGGACGGCCCTTAGTGACTCCCTTTATGAATCTTCTAATAAACTTTGAACTGTCTTTGAGAGTTGGTATGTACTTGAGGCCATCTGTGACAGTTGTCTAATCAGGCTCACCAGAGAAGGCTGCACCTGTCAGATTGTGCTAGAACCATCCAACCATATGGGAGATGTTGGAGGCCCTGTCTTCAGGTGGAAAAGCCTTTCCTGAGTGAGTGTCCAGGACTGCCCCCAATGAACTGGAGCAGTTGCATTGGTACCTCCTGAGAGTTCTTCATGTTCAGAGAGAAGCCCAGGCTGTGTAGTCAGTGGCAGGTGTCACATAGAAGAAGAAGATACCTGTTCTGAGGAACAGGCTCTGATCAGCAATGCTGTCCAGGTATGGAAAACGGTGAACCTTCTTCCTCCTGACACACGCTGCCACTACTCACTTGAGTTTGGTGAAGACCCTCAGAGCAGAGGTTAGACTGAAAGGCAGGACTCCAAATTGGAAATAAGTGTAGCATTTGACGAACCTCAGGTATGTCCCATGCTTTGGATGAATAGACATATGGGAATAAGCATCCTGGAGGTCCAGTGACTAGCCAATCATGAAACTCTAAGGCCAGGAGAATTTGGAAAAGGGACACCATCTTGAACTTGTCATACCCAAGGAAATTGTTCAAATAACTCAAGTCCAAGATTGGTTGCATATCGTTTCCTTTTCTGGAGCCAAAAAAAAGAGTGCCATACTCTTCCCCTCTCTGCTGCCAGAACTTACTCTATGCCAGATTTGTCCAGGAGGATTTTTGCATTCTCTCAGAGTAAGGGGTTGAGTGGGGATGATTGTCGAGGAATAGAGTGGTCTGGGGTATCGTCTGGAAGAGGAGGCAATACCCCTGTGACACTATCTGACAAGCCCACATGGCTGAGGTGGTAGAACAGTATTCGTGGTAGACATACAGAGATATTCTCCCCTTGTTGGTGTCCACTGCAGTGAGGACAGCTCAATAGGTTTTCACGACTGAGCTGGAAGATGTAATAGCACAAGCAGAGGGTTGGCCTTTTTGTAATCCTCAGCCTCTTCCTGGGCAGATGTAGTGTCTTTGCACATACGTAGGCACTGCAACCTGCTCTGTGACATGTGCATAAGAGCTGCAATATTCAAAGCCATGGCCTCTAGTGAAGGACAAAGAAGAAGTAAAGAAAGAAGATGGCTGTTGTACTATCAGATTTCAAACATGCCTGTTGCTTTTGAAGTTTTACATTTTTCAAGGTACTTGTTCACTTTTTCCCCAAATAGGTTTACCCAATAGATTGACATGTCCAGGGGGTTAGGCTGGATGTGAGGTGCAAACCCGGAGGTCTGCAGCCAGAAATGTTGTCTGGTGACTGAAACCCTGCCCGTTGAATGAGCCACACAATCGGCCAAGTCAAGGCACGATTGTACGACTTGGCAAGCAGGTTCCTTGCCATCCACAACTATGGAATAAAATCCATACCGAATTTCTCCATTGGGTAGGTAGTCTGCCTTCTCTGAAATGTTTTTTTTTTTTTTAAAATGTGTTAATAGTTGGCCTGGGCATGATCGGAAAGATTTTCTGTTTGCTGTTTTCCCTCCTTAGACATCAATGGGACACCCAACCTTTTTTTTGCTGTGTTGAACCTGTTCTGACTTTTGGAGGCCAATTATGTCATTTTACTTCACTAACCTTGCTAGGTTAATCTGTTCTGGGGGCATTAATCAATCTCTATGGATGTCACTGCTCTGTTTATTTTTCCTGCACATCTAGCCTTACAGAAAAGTGCCATACGGACATTTTGTGGCTCTGTAACTTTGTTATTTGTAACTTTGTGGTTGCAAATTCTATGTGTACAAGACAGGCTGGTGGCAGCACACAGTTTTCTATTGTTTTTGGTTTGATTGTCTCATGCACTTTTGCATGTTTCCACTTAATGCCAAATAGAGTACCGTATACTCTAAAATGGCTATGCCACAAGGGTTTTGCCTATCCCTTTGTCATCTTGATGGGTGGCCTTCTTCCTGCTGTCAAAAAGACAGAATTGCCATATATGGAAATCCCTTTTCTGGAGAAAGCTTCTGCTTTCCCGGGCAAAGTGGCAGTCTGCGTGTGTGCGGTCCGATGTGGACGCTGGTTCTATCTGGACCCAGCCCACATCCATGTCAAAGTGTGACTGTTGCTGGGCAGATGTGCAGGCCAGAGACTGTCCAGGATTGCACAGACCCAGCCAGTTTGATTTACCATTGGTGGGCTCAGGGGCGACTCTAGTTGAATCATTGATAAAAGGGGTAAACCTGCAACCATTCAACAGATAATTATTGGAGCCAAGACCCAAACAAAGAGGAGCATCATGCTGAAGACCCGGAACTCAATGTTGGAAGTCAGCCAGCAGCACTTTCTTACACAACACGGTGAAGCCCTGCTCCTTTGCTGATCTTCAGAAGGTGCTTCGTCAGTGCTTCGACAGTTGGGTGCTGGGAACAACCAGTCTCAACGCCTGCTTGCAGATCCTTCCTTTTAAAGCCTTTGGAAGTGTCCCAGAACCATCCTGAGTGCTAGTTCCTGTCCTGAATGTCAGCAGGGGAGGTCTGCATCAGATGTGAATGGCTAAAACCACCAAGGCTGTCAATAATCCTTGCTGTGATTTACAAGCAATGGTGACTGGCTGACCCCATTCTGTTTGCCTATGATAGTTTTGGTAGCTGTGATGGGGTCTGGCCAGGGAGCCTTCTGTTTCCTCACAGTAGCGAGGGATGACACCAGGCTGTATAACTGAACAGTAACAGTAAGTTACCAACTGTATAAAGTTAGAAGGGGTTAACAAACAAAGTAAGGAAGATACATTGAACAAACCATTAGAATCCTTACCAATTATGTTACAGATCGGGAGGTGATCTTAGACAAGTGGTGGAGGAGTTGTGTCGGCACTCCCATCTCCCCGGATACCTGTGTAATGGAAGTGTAAAGAATCTCCAAACTAAAACAAAGAAAACAGAAATTAATCCTGAACTATGAAGACTGAGGGTCTTTCTGACTGCCCCAATTAAGAAATACCTGAATCTTGATATGCAGTGGGTGCGGAAAATATGCCTTCTTCCACGTCTTCCTGTGCTTTCTACTACATGACCCAGTAGTCTGCCATCTTGGCGCCATGCAAGGGTTCCATGTCATTCCATCGCCTGTTTTTATTTTGCAGCATTTTTTGCCACAGATTTTTTTTCTGCAAAAACTCATCAAATATTATTATTCTTTTTTGCTGGGGGGTTACCCACCCAAACCCCCCTCCCCACCTTTTTAGAATCTAGTCCTGAAATACCCCAAAACATTATATCCCTCTACCCACCCCCCCATATTTTTCGATGGGATTTTGCGGTAAAAAATCTGCGGCAAAAAATGCTGCGAAAAAACAAAAAGGCGATGAATGGACGTCATACCCATGCAAGACGCCATCCGGAGGGCCCTCCGGTACCAGAGAGCTTGTAGTGATCTCTGCCAGGGACGCCTTGGCACGTCGGTTAAGTGTGAGATGAAAGCAGGCCCTGTATACTCTTAGGCCCCCTTGGGTGTGTTCTATCCTTGTTGTCCTCCGTTTCCCCATTAGTTGGGGGAGTGGGCTGGCCCAAGTTGGGGGTTGTGGGCTGGCCTAATGCTCCTAACGCTGTGGGCTGACCTGCTTCCTTCTGTACTACCTTGCTGCATTAGTTGTCCCCCCAAGTCGAACGGTGGAACTCTGCAGAGCCTCAATTTACAAAACAAGAAGCGTTTCCCTGAAGTTGCATCTCTCCAACACGAAGAGGGGCCTTGCAGGACCAGTGTCTTTGTTTCTGCCACGAGGGTCGCCTGCCACCATTTCTTCAAAGTGGCCATCACTGATCGCCTCATGCATCATGTCCTGGGGGGGCTCTGGTGTAGTCCCCGGGGTGGTGGTACATTCTTTAGTCCGGTAGAGGTGTACAGTTGTCCAGAACGGATCCACCAGAGCATGGAACCGCCGACTAATCGGACCCAAACCTGACACAGAAAGTGACCTCTGCACTCGAGAACCCTCCATCTCCCTCAACAGAATCAAGACACAAGACAAATGGGTCCATCGAATTCAGGAACTTCTCTGGTGGTCCGTGAATGAATTCGAGTACAAGGGATGAGTAAGCATACTTGTTCCAACTCCCCCCATCTCTGTAGGGTTTGACAGGCATAAAGTCCTTAACCTATCTCTCCCTTACCTGACTGATCGGTGGACTACTGGTCAAGGATCCTCTAGTAAGATGGTTGGATTGGGAGAGGGTCTGCTAAGAACTGTTCTTCAATTGTTATCAACTTTGAGACACTTACAAACTGTCTGTTGGCTTTGCAAACACTTGTTCAGACACCTAAAAAGACTCCTAGCCTTCTGAAGAGAATTGCATTGGGACTTGTGACCGTAGGACACCTCGACCCCTCTTTTCTAGATAGCAAAGAACTTTTTAAGACATAGGGTCTCACCACAAGTCAGGTGGTAGGCCTTAAAAGCGACGGTAATAGCACCAACAATACAGCTCTGCCGGATCAGGATTCGGCGCAAATACCGCTGACTGTAAAAGCATGCAGCGCTATTACATACAGCGCAATTACAACCGCCCACACGAAGCGCAAATTCAGCTGCATCACAAGTTCATCCTATGCGGTATTAGCGCTGAAAACCAGCACAAATACCACCGAAAAAACGGTGCAATTACCTCTAGCATCCAGCTGGAGGTAAATGGGACACAGGAGCCAGAAATCCAGGAACAGGTTCAACCAATGAACTCCAAAGGGCTACATAAGGTACACCACTAACCCAAACACTGTTTCCCACACCATTCTGCCATTGGCATTTGTTGGGGAGGAGCTAGCACCTTCCTTCATTCTCAAGCTTCCCAAGTGCATTAGAATTAGGCAAGACTTCTTTTGACTGTTTATAGGCACTACAAAGAGACCAGGGGGGAGGGTGGCCACTAAATGAAGGTAGTTATTTAAATATAGGGTGTAGATAACTATTAGCTGAATACATTTGTAAATGGGGACAGAATATACCGTTCAGGAGCAGAGTTCGTTGCCCCATCCTCATTTTCTGTAAAGAGTAAACTTGTTATCCTTGCAAGATAAGACTCTTGGCCTTAATTCCCTAGAGGGGTGAACTTTAATCTGGTGTGAGCGTGATTAGGTGTACCGGTATAATTAAGGGGTACCCCTGTAAATTGGGCTACCTTTCACCATTGTGAGCTGGGACATGCAGTTGCTCATTCTGCGTCTGGGAGTAGAGAGGCAGGAAAAGGCATGGGCACAGGGAGCACACAGGGGGAGGGGAGAAGAGTAAGAGGAGAAGGAGAAGGGCATAAGCAAGGCGTGCGCCTATCCCCATGAACAGGCCCTCATTGACGCCCATTTGGAGACCCTGTACCGCCTGAGCAGAGACACCATTACTGAGCTGCTCCCTACTGATGAGGTCCAACCAGACCGAAACACGTGTCTGGGGATGCTGTTGCTACTCTTGTCCAGAGGAGAATTGCCTAGCATTTCGGTGCTGGACTGACCCAGGGCAGGACAAAGACTGATATGTTTGGGATATTTCTTCTCTGTGAAAGATAGTGAGCTAAAGACTCTGGGTAAGACTGCGCATGCGCGAGCCGCGCATGAAGAACTAATCGCGTCGGCTCCCGGTGGCCGCGATTAAATATCCTTCATTTATTCCGCTCCGGGAATTCGCCCGACCTCTTGAAGCAGCACAACACTGGCGGACCCATCCAGGCACTGCCTGCTACAACCCCGAGCAAAATCGGACCGGGGGGCGTGAGAAACGTCCCTGAGTCCGCCGATGCGAGACTCGCCGCCATTGCTGGGCGGTTAACTGTGGCTCCTTCGCCCCTCCCCCCATGAGCTGCGGCGGCCACTGAGGCCCTCGGGGAGCGGACGAGCCGGGGGGGGGACCGAGGACGCCGGCCCGAGGCATCGCTCCGGTTCCTCCTGACTGCCACCCGGGGCTCCTCCACCCTGCTGAGCCCCCTGCTTGAGACGGCCGTCCGAGTGCCCGAACCGCGGGCACGGCCGACGCTCGGCGCTAAAGCCGCGACGATCCTGGACACCAGCACTGACAACGTCCGCAGCACCCTCCACAAACGATCGTGGGTCCAGGGAATTGGCAATAAGTTAACAACTGTGGGCAGTGACCCGGGGAGGGACGGAGGCCTCCCGTTGTAAAGGCCACGACTTCATAAGCACGAGGAGCGGGGCAGCCCGGTGTGAGACCGCGCATTGGGGCAAACCCCCGAAATTCACCGGACCAACCCCGACCAGGGACCCTTGGAACCGCCAAACAACGACAAAGGGATCTGCCCCTCAATCGGCACAATTAACGGCCTCGCGGCTATCGCCTTCCGCACGTCACTCAAGAACTGAACATAATACGGGCTCCGGGGGGGCGTATATGCGGATGCCATCTCGGTGAGCCCGCGACCCTCCAATAGACACAACGGACCAACCATAGCAGGGGTCTGCTTCCAGCGGCCAAGCAATCCCGCCGGCACACCTGAACAGGGACACAATAGGGAGGGATCGTCGCCCGACAAACCCACTCCAACTCAGACTTTACAACGACCCCCTGGGGGGCACCAATACGTCCCATCCGGACTTGCCGCCTCACACGAATACCCGACTCCGCCATGGGCAAAGATAAGGCTAGGAGGCAGACTCTACAAAGCAAAATGGACCTCTATACCGTGGAAGCCCCCCCCCCGCCTGGAAATGCAATCCCCAGCGGAAGCGGATGGTGGGGAAGCAGCTCAGGACCCCCAACTCTCCCTGAGAGACTTAATGAAGGCAATTGGGGACTCGAGAACATCGCTGGAACTCAAAATTGGCGGAGTCTGCACGGAAGTATCTCTCCTACGTCAGGATCTGCGCAATTTATCGTCCAGAGTAGGAGAAGCGGAGCAAAGAGTGTCGGACACAGAAGATAATGTCCGCCAGTTGGAACAACAACTCGCCATAATTGCCCAGAAGGTTAACCAACTAGAATACCGAGCTGAAGACAGTGAGGGCAGGGCACGGCGCAATAACCTCAGGATTCTTGGGATCCCGGAGAAAGAGGAGGGCCCCAGTGTCGAACTTTTCCTAGAAGACTGGCTGACCCACATCTTTGCCCCCAAGAAACTGTCGAAATTCTTTTCTATCGAAAGAGCACATAGGGTACCCGCTGGGCGACCTACCCCAGGAGCCCCCCCCCGAACTATAATTGCACGCCTCCTGAACTACCGAGACCGAGACGCCATCCTCCAGATGGCACGGGCCTCCGGCCCAATCACATACAACGGCTATAAAGTAGGGTTCTACCCGGACTACACTAAGGAGGTTCAGCGGGCCCGCCAGTCGTTTGACTCGGTTAAGAAAAAGCTTCACTCTCTATCCATCAAGTTCGCCCTCTTCTTCCCGGCGTTGCTCAAGGTCCACCACGAGGGAACGACACACCTATTCCACAGCCCCAAAGAAGCATGGGACTGGCTCGAAACACAGATCCTTAATGGGCCGACGACTCGGCGCTCGCCCTCTGGGCCGCCCGCTCGCAAACCCGGGCCCGGGCAGGACTCGCCGCCTCCTACTCCGATGGGCCCCGAAGCAGAAACACCAAGACCCCCCCTCAAGAATACCACTGAGAACGGATGAGGCCTGGGCACCACAATACTGAGGTCACCAAGGGACAACATGGAAAGTACACCACCGCGGCCACCACCACCTTGACACCGCAGTTCCAAACACAGTCAAGGCGTCTCCACTGGAGCCACCACCCTAGTTCGGGTCATTCCGACGAAGTTTACGTTCAACAAGTTATAAGTTCAATGTTAGGGCGACAGGTGCTCCCAGTTGGAAGGGAAGTGCAGGGTGGGGGGAGTTTTGGGGATTTGAAGAAGCAAATTCACGGGAAAAGAAAGCTGGAAAACGATGAAAGCAGGCAAGTCAGACAAACACTACAGTGGGCCAGGTTCAGAGACGCAGGCACCTGCCAGTCTTCAGACACTCCGATGCAGGGCGGCCGCTGGGGGCCCCCCCCACCCCGAGAAGGAAACAACTTATGCCCCCGGGGGGAAAATGCAACGGCCACTAATCCTTTCAGACACCCCAACAAATAGTCTCACGCTGACAGGATGAACTCCAACAAAGTGAAGATACTGTCCTGGAACGTCAATGGCCTCGGCTCCAGCATAAAGCGAAGACTGGTACTCCAGTACCTAAACCGACACTCGCCAGACATTGCCCTCTTAAATGAAACACATCTGACAGGCACCAACACCATCTTTTTCAAAAGATCCAACTACTCGAAGGTCTACCATGCCGGATTCACGAAAGGGGCGAGGGGCACAATGATACTCGTCCACAAGAGAGTTCCTCTCCATGTTAGGAAGATCAGGACGGACCCCCGGGGCCGCTATGTGCTGTTGCTGGCGGACATCTGGGGTGAGAGATGGGGCCTGGCAGCGCTCTATGCCCCCCCCACACTGACGAAGGAACTGCTCGCTGAATTACAGAACTTACTCCTGGAGGAGGAGGCGGATGTGTGGGTGCTCGGAGGGGACTTTAACGAGGTAATGGACATCACAATCGACAGAACCTATAGGAGAGCTGGAACACGTCCCACCTCTACGCCACTCACCACGTTTGCAGAAACCTCAGGAATGGTGGACACCTGGCGCACACTCCATGGCAACGAGGCAGGGTTCTCCTTCTATTCTGGGGTCCACAAATCATTCTCCAGGATCGACTACGCCTTCATCCCTCGCAATATAACCCACAGGCTCCTCGATGCTGTATTCCTCGCAAGAGGGATCTCGGACCACTCCCCGCTTCTCTTGACCCTCAAGAACTCTTCCTGCCGCTCAGACCGTAACTGGCGCCTAAATACGTACCATCTCCGTCTTCCCGAGATTGCAGAAGAGCTAGAGAAGACGACAGCGGAATATTTCGAACACAATGTGGGCTCGGTGGACTGCCCGATCACGATCTGGGAGGCATACAAAACTGTCCTACGAGGGGAGGCTATCTCCAAGGTCTCCGCCTACCAACAACGCCAAGTCCAGAAGGTCAGGGATGCAGAGACACGCGTCCTGGAGTGTGAGCGACAAACCCTCATACAGAACACCCAAGAAGCAAAGGAGGCGATGCTCACGGCGCAGGCCGCCCTCAGTAACCTGTCCCTAGACAATGCACGAAATGCCCACCAGTTAGTCCGAAGCCAAATATATGAAAGGGGCGACAAAGCTAACAAGACACTGGCCTGGTTGGAGAGACGCGTGCAGAGCAGGGGACACGTTAGGGCAATCAGATCTCCGGATGGGACACTACTGACGGAAGATTCAGATATCGTCGAGGCATTCGCCACCTACTACAAAAATCTTTACACCCCGCCCACGGGGAACCCATCAGTCGAACCCTCCCGATACCTCGACCACATCGAAATCCCGACACTCCTGCAGCACCAATCAGACCTTCTGAATGCGGATATTACTGACACTGAGGTGCAGGAGGCACTGGCACAACTCCAGCCCGGGAAAACTCCGGGCCCCAATGGGTTCCCAACAGAAACGTGGAAGTGCCTTGGTAGCATGCTTCCCACCCACATGCACCGCATGTTTCTACGCAGCAGGGAACTAGGAGCACTTCCCCCAGACCTCAGGAAGGCATGCATAGTGGTCATACACAAGCCCGGGAAACCCCCGGAGGAATGTGCCTCCTATCGCCCGATATCCCTGATTAATGGCGAAGCGAAGGTCCTCGCCAAAACACTCGCCAATAGACTACTGCAAGTGATTGAGACCCTAATCCACCCGGACCAATGCGGTTTTATGCCCAATAAATCGACCCGAATGAACTTGCGCAGGGTCCAATTGGCGCTATCCAGGGCAAAGGAGATACCAGCTCCACTCGCCCTCCTGGCGGTGGACTTCGAAAAGGCGTTTGACTCAGTGGGGTGGGATGCCTTGTGGGAGATCATGGCCAGGATGAACTTGGGGCAGACGTTTATATCGTGGGTAAAACTGTTATATGCATCCCCGGAGGCCACGGTGAGGGTGAACGGCATGTCCTCCAAACCTTTCCCCCTGGGTCGAGGCACGAGGCAGGGGTGCCCGCTGTCTCCACTCCTCTTCCTCCTGGCCATCGAGCCACTAGCGATTGAGCTTAGAGCTAACACCAACTGGAATGGTTTCGTCTGGCCGGGAGGGGGGGAAGACCGCCTTTCGCTCTATGCGGACGACCTGCTCATATACCTTAGTAACCCAGGTGTCTCGTGCCCGGTGGTCTCCCGCATACTCGGGGAATATCAGTCCTTTGCAGGCCTAAAGGTTAATGAGGCCAAAACCATCTTCTTCCCGATTCAGGGGGGTGAGCCTGCGATCCCGGAGACCTGCCCATATCGCGTCTCTATCAGGGAACTCAAATACCTGGGTATACGGCTTGACCCGACGCTCGATGGGTTCCCCCGACTTAATATACAACCAGTAATAGAGCGGTTCATCAGAGACATCCCCCACTGGCAATCTCTCCCCCTGTCCCTAATGGGCCGGGCCGCACTATTCAAAATGATGACCCTTCCCAGACTGTTGTATGTCCTCCAGAACGCCCCCTTCCCCATCCCCCGGGAAACCTTCGCACTCATCGACAAGAATCTGCGCACATTGCTTTGGGGAGGGAAACAATCCAGGATTGCCCTTGACACGCTCCAAAGATCGGTGTGGGAGGGAGGCATCGGGTTACCTTGCATACGCACCTATTACTTGGCCACACAAATAGGAGTAGTGAATGACTGGATACATGCAGACCCCACACAGCCACACAACCGTATAGAGCTGGAGACCATGTCCCCACTAACACCGCTCCAAATCCTCTACGCCACCCGCGACCAACTCCCGGCGCTGCCCAAAATGTCCCATCATATCCGGAGGGCTTGGCGGGCCGCTCACAAGCTAATTGGCTGGGAAGGCCAGCCAACACTGTCGCAACCCATATGGCACAATGCGCTCCTCCCAGAACTGGAAAAATGGGCCCCTTCGGTCACTGGCTGACCAAAGGAATACACACATTAGCACAAATTATACAAGAGGGCCGCCTCTTGAGCTTTGAGACCATGCGCGAACGATTCAACCTGGCTCCCATGGATCGGTTTCGGCATGCGCAATTGTCCCATGCAATCCGCGCCCAATTCCCCGACACGACGGTCCTACCCCCTTGCTCCCCCATCGAGACCAATATTCTCCCGCAGTACATCTCTTCTAGGGTCACTTCCAGCCTCTATCAGGCCCTTAGCTCATTCGGGACTCCACAACTCGACGGACTAAAGGCAAAGTGGGAAAGGGACCTGGGCCCCCTGGAACCTGAAGACTGGGTAGAAGCATTAATGTCCCCCAGAGAAATTGGGATAGAATCCAAGCTTAGGCTCATACAGTTGAGGATCCTACATCGATCATATCACTCGCGCACTGCAATGGCCAGATGGGGTGGAATAGAAGACGAGACATGTGTCCGATGCAAAACTGAACCCGCCACCTTCTACCATATGATATGGGACTGTCAGGTGATACAGGCCTTCTGGGTGGAATGCGTTAATACAATCTCAGCCGCTCTGGGGACACCAATTCCCAGGGACCCCAAGATGGTACTATTGGGCATTGGAGGGGAAGTAGACCTGTCCAAACATGAAAAAATGTTCTTGGCAACGGCGCTTGGGGCGAGCAAAAGGCTAATAGTGGCCAATTGGGGGTCGGACGAACCATTGAGCCTGAATCGATGGAGTAACGAGCTGGACCGAGGTGCTACCTTAGAGCGCCGAATTTATAATGCAAGGGGCTGCCCCCGTAAATTCGAGAAAATATGGGGGAAATGGCTAGATGCTCAATAAGCTCTGTGGGTGGGGGTGCACCGGTAGGGATGCTTGCCTTGTTTGCCTGCCTGGTCCTATTGTTGTCTTGTTGTCTTCTGGTCCTCGGCCCTACGGGCCCCGTTGATATGGACGACTGCCTTCAACTTGTATACTGCTGAGATTGCCTTCCACATGTATACTGCTGATTCATGTCTTATTCTTATATGTCTCTTATGTTTTGTTGTTTAAATTCAATAAACAGAGTTATTAAAAAAAAAAAAGACTCTGGGTAAGTCTCTCGTAACCAGGACTAATGTCTGGCAGAGAGACTCCCAGGACCCCCTTGTCAATTTGCATATTCAAGTAACTTTGGGTCTCACCCTAAGTTACTAGGGGAATCCAGACGCGGACCCCTTGCTCATTATTCTTAGAGAGGCACAGCTCCTCCCTACTAATGAGGTCCAACCAGACCGAAACATGTGTCTGGGGATGCTGTTGGTACTCTTGTTCAGAGGAGAATTGCCTAGCATTTCGGTGCTGGACTGCCCCAGGGCAGGACAAAGAGTGATATGTTTGGGATATTTCTTCTCTGTGAAAGATAGTGAGCTAAAGACTCTGGGTAAGTCTCTCGTAACCAGGACTAATGTCTGGCAGAGAGACTCCCAGGACCCCCCCCCCGTCAATTTGCATATTCAAGTAACTTTGGGTCTCACCCTAAGTTACTAGGGGAATCCAGACGTGGACCCCTTGCTCACTATTCTTAGAGAGGCACAGCTCCTCCCTACTGATGAGGTCCAACCAGACCGAAACACGTGTCTGGGGATGCTGTTGCTACTCTTGTTCAGAGGAGAATTTCCTAGCATTTCGGTGCTGAACTGCCCCAGGGCAGGACAAAGACTGATATGTTTGGGATATTTCTTCTCTGTGAAAGATAGTGAGCTAAAGACTCTGGGTAAGTCTCTCGTAGCCAGGACTAATGTCTGGCAGAGAGACTCCCAGGAACCCCCTTGTCAATTCTCAGTACAATAAGTCATGCATTATGGAGGGGAACTTTCCATTATCAGGTAGAACTCTTGACACGCAGGGACTCTCTGGGGCTATTTCTATGGTTCCATACACTGAGGAGCTTGATATAAAAGTCGGAGGGGAGGTAGTACGAGCCCCCTTATTATATTCAGAGAGTTACCCTGTGAACTTGTTGGCTAGGGACAACTCATTTTTGCAAATGGGAAAAACTATTACCAGAAAGGGCGGTGGCAGTACACGCCACTCCCAGGCCCAGAAAGCAGTTTTTTGGGCTTATGTAATTATTGTAAGGCATGGGTCCTAGACTATGCAGTCTACACAAGGCCACTGTTACAAAGTCTCAGGGAAGGACAGAGGATTTAAAAGTAAATTGGAATGGACTGACAAAATGGCTAGACAATTTGAGGACTTAAAAGAAGCTATTTGCACGGCTCCTGTTTTAGCAATTCCGAATTATATACAGGAGTTTTATTTATTTTCCCACTCTGATGAATGGCTCATGTATTGACAGAAGGAGACATACTATATGTTGATGGGTCATCAATAATTGACCTGGTGACGAGACAGAGGCACACAGGGGTGGTAGTGGCATGCGGTAAAGTGGGGGGAGAAATAATGACCACCACTGTAGAAAGCAAGACCACAGTTCCATACACAGCATTGCCCATATCACAACTGGACCATTATTACTTGGGGAACTGATCAGCCCCAGGTTTGAAGGTCCTTATAAGGTGGTGTTCTATAATCCTCTCGACGTCCGTATCAAGGAGTTAGATATTGGGTGCATCTCTTGGATGTCCAAAGAGCACCTCTGACAAGGCAAAGCTCAATCAACAAAGTGAGGACATAGCTAAAGAAGACTGGTTTTTAAAAGGATCCATGCCAGGGTGGTGTGCAGTGAGACACGCCTGATTTTTTCTTTTTTCTTTCTTTTCTTTTTTCATTTTTTATAGTTTGTTTTTAAAAATCTTTTTTCTATTTCTCAATTTTTTGAAGCTCCAGAACCCGGTCGACGCTGGTGGAAAAAGGTACTCTCTCTCTCTCCCTCCCTCCCCCTCTCCTTTTCCCTCTCCCTTCTCTCCTCCTGTTCTCTTTATTTCTTGTTAACCTTTTTTCTCCTCATCAGGAATAAGCAAGGATGGCTGACCGACCTCTCTGTTATGTAGGGATAATGATAATAAAGATGTTATTTGTTCTAGGAATTTAGTATTAAATTGTTTTGTATGACACTGGTTGTGGTTGTTGGAGTGGAGGAAGGTATGTCTGTTATATGGGGTGGCGGGGGAATGGACAGTTGGAAAATAATGTTGATATGAATATGGCTATAAAAAAGGAAATACAAAATGGCTCACTTTTTGCCGGCCACCCCTACACATTTTCTTAGGCGAATGAAATGGGAAGTATGAATGATGTATGATTTATATAAGGGGTTGGGCTTTGACACTATTTCTGACATCCAGCATTTAGAAACATTGAATAGCTGGTACTCTGATATGCGCACTGCAGGAAGGAATATAATCAATGAAAGCTGTTACGTGGGTGCGCTTATCCCGAACGCATCAGAGGCTCCTAAGGTTTTTAGTTCCACATCCAGTCCCAATTACAGAGACATATTGCCTGGTACATCTTTCACTATGAAGGATAAAGGCACACAGGGTGCAGTTGAAGAGCATTGATCTATACCCAGGGTTATGCAATGGCAACACAAAATACTGCCACTGTCTACAGTGGGAGGTTACTCAAATGGCAACGACAAATGGCAGGGCACCACAGTGTCATGCCAGGCAGATGGACTGATCCAGTACAGCAGAGAAGCAATAGTCTGAGTAGAGACTCTGGGTGCGCAAATATGGTCCCAACACATCACAAGGCTGACATGGATTGCAACAATAAAGAAGCTAGAGCGATTACATAGAGCAATAGACTCAATGAAGGAACAGTTGCTGTTGGCGCAAATACACAGTGCAACCACACTCTTGTGATCCCTGATATGATGAAAGGTACGGCAGCCGTGATGGATTACTACTGGGTTTGTGGCCAACAAGCCTACTTGCACCTCCCACCCTCCAGGAGGGGCAAGCATTCACTGGCCACCCTGCACTCAGTGCTACTAGTAATCCTAGAAGAACACCTAAAGGGAGAAGAAATGCCTGTCAAGGTGCCAACAGCCACTCCAGCACCTAAAGAAGCTGAAAGAAGCTTGCAAATCACACAAGAATTTGGTATGCTGCCAGAAAAAGGACGATTTCAACAGCGGAGAAGAAAGAAGAGGTCGAACTACATATCAAAAGAATCTTCCGCACTTCTCAGAGGAACATTTGATGAGTATCGACTTTTTAGTCCAGCAGAGACTTTCTTTTCCTCTTTTCTGGCTCCTGGGGTACAAGCAGCTGCTGCACTTTTATACCTGTGGAGGATGCTGAGAATCGGTCACTATCCCAAGTCATCAAGGTGCTGCACAATCTAGGTGTTCAAATGAAGAAAGAAGGTGGAGTTCAGAACACGGATTTGCTATTGCCTGCCTTTGATTGGGTCCTGTCATGGCTGGAGGCAGCAGTAAAAATACTGGTTCCTGTTATCGTATTCTTCTTGGTCTTCTTCTACACGTGCCAATTGGGTCTCCGATGTTGTGTTCATATAGTCCCTAATGGTGTAAAGATGATGGTATCAATTGGGGGATCTAAAACACCTTGCCATACAATAAACAGCAAAACTCCAACTAATATTTCTGGGGTTGTAGATATGTCGGATGGGGATGAGTTTGTTACTGTAGAAGTAAAGAAAGAGGGGAATGTTCGGGAGGAGCTAGTGCCTTCCTTCATTCCCAAGCTTCCCAAGTTCTTTAGAATTAGGCAAGTCTTATTTTGATGGTTTATAGGCACTACAAAGAGACCAGGGCGGAGGGTGGCCACTAAATGAAGGTAGTTAGTATTTAAATATAAGGTGTAAATAACTATTGGATGAATACATTTGTAAATGGGGACAGAATATACCGTGCAGTAGCAGAGTTCTTTGCACCATCCTCATTTTCTGTAAAGATTAAACTTGTCATCCTTGCAAGATAAGACTCTTAGCCTTAATTCCCTAGAGGGGTGAACGTGATTGCGGTACCCATATAATTAAGGGGTACCCCTGAAAGTTGGGCTACCTTTCATCATTGTGAGCTGGGACAGGCAGTTGCTCATGCTGCGTCTGGGAGTAGAGAGGTAGGAAAAGGCCAGGGCACAGGGAGCGCATGGCGGGGAGAAGAGGAAGAGGAGAAGGTGAACATAAGCAATGCGTGCGCCCATCCCCAGGAACAGGCCCTCATCCTGGTCCCTCACTGACACCCATTTGGTGACCCTGTACTGCCTGAGCAGAGAGACCATTACTGAGCTGCTCAGTACAATATATGAGGACATAAAAAGCAGGATAAACATCCATACAGCTGTGCCCCCACTGCTCACACTTTACAATTCCTAGGCACTGGCACCTTCCAGCAATCTTTGGCCATGATGCACGGGATGGCACTGTCTATATAGATTCTGTGCAGTCCTTGCCCAGTTGCTGGATGCCCTTCTGTGGCATGTGCAACACCACATCGCACTGTCCACCACCCCAGGCTAGGTCAATGTCATGAAGGTAAAGTTCTATGCCATAGCCCAATTGCCTAATGTGATTGTAGCCCTGGACTGCACCCGTGTTGCATTGGTGTCCCCCAGGCCCATTAAGCAGTGTACCGGAATCACAAGCACTACCACTCCCTCAATGTGCAGGAGACCTGCGACGCCAGCCTCATCATCACCCTTGCTGTGCCCGCTACTGAGGTTCCACCCACGACTCCACGGTCTTATGGAACAGCACACTGCCAGGATACATGAAGAGGCAAAGGGGGCAGTGGACCTAGATGGTGGGTGAGTAAAACTGCCAGCACCTATACATTGTGAAGCACCTGACCAAACTGGGTGGTGTGGGGGTGGTTGAATAATGACACAAATCATGGCATGACAAGGAAATCCAAAACCAGTACCCAGCCAGCTCCTGCACTAATGGCAAGGTACAGCCCAAAGAGCATGCACATGTCGAACACACCTAGATGGGCATGCAATTCATTCCACACACATGACTAAAGGTACCACATTGTACACTCTCCCCCTCCTTCCATTCATTTCCCCCCATCTGATCTTCCTATTTCCGCTCATGCCCGGAATCTAAGAATCTACTTAGACTCTTACATTTCCTTTACTTACCACATTTCCCTTACTACTCGCTCATGTCGCTATCACCTCTTTAATAACCGTAAAGTCTGTTCCTCTCTCACTTTCCATGCTACCAAACTCTTAATCTCTTCCGTCATCTCTCCCTCCTTAAATCCCTCTACCACGCTGCCATCCGTAACTTTTGTCTTTTCTCACCCCAGGATTCCATCTCCAATTCACTTTCCAACCTAGGCTGGCTTCCCTTGCACTCCCAACTTAAATTCCACTTCCTTTGTCTTGTTTTTAACTCTCTTCATGACCTTGCCCCTCCTTACCTCTCCTCTCATCTCTCCTTCTATGCCCCCTCTCGCTCCCTACGCTCTGCTGATCTCTTTTTACTCTCTGCTCCCCCACCGCCTTGTGCCTCTGCTAGTTTCCTCTCCTTCCAGCTCCTTGCCACCCTACATTGGAATTCCAATCCTTTCACTATCCGGTCCATATCCACCTTCCGTTCCTCCTTAAAATCACTCCTTCACCCCCCTCCCTGACTTCACTCCCCTTCCTCCTCTTCTTTCTCCTCCCCACTCCATCTTCCTGTTCCTTTATCTTTCCCTGTCTCCCCTATGATCTCCACCCTCCCTACTACTCTCTATACTCCCTTTTCTCTTTCCCCCTTCCCATACCTCTCCTCTTCTCTTCCTTCCCAAATGCAAATTGTTCCACATGTTGTTTTTCTGGTTTGATTCATGTATATTTTATTGCTTCTATGGTCCATGTTTGATGTTTTTCTTGTTGTTAACTGTAAAGCGCTTTGGAGTAAAGCACTATATAAACAATAAAATACATTGCAACATGCATGATCTAAAGCAATAACAAAGTTCCACATTGCAGCACACAACAGCAACACTACCAGTGCCGCACCCATGTACCCATGTACATCCACCCTGCAATGCTGACCCACTACCCGCAGAAGAGTAGGGAATGCTGACAGGCAACCCAGAAAGCCACATGCACGAGAGCAATACCCAGCCACATGACAGCAACTAGCTACACATGTCACTGACAGACACATCACAATACATCAGCTGTGATGTAAGAGAGTGCATGTGATGCCAATACAATGCATGATACCAGTGTCACAGCATGCACAGATATTGCACAGGCACATGCCATGGGATGAAGCCCCATATGCATGCACATGATTACCACTGCCATGATGCTGTGTAAATCCACCCCGCACATATCACTGTGACTAATGTTTATTGCTCTCCCCATGCAGGTGACTCCTGATACCCACAGCTGCCTTGACTAATGATCCCTGTATGTGATCCACGTACACCGTACGACATAGCCTACAACCACGCACACAGCAGGACCCGTGTGTGCATTGAGGGCACCTTTGGACTCCTGGAAAACATGTTTTCACTGCCTAGATCGCACAGACGCAGCCCTTATGTACGGTCCAGAGAGAGATGGGAAAAATAGTGCTTGTGTGTGCCATGCTACACATCTGCATGAGGAGGAATTTGCCCCTCCCCCCTGATGTGAACATGCTACCTCCAGAACATGATAATGAAGTGCCTGAGGCAGGTGCCACACCAGGCAATGTCAGAGATGACGTGACGGATGGGAGACTGTCTCACCAGGCACTGATTGAACATTTCTTTTTAAGTCATTTTCCTTGCACAAGCCATACACCACTTCTGTAAATAAACTCCACAATGACACAACCAGGAATGGCCTTGCATTAATGTAATTCAACTGTTTCATTCTATGTGCCCTGACTATCCCTCCACCCTCTCCTACCACCAACTCCCCAGCACACTATCCCTCCTCCCCTTCCCATCACCAACTCCCCAGCACACTATCCCCCTGGCCCCTCTCACCACCAACTCCCCAGCACACTATCCCCCACCATCAATTGCCCAGCACACTATGCCCCATCCCCTCCCACTGCCAACTCCCCAGCACACTATCCCCCTCCCTCCACCAACTCCCCAGCACACTACCAATTCCCCAGCACACAATCCCCCCTCCCACCACCAACTGCCCAGCAAGGCCACTCATGGCACCCAGTGTCCCAGTGTTGTTCACAGTCAGGGCCTCTTCTCCTCCCACCGCCCCTGCCAGCCAGAGGTGATTTCGGGCGCTGAAGGCACTGCGATTGCTGTTGCGATGTGCCCTGTTTTGACCCCTCCGTGGGTGTCATGGAGGTGGATGGAACCGAGCTGGCCGCAGGTTCTGCAGTCGTTGCAGTTCATTGCCCTGCCGGATGGCTTCTGCAAGGGCAGATGCACTGTGTCAGTTCATGCACAGGTTGCGCATATAGCATCAGGGCAGACGTGTTGGCACTCGTCTTGGCCCTGTTGCACACCATCTGCCGCACTACCCTGCGCGTGGCCCCAGGAATACTATCCCTGATGGCCTCCAGGTGTGCATTGTGCATGTGCCCGATCTTTCCATCTGGCGCTGCCTGCGCTCCATCTCTCCAGCCTCTGGAGGATGGCGTTGCTGGGTGGTGTGTGCTGGATGGGAGTGGGGCTGTGGAATGTGTAAGGAAGGCGTGGTATCAATAAGTAACAGTAAGACAGACAAAAGTGACCACAGTTCAAGGGTGTTCATTGAACTTCAAAAAGAGTTTGAAAAATGCTCATCTAATCCTAAATCTAGAGATGGGACCAAGCTATGACCATCAAATAATAATAACGCAGTCCTAGTGGTGTTTTGTCAAAATAAAAGGTCCTATACTAATAAACCTATTGCCAATCCTTACAGCTAAATACAAATAGTGTGGGAAACAATATTATGCAAAAAGAAAGAAGTGCTCAAGAAATGATATGTCAGGATGTTCACGCCGTTGGCCTATCCTGCCCACGTTTTCAGCATGGGACAAGGCGGTACACTCGAGCTTAGCACAGTCTCTGGCTTCTCTAGCACAAGGGTGCAGTTCAAACATTAGCATCAGGGCCTTCTGTGCCCAAGTCTCTTTGCCTTTTTAAGTCTCTTCTTTCACAGTGCCTGATGCGATAAACAAACAATATTTTCCTTTCCTCTTTGGTTTTCATACATACTCAATTCCTCAGGTGATTCACTATCCACCTTGGAATCCCCCTCAGCTGGGCTCAGATCCCCTTTAACACAATGCTTGTCAGATTTCCACGTATCCAATTTCTTGGGTGATTCACGACTCACCCCGGATACCCCTCAGCTGGGCTCGGATCCATTTCAACACAATGTTCAATCAGTCTCCCTCCACCGGGCTCGGACATATTTTGATTCACTTTAACACAAACTTGCTTTATCTCAAAAGCTTTCAATTGATCTCCCTCCTTTGAGCTTGGACCAACTTTCTCTACTTTGTCATTTCAATTAGTCTCCCTCCTTTGGGCTCAGACTGACTTCATCTATGTCCCGGGAGGATAGCACAGCGGCAGCGTGCGCGTCTTGGAAGCAAGACGACACAAAGCAACAACTGGTTCGATCCCCGGGTCCGCGCTTAGAAACCTCCGAGTGTTTAAGCGCGTTATAAATACGTAACTAAGACAAAGAAAAATCTTAATCTGTGTTTCCTCTGTAACAGCGCCTCGATGCCTCATGGGCTGCAAGTGCGCTTAACAAATGCAAATAAATAAATATGTTGTCATCAACTTGCTTGGCAGCATCAACATCGAAGACTTTCGATTGTGCACAGGATTTTACTCAACCCATCGCAGGACCCCTTCGATGTACTGTTCTTTTGCCAATCTTTAACCTTTCTTAACTCTCAGTTGGATACCCTACAAAGACTTTCGAATGAGCACCCACGCGGTGCCGGACGACTCTGTCTGTTAACTTCAATAGAGACCGGTCTAGTATCAGTCTCCCAAATCACTGGTTGCGCCGACTTCACTGGCGCTGCTTTGTTGTAGGAGGCAAGGACAGAGGATGGAATAGTGAAGAAAAGGAGAAAAATGGTAGGGTCGACTGTATCCATCTAGAAATGTGATTTAAACTGTAAAAAATGTATGAATTATACTACATTAAAAGAGTGGTGATTAATAGAGCCCTCTGTACTCCTTGTGTTTCCACAGAACATAATCCAGAAATTGACCTAGAACCATAACTGAAAGGGATAAGAAAGGAAATCTAATAGCCTGGTGAAATCCACGAATAAGGAACAATTCAAATATTAATAATGTCTTGCATCTAATGTGTTGTTCTTCCCCTGAACAATTTCCTGTTAGTATGTTCGTTGGTTTTGAGGAATGAAACATGTCGGGTATGTTTGTTTGAGGAATTAAAGAATGGATGATTGGTGAACCATCAGTGAAAAATAATGGGGATATTAATAGACGGTAGTCTACAATAACAAAAAACCGTGACTGAATATCCCAATGTATGACTAAAAGCAGTAACTCAGTAGATCCAAAATGAATTGCCCTTGTGAGATGTATTATTGAAAATGTTTGTCTAACTAGAAATTTAACAATCTACAAAATAATAAGGAAAAAATTGAAAAAAACTTTTTCTTAAAACACAATGAAATATGTATATTTTTTATAAGTGAAACGAAATCTTTATATATACTTTTATATGAAAATAAAATTGTGATTTTTTTTTTGATACAAAATCCTTTGTAGTATGTCGAAATTTAATTGGGAAAAAAAGACATGCGTTTGTGGTCAATAACTATTTGAGTAGTGGAAATCAAGGGACCTTCTGCATATTGAATACTATATTGTGGGCAGTGTTGTAAAGAGGACTGTTGCAGTAAGGTCCAAGACAAAAATATATGTCAAAACCTCTAGTCTCCTAAATTTGTGCGGAGACAAGGACAGTACCACGGCGGCAAGCGATTCTCCCCGCCTTGACTATCGACGCAGGAGGGCTCCAGGTATCCCAGACACACAGTGCAGGACTCTTCAGCCCTGTTTCCTGGTCTTACATTTTCTATTCTCAAAGGTTCAAGAAAGTAACTGTTTCTCATTGAAAAGGTTAAGGACACTTTCCTCACTGCGATCCACTTCTGTTTTGCTGTCTTTCACCTTGTATTAAACTGCCATCTTGGAACTGATGCTTCCTTGGGTGCTTTGCCCTGCTCAGAGTGTGCTCTTGTGCTCTGCCTTGTCTCCATGTGGGGAAGTGTAATGGAAGTCAGGTGTGTGTGATGGTCAGTAATTGCCTGACCCTGCCTGACCGCTGTATTGGGACATGTCAGGTATACGGCTGGGGTGTTGGTCCGTTTTCTCTCATAGCAAGCTGTCCTTAAGAAAGTGTTTGTGTTGTGAAAGGGGGCCTGGGGGGCACAGTTCCTAAATATCCTACCTGGTAGGATGGGGTAAAGGTGTTATAGGGAAGGGGGTACTGCATCTCGCTATCTGGTGCCCCTCTCCCACTCCCTGAAGACCCCTCACCCAGATGATCCTCTCGCACTGGTCCACCCACAGGAACTGGATCCAAAAGCTATGGCTGTGTCCTGGCCACCTGGATGACAGATCCCCGGGGACTAGCGGATGAGATACCTTGAGGTTTCTCAAATACCATTCCCATATGCGATGTAGCCACACCTATTTCACAAGGAAACCGAGAGAGGAAATCTACGTTTCCTTGGTCTTTGCCTTTTCGGGGGTCCACATTGAAACAGTATGGTTGCAGGTCTAAGAACCATCACATAACTCGAGGGTTAGAATCTTTCCACTGGCTAATCCAAATGAATGGAGAATGATCTGTGACAAGTGTGAACTTCCTTCCTAGGAGGTAGTATCCAAGGTGGGTAATGGCCCACTTGACGACAGGGGCTTCTAATTCCAACACAGAGTAATCTTTTTCCAGTGGGAAGAGTTTGTGACTACTGAATAAGATAGGGTGTTCCAATCCATCACACATTTGTAACAAGACCACTCCTAACCCTGTAAGGGAGGCATCTGTTTGTAACACAGACTCCTTCGAGAAATCTACTACCTTTAGGATCAGGTTCTGGCACAGGGTTTGTTTTAGGTTGTTGTAACATACATCGTCCTCGTCAGGCCAATTAATTTTCTGGGGTTCGGGGTTCTTTAATTTGTCTGTCAGTCTAGCTGTCCTGTCCGAGAAGGTAGGGATAAACCTACAGTAATAACCCTCTGAGGTCTCCTTTAGTTTTAGGTGTAGGGGTATCTAGGGCGTCCTTTATTTCTCATGCTGAGCTTTGACACTACCATTCCCTACAAAGAAGCCAAGCTATTTGACGGCTGATTGAGCCAGCTTGCATTTGTAAGATTGGCAGTTAGGCTGGCTTCTTTGAGAGTTCTCATAATAGTAAAGAGATGGAAAAGATGGTCTTCCCAAGTTTTACTATAAATTACTATATGGTCAATGTAAGCCCCACAGAAATCAGAGTAGGGCTGTAATATTCTGTCCATAAGTCGTTGGAAAGTGGTGGGGGCCCTGTGTAAGCCAAGAGCGAGGACCTGGAACTGGAATAGTGCCAGGGGTATCGAGAAGGTTGTGTTTTCCTCATCAGGTCCATGCACTGGGACCTGCCAGTACCCCTTGGTTAAGACTAGGGTTGATAAAAAGGTGGCAGTCCCGTGTTTATTAATCAATTTGTTGCTGCACGGAATGGGATAGGCCTCGAAGTCTGAGATGGCATTACCTTGGTGGAAGTCTATGCAAAATCTCCAGGAATGGTCAGGTTTTGTGACCAATACTATAAGGGAGGACCATGGGCTTGAAGAGGGTTCGATGATATTCACCATTAGCAATTTATTCACTTCCTAAACCACTATCTGTTTACGTGCTTCCAGGAGTCTATATGGTTTCAGATGGACCACTTTTCCTTTGGATGTTCTGATATAGTGATAAGTGCCATGAACTCTTACTGGTTTCTCAGAGAATACATCGGGGAGCGTTGTAACTCAATCTTTTAAATCTTCTTGTTGTTGACTAGATAGCTCTTGGGGAATTAATTCAAAGTTATCTACTTCTCCTGGTACCAAACAGAATAGTATTGTGGCATTGGTGACGTAAGGATTTTCCTTCCACTCTTTTAAATGTTGTTGTCAGGAATCGGTCCTGGAAATTATGGGACGAATGGAGACACTAGTTTTTACATGTGCTCTGCTCTAGTCCTCACCCAAGATGGCTGTCGCCACTATAAAGGTCGGCTCCGCCTCCTCTGCCGGTGCGTTGTATCTGTGCTTTTTATTACGACGCTCCGTGCATTCTGTGCTACTCTTTGCCTTCATTGTTCCTCGCTTTGATCTAGCCTTTCTTCGTGTTTCCCTTTCTTTACAAGGCTTCCACTTTCTGACGTCCAAGTCAGCTTCCTCGCTTTGCTTCCGTTTTTCTACGGTCCCTCCGCCGTTTGGTTTTGGTTTGTTTCCTTCCTACTTGGCGTGCTTCAGCCTTTCCTAACCTCTGCTAACCGTTTTATGGGCTTTGTTTCATTCCGCTACGCTACGCTACTCCTCCTCTTTGATCCTCTCCTCGGTTTCCGGCATTAAGCCCTCTCTTGCCTTCCCTTTCTGACCGTATCTTATTGCTGTAGAATTTCTCTGTAATACTTTCTTTGTTCTATTTCCAACCCTTTGTTGTATCCTCGCTAGTTATACTTGCATTTGCTGCCTATCTGTTCTGAGCTGGGGTTAGTCCGGGGTATCCCTTCTATCTGTAACACCCGGACTGGGTCTTTGTTTCTACAACTGTCCTTACTCAGTTTGTTTTTCTTTACTTTTTGCTGTTTATCTCCTAATCCTTTGGCCTAAGTCAGGTTCTTTCTTATCATTCGGAACTTGTTAATACTTACCTGGAATGTGATTGGAGTTAGCTATTCCTACTTGCCTCAGCTGGATACTGCTCTCCCAAGACCGCTGTCTTCGAACCGTCTTCACAAATCCCTTCCTGCATACGAACTCTCCAGGGTTTTTTCTGCCATCCGGCTTTTTCCCTAAAATTGGAGGCTGGCCCCCTGGGAGTCCCAAAGGACAAATTCCCATCTCTGTCAACGTGGCCTCCGGTGGGGTCAGACCTTACTTACACGAACAGAAGATCAAGAAGGCTAAGGAAAGGACCCCAACCAAGAAGTTGAGCCGCCTGAAGGCGAATATCGCTTCCAAGGACACTACTGCTGAAGGCTCAGGTGAGGAGTTAGAGGAGGTTGAGCTGAGTCTGACAGTTTTATGTGGTACAGATGTGTCTTTTGTTTCCTGTCAGTTTGGGCAATCTTATACGTAGAGGTTCGTGTTCATTCCAATATCTCATACGGCCCATGCCACTGTGAGACAAGTTTGTTTTTCGAGGTAGGTAGGAGGACTAATAACTTTTGTCCTATTGAAAATGATCTTAAATTTATCATTAAGTTTATCATTTTGTCATAGGCGGACTTTTGTTGTGCCTGGGCTTTTTCCATATGAGTATAGACTAGATTTTGAACAAGTTTCATATGCTCTCGCAATCTGGTAGCTGTTTGCAAAAGGGGAATGGGTGCCTCTTCTCTTTCTTCCCAGGTCTCCTACAGCATATCCAGGACATCTCTAGGTTCTCTCCCATAACGTAGGTCAAAAGGATAGAATCCAGTGGATGCCTGAGGGGTTTTCCTTACTGCAAATAGTGCCATGGGGATCATGCGGTCCGAGTCCTTCCCGTCCTTATCTACCAATTTTCTTAGGATAATTTTGAGTGTTTTATTGAATCTTTCTAACAATCCGTCTGTTTGGGGATGGTAAACGGAGGTTCTTAAGGTAGCATATGGAGCAAATCGTTGACATCCTGCTCTGGTGTCATGGCACACCCGTTGCATTGAGGGCTCTTGTGGGGTTGTGCCCCTTCTCCGTGCTGTGGAACTGGGCTGCTGTCCCCCTGTGACTGCACTGTGGCTCTTGCAGAAGAGGTGTGCCCTCTGTGCAGGGCACTGGAGCTGCAGGAGTGAGTGGGTGCAGTGGTTCGGCAGGTGCTCCTGGTGGCCGGTGGTGATTTCGTGGGGCCTGCGGTGGTACCTGCGCCTTGGCGGACGGTGGTGCCTTGCAGAGGTCCATGTGCCGAGGCGTAGCCAGTGTGCCCCTCTGTGGGGTGGTGGTGGTGGCTTTCTTTGAGGTCCTGGAGGCACCACATCCAGATGGCCCTGACCCCTCATTCCCTGATGCCTCTGGTGATGCATGATTGCCTGTAGGGGACATGGGAAATTCTGTCAGGTATGGTTTAACCACGTGCGTTCGCATGCAAGACACATTTGCAATGGAACAGATTGGGACCCTACACATTTTGACAGATGGGCATGGTTGGTCTGGGTACACTGCATGGCCTATGGCATGTGTGTGGGGATGGCAGGGTGTCCATGCTAGGTTTGCTGATGTGTGCATGCATGCATGTGGTCATTCACAGCCCCTTACCCACTCCTCGAGGTGGCACACACCTTGTGGGTATGTGTTTGGTGTCTTCATCCATGGCACTTCAAAAGTAAACAAAGTAGACCTAAGCATCTGTCGAGGGGGCACCACTGTATTGCTTAGTGAGCATTCACATTGTTCAGTTGTGATTATTATTATACTCAAATACAGTGATATAACTTCTGGTGCAAGAGGGGTATTGTCTCCTGGCCCAAGGAAACCGATTAAAAAATACACCCAAATACCATAGCTCTATAAGGCGCTGCTGTGCAGCCAGCAGTGTTGTGCAGTGGGGTACTGTGATTGGCTGGCTGCGCCCATGTTGTTGTAGAGGGACATGTACTTCCATGTGGGTCGTCTGCCATGCCAACATGGGCAGGCCAACTGGGCCTGCAACTTGTTAGTGTGACTGCGGCACGGTGTCGTGGTTACTCGCCCACCACATTCCCTCTGGCACAGGGTGTACCAGCAGGGGTGTGGTGTGCATGGCACTTAGATTGGAACTTGTCACCCCTTCACACTGCTGTGACACTCAGGGGGTGCCCTTGTTGCCCTACAACCGTAGCTGCTGTTGAGGGGGGCTTGTGTGGCACCCCATCACTTCGCCCTGACAGGCATGTCCAGCTGCTGGGTCTACTGACATGTGTCCCTGTCCACTGGGGCATCTTGTGCTAGGCTGACATTAGTGCATGGAACTTGTGCTGGGGGGTTTGACTTACCTTCTGCCTCCTCGCTGATGGCACCCACATCCGCACTTCCAACTCCCTCAAAGTCCTCCATGTCTAGGACTGTGCTGCACTTATCCTCCCAGGGTGTCAGGGCAAGTGGTCCCACAGTCCCACCTCCAGTTGTAAGGAACTCCTGGTGGTATTGGAACAGGAGTCCTCGCACCCTGATCCTGAGATCATTCCAGCACTTCCTGCAGTCCTCGCCATCACGTGGAACACTGGACACCGCTGTCCCCTTCTGGCTGATGGTGTGGCAGATGGTTGCTCTGTGCTTGGCTAGTGTATTCCTGTGGCTGCTGCCGTACGGTTCCTCACTATATGCCACCACATCATCAGTGAGGACCACCAATTTTCCCTCATTAGACGTTGGCTTCCGTAAAATAATTTTCAGCAACCTTGCCTCAGGTTCTCTCCTGAGACATTTTGGATTTATTGCTGGTCCAGATGGCTGCAGGAAGATGAGATATTTAATGGATTGTGTTTTTCAAAATGGCCACCCTGATACTTCCTGTTCTAGCGATGACACAATAGTGCCAGGTTTGCTGGCCGTAGCGCTATTAGCACCGGTTTTAAGGCAGTAGCACTTATGTCGGCACAATTACCGCTGGGTGCTTATAGCATTACCGCCAGAGTCGGGGGTGCATGCACGCCAGGTTGTAATATGGCACTAATTGTGCTGCACGACTCGGTGGTAACACTAATTGCGCCCGGCAGTAATTTCGCCAATTTAATGCCCAACTCATGATGAGGCCCATACTACTTTATATTCTAAGGTTTTGTTTTGTATTGCGTTTCTAACACCTTTGTTTTCAACATATCGGTTCTCTAACCGATGGCTACTTACCCGGTTCTTTTCATTCACTTGCTTTACTATTCTACAGTATTCTGAAATTGATCTAACTCTAATCTAAAATGTCAAGTGCAAGTGCTTTTAGCAGAACACACCTAAGTGAATGTATAAATAATACCAGTGAATATTTTAGTGTGCTACTTACCTGGGGTTTTTCATCGCTATGAGTTTGTCTAAACCATATTTTATACATTCAGTCTTACGTGCATTAGTAAGTATGCTCTGGGTGTGCTTAACTGAACCTTTCACCATGCTCACACTTCCTCGGTCTAAGCCTTGCTGCTCTGTCATACTACCCAGATAGAGTTTGGCTAGACACTGGTGTCTTTACCTCTTCACCAGAAGATGGTGGCCCCTCAGAATCTGTCCACAGGGTGGATTCTCAAAATCCACCTTAACAGGTGTGGTGGGTCGGAAGAAGGAGACAGACTCTTTAAGGACATTCTAAATCATTGTATTCAAATGATAAGAAAAGAGTCTATGGGCCTCATTACAACTCTGGCGGAAGCCGTGCCGGTAAAACTGGACTTACTTTACATTACCACCTTAACAACTACAGTTTACCACCCCCAAATGGACAGATTGGTAGAGAGATGTAGCAAGACCCTTAAAATGATTTTGAGAAAATTGGTAGATGAGGATGGGAAGGACTGGGATCGCATGACTCCTCAGGCATCCACTGGATTCTCTCCTTTTGAACTATTTTAAGGTAGAGAACTGTAACGCTCACCTGATTCCCACGGAGGCGCTGGTCTTGGCAGGAAGGTGTCGAAAAGTGATGTGCAGGACTCGATTGGCTTCTGGGGTCGAACCTCTTCTCACTGTGTGTCGAACTCGAAGGGTGAGGTTTCTGCAGGTGAAAGAATATGGGGGTTAAGGGTCTGGGTTGTTGAATGTCCCTCTCCCTCTCTTCCTAGCTTCTCCGTAGAGCCCCCAGGTCAATGTGCTCACCTTAGATAGGTGAATGCTGGACTCTCCATCTGCGTCTGGTGCAGGGTGCCGTTGCCAGTTCCTTCACTGGTGAAACATAGGCCTCTTGAACTCAGAGGATCGTTACCGTCGTTAACTGCACGAGCGGTGAGTTTCCGGACACCTTTTTAGTCTTTATAGTCTTTAGGTGCGTGGCACGTTAATATTGAACAGGACTCTGTATAATGCTTTTCCCTTTTTGTCTTGCAGGACTCTGGAGATGGAAGATGGAGTGAAGCGCCTGGAAATGAGTAAGTAAATGCAAGCGCTCAAACTGTCTTTTTCCCTTGCTGCTTAGTTCGTGCTGAAGAGACGCCGGAGTATTTGCAGGCGTTCTATTGTGACGAGCGCGATGGGCGTAAGTAAATACCTGTCTAATGTCTCTTCTTTTGTTTTCACAGGCGGCGATGCAGCGTGAAGAAATCCGGAATTCGCGGAGTGCCGGTAAGTAATAACAATGCTTTTGTCTTCACAGGCGGAGGTGCAGCGTGAAGAAATCCGGAATTCGCGGAGTGCCGGTAAGTAATAACAATGCTTTTGTCTTCACAGGCGGAGGTGCAGCGTGAAGAAATGGCCGCAGCTGATGGATCAGGTGAGTAAGCACTGCATGTAAAGGTTGCCTTGCTAACCTGTTGTTTCTTGTCTTTGCAGGTGCTGTTGTTGACTGGATACAGGAATGGTAAGTATAATTCTTGCAGGTTCAGGATCGAAAGAAGAAAGGCTGGAACAGACTCAGTGAGCGTTCTGCTGCAGATGCAGAATAACGCGAAGCACGTTTCATCTATCGGGTGTGGTTTAAATAGCCTTGGAGTGATGAGGCGTCTTCCTCCACGGCCCCGCCTAGGTAAGAAAAGAGTTCCAGTTCCAGAAGAGTTCCAGTGCTGTATCCAGGGAGTGGAGCTTGCCCCACCCAGGTAAGAAAGTAGTTCCTGTTCACAGAGGACTTCTAAGTGGCTGGTAAGTAAGCAGCATGGTCTGCTGCAGGTAAGTCCACCCAAGCATCTTCATACATAATATGAGCCTGGCGCTTCCAGTGCCGGGACCGATGACTTTGATGAGCCTGGTGCCACCGGCGCCAGGACAAGGTCCAAAAGGTCCCAGTGGGGACCGGCTGGTGCCTAAGATAACGGTTAGGGGCCTTCTTCCAAGGATGTTGGGCTGTTCCTGACTCCTTGGAAGCAGTGATCATGACAGTACCCCCCCTCAAGGCCCCTCCCAAGCGTGTCTTCTCCGGGGGTTTTGGCTTGTCGGGGTGATTCAAATGGAATTTCTTGACCAGACGAGGTGCGTGGACATGTTCTGAGGGTTCCCAAGACCTTTCCTGGGGGCCGTATCCTTTCCAATCAACCAGGTAATATAATTTAGATTTGGAGATTTTGGAGTCTAGGATGTTCTTTACTTCGAACTCAATTTCTCCATCTACTAAAACAGGTTCTGGGAGTTCGGTCAATCGGGTTCCTGGTTGTACTGGTTTTAGTAAGGAGACATGGAATACTGGATGTATTTTCATATGCGAAGGCAATTCCAATTTAACTGCCACTGGATTAATTATGGCAGAGATAAGAAAGGGTCCAAGGTATCTCGGGATAAAAGTGCAGGGTCCTTTTAGAGGTAGGTGCTTAGTGGATAACCAGACCTGATCTCCCACTGCGCAGTGAGGGGCCTCTTTACGGTGCTGATCTGCTCCTTTCTTGAATTGAGCTTTAGCTCTTTGCAGATGGTCAGTGGCTTCCTTAAAAGCACGAGTGATCTCTGAGTGCAATTGATCCACAGCAGGTGCCTCGAATTCTTGGGGAGGATCCAGGTTAGAGGTTCTAGGATGGTGTCCGTATAATAAGAAGAAGGGAGTCTTTCCGGTTCCAGAATGAGTCGAATTGTTATAAGCGTATTCAGCAATCCAAAGAATGTCCTTCCAAGGGTTTTCAGTTTGTTGGAGCATGCAACGTAGATATTGCTCTAGAGTTTGATTTGTCCTCTCGGTTTGTCCGTCAGTCTGGGGATGGTGACTGGTAGAAAGTCTCACATCTATTTGGGCTAAACGACAGCAACTTCGCCAAAAGTGGGAGATGAATTGACTTCCCCTATCGGAAACCAAAACCGAGGGAAAACCGTCTAACCGAACGATGTTTTCTAAGAATTCTCGGGCCAATACTGAAGCTGAAGGTAGGCCCGTCAGGGGAATGAAGTGAGCCATCTTGGAGAATAGATCCACGACTACTAAAATGGTATTATACCCTGAGCATGGAGGTAAGTCCGTGATGAAATCCATGGACAGGGTATGCCATGGACAGGGAGGGATGTCTAGTGGGTGTAAGAGGCCGGCTGGTTTCTCCTTCAGACTTTTATTTTGGGCGCATACACCGCAAGAGATTACAAAGTCTCTAATATCCTTTTTCCATGATGGCCACCAGAAATGTCTTTTGACCTTTTCCATGGTTTTGTTTATTACCGGGTGACCCTCCATTAGTGAATCGTGATAACAGGAGATTACCTGTCTTTGTATCTTCTCACTGGGCAAGTACAATCGTCCTCGGAAAAAAGGTAGGTCTTGATCCACTGAAAATTCTTTTCCCCTTAATTGCCAGTCCTGTAAGTCGGCCGGAGTTAGAAGTGATTTGACTGTGGTCTTGATGTCTTCAAAGGATTGAGCGCTGACCAAACCCAAAATCCTTTGTTCAGGGATTATGGGTATTGGTTCTGGATTCGTCAAATGTTCATCTATTCCCATCCGGGAAAGGGCATCTGCTTTTCCATTTTTACTGCCAGGTCGATAAGTAATTATAAAATCAAATTCCGCCAAAAACAGAGCCCAGCGAAGCTGCCTGGAAGACTGAGCTTTGGCCGTCTTCAGATACTGTAAGTTGCGGTGATCAGTCATTACGGTGACTGTGTGTCTGGCTCCCAAAAGATAATGCCGCCAGGCTTTAAAGGCCGATCTGATAGCTAAAAGTTCCTTGTCTGTAATTGAATAGTTGATCTCGGGAGCCGAGAATTTGCGGGACCAAAAGGCTACAGGATGTAATTGATGTGTGACCGGATCTCTTTGTGATAAAACTGCCCCCATAGCAATACTTGAAGCATCTGTTTCTACGATGTAGGGGAGTTCTGGACGAGGATGTTTTAGAACAGGTGCAGAAATGAATTTAGTTTTTAAGTCCTGAAAAGCTTGTTCCGCCTCAGTAGACCACTCAAAACGTTTGTTTTTCTTTAACAGAGCAGTGATGGGCTGGACTATTCGAGAGAATTCAGGAATGAATCTGCGGTAAAAATTAGCGAAGCCTAACATGCTTCGGACTCCCTTTATAGAGGTTGGTGAAGGCCACTTGATAATTGCATCGACTTTCTTTGAATCCATATGGACTCCGTTGGGTGACAATATGAATCCCAGGAACTCAACTTCAGTTACATTAAAAACGCATTTTTCGAGTTTAGCAAAAAGGTTATGTTGACGTAGTCTCTTGAGGACCTCTCTAACATGTTTCCGATGTTCTTCTTTAGATGATGAATAGACGAGGATGTCATCAATGTAGACAACAACACACACATCTATGAGTTCTCTAAGGACATCATTCATAAAATACTGGAAGGCGGCAGGAGCGTTGCAAAGTCCAAAGGGCATAACTTGATATTCAAACAGCCCATACTTGGTGCGGAAGGCCGTCTTCCATTCATCGCCCTCTTTTATTCGTACCAAGTGGTAGGCTCCTCTGAGATCCAACTTTGTATATATACATGCGTCTTTGACTTGGTCCAGGAGTTCAGGGATCAAAGGTAACGGGTATCTGTTTTTAACGGTGATTTGATTCAGGGCGCGGTAATCTATACAAGTCCTAAGGTCTCCTTCCTTTTTCGGAACGAAGAACAAAGCCGAGGAAGCTGGAGATTTTGAAGGACGGATAAACCCGTTGGCTAGGTATTGGTCCAGATATTGTGTGAGGTGAAGATTCTCTGGCTCGGCGAGGGCATAAATCCTAATGCAAGGAGGAGTTGTTCCGGGTATCAGATTATATTTGACAGTCGTAAGACCTATGAGGAGGCAGGGTGTTAGCTTGATCCTTCCGAAAGACGTCTTGGAATTCCTGGTATTCGGGAGGTAATTTGGGAACCTCAGAAGAGATTGCCGCCAGTGAAACATCAGGCCGAGGATAACAAGTGGTAAAACATTCTGGAAACTGAACCGTCTTTGCTCGCCAATCAATCTGAGGATTGTAATTCTCTAACCAAGGGATTCCCAGAATTATCTGGAACTGAGGGGCCTTGATCACATCGAACACGATTTTCTCCTGGTGTCCATCTTGGCTCACTAGCGTCACTTCTTGGGTGGCGTGCGTTACTGGTCCGGAGGCTATCTCCGTGCCATCCACTGTAGTAATGACGTCTTTTACTGCCTTAGGGACAAGGGGTAGGTTCATCCTTGATACCATTTCACGGTCCACATAATTACTGATTGCTCCGCTGTCGATGTAAGCTTCAATTGCATGCAAACGATCCGGACGATCAGGACTAATGAGGACCATGGGCACCACGAAATGCGAGGTCACGGGACAGATCTTAACGCTCGGCAAGAGGACCTCTACACTTGTCGGGCTAGGTCGTTTCCCTGCTCAGAATTTGTGGTACAGGTATCTGCGGCTCCTACAGCCTTCTTAGCTGGTTTCACTGGACAGTCTCGAAGAAAATGCCCTGAGTTTCCGCAATAGAGGCATAATTGCAGCTGTCTTCTTCTTTCCCGCTCCTTTTGGGTTAAAGGTCCTTTCATGCCCCCTATTTGCATGGGTTCCACAGTGTCAGCTCCCCTAGTAGAGGTCTGTGGTTTAGAAAACACTCGGGTATCAAATTTGGAACGATCAGCCTTCCTGTTCTGTAATCTGTGGTCCAATTGGACAACTAAGTCAATATAGTCTGAGCATTCTTGTGGAGGATTCACAACTTGAGCTAACACATCCTTGAGCTCTCCACGCAAGCCTCGGTAGAAAAGCGTTATTCTCTTATCCTCGGGCCATTGAGTTTCCACTATAAGTCTGTTGAATGAGGCTATATAAGTCAAGAGGTCTTGATTACCCTGTCGTAATGAAAGAAGTTCATTGTCCAAGGCCTGCCCTTGTGCATGTCTTGCGAACAGTTTCTCCATGCTGGACTGGAAGGCCTGGAAATCATGTAAAACCGGATCATCCTGGGTGACTAAAGGGATCGACCAATCTGCTGCGCTACCACTGAGATAAGAAAGCACGGAAGCCACCTTGGTCTGATCTGTTGGGAATGCAGCTGGTCGACATAAGAAGTGTAGGCGGCACTGGTTGATGAACACTGCAAATTTCTTTGGGTCACCAGAAAAGCGCTCGGGCGGAGCCAATGGCACATTACCGGGTAAATTGATTTGCACTGGATTGAAAGATGATGCAGAAGGATAACTTCCTCCTGGAGCGGGCAAAGGTGTCTGTCCTGCCTGCGTTTGTAGCAATTGCCTAGCGAGGTCCTCTGTTCGCTCCTTGGAAATTATCAGCTCTCTTCTTAGAGAGTTTGTTTCCTGACGAGCTGCATGTACTTCTGCTCTTAATTCCCCGAGCAACTGGGCTAATTGATCAGTGTCTGAGGTTTCCATTGCGCCTGGGTAGGAGTTTTGCGGTGGGCTTCGCGTTCTGTAACGCTCACCTGATTCCCACGGAGGCGCTGGTCTTGGCAGGAAGGTGTCTGCGACTCGAAAAGTGATGTGCAGGACTCGATTGGCTTCTGGGGTCGAACCTCTTCTCACTGTGTGTCGAACTCGAAGGGTGAGGTTTCTGCAGGTGAAAGAATATGGGGGTTAAGGGTCTGGGTTGTTGAATGTCCCTCTCCCTCTCCCTCTCTTCCTAGCTTCTCCGTAGAGCCCCCAGGTCAACGTGCTCACCTTAGATAGGTGAATGCTGGACTCTCCATCTGCGTCTGGTGCAGGGTGCCGTTGCCAGTTCCTTCACTGGTGAAACATAGGCCTCTTGAACTCAGAGGATCGTTACCGTCGTTAACTGCATGAGCGGTGAGTTTCCGGACACCTTTTTAGTCTTTATAGTCTTTAGGTGCGTGGCACGTTAATATTGAACAGGACTCTGTATAATGCTTTCCCTTTTTGTCTTGCAGGACTCTGGAGATGGAAGATGGAGTGAAGCGCCTGGAAATGAGTAAGTAAATGCAAGCGCTCAAACTGTCTTTTTCCCTTGCTGCTTAGTTCGTGAGGAAGAGACGCCGGAGTATTTGCAGGCGTTCTATTGTGACGAGCGCGATGGGCGTAAGTAAATACCTGTCTAATGTCTCTTCTTTTGTTTTCACAGGCGGCGATGCAGCGTGAAGAAATCTGGAATTCGCGGAGTGCCGGTAAGTAATAACAATGCTTTTGTCTTCACAGGCGGAGGTGCAGCGTGAAGAAATCCGGAATTCGCGGAGTGCCGGTAAGTAATAACAATGCTTTTGTCTTCACAGGAGGAGGTGCAGCGTGAAGAAATGGCCGCAGCCGATGGATCAGGTGAGTAAGCACTGCGTGTAAAGGTTGCCTTGCTAACCTGTTGTTTCTTGTCTTTGCAGGTGCTGTTGTTGACTGGATACAGGAATGGTAAGTATAATTCTTGCAGGTTCAGGATCGAAAGAAGAAAGGCTGGAACAGACTCGGTGAGCGTTCTGCTGCAGATGCAGAATAACGCGAAGCACGTTTCATCTATCGGGTTTGGTTTAAATAGCCTTGGAGTGATGAGGCGTCTTCCTCCACGGCCCCGCCTAGGTAAGAAAAGAGTTCCAGTTCCAGAAGAGTTCCAGTGCTGTATCCAGGGAGTGGAGCTTGCCCCACCCAGGTAAGAAAGTAGTTCCTGTTCACAGAGGACTTCTAAGTGGCTGGTAAGTAAGCAGCATGGTCTGCTGCAGGTAAGCCCACCCAAGCATCTTCATACATAATATGAGCCCGGCGCTTCCAGTGCCGGGACCGATGACTTTGATGAGCCTGGTGCCACCGGCGCCAGGACAAGGTCCAAAAGGTCCCAGTGGGGACCGGCTGGTGCCTAAGATAACGGTTAGGGGCCTGCTTCCAAGGATGTTGGGCTGTTCCTGACTCCTTGGAAGCAGTGATCATGACAAGAACCAAGAGATGTCTTGGACATGCTCCGGGAGACCTGGGAAGAGAGAGAAGAGGCACCTATTCCCCTCTCACAAACAGCCACCTGATTACGAGAGCACATGAAACTCGTCCGGAGTCTAGTCCATACTCATTGGAGAAAGCACAACAGAAGTCCACCTACGACAAGATGCTGAATTTAAGATCTTTTTCAGTAGGACAGAAGGTATAAACTTGTCTCAAAGTGGCATGGCCATGAGAAGTGCTAGAGCAAACAGGAATCTGTACCTATAAGATATCCCAGCCAGATAGAAAGCAAAAGACTCAACTTTACTACATAAATCTCCTAGGGGAGTGGAAAGAAAATCCTTCTGCTACCACCTCCTCGATATTGGGGGTCATTACGACCTGGGCGGTAAGGGATTACCGGCACCGGTAAGGAGACCAGTGCTGGTAATCCCTTACCGCGCTATTCCAAGGTCCCCTGGCAGGGACCGTAAGGAACGTGTGGTCTGACCACACGTCCATTACGGGTCCCACTAAGGGACCAGGGCGCTAATAACGGGCTTGCAAGTCGCGAGGCTGTTATTAGCACCCTCCCCATTCCCATTTGAGCCCTATAAGGGCTCAAATGGGAATGGGGAATGGCTTGTTCAATGAGGACTTACCGGTCCCGCCAGGGTCGGACTACACCGGTAAGTCCCCATTGAACAACACCAGACTCGGTCACGGTATGGAAGGCAGTCATGGTGCTAATAGCACCATGGATACCGCCTATCTCGTAATGACCCCCATTGTCTTGTTTTATACCGGAGGAGATAGATAACACTGAACTTATGCCCCAAGAACTATCTAGAAAAAACCCAGATTTGAACGACCTTATTAAGGCATTCCCCCATGTATTCTGCAAGAAACCAGGAAGAGTAGATGGTACTTATCATTTTATCAGGACTCCAAAGGGAAAAGTGGTCAATTTTAAACCATATAGACTCCCAGAAGCACAAAAAGATATAGAGGTTCAGTAAGTGGATAAAATGGCCAGAAAAATGTAAATCCCCATTCCAATTTAAGTCCCATAGGACTCAATGGGGATGAGGGAAGAACCGGCACCGTTAATAACGGTGCCAGTGCTTCCAGAAAGTCTGCGGGCGAGATGGCAGCCGCCCGCAGACTCAGAGTATGCCGGTCCAGCAACAACGGTGCCTGTAGGCTTACTGGCACTGTTGTTACTGGACCGGCATGCTCGTAATGAGGACCTATGTTTCCCTATTTCTGTACCGAGTTCCCTACTATCTAAAGGAGCTTAAGATGCTCGCCTGTCGACAGTGTGAGAAACCAGAGGTTGCCTCACCAGCTAGTCCCCAGGGATCTCTCTCTCTCTCAGGGGGCCAGGGCACAGCCATCGCCTTTTGATACAGACCCTGGACGTGGACCAGTGCAGGAGGATCACCTGGGTCAGGGTTATTTGGGGAGTAGGGGTCAGATAGCCAATGGTGAGACACGGTTTTCCCTCTTATTTTGTTTATCCAATCCACCTTATGTGTTAGGATGCTCTAAGGTCCCAACTCCCCACCCCTTTTTACACAAACCCTGGGCTGAGGAAGAGGGTGACTGTGAGTAACCAGACTCAGTCTCTTACATCGCACTGGACACGTCCCGTTAATCAGGTCAGGCAAAGTCAAGCACTTTACACTAAGTGCATACACCTGACCTGATACTAGTTAACTCTACTCACAGGAATAATAGGCAGAACCCAAAGACACACTCTCAGCAAGGTGGAACACGAATAAGAGCAGAACTTTCGGGACGAAGGAAAACCTACAGGAGCAGAGTGACAGATTAAGGGGCGAGAGCAGCGGGTCAAAAACCGTAGGAGTTCCCTACCAGAGGTCGTTGACTATAACAGGCTGCGGAAAACACTTAGAGAAGGCCAGATCCCCCAAGTGACGATTGCATTGTGTTTCAGGGACGCCAGCAACCCTCCCAGGTGAACGGCAGAGTTGGGGAGGCGAGGCCAAGCCAGTGATACTAACCTTGACTCGTGAATTGGGAATCGCAAACCAAGAAAAAGACGCACACAGCCGGTGAGTCGGCAAGCGACCTGATAGACTGGTATGTCTTAAAATTTGAAATAGCAACATTTTATCACAACACAAATGAAGGCTGGACGCGAGTGAGTGAGACGCGAGGAAATGCAGACATGTGAATGAGCTTTGAATTAAAAGATAGCTGCAAAATCACTTATTCTAAGTACTGGAGTGGTCAGGCAAAAGGAAGTAGCCCACTCGAAGGTCTCAGTGAAAAGTAAATTGTTCGAAGTGAGAAAACGAAAGAACAGCAACATTGAAATAACGAGTTTTAACTCCTAGAGAAGGGAGAGTAAAAACTGAACTGTAAACTTTGAGTCGAAGTGTTCCTGCATGGGTCTGAAAGGTAAAGCATGCACATTCGAAAGTCTTTGACATCCGAAAGTGGTCTGAGCCTGACAGAAGGAGACCCCACTTCAAATAAGCTTGGGGAAGGAAGCCCCCTGACAAGTTTGTGTTGAACTTTTTCATTAGAGGTCTGAGCCCGGCTGAGGGGGACCTACGAGAACTGTGCGGTGAAAGGTCTGAGCCCGACAGAGGGGGACTTTTGTGAACTTTTTGGTTGAAACATTATTTTGAAATCGAGAAAAGAAACTTAAACGTGGAAGGCCAGACGGGCCTCAATCCATGTTCTGGAAAGGTTTATTGTATTGGAAACCGAGACAGAGTGTGTCACCCTGTGTGCAGGAACAGTTTACTCTGTGAGGTGTAACGTGGGGAGGACAGCTGGATCAATCACCTTTATACATTTGTAGACTGACTTTTTCTTTTCGCATACATTTCTCCTTTTTACACTTTTTTGTACAAGAGATAGGGCAGTGTAAGAAACTTCAAAGTGTCTCACCCATTAGTTCCCGGGGATCTTTCATCCAGGTAGCCAGGACACGGCCATCGCTATTGGATCCAGTTCCTGAGGGTGGATTATTGGGGGAGGATCACCTGGATGACAGGTCCTCAGGGAGTGGAAGTGGGACACCAAAGGGTGAGATGCGGTATCCCTTTCCTCATGACACCTTTTCCTCATCGTGTCCGTTAGGATATTTAGAAAATCTACCTCCTCCGCCCCCTTTTCCGCGTGAACTACAATGGACCAATACCCAAGCCGTTTATCTGACATGTCCCAACACAAGGGTCAGGCAATTACCGAAAACTACACATACCCGACTACGCTTTCCCTTCCCCCATTGGGATAAAAGGCAGAGCACACAAGCACACTCTGAACAAGGCTGAACACACAAGGAAGCAGCCATTCCATGACGGCAGTTCAAATGGAGGAGAAAGGCGGTGAGACCTGAAAGGAGGTCAAGGAGGAAATTGCCTTGGCCCTTTTCAAGCCAGATCCGCAAAGCCTCAGATGAAAGATACGTAAGACCGGGAATCACAGCTGACAGGTGGTGCAACGGATTTCAGCGGTACATGGCCCCCTCCTGCACTGATTGCCAGGGCAGAAAGGTGTGGTGGCCATCGAGGTACCGTCCTTGACTCCAGTGGGAAAAAGAACAGAGCGAGTTCAACACAACCTATCAATCGGAAGCACCTGATAGTAATACTGGCTTGTGTTAAGCTCAAGGTTGCAGTAGCAGCCGTAAAAAGATAAAATAGACAAAGGTCGTCTGTGGACAAACTTGGTACCAGAATCAGAGTGGTCCAGCACCACGTGGGTGCTCAGTCAAAGGTCTCTGGATGGTACCCACCCTTTTCCAGAACAAAGACTGTGTTGAACATTGTGAGCAGAAGAAATCACAAATACTAAAAGGCCATAAGGAAGTCCGTGCTATAAGGTGTTGGTCATACAAAGGTTAAGTCAAATCCTTTGTACAATCCAGGTCCTTGACACATTGCAGATCTTTTTGGTTGCTGCAAGTTGGCGTTTGCACCCAGCTGAGGGGAACGCCATGCGAACTGTGATGGTAAAATGTCCATCGGCTAACAAAGTGACCCAGCAAGACGAGATTGCCCATCCGAAGCCTGTTTGAATAGGCAAGTGCTCTGGTTGCTCTGAGTCTGACTGAGGGAGACTCGCGATTGAGAGAAAGATCGGAACCCGGCTGAGGGGGATCCAAGGGTAACAGATATTCACCCCACAAGATTATCCAAGGGAACTTTTGTTTTATTGTTTTGACGTATCAGGCCCTCTGAAGCAAGAGACTTTGCATGAAAAGAGACTTAAGCACAGAAGGCCCTGATACTGGAAGCGGAACTGTAACCTCGTGCTGGAGACACCCAGGACTGTACTGTGCTCCAGAGTCCCGCCTTGTCCCGTGCTAAAAATGAGGGGAAGAAAGACCCTGGCCATAACATCCTGGCTTATCATTTTATAAACACTTCTTTCTTTTCTTGTTAACATTATCCCATACTCTTTTGTAACGTAGCAGTAAGGATTGGCAATAGGTTTTTTAATATAGGCCTTTTTATTTGACTAGACGCCACTAGGACTGTATTATTATTATTTGAGGGTCATAGCTTGTCCCATCTTTGAGTTAGGTTTAGTTTATGCGTTTATCTCACCACTTTTACAGTTTAATAAATACGCATGAACTGTGATAATTTGTGTATGTCTTACTTTGATGTCATGCCTTCCTTACAGCAGGCATTAGGTTTTGTTAGCATAGGCCATTTTGATTTGACAGACTGCCCTAGGACTGTGTTATTTATTATTTGATGGTCGAGACTACTTCCATCTTAGTTATAGGGCAGAATAGGAGTTTCTCCAACCCCAACAATGTCAATAAAGGTTTTACAAATTGTACCCATTGTGTCAGTGTTATACTTATGATACCATGCTTCCCCTACAACAGAAAGTCCGAAAGAAAGAAAAGTCCTGAGCCCGATTCTACCACGAAGATAACTAATTTAAACAAATACAGGAGATTGGCTTGACTCTCCTGGTGTGCCAATATTTACGGACAATCCCTTTATATCAATATCTCTATTCCTTGTGCTGCCTGTCTAGCACAATTGTCTATAATAGTCTCTCTTTAAACCTTGGATTAATCTTGTAATCTTCTACAGTCTTTGGTTTGGTACTCTCTTTTGTGTTGTAGCTGTGACAACCTTCGTTGTGATACTTTCTCACATTCTTGTTGGAGGTTTTAGACCTCTCATAATCGATTGATCCAGGCTTCCTAAGATTGACTGTGGTTTGCTCCCACTTGATATCTCCCCTTTCCTGGGTACTCTCTTTGTATCTATCTTGTTAGTCCTGCCTATCCTTCTTTTATACATGATTGTATGCCACTGTTTCATCCCTTTTCATCTTGGTGCTCTTATAGTACTTTCCTTCCTTTATCAGCTCTTGGTTCTGGGTCTTCATATGCTTCCCACACAGGGTTATTCAATCTCCTCTTTATCAACTTTACACAGTTCCAATTGCACAGGTTTATATTAAATAACTTGTCATGAGTACTGAGACGAGTTTCTCTCCTCATAATTGGCTCCGTCCGGCGGCCTTCCGTTTCTCCCGCTCTCCAAGTTACCTCTCTGTATTTTGAGGAATGTTGCAGGCCATGGCATTCACTCAGGTGATCATCTTCGATGCTGCCTTTCTCATTCTTTAGTGTTGTCATGCTCCTGTTTTCAGCTTCCCTTCTGCCGTATACGGAGGTTGACGTTGGGAAGCTGCTGGCGTTCCCAGTTGCCTTATCCTTCTGGGTCCCTCGTCCTCACTTTCTTTTTGCTGTTTACAGGGTTCAACGTTAGGAAGCTGTTTACCCTCACACTTGCCTTCCCTGATGGTCTCAGCGTGTTTTTCGTCAGCGTCCTGCCCACCACGATATGGATGTGGTCTCACCACCACCTGACACAGGACTCTGCTTTCTTTTTCCACACCGGCTCTTCCGTTATTGGGTACGCCAGATCCCCAGCCTCTCACTCTGGCATTCTGCAGCTCTCCGAAAGTTGCAGGCTCCACGAGTCGTCTCAAGTCCACCTCTCCAAGGTGTGCTCACGTCAGAGGGCTTTCCCAACATAGGAGACATTCTCTTTCCTTTCTCCAGGCTGGTTGGTTCCAGCATCACCTTCAGCCAAATATGTAGATGTTACAAACGTCTTTGTTGCAGATAGTCCTATGTATGATACGATGTTGTAGGCTTAGGTAGTTCCCTCACAGGAACTGGAGTCATTGTCCCCTAAGGGGGAGTTTCTCCCAGTGAGGTCTCACTTGCCCAGACCACCTCTGTAGCCTCAAATGGGGAGACTCCCATTGGGGAGAAGGGACAAATACCTGTGATTCGTTCCACAGAGCACAAGAATTTACAGCCTTTAGGGCTGTGCTCCTAGACGCAAATATTTTCTTTCCCATGGCATCTAAATGTTTGCTTTCCCCATTCAGAAGAAGTGTGAGAAAAGTGAATGCCATGATCAGATAAATAAACTGGATCAGGTGGTGTAGGTTAATGTTTTTCCAGATCTCTGCCCACTGGCCACGCCAAACATTGGTGTTGCCAAATACTGAGCACCAGGTCTGCAAAGACAACATTCAAATGCAACAATCTCACCCTGGGTGCTCCCTTGTTTCGCATGTCAGTCAGTTCATACTGAGCAACTGGTCTTGATCGAAAGCCCAGCTCTGATGTCGCCATCACGTTTGCCGTAGTTTTAAATAACGCTGCATGTTGGTGTCCGTAGGAAGCGATCTGCATGATATCCAGTTCTGATAAAGTGCTCAGGCATTCCTTAGGTCGGATGACAATTATACCAACCATACATCATTGGGGAGAAAATCTTCTAATATTTGTTCATGGGTTGTCTCTATGGGTTGTAACCCAAATGCGATCATGCCCCTTCATCATCCTAAATTTCCCTTAGTATGGAAATATCTCTCAACATTGAAGCATAATAACCAGAACCTTTTAAGAGCAGAGGCAAATCATCCTTCCACTGTGTTGAAGCTGCACGCAATTCAATTCTCTGTATCAGCTATGATGTATTGACACCAACATTTTGCGCCCTGACACTATTACGACTTTTGCTTTTTGAGCAGGTGGGACAAAGACTGATATGCAAATAGTTATTTCTCCTCTGTGAAGGGTGCAGTGAGCTAAAATGTGGTTGTGGACCCTCCTGAGTGGAAGAAATTCCATAGAACAGAGTATTTCCCCCATGTTCGTTCTAAGTTGAGGGGCTCCCAGTCCCAGACACCTTTTCAGTTTTGTAAAACTTGGGGTTTCACCCTAAGTAACCAAGGGTAATCCAGACATAGACCCCTTACTCATTGTGCCTTAGAGAGGCTCAGCTTCACCTCACTGAGGAGGCCCAATAAGGCTGAAAGACGTGTCTGAGATTGCTGATGCTTCTCTTGTTCAGAGGAGAATTACCTAGCATTTCGGTGCTGGACTGCCCTTGTGGGTGGGAGAAAAACTGATATGCAAATTGATATTTCTCCTCTGTGAAGTGTAAGGAAGGCGTGGTATCAAAAGTAAGACAGGCACAAGTGACCACAGTTCAAGGGTGTTTATTGAACTTAAAAAGGGTTTGAATAACGCCTATCTAATCCTAAATCTACATATAGGAGCAAGCTACAACCATCAAATAATAAAAACGCAGTCCTAGTAGTGCCTTGTCAAAATAAAAGGGCCTATACTAATACACCTATTTCCAATCCTTATCACTAAATACAAATAGTGTGGTAAACAATGATACGAAAAATAAAGAAGTGTTCACAAAACGATATGTCAGGAGTTCAGGCCGTTGGCCTCCCTTCCCTACGTTTTCAGCACGGGCAAGGCGGTACACTCAAGTTTAGCACTTTCTCTGGCTTCTCCAGCACAAGGGTGCAGTTCAAACATTAGCATCAGGGCCTTCGGTGCCCAAGTCTCTTTGCCTTTCAAGTCTCTTGATCCAGAGTGCCTGATGTAACAAACAAACAAGTTCTTTTCCTCTTTCAGATTTTCACAAGTACTCAATTTCTCAGGCGATTCACTATTCACCTCCGATCCCCCTAATCCGGGCTCTGATCCTGTTTCACAATGTTTGTAGGATATTCTTTCTTGGGTGACTCACAGTTCACCCTGGATTCCCCTCATCCAGGCGCAGATCCCTTGTAACACAATTAGTGTCCCTCTGCCGCGCTCGGACCAATTTCCATTTCAAATGTAACTCTTAACACAAACTTGCTTTAATCAAAGCTTTTAGCTGATCTCCTTCCGGCAGGCTCGGATCAACTTAATCTACGTTATTTATATTTCTACTATCGAAGACTTTCAAATGTGCACAGGGTTTTGCTTGACCCCGTGCACGACCACTTCGATTTCACAGTTCATGTATCCCTTTTCACATTTCAGCTGGATACCTAACAGAGACTTTCGAATGAGCATCCACGTGGCACCAGACCACTCTGTCTACAATATCGTATCTTAGCTTCAAAGTCCAATCACTCATCTGCTGTTACAATTATGTTTGCGTCGCTTGCCACATAACCTTAATATACTGCACTCCTCAGTCCCACCACACAATGCTGCCGCCTGCAACCTTGGCCTCAACACAGACTGGTCCAGTATCAGTCTCCCCAACTCACTGGCGATGCTGACCTCACTGGGCCGCTATGTTGTAGGAGCCAAAGACAGCACAATGGCAGCAAACTATTCTCCCCGCCTTGGCTATCGATGCGGGAGAGCCCAGGGTACCTCCGTCACACAATGCAGGATTTTTCAGCCTTGAATCCTGGTCTTACGTTTCCTATTCTTGAAGGCTCATGAAAGTAACGCTCTTTCATTGAAAAGGTCAAGGGCACTTCCATCCTTGCAATCCTCTTCAGTCTTGCTGTCTTTCACCTTGTATTAAACTGCCATCTTGGCACTGCTGCTTCCTCGTGTGCTTTGCCTTGCTCAGAGTGTGCCTTCGTGCTACGGCTTTTATCCGTGTGGGGAAGTGTGATGGAAGTCAGGTGTGTGTGATGATCAGTAATTGCCTGACCACTGTATTGGGACATGTATATGGCTCAGGTATTAGTCAGTTTTCTCTCAGAGTGAGCTGTTCTTGAGGAAGTGTTTGTGTTGGAAAGGGGGGAGTGGGGTTGAGTTCCTAAGTATCCTACCTGGTAGGATGGGGTAAAGGTGCTACAGGGAAGGGGATTACGTGTCTCACCATCTGGTGGCGTCCTACTTCCACTCCCGAAGACCCCTCACTCAGTTGATCCTCCCACACTGGTCAACCCCCATGAACTGGATCCAAAAGTGATGGCCGTGTCCTGGCCACCTGGATGACAGCAACACAAAAATTCAAGTCAACTACCCATGTCTCAATCCGCTTTGTGCATTTTGACAAAATATATCAATTCGTATGAAAACAAGGAATTTGTCAAACTGTATATATATATATATATATATGCCACTTACTAACCCTGCTGTCATGATGCCTACCCCCGGGGACCCAGACCAAGAAGTCCAGCAACCCCGGAAGCAGGCATCAAGTTATTCCAAGCAAGCCCAACAACCCCTGCTAGGGGCTATTTGGGTGCAGTCATGGCGTCTATGGCGCCAGGCTCATATGGAGAGTCAGTCCTGGCACCATAGGCGCCAGGCTCATAGATTAAAACTTACCTGATGCAGACCATGCTGCAAACTTACCTGATGCAGACCATGCTGCAAGAGCTTCAAGCCAAAAGAGGCTTAGAAGGGACTACTTTACCTAGGGACTATTTTTTACTCGGGTGGGGCTGGGGAGGAATACTTACCTGGGACTACTTTGGAGGCTATTTAAACCACGCCCGAAGAGCAGCACACGCTTCGCGTTATTCTGCATCCAGCAGCGTAACGCTCACCGTGCCTGCAAGTCTGCATCCAGTCTTCTGCCACGCCTGCTTCGAGTCTGGAGCTCCTAGAAAAAGGGAGAAAGAAGGAGAAAAGGTTAGAACAAGAGCAATACCTTTGATCCTTACCTGAATTCCCGATCCATCGCGCTTTCGAGCTGGAAGAAAGAAGTTATTTTGTGCACGACGCCTAACCTGCTGCAGCGCCACGCTGAACTCACCGGCCTTCACAGCATCTTCACATTACACCGCATCCTTCTGCATGTTCCCGCCGCACTCCGGCACCTAAGGGGAAGACAGGAACAGCAAGGTGAGCCAAGGACAGACAGAGGCAATATTAGTTACCCCCAAAGACTTACCTGATTTTACCACCGGGGGTACTATTCCTCTTCACAGGTCGGCGCTGCTTATACTGCATCATCGCCGAACCCCAGCCCCTAAGGGGAAACAAAAGGACAGCAAGGTGAAACAAAGGGACAAACAAGGGGAAACCTCCTCACCACAATAGACTTACCTGATTTTACCGCCGGAGGCATTATTCCCAGAGACTTCATACTTTCTCTCAGCGCCTGAATAAGGAAGAAAGCAACAGGTTACATATTGACATTATTTTATCGAACTGTGTTGGATAATACAAATCCTTACCTGAATATTACCGGTTGCCACGAGGAACTCTTCGCTAGGGTCAAGCTGCAACCTGCAAGGAATCGGACAGAGTGAAAGTCAGACATCTGAACTCTTAAGAACTACATACTTACGGCGTATTGCCGGGAATCTCAGAGTCAATATTGTTCTGGAACTCACCAATTCCTTCGAGCCAGTGAAGCAACTGGTTATCTACGCGCCCCTGCGCTCAATGCAGGATGGAGAGCTCATCTTTCCAAACCATCAGGTGAGACTATAAGAGGGGACATCAAAGGTGATCAGTGGGGAGAACAGCAGGAGTGGGGGGGGGTTAACGCTCAACTCCACGGGTGGTTAATTCCCTTTCTCCATTTGCAGAAGAATATTCCTACGGGCCAAGCAAACGAAGCTAGGTGGGCCAGTCCAGTCCGTCATCTCAGCACTACGCGTCACATTGGTGGAGACCGCAGCTGTCCAGTTCAGATCGACGCCCCTGTGGGAGCCAGGTGAGCCTAACACCCACTTTTTGGATACAATATCACACTAATTAAGTCATTTTTTAGTCTATGCATATGTGCCTTGTGGAAAGTGCACATTTTCTTTATCTTTGTTGAAGTATTTTTTAAGTATAAATGCATTTGAATTTTTGAATAAAATTTGTTTTAAAAGCTATTTTGAATCTGAACATGATATAGATGTTGGTAGCTAGTAACCAACTGTTTTTGTAGAGGTCTGGCCGGTACATAGCGGATTGAGACAGGGGTAGTTGACTTGAATTTTTGTGTTTCTGCTCATCCTCCTCACACAAGTATTTCCACCTGGATGACAAATCCCTGGGGACTAGCAGGTGAGATACCTTCAGGTTTCTCATATAACCTTCCCCTATGCGATCTAGACACATCTGTTTCACAAGGAAACCGAGAAAGGAAATCCATGTTCCCTTGGTCTTTGCCTTTTTGGTGCTCCACAGTGAAACAGTAGGGTTGCAGGTCTAAGCACCATCGCATGACTCAAAGGTTAAAATCTTTCTGCTGGCTAATCCAAACTAGTGGAGAATGATCATTTGGATGGATTGGCAGTTAGGCTGGCTTCTCTGAGGGCTCTCATAAAAGTAAAGAGAGGGAAAAGATGGTCTTCCTAGGTTTTACTATAAATGACTAGATCGTCAATATAAGCTCCACAGAAATGTGGCGGAGGCCCTGTGTAAGCCAAAATTTTGAATTAGAACAGTCCCAGGGTTGTTGAGAAAGCTTTCCTTTGCTTATCAGGTCCATGCACTGGGACCTGCCAGTACCCCTAAATTAAGTATAGGGTTGATAGAAAGGTGGCATTTTCGAGTTTATCAATCAATTTGTCGATGTGTGGTATCGAAGTAAGAAATGGCTTTAACTTGGTGGAAGTCTATGTAAAACCTACAGGAATGGTCAGGTGTGACCAATATTATAGTGGAGGACCATGGGCTTGAAGAGGGTTCATATCTGAATGTTTTGTGGGCTCCATTGTATCATATAATCACCTTTCAAGTTGTCTAACATTTCTCCCCAATCGCCTCTAAATGTTTCTGCTTCCCCGTGGATCCTATATGTTATCCATTCCATTGCTAGTATTTCCCATAGCTTATGTAACCACTGGGTTATCATCAGGGAATCTGAATATTTCCAGTGTCTGGCTATTACCAACCACATAGCTATGAGTAGGACCATTAAGGCTTTTTTTAACGGTTTTGGTGTTAGATGTGATTCCATGTCAAGTAGCCCACATAAGTTACCTCCCAATCAGAGAGAGCAAATACCTGGATGCATTCTTTTAATTTCAATTGACCGTCATCCCAGAATCCCCTAATCTTTGGGCAATCCCACCAGATATGTCTCCAATCCAATTTGTTGGTGCATCCCCTCCAGCAGTTTTGTAATACTGAAGTATTCATTTTATGTAGACTTTTGGGTGTATAGTGCCATTGTATCACCATCTTGTACCACATCTCTCTTAACTGAATGGACCTGGTCAATTTGGGAATATTCTTCCATAATTCTTCCCAATGTTCCTGTGGGATGCTTTTCCGTAGTGTGCCCTCCCATGCTTTTTGATATGGCCAGGTATTTTGGGGGCCACTGTCTAGCAGTATCGGATACAGTTGCAATACTAGCTGCTTATCCCCCATATGGGTGGTTATATATGTCTCAAAATGTGTAAGGGGCCTCGCAGCTGCTTGCCTGACACAGGTTGCCTCAACCAATGTCTCATCTAACTATATTCAAATTATCTGTCTCTTTAGGCCTATGTACTTCTTACATTCTTTAAACAATGCTATTTCACCACCCCATGCCATGTCTGCTAACTTCAAGCTCTCTTGCTTCTTCCACTCTCTAAATGTACCTTTTATCATCCCCAGAGATAATTCAAGGGGACAAACAGGGATGGGTGCAGCGATAGATGTCCCTTCTTCAGTCGTCTGTTCCATATGTCACATGTCGTCTTTGTTACCACGCTCCATCGAGCTCTCTGGGGTCTTACCTTTTCTGATAGCCACAGCAAACCAGCCAATGATGTTTCTGATACTGCTCTAGCCATGCGTGCCCATATTTTGTCTCGACTTTGTCTTCACCTTGGTGATGCGGCCCATCCACAAAACTTTAAGAGGGGACCAAATGTTAACGTCGTCCAGTATTTTCTGTAATGCGTTAAGGTAATTCATTTGTAAAGATGAGCGATGTTACTTGTCTGCTTTACTCCTAAATATGTCAGGTTGCTTTCGGATATTTGAAAAGGTGAAAATGTGTGCATGTTAATCTTTTGAACTCTTGATAGACCCAGACCAAGTAGTTCCAACTTTGTCATGTTTACTTTAAGGCCTGTTATCTTCTCTTGCTTCTTTAGCATTGTTACTAGTGCTGGGATTGATGTTTCAAGCTCTACCAATGTCATTAACATATCATCTGTGTAAACAGCGAACTTATGCACTTCCCCTCCGAAGGGAATGCTCTTATCTCTTGATTTTGTCTAATCAAGAGTAACAGTGGTTCAAAATAAATTGCATAAAGTAAGGGGGATAATGGACAGCCCTGCCTTGACCCACGTTCAATATTTATGATGTTAGATATCCGTGCGTTAATAGATAAGCGCATTGACGGGTGATTATAGTTTACCTCTACCATCTGTATACATTTTGGACTAAACCCCATGTGTTTCAGTGTCTTAAACAAATATGGGCATTCAACTCTATCAAAAGCCTTTTCGGCGTCTAGGGAAATCAATGTTGATGGGACATGTTTGATTGCTACTTTCTCTATGAGATGTATAACCTGTTTTATGTTATCCCAAACAAAATCACCTGTCATTGATCGTGTTATTATCCTGCTATTTCAAAATTAATTAAATACCTCTGCCCAAAACGGAGACAGCTCCTTCCTGAATGTCCAATAAAAGAGCGCAGAGATGTCGCCTAGACCAGAAGCCTTGTTTCTGAGGAGCACCTTTATCATATTTCCTACCTCTTTTTCTGTTATGGCACCCTCCAATTCCTACCTATCCTTCCATGTTAGCTCTGGCATCTGCAGACTGTCGAGAAACCTCTGTATTACCTCCCAGATCAGATGTTCCGTGGAGTATAGCTGACTATATAGTATGCCGAGAAGGAATTTACGATATTGTCAATTATCTGTCACTATAGTTCCATCACTTTGCTTTGTGCTGTCGATATGGTGGGTCAAATTCTGTCTCTTCAATTGTGTTGCCAATAATCTATCGGCCTTGTTAGCTTTGATATAGTACCATTGCTTTATGTTTAGTAGGGATTTCTCCACACATCCCGTGCGAAGCAGTTCTAATTGTTTCTTGTTGTCTTTTACTTTTTATACCCCTCCCTAATTATTTTCTCTGCTAACTCTGTTTGTGCCTTAATCAGTAAGTCCTCATACTCCTTTTCTAACCAGTCTCTTTGTTTTGTTTTCTGCACTTTGAGTGAGATCAACTCCCCTCTAACCACTGCTTTAAAGGCATCCCAAATACTGCCTAAGGCCATTCCCTCTGTAGTATAACATTCAAAATAATCCTTTATTTTCCCTCTTAGTGTTCCCTGTAAATCTGTGTCATGTAATATCTCTGTTGGGAGTGTTCTCCTTCCAATCTTTGAAGAGATTTATGTGGTATAGTTGGGCCTTTTGTTTCTTGTTAGGTTGTGCTACCTTATAAGTACAGGTCCCTGTTCGATACAATTTTTCATATGGCCCATGCCACAAGTTTGTTTTCCGAGGTAGGCAAGAGGACCAATACTTTTTGTCCTACGGAAAACGCTCTTAGGTTTACTTTTTGTCACAGGTGGACTTTTGTTGTACTTGGGCTTTTTCCATATGAGTTTAGACTAGATTTCGAACAAGTTTCATAGGCTCTCGCAATCTGGTAGGGGGTTTGCAAAAGGGGAATGGGTGCCTGTTCTCTTTCTTCCCAGGTCTCATGGAGCACATCCAGGACATCTCTAGGCTCCTAGGCTCTCTACCATAAAGTAGTTCAAAAGGAGAGAATCCAGTGGATGCCCGACAGGTTTTTCTTTCTGAAAATGGTGCCCATGGGTTCATAGGGTCCCTGTCCTTATCTACCAACTTTCTCAGGATAATTTTCATTGTTTTGTTGTATCTTTCTACCAATCCGCCTGTTTGGGGATAGTAAAATGAAGTTCTTAAAACGGTGATATGGAGCACCTACTTGACTTCACCCATGAGTTTGCTCATGAAATTGGATCCTTGATCTGTCAGGATTTCATTAGGAAAACCAACTCTGGAAAAATATGGTAATAGGTGTTTTAAAATCTGCTGGGTGGTGTTGTTCCGCATAGGGAATTCCTCGGGGTATCTGGTTGCATAATCGACAATCACAAGGACATATTTGTTACCCAGTCTAGAGGTTTCCAAAGGTCCAATGTTATCTATCTCAATCCTTGAGAAAGGGACTTCTATTACTGGTAAAGGATTCCGAGGAGCAGGCAAGGGAATGCGAGTACTGGTATTCTGACATATTTCACATGTCTGATAAATGTTTTTTTATATCAGCATGTATGCCTGGCCAGTAAAACATCCCACTAATATGTGCCTGGGTCTTAAATTGTCCTAAGTGTCCCCCTGTCGGATGAGAATGTGCAATCTCTATTACCATCTTCTGGTGGGTTTTCGGGATTACTAACTGAGTTTTATTTAGGCCTTCTGTGGATGTTTCCTTTCTATACAGTAATCCTTGCTTTGGGAAGAAAAAAGGACTTCCCTTCTCTACTCCCTCCCCTTTGGGAATTGCTTGTAACAAAGCCTCATCGAGGGCTGGATCATTTCTCTGGGCGGAGGCTAGGTCGGAAAAGATGGTAAATTCATCTTCCCTTTTCTCTTCAGTCGTGGATGGTTCATCAGCTTACCCAAAGCCTAAGGTATCTCTCTCAGTATCTTCCGGTTCACTAGCTATTAAACGATGAAATAGAGCCCTTTCAAGAATAACTTGTGCAATTTTTTGCCCACAATGTACTTCAAATGGAATTTCACCATGGTTCTGTAAGAGAACCTTTATGTCTCCCCGGAAGTCGGGAACAATCTTATACAACACTCAGGAGGCAGTATCAAAACTAAGTCTGTGAGAATCATTCCTCTGTCAGGAATCCGGCAGGGACTGTACGTTTCAGGCGTGGAACACGCCCTCGCATACCAGTACAAGGGCTGGTTCCATCTCATGTGATTACTTTGTCTCTTTCATCTGGTAGTGCTATGGAAGGGAAGCAACGGCATGGGAAAGATTATCACGGCAGTCTACCAACACGTAATGTGTCTTTTAGGACGCGTTGGCGATTGCCTTGGCGACATTGGGTTCCCATGCATTCGTCATCACGTATGCAGTGAACCGTTTGCCTTGGATCAGGTGACTCCATAAAGCTCTGCCTGGTCTAGGGAACGGCACTTATGAATTTTGAATCTTGCTCAGTGGCTACCTTACGTTATTCTGTCTTGTGTTTGTTACAACCTGGCCTGTTTCTACCGATTTCCTACTCGCCTGACCCTTTGTCCCTTTACTACTTCTGGTTTATGAACTCGGACTGTTTTGTCTTCGGTCTTGCCTCACGTTCTGTCCTTGTCTTAGTCAGCCTCCTCACCGACCCGGATTGCCCACGCACTTCTCTTTTCTTCGGATATTTCATTGTTACTACTGGAACATTTGGAACATTTAATGGGTGCATGGACTAGAGACTTCCTTGCGAGCACCCCATTTGGGACATTGAAGGCGTCCTTGTGCCATCGGGTTAGGGGACCCTGAAGGAACTCCATCTCTCTCACAAGTGTCCTTGTGCCGTTGGGCACAGGGGAGCTCCATTGGGAAATTTTGACTTCAAGCACGGCTTTGCTGTGTTTCATCACCAAGTCGACATTGTCAACATAAAGACACACCGGTAAGAAGTGTATTTGTTCCATGTCTTGTACCTTAAAAGCAGCTCATTGACCTTAGATTTTCTGATCGTACTGTCACTGTTTCAGGGTATCACAGTCAACTGGTTGGGTGAACGTTTTAAATTACCATACTACATCTTGGAACTCCTGCTTTGCACACAGGTTAGCAGTTGTAGAATATTGTTGTACAGCTAATTCCTGTTATTTGTTGTGGTTCCTGAATATTACGTTTCTTTTGCAGCCTGCTGTCTCCGGTGGGCGTCCAACCAATCTTTCGTCCAATTGGTCACTCAGGCAGTCTGTTAGTACTCCTGAGAGATACATTGAGAGGAAGAACTCGTCTTCTTCACAACGTGTTCAACTGCCAGTACAGACTCAACCCTCCTAATCCAGGAGGTGTTTTATGTCACTCTTTTCCCTGGAGGGATAGTAGCTTCTCTTCTGCTACATATATCAAAGCCTATTGAGTCTTTCGTGGCAACAGAGGGGTCTGAGGCTCTAAGACTACGTTTCTGGAATTTTAGGATTGCCCAATCTGTTTCAATTGAGTCACATCCCACCCCTGACACCAGATGTAAGGAAGGCATGGTATCAAAAGTAAGACAGACACAAGTGACCACAGTTCAAGGGTGTTTATTGAACATAGAAAGGGTTTGAAAAATGCCTATCTAATCCTAAATCTACAGATGGGAGCGAGCTACAACCATCAAATAATAGTAACGCAGTCCGGGTAGTGTCTTGTCAAAATAAAAGAGCCTATACTAATAAACCTATTGCCAATCGTTACCTGTAAATACAAATAGTGTGGGAAACAATGTTACAAAAAAGAAAGAAGTGTTCACAAAATTATATGTCAGGCTGTTGGCCTCACTTCCCTGCGTTTTCAGCACGGGACAAGGCGGTACACTCGTGCTTAGCACTTTCTCTTGCTTCTCTAGCACGAGGGTGCAGTTCAAACATTAGCATTAGGGCCTCCCATACCCAAGACCCTTTGCCTTTCAAAGTCTCCTGATCCAGAGGCCCTAATGCAACAAACAAACAAGTTATTTTCCTCTTTCAGATTTTCACAAGTACTCAATTTCTCAGGCGATTCACTATTCAGCTCGAATCCCCCTCAGCCGCGCTCAGATCCTCTCAAACAATGTTATTCACCTTGGATCCGCCTTATCCAGGCTCAGATCCTCTTTCACAATGTTAGTAGGATATTCTTTCTCAGGTGACTCATGGTTCACCCCGGATCCCCCTCATCCAGGCTCAGATCCTTTTTTTTTTTTAATTATTTTTTATTAACTTTACAGCACAACAAAGAACGGCAGAGGGAGCCACATGGCACCAGCGCTGAGACAAGCAGTGTGAATATTAGACAGTACAAATGAATAAAATATGACATATTGGTAAAAGGCAGATTACAAGTTATTGCCACATACACCTTAACAGGTCATTGACTAAGGGGGACCACCTGGGGAAACAGAGGGAGAAGTTGATGGTGAGGCCAAGGCAGAGATAAAGTCACGGAATCTTGGCCAAATATCCCTCGGCCTGGAGCGCGAACACTGCATCGCACCCCAGGACTGCTCGGTGTCGTGAGCCCATGTGACCGATCTAAGCCATTGTGTATAGGTAGGGGCTCTAGGGCGGAGCCAACATAGTAATATACAGCGGACCGCCAGCAGCATGCAGAGGCCTGCCAGTTTCTTGGAGTCACGAGGCAACTGGGGGAAATCGTGGAAGAAGCAGTGCAGTGGGGTAGGGGTTATCGGGTGTTCCAGAATGTCAGACAACGTAGAGCAAATGTCTAGCCAAAATTGGGATAGCCGGGGGCAGAGCAACAACATGCGTATGTAGGTAGCCTGGTCTGCGCCACACCTGCGACAGGAGGGGGGGTGAGCATCAAACATGCGGTGGAGTCTCATGGGTGTATGATGATATCTGTGCAAGATTTTAAACTGGATAAGTTTAAATTTGGTGTTGTAGGAGACCTCGTGAGTACGGGCGCACATCCGAGCCCACCTCTCATCAGTGATCTCAGAGCCAATGTCCTCCTCCCATTTGCGCCGTAGCTCGGTGAAGTGGGGGGCCGCTCTAGTTTGCAATAACGAGTAAAGTCTAGACACCTTGCCTTTGAAGGAGAGATAGGAGCAGAGCTCCTCCACTATAGGTTCATCATGGGGCAAGGCGGGGAAATGCGGGTATCTGGACTTAAGATGTCCACGGAGTGACGAGTACTGCAGCCACACCGAAGGTCGACGCCTAAGTGAGGGAGGAAGGTCAGACCATTCTATAAAGTTTCCCTGTTCAAAGACATCGCGCAGAGACAAGAAGCCAGCAGCGGCCCAGCAAGTGACCACTGAAAGTGGAACGTGCGGAACATCGGGCAGGAAGTTCCACAGTGGGAGATCCCTGTGGAAGGGGCAGGGGATGTCGACCATGGACCAGAATTTGGACAAGGCCAGAGATGTACTGGCTACAGGATTTGGGGAGTTTGAGTCAGGGGAAATCGGTTGGGGGACCAGGGAACCGAGCACACGGTCACAGACAGTGAGCTTCTCGAGACGAACATGTGGGGGTGGGGGATCAGTGGTATTGAACCGGAATACAGCAAACTGTGATTGGGCCACCACCCAGTATCTGACAAAATCGGGTGCGCTAAAACCGCCCAACGCCTTAGGGGTGGATAGTGTGGAAAGTTTGAGGCGGACGGCCCCAGAGTGCCAGAGGAAGGTATTACATATGCAGCGCAGTGTTCGAAAGAAAGTGTCCCCTGGCCATAGAGGCAGATTGGTAAACCGGTACAGCAATTGAGGCAATACAATCATTTTGAGTATTCCAATCCTGCCCGCTAGCGAAAGGGGAAGTTTAGTCCAGCTGGAAGTTTTAGCCTCCAGGTTAGTTAAATAAGTATGGAAGTTGTCATCGCGCAACTGAGGCGTGTGGCGGGAGACCACCACCCCTAAGTAGGTAAAACTGTTAAACCCATGTAGGTCGGGGGGCACCAGTGTGGAGTCTGTAAGCGGAAACAATGTAGACTTAGAGCAGTTAACCCTCAAACCGGATATGTCATCAAATCGAGCCACATCTGTCAGTATAGGCAAAAGGTTGACTGACGGGGATCGAACATACAGGTGGGTATCGTCAGGGTAGAGGGAGACTACGTCGGTCTGGCTGGTCGTGCGTAACCCCCTGTGTGAATGCGATTGTCTAATCATGTCAGCGAAGGGCTCCATGGCAATAGCAAAGATGAGTGGGGAAAAGGGGCATCCCTGGCGGGTACCTCTAAATATCTGAAAAGGGGAAGAGCACCTATCTTCTGTGCGAACCTTAGCCGATGCGGAGGTGTAAAGAAGCTTTATCCAGGTGCGGAAGTTGGGGCCGAATTTACATTTCTCAAGAACACACCACAGGTATCTCCATGAGACTGAGTCGAATGCCTTTTGCATGTCCAATGTAGCCGCTACTGCCTGAGTGGAGGGGTCGATTCGGCTGATTACATTGAAGAGTCTCCTCAGATTGAGGGACGTGGACCTACCAGGAACGAAGCCGGCTTGGTCCGGATAGATAATGTGGGACATGAACGGGGCTAAGCGGTTAGCAAGAAGTTTGGCAAATATTTTGATGTCACTATTAATCAGAGAGAGGGGGCGGTATGAACTGCATTGCGTAGGGTTTTTACCTGATTTAAGGAGCACTGTAATCAACGCCTCCCGGAGGGACGGTGGAAGTATGCCCCTGTCACATGATTCTTCCCAGAGCGTCAGTAGATGCGGCGCTAGTTGGGCCTTAAATCTTTTATAGAAGTCTATCGGAAGCCCATCGGGGCCAGAGGCTTTACTGGATGCCAATGACTCAATGGCCTCAAGAATTTCCTGTAGGGCAAAAGGCCTCTCGAGGGAGGCGCTAGCATCGTCTGACAGGACTGATAGAGGAAGGCTCTCTAAAAAGGAATTGATGTCAGAAATCTGGGATCCGTCTACCTCGGAGTATAGGGACGTGTAGAACGCGAGGAACTCGGAGTTAATGTCCTGAGGGGAGGTGGCGAGTGTGCCATCCGGCCTAGAGATATTGGGGGCACCAACTTCACGGCGCAGTAGTCTAGATAGCATTCTGCCGGGCCATTCACCTTCGCCATATTTCCTCGCCGATTGAGGGAGTCCAGGAATTTAACCTCGCGCTCGGCAAGGCCCCGGAACCTGTCCAGCTCAGAACCTAGCAAGTGGTCAACCGCGTATTGGGCTTCGTAGACGGACAGGGCTGATTCGCTGGCAGCAATATCGGCACGGATGTCTTTCAGTATGCCACTGCACTTGGAGATGGCAACCCCTCTAGTGTGTGCTTTAAAGGCCTCCCAGAGCACCGCTTGTGTTGAAACAGAATTCAAATTGATCTCAAAGTATTCTTCGATAGAGGACTCAAGCTCAGAGACAAACGCCTGGTCAAGGAGCGCATGGGGGCACATCCTCCACTGTCTTGTTTTGTTGGTGTCTAGTCCCCAGTTTAAGGAGATGAGTACAGGTGAGTGGTCTGATAGTGTCCTGGGAAGGATGGCTAAGCGGGTGATGCATCTGATCAGTATGTCCGTGACGAGCCAACTATCTATTCTGGAGTGTGAATCGTGCACTGAGGAGTAAAAGGTGTATGTACGGTCATAAGGATACATCAGGTGCCAAGCGTCCACCAGTGCCAGGCGGGGAAGCAAGGACAGGACAGAGCATGCCGCCCTGGAGAGCTGGTGGGGACGAGAACCCGATCTGTCCAGGGTAACATCAAGTATCGTGTTGAAGTCACCACCCCATAGGATAGGGATTAGGGGGTAGCTCTCGAGTAGAGTGGCCAGGTGAAGGTAAAAGTCAGGGTCCTCAACGTTGGGACCATATATGTTTAAGATGACTATCTCCTGATGTTGTAATATACCGGCGATGAGCACAAACCTTCCAAGTGGGTTTAAGTGGGAGTGCTGACACGTAAACTTCAGGCTTTTATGTATTAGGGTGAGGGTTCCTCGGCTCTGAGTGGAATAATTAGTGTAATACCTCTGGGGGCCCCATTGCTTGGCGAATCGCTCACAGTGCTCCGAGCGGGCGTGGGTTTCCTGAAGACATAGGATCTTCACTCTGTGGCGTTCAGCGTGGAGCTGAATCTGTCTCATCTTTTTATAGTTGCCTAACCCCCTGACATTCCAGCTCATAAAGGTCAGAGTCATATCAGCCATATTTGGAGGGGTGATAGTGTGATAAGCAAAAGAGGATTCCAGTGAAGTGAACGGGGTGGACCCTAGGTGTATGCGGACTCCCGACCATGTGTATGAATTGATTGGGTGCGGTGCCTGCGGCGCCTCTGGAGGCTGTCAAGACTTTTTCAAACCATAACATTCCCAACCTACCCCTCACCCACATCCCTCCCCCAATCAGAGGGACGAAACCCAAACAAAGCCAAAAAACACATAAATTCTTAGGCATCAACGCCTGGGGCGCTGTTTGCGGCCGGGCTATGGCGCGCCGGACCGGGAGATCGTAAGGAGAGTTATGCTGCATAGTAGGACAAGTAGGGCGTTAAGGGTAGATGCGAGCAACATCGGGACCGGATCTATAAGCAGAGGGCTCATCTGGGTTTGTGTTGCGGCCGTGTGCCAGGACACGGAAGCAGCATAGTCGGGTGCGGTCTTAGCCTGGGGGGGCCCGGGTATCGGGCATGATTGGCAAAAGTAAGTGGGATGAGCGGTGGGGTAACTCCGAGAGAGGGACCCCACAGGAGATGGTCAATACAGTCTACGATGGCACAGCAGGGCGGGAGAATACACCTACACAGATAGGTAATGGAGCAACATCAACAACAAACAACAATGAAGTGCGATGAATAGTGGTCATCGCGGGGGGGGGGCGCGGTGGCGGCCCCGGCCCGCGGCCTAGGTATAATAGCAATTATAGCAAAACCATGAAGCGAATGTGAACATTGTTTACATCAACCAGGAAAGTGTTCATCAATAAACTTCGAGGACTCTTCGGGATGGTGAAAAAGTGTGTTTGATTAGAGTGTTCGATACTCAGTTTGGTGGGGAAAAGCATGGAGTACTTAACTCCCAGGTCCCGAAGTCTCTCTTTCACTGCCAGGAAAGTCTTACGCTCCTGCTGCACAGCCACGGAGTAATCCGGGTACAAGTGTATCCTAGCAGCCCCGAGATGAAGCTCACCCTTGGCCCTGGCCGCCCGGAGCAAGGCATCGCGGTCCCGGAAGTTGAGGATTCTGGCTATGATGGGACGGGGTGGGGCACCCGGCCTGGGCCTCGCGGTCAAGGAGCGGTGAGCTCGCTCCACAGAAAATTGTGCCAAAAGCTTGGGGTTATCCAAAAGAGTCAAAAGGGTACGCTCTACATAGTCCTCCATTGGCTCCCTGATGTTGTCCTCTGGTATGCCAACAATGCGAAGGTCATTCCGCCTGGAGCGGGATTCGAGGTCATCATTTTTCTTTTCGACAATAGAGACTCGGCTGGTCAAGGTGGTCACAGCTACACGTAGGGAGACCAGGCTGTCCTCTGCGGTGCCAACTCTTGTCTCAATCTCAGCAACCCTACTGTCCGTTCTTTCGATATGGGCCTTTATGGATGAGATGGTCCCATTCATATCATCTAACTTAGTGTGGAGCGTAGTGAAACCCTCACGCATGTACTCCATCATTTTGTGCTCGTCATCGGAGGCTG